>NC_142350.1:53400000-54007500 GCF_059441175.1 Urocampus carinirostris
AGTGCCGGTCTTCTGGTGATCCCAAGAGCAAAGAAGTGTTCTGCTAGTTCGAGAGCGTTCTCCATCCGGGCACCGGTGCTGTGGAATGCTCTTCCCCCTGAGATCCGATCTGCAACCTCAGTGGAAATATTTAAATCTAAACTTAAAACTCACTTCTACTCCATAGCATATGAATAACCTACTCTTCTCGTCGGCTGAAAAATAGTCTGTGTAATATAGTGTAATAATCTGTGAAGCCCTTTGAGACTCTTCGTGATTTAGGGCTATACAAATAAAGATGACTTGACTTGACTTGACATTAATCATGCCCTACCAGAAAGAAAGTCATGTTTGGGCCATCACGGACCACACCTTGTTGTGATTTTTGTGTTATAACATTAGCTAAAACCACAGAACAAAGACCAGAAATCCATCATGACGTATCTTAAAGAAAGACACACTGACGTTGTTGCAGACCATGCCTTTTCTTCGCAAAACAGTGTGCGGATTTTTGTGTTTACAACATTAGATTACAACAAAGCCATGCAATCAATCATGCCATACCTTAAAGAAAGTCATTGTAGCTCCATCACGGACCACGCCGTACTCGATCTTGGTCTGCTTGGCAATGTCGTCGGCTGAGTCGACCGGTGTATCCATCCTCTCCACAGTAAGGAATGCCGCCAGGTTGGCCGTGTAGGACGAGATGATAATGAGGGTGAAGAACCACCAGATGCCGCCGATTATCCTGGTCGACAGAGCCTTAGGCATCAGCTCGGAGCCTGTGCAAGATCAAGGATAACTGTCTCAGTTTTTGTAATTAGCAGACAGGGATGGTTGCACGGCAATAAATGTAAAATAAATGCAAAGGAAGCAGAACAGGGGAGATTTACTCGTGAAATAAAACATTTTATGTAGTTCTGGGAAGCATGTTGAATTAGATGGGAGTTATAAACTTATCAACTATACCTTGGTCTATAGACAAGTTGTTTGAACATTGCAGGAACTCATTTTGTAATTTAACTGGTTGGGGTTCTCCTAATTAGATATTCCCTCATACTCTGCACTGCTTATCAATTGTCCCACTGAGCTAGGCAAGGCTACTTTATATTCTTATAACTAATTTCATACATTCTTGTGCAACTTTATGCACTTCAGACATAAATATCGTTACAGAAGTGCAAATTTAGGGAAGAAGACTGTTGGGAAAACAATCTGCATTAAAAGACAGTTACATTTGGAATGACTACCAATGGAAATTAAGATTCAATTTCAATCTTCCACCATGTTTACTGACTCCACTAATTAACCCGTGTCAAAAGACGAGAGTTTTTTTGTTTTATATTCATAAACAGCCAGGGCTTAGGTGATTGAGCAGGTTGTCCAGCTAACAGACGGTCGACTGTTCAATTCCAGCAATACCCGTATACAAGACACTTTGCAAACCATGCTACTGACACTCGTGAATGTGTGAATATTTGCTGATGGCCTGACAGGCCATAGGTGCAAAATGGCAATCATGGTTTGCTTCCATCAGTTTCCCTCAGAACAGCTTTTTAAATTTCACACCAGGGCACAACAGATCCAAACAAAATAATGGTTTTAGACCTTGAGAAAAATGATCATATCTGGCAAAGATCGTTATGGACAATATAACTAACTGCAGTATCATATGGGAAGTATCTGTATATATAGCTTTCTTTTAACCATCAATCGCTATACAGATTTTTTACACCTATTGGCAATTAAGAATCTGGCCAGCCTGGATTGCAGTCAATCTTATCTCTAGCCCATTTTTCCGTAGAATTTAGTACGCTACAGGGGCAATAATGTCTGCTTTCATTTGATCATCTGTAACCGTGCTTTTTGATAGACAAAAAAATTCTCGCTGGCAGTCAGTTCTGGCTTACCTAATATCAGAGGCAAATATGAAATGAAATAAAAGGTAATTGGAAAATGTATTATTATCTGCCCAGGCTAGTCAAAAAAAGAACGTCTTTTATTGTTTTTAAAGCTACAAAGTTTCATCACTATATATGATTCTTAGCATCCTTGGTGGATAGGGGATTTTATTTTTTATTAATTAGTTCTGCAGATTTACATTGCATAACTTTTGTGTCATTTTAAAAGGGACAGTACACTCAAACCTGTCAGGGTCCTGCCTCCTGGTCCCCGGGATTAGAATAATCCTCATGAATCGTTTACATGACGAATAACCCCTCTTGCGTACATGCCGATTGTGAGCAATATAATCTAAGAGGCTAACATGAGTGATATCATTAAAAAAAACGATTTTTCCGCATCTAACTTTTGACATCAATGAAAAGATGATTTTAATCATGTCGATAACAAAATACAACATTGTACAATGCTTGTTTGCTTTTGTTCCAAAACTAGGCTCCATTGATATAAATCTGTTTACAAAGTGTGCTGTACGTGGCTTTCTTTAAGCATAGACACTCCATAGGAATGGGTACAACGCTTGTATCCAATGTGTATGGACTGTGGCATCTCTCTGGAAATTCACTTGATCGGCTTGGTTTTAAGAATGGATTGGCCACGAAAATCGAGAGGACACTGATTGGCCAGAACTTATCATCTACCTGTCTAATTTGCTGCTTGACTTCCTCACAGGGATACCACAGGCAGTTCCGCACGGCATTAACACCTTCAGCACCATCATAATGAATATGAGGGCACCCCCAGGGTTGGATGCTAAATTCCGACTTCTTCACTTTGCTGATCCATGACTGCACCCCAACATCCAGATCCAACCTGTCTATTAAGTTTGCGGACAACACAACTGTTGTGGGTCTCATCAACAACAGCGACGAGGCAACCTACAGGAGTGAAGTGAGCAAGCTGGCCCGGTGGTGTAAAGACAATGATCTCCATCATAATGTGGAGAAGACCAAAGAGATTATTTTTGACTTCAGGCCACAAACTGAGCATGCCCCCTTCGCGATCAACTGTGCTGCGGGGCAGAGGGTAAGCAGTACCAAGTTCCTGGTTGTGCATATCAGCATGGACCAGTCCCGGAGCCAGAACACCTCTGGCCAAAAAAGCCATCAACGCCTGTCCTTTTCATCAAATACTGGTGGGCAAGTGCTCATTGAGACCATCCTGATCAGCTGCATCACTGTGTGGTATGGCGTGCTCTTCCAATCCACTCATCCATACAGTGCATCGTGAGAACAGAGGTCATTGGTGTCCCCTACACACCTCTCATGGCTATATATGAAATGAAATGAAATGAAATGATCTGCATTTATATAGCGCTTTTCAAGTCAATGACTTCCCAAAGCGCTTTACAATGTGCTCCACATTTCCCAATGGCGGCCCTGCAGCCATGTAAGGCGCTAACCTGCTTATTGGGGGTATTAGGGGTTCAGTGTCTTACCCAAGGACACTTCGACATGTAACACGGGCGAGACGGGATTCGAACTGGGATCCCTTGATCCAAAGACGAACGCTCTACCACCTGAGCTACTGCCGCTCCCGCCCCCAGGATTGCAGGTGACCCCACTCATACATCTCAAATCCTCTTCAACCTGCTACGTCATGGAAAAGATTCTCAGAACCAGAACTAGCAGGATAAAGGACAGTTTCTTCCTTCAGGCTGTCAGGACATTGAACTTTCTCCCGTTCCCTACCCGCTCCCATCCGTCTGCCTTCTTCGACCTTATGTATTTTTATACTTTTACATGCATACTTTTTTTTCTTTTTTGACCTTCCTGCTATTTGTATTGTGCCTTATTTATTGCATGTTTGCGCACGGGGAAGAAAGGGTCATTTTATTTGTGCTGTATGTTGTGCATATATCATATTTAATAATATCGTTGAAGTGCAGCACGGCGGCGCAGTGGTTAGCGCGTGTGCGGCACAGTTCTGAGGTCATGGGTTCAAATCCAGCTACCAACCTTCCTGTGCGGAGTTTGCAGGTTCTCCCCGTGCTTGCGTGGGTTTCCTCCGGGCACTCCGGTTTCGTCCCACATTCCAAAAACATGCATGTCAGGTGAATTCTCCGGTCAAAATTGTCCCTAGGTGTGAATGAGCGAGCGAATTGTCTGTCACTGTGTGCCCTGCGACTGGCTGGCAACCAGTTCAGGGTGCCCCCTGCCCACTGCCCGAAGATGGCTGGGATGGGCTCCAGCACCCCCGCAACCCTACTGAGGATAAGCGGTACAGATAATGGATGGATGGATGAATATTGTTGAAGTATACAGCAAATTACATGTGCAATCCTATTTTCTCGACTGACTACATGCTACATAGGTGAAAACCATCCCAGACATGGATTCAGGCATCATTTACCTCTATCCGTGAGTTGTACTCAACAGCTACGTTACGACGTCATTTAAAAAATCTGAGCCAGTGGACCGTAAACGCTCACATCCTCTCCGCTGAGCAATTCAGCTTCAGCAATGGCCCACTGACTGATGCTAAACTTACTTTATATCTCATCTCTGACAACCTTTAAAATACCCTTGCGGTCCGTGTACACCGTGTTACTTTCCGGAGAAGATTTATGACAGCAATTCTGAAGAGTAACAAGCCCACGGAGGAGGGCGGCTGGAGAATGGAGAGGGTGGGCCGACCGCTCCGCTCTTTAACCTCTTCCACCAAATTTGATTGCGTTTGTCCTCTGCGGCTCGGCAGAGGCTCGGTGCGGTTACAAACAAGGGAGGGACGCTGCTATCGCTTAATTCACTGTGACTGAAGGGAGGGGAACGCTAGCGCTTGTGCTGAAAAGCGCTAGAAGCACGATTAAATTCCACGCCGTAAAAAGCCGCTGTCAGCACCGGAGAGGAGTTATACAGCCTACATGGAGGTGCAATGGAACTCTAAGGTAGATGCAAAAGTAGATCAGCCGTGTGATGGAAAGGTAATAAAAGACAACCAAATTTTGTTCCTACAAGTGTGCTAATTCACAGGGATAGAGAATGAAATTGCAGGGGTTTCTGGAGCCCATCCCAGCAATCATCGGGCAGTGGGCAGGGGACACCCTGAACTGGTTGCCAGCCAATCGCAGGGCACATGGGGACAGACAACTCACTCGCTCATTCACACATAGGGACAATTTGGACCGGCCAATTTACCTGAAAATGCATGTTTATGGAATGTGGGAGGAAACCGGAGTGCCCGGAGGAAACCCACGCAAGCACGGGGAGAACATACAAACTCAGCACAAGACATTTCCCAAGACATGAACTGTGCCGCACATGCGCTAACCACTGCGCCGCCGTGCTCCTACTGAGGATAAGCGGTGTAGCTAATGAGATGAGAGAATGAAATCAATCTGACAAAAAACATTTTTAGATTTCTTAACTCAACAAATAGACTAATATTTATGTGTTGACGTTGGTTGCTGAGCTTCGAACAGAATATAAAAGTATGTGAATGAACAAGCTAACGTGTGAAATTCTGGCAAATATTTAGACAAAATATAGATTAATTGCCTTTTTTAAAGTGGGCTAATTTGATATTTCAGCTTATACAGACGCTCCCCTACTTACGACCATTTAACTTACGAAAAACGGTGGATACGATGTCGAAAAATATCCGGACATTCCTGTAAGTTAGATTTGGTATTGTGCTCATTTTTCCAAATACAGGTACAGTACTTTACTGTAGTGCTTCTTTCTTCCGCTACCTGCTTGTGGCGCTGTGAGAGGTCATCCAGCCTGAAGAAGAAATTCCCTTCCTCTTCCTAGTTTGTGTGTAAACATTCTATACTGTATCTCCAGCGAGCACTTTGACATTTTCATTGTTTAATATCTTGTGCATTTATTCAATATGGTTGGTTTAAAGTGTAAAGAAGAGGCGAGCTGTTTCATTTGAAATGAAAGGGGAATATGGAAGCTGGATGCGGTTGAGAATATGGTTGGATCACATTTTTTGGACAGCTAAGACAGAGGAGGAAGTCGCCTAACTCTTGAAGCCCATCTTCCAAAAGTAAGTTAAACTTAACCTTATTTATCTTTCTAGAGCATATTATTTTATGAAATGTTTATTTTTAGTACAAAAAAAGACAGGTTACTTAAAAAAAGCCTTAAATATTTTTATTATTATTATTATTAAATATCTGTAATTATAGAAAAAGCAAGATCATAAAAGTTACACTACAAAAATGACAAGGGAATAGGTACACTCACAGTAAGTGCATGGTTAGTTGACTTCATCTTTTTTTATGCTAACAAAAGCATTTAACTTTTGTATCGGTTCGAGTAACATTTCTTGTTGTACAACACAAGAAAAAATTAAGCTAAAACTACTTAAAGAGTGGTCCGGTTGTTTATTTCAATAGCTAAGTCATCTAGTTAATCAGCCTGGTTTTATGAAAAGCTACAGTCGCACGCATGGAAGAGGAAGTAATTTCATCTATGCTGTTTGTTGTGCACATAGCATTTTTGACAATAAAGTTGAAAGGTTGAAATAATCATCACTTCTTCTACGTTGAAGTTGTGTGCTTAGCTCAGAGATTGTGAAAACAAACAAGATATTGTGAATACCTTAAAGATCTTAAGACAAAAGACTGTTTTAATTCATTTTTATTCAAATACATATACTGTATTAATGGCTCATTCGATGTGCTAAACATGGGTAATTGTATTTTGCTAATAGATTGGCAAGGGAAGATAAACAATAATGAAAGCTACACTTTAGACTGTTCAACAGTGTATGAGTATGAGGTAGCTTGTTTTTTATGCTAACGTAAAACTTTAATTTAATAATTTTGTAGTATTCGCTTAATAAGAATGGATACGTACAATATGAAGAATACAATGGGATTAATGTAAAAAAAATATTAACTAACATAGGTAATGCTCCTGAAAGAATAGTCAAACCTTCTTATTTTAAAAGGTAATTTATCTGGGTAATTCGCCTGGGTTTCTTCAAGAAAAGGTAACAAAGCTAGCATAAACTGGATTTATTTTTACAAATTGCCAGGGTGACACTGCATTTCTGGTATGAAAGCCAATTTAGTGGCATACTTTGATGTGGACTAGGAATGCTAACATTAAAAACATAGCTAATCACATTATAATGACAGGGAAATTGCTTTTTTAGCTATGTGTCTTTGTTGTTAGCTCTTCTTAATTACTGTTTTGACTCTTATTTCCTTTTTATTTTCAGAAAAACTTGTGACAGGAAAAAAAATAGCATAATTTGCAATCCGTTTCCCGTCGTGGAGTCAAGGCGTCAAGGAATGATCACACATATGTTTGTTGTGGAGTGGCGACCACATTTCTAGCGCTTTGTTGCTGTTGCGCCCCGTTGTCTTCGATGTTCTTTGTGTTGTCGGTGACACCTCACTCCCACAGACAAGCTGCTGGATTTCTCTTTTTTGTTCTTGTCTTTTTTCCTAAATTCCTCCTTCCACTTTAACGTGGTCATTTGCATTTTACACTCGTCAAGAAAATGGCTTCCGCCTCAGATGCTGTCACCGAGGTTGGCAGTTAAGTGTTGTGAAGAAGAAGTTGTTTTTGAGACGTCAAAAAAAAAAAACACTCTTAGCGCTGAATACCGATCGGACTACGTGCGTACAACTCAAGGGTCGACAACCTTTTTGAAGCAGGGGACTATTTTTTTGTGACTCATTAGCGAATGGATAAAAGTTTGCAATGCATTTCTAAAATTGCACGTTTTCATTTTACTCTTATGTTGTGACTACATTATTATGATGTTATAACCAGGTTTTAATTGTAGGAAGCAGGACTACAAAAGACTCAGTCAACCATTAAATAAATCCTTCCTTCTATAAAGACCTTGATTGGCTTAGATAAATCAATTATAAGCTAATCTATAAAAGGAGAAAATTGATCTTTGAATTGAAATACGCTAATGTAAATAATTATACATTTCAGTCTGAAATCAAATGTCCTAGAAAATCACAATGATACATCATTGGCAAGATCATTTCAGAACCGGTCCATGGGCTACTCAGGTTTTCTTAGGGGACTAGTTGCTGCCTGGAGGCTGCGGTATGCGACCACAGATCTCAAAAATCCTTTGAAGTTCGGGTGCAAATGGTGGCTATAGTTGTCAAAGATGCATTCTCGCTAGGCTGCCATAGACAGGAAATATCGATCTTACCTAGGGTGCAATTGAGGACCATAGGCGCTAAAAAAATATATTTAGATTATCTGCTATGCATGGCTGTAAACAAAATACAAATTTTAGCTTGGCTACCATACATAGTTGTAGACTTCAAAGATTAATTTTAGCTAGGATACCATTGTGGGCTATAGATTCCAAAGATTCATTCTGACAAGGCTGCCATTGGCGACTATAGACATCGAAGTTCCATTCTCGCTAGGTTGCCATTGGTGATCACATATTTCAAAGATCCATTTATGCTAAGTTGCCATTGGCGGCTATGAACGTGAAAATTTTATTCTAATTATCCTGCCATAGATAGCTATAGATGGGGATCAATAGACTGCCAAGGAAGTCAATAGACAGTTATAGACCTAAAATATCCATTTTAGCTCGGCTGCCATTAGCGGCTATAGCTGTCATAGATCCATTCTCGCCAGGCTGCCATCGAAAACCACATAAGTCAAAGATCCATTTTAGCCAGGCTCCCATAGACAGCCATTGATGTCAAAGGTATATTCTCGCTATCCTTTGACAAACACAGACAACGGGTCAGGTGCAATCGACATTTCGTTCTGTGTGCATTGTTACACAGAATGACAATACAAGGAAATTATTATTATTATTATTATTATTATATCAAAGTTCCATATTAGCTAAGTTGCCATCAGCGGATATAGATATAAAATACCCATTCTATATCTATTGCCCAAGATCACAGCTAGGCTGCCATAGATGACAATAGCCGTCAAAGATCCATTTTAGCAAGGGTGTCAACAGTTTTAGATGTCATCCCTTTTAGCTAATATCTTAAAGATCCACTCTAGTTAACCTGCCTCAGATTGCCATGGACAAAATATTATTTTAGCTACCATAGATGACTGTAGACATCAAACAATCATTTTAATCTTGGGTGACATTGCTGACTATAGTCTTCAAAGATCTATTTTTGCTAGGCAGCCAACGACCACAGTCACCAAAGATCAATTTTAGCCAGGCTGCCAAAGACGGCTATAGATAACAAGGATCTCTTCTCGCTGGGCTGCCATTGACAACCACAAAGGTCAAGGATCCATATTAGCTAAGACCCCATTGGTGGTTATAGATATCAAAGATCCATTCAATAGCTATAAACGAAAGATCCATTGCAGCTAGGCTGCCATAGGCGTTATATGTCAGAACTGTTAATACAAGCAATATAAAAGTGAAATAATTCGCCAATTCTTTAATGGTTATGTGCTTTAAAAAAAAGAAAACATCAAATTCCTACACTTAACACTTTTCGCCAGATTATTTATGTTTTATAGAAACAGAGCCTTTGGAACTTCTGAAGGCGGCCATTGCCAGAAGGAAATACGTGTGAAAAGGTCAGCCATCGTATCTAATCATCGTGAGTTCAGGCATTCCTAATCAATTCAAGCTGGCACGGAACTAGATACTTTGGCAAATAGAAGATATTTGACAATTTTTTGCACCCACCAAGACTCCTTTTACACGACTTAAATTCCTTTGCGTCATTAAAAAATATATACGTCGAAAAACATCTGATTCGACCCCTATAAAAAGCAGTCATAGAAATAGTTTATAGCCGTGTTACCTGACCTTTATTGAACCGGGTTAGATGCTTGACATTATCCTACCGGGAACTGCCGAACAAAAATGTCACAAACGGTATATGTTATTGTTATACGGGCTGAGCATTCCCATTCAAGGTTTATAATAGTCTCTATTAAAAGTCAGTAGTACCAAATGTACTGCATTGAAGCGCAGGGAGGAAGTCAATAAAGGCCAGCCGAGGACGGTAAAATGATTTCTAAGCCGCAGATCCTTCCGCCGTTATTATTTGACGATTTTCTCACTTAAATCCGAAAGCCCACCGGGCGCTTCTTACTTTTTTAAGGTTCTCACCTTTATTGGGAAAGTTTTCTTTGGATTTTAGCAGCCACTCAAAGAATGAGACCAATTTCAATATGTGTTTATATGGAGACAATAAATAGATATCCTTGGTTTTATGCAAGGCTAGTGAGCTCTTGATGGTTCATTCTATGCTTAATTTGGTCCATAAAAGTGTACTTTTTAAACTCCTTACCCGCAAACCTTGTTAAAATGGATCTTGAACGTCAATAGCCGTCAATGGGACTAAATGAGAGCATGAATTAGATACTGTAAGGCAGAGATCACCAACATTTTCAAGGTTAATAGCTACTTTCACTCTGCTAATTAGAAATGAAAAATAGTACAATTAAAAATGGACTTTATATTTCTAAATATAAAATGAAATAAATATTTGAATAAACATCCTTACAAAACAAATACATACAAATAATATATGAATATTAGCAATAAATACAATAATAATAATAATATATATTTTTTTTTCATTATTGTTGTTACAGTATTTTATGAACTTTTAAATTTTCAATTTTTTCCAAGTAAACAATTTGCGGAATGAGGTAATGTAGATTTTTTCAATGCTGATTTTTTATTCTCTTAGTTTTTGTAGCTAAAAAACTGTCATGATTACCTAAATGGAGCCACCTGGGGTAATCATCTGACGCGCTGGAATGTGCTCCCTGATTGGTTTATGTTCCCTTTTTAAGCACGCTACGCGGAGACCTCTTCGTCTGAGGATACTTCTGTACCCCGTATGACTCTCCCGATTACCTGTGCCTTCTTGTTTACCTGATTCTGCCTGCCTGCCTCCGATCCCACCTGCTTCCGTCCCACGCTACGATCTTCTCTCCAGTCCCGGTAAACTCGACCTGCTTCCGTCCCACGCTACGATCTTCTCTCCAGTCCCGGTAAACTCGACCTGCTTCCGTCCCACGCTACGATTGGCTACGTGTTCCGAAGTTGTCTTCACGGCGTTGCTGCTGACGTTCGACGGTCATCGCGTCTCCCGCTAACCCTGTACGCTTCCCCAAATAAAAGACTTGTAACGAACGCTCTGGGGTCTCCTGCTCTGTTCTGGTCCTCCTGACAAAAACATGTGTTCAAATTTTGAAAGCTGTAGAGTAACATTTCTGAGATGCCAGTCTGCTGTTGGTCAACGTCAGTTAAGATGCTAGTCTTCTATTGGTTTGTGCCACATTGTGAAGGTGCCGATATTCTATTGGTTGAACTACTTCCTACAATGCCTTTCTCTCTTTTTGTCCGGTTCAGATTGTGGTGGGTGAATTTCAGTGAGTGTCATACAATATTGATTTTTTTGTTTGTTCTGTATTTATTAACTATGTGTCCAAGATTTGCAGTGATGGTAAAGTGAGAAGCAAAAACATAATAACCATGGAAACAAAGCTTTCGATTATCAAGTCACCCAAATAACTCACATGAGTCATTACCTCATGTCGCGTAGCCGTAACCAACCACTGATAGGAACTACTATTTAAAATAAGGAAGCCATTGAAGAAAATATTTCTCATAAGGGCATGACAATATTTACAAGTAAAAGTTTCATTTTCCATCTACTTTTACGGTATTCCCCCCCCCCCCCCCCCCCGCATCCACCCACTACGCTACTTGACCAGCTCAAGTCACATTACAGGTAAGCTAAATAAAATGTAATTTTTCCTTTACATATATTTTTTTTATACTGCTATATAATCATTTACACCAATTTTACACATAGGTAATACTTAATTTCTACTATTTTGTTATTTTAAAGTTTTAATATGGGTCCTCAGGGGTTTGGTAGGCATTTGCTGATTAACGTGGGTTTTCTATCCCCCGCAATGCTGCAATTTCACTTTGCGATTCCCACCTTCTATCCCGGGGGTTTACTGTATAGATAACGTTTGATTCAATGATCGTAACCAATCGACGATCAGGATTACATAAATGAGACATCGAAATAAAAAAATCTTGTGAGGAGATCCATACAAATGGATGTTTATTATTTAATTGTCTGTTGCCGTTTCCTCCCCTTTTAGGCATCCACCGCTAACTCCACTCTATCAGATCACGTCACCACAAATTTAAATGAAATGTAATTTTTCTTTTACATGTATAATTATTCAAAATGGTATTTAATCATTTTTACATGTATCAAAGATAGAAAACTATCTACCTTTTTGTTATTTAAACATGTTATCTGGGGTATCGGAGATTTGGAAGGCATACGCTCATTCCATCCCCCACTATTCAGCAATTTCACTTTGCAATCCGCACCTCAGCACAGATTAATGTCATATCTTGGGGTTTTAGTGTAATGATAACATTAACATTGGCATACGTAGTACTTACTATATACAATTTTGTTATTTTATTGTTTTCACGGCAAATTAACTTTCAGATCCCCATCTTTGAACAGATTAATAGAATATAATATAATTTACTTTTATTGTCATTCTTTGTAACCATGCACACAGAACGAAATGTCGATACACCTGACCCGTACAGTTAAACTGTAGCGAGCCGATGCAGCCGCAGCCAAACAGGGCGCAGCCATTTTAATCATTAGGTGACCAAACCCCCCAATTCCAACCCTTAATGCCGAGCACCAAGCAGGGAGGCAATGAGTACCAATGTTGTAAGTCTTAGGTATGACCCGGCTGAGGCTTGAACCAGCGACCTCTCAGTCTCGAAACGGGCGCCCTACCATCTAGGCTACCGAGCGTATCCCAGGGTTTCACTGTAATAATATTGTCAACTTTGGCATAGGTAGTACTTACTATATACTATTTTGTTATATTAATGTTTTATCTGGCCTAATGGGGGATTTGTTAACTGCCATAGGTTTCTATTCTATGCTACACGGCAAATAAACTTAGAGATCCCCACACTGAATAGATTAATGTCGTGTCCCAACGTTTGACTGGAATAATATCGTTAAGATTGGCTTTGAAAATCTTTTCTATTGTCAAACATTCCAAGATTCTGCCGGGGTTACCCCAAGTGCAACCTGGCCTGTGCAAATCCATCACACTTGCCAGTCGCTGCAAAGTAGACAGCCGGCATTCGTCAAAATGTCCCTCAACGCTGCGTTTCTCCTGTCCCTTGCGCCCTCAAGACGTTCTTTCAGGGTCAGCGACAGGCTTTGTAGTGGGAAATAAACGCTGCCACCATATCTAGCCTCTTTCAATGATGCCTGACAAGATTCGTGAATCGTTTTTTGAGGGGGAACAGCAGGTAGGTGACAAGCTTCTCGCTATGTCATGTAAGCCGTCTCGGTGAGGAACAATCAGCAAACGGGAGAGAAAAAAATAGCGGTAATAGACTGTTCCTAACCATGTGCACAACATCCGAGCCAATAGAGTAGAGGCAGTTACGACAAAAATGTTCTGTAATGTACAAACAAAACCCATATACGCTAGAGAAAAGCATGTGGTGTAAGGGTTAGGGACTAGAAAAGGCAATCTCTGGGACTTGTTTCACCCAACAAAGGGTACACTACCATCTGCAAGCCATTTGAGTGTGCCATTCCCGTGGTTTGCATTGCTTTAAAATAAAGCACAACTCTGCACTCCACAAGATAAATAAAGTCAAGTCTTGTTTATTTGTATAGCCCTTAATCACAAGGAGTCTCAAAGGGCTGCACAGCCTACACATTATTGCAAACTACCGACTATTATTACACCATCCCCTGATCTAAAACCTACATGAGGGCAAGGAATAACTCAAAACCTTGAAAAGGACCGCATACGAGGTATCCCCCCTTCCAGGGTGGCCAGGCTGCAACGGATGTTGCAATAACAAACAATGCACAGATATTGGGAACATGAAATATAGGTAATTCATAAACTGTAGAATAAAATAGTGTTTTAGCCTAAATTTATACAGTTCCACTGAGGTTGGACATCAAATCTCAGGGGCAGAGCATTCCACAGCATTGAGGCCCAAATGGAGAACGCTCTCGTACATGCGGCTCTCTTCTTGGCTCTTGGGATCAGGCTTTAAGGACACTCAAAGCTTTCTTTGAGCTGAATTTGGTTAGGAAAGAGCGCAATATAGGGTTTTTGGCATGCGCCCACTATCTCCAAAAGACGCATTGCAAGTGAGGTTCTCAATTTGGCCTCCACTTACACTGTTTGGAAATCAACTGTAATGTAGAGTCAGGAAAAACAACGCCTTACACAATCCTCTTTCATTTCAACAAAATCCAACAAAATGAGTGTAGACTGTGACCACATCAAACCGCGTGTATTTGATCCATCCATTATGGCCAACTATTTACATTCGGGGATGCCGGTGATTTCACATGGAAACTATTATTAAGGGCAGGACAATGGCTTGATGGGATTGTTTTTGATGTTGAAAGATACCTTGTTGCATTAAGGAGCCCACTCCGAACCAGAAACTGTTGAGCAGAGTGAAGTTGTTCTCCACCACGTCCGATCCAGGGTTGCAGGGGTGGGCGTCGTACCATTCATATGGACTGAACCTGAAGTCACAGAAAAAGGAGCATTTTTTTTTCTTTCGTAACCTTTTCACAGTCCCAAAGAGAGTTTCTACTTTTTTTCAAATACATCTCGTCTTTCCTGAGACGTCGTAAGCTGTTTTGAAATCAGGTCGCGTTTGAACGCTAACGAATCCGTCGCCAAAGGATGTCTGTAAACACAACGCACTTCACTTTTGAAACAAGCCCCATTAAAGATGATATTGATTTTACATTTCACAAAATTTGGAACACGTAACGGGACAAAGTGTATTATTTGGCACCTCCTTGTGGCAAAAACAAAGTCATTTATTTGAAAAAAATTATATTGATTTAAATCTGGGGTCACCATACTTCTTGAAGCTGAGAGGTACTTTTTATTCATGTTCACAAACTATTTGATATACATTTCTAAAACACTGTAACAACTTATGCTATTATTATCATGTTACTAAGTTATTACCAGGTTGTAATTACTAGAAGTTAAGTCAACCGTTAAAACATCATCTCGATAAGAAATCAAATTGACTAGAAAATTGGAATGACCCATTACTGGTAGTTTATTTTCAAAACCTGTCCGCGGGCTACTCAGTTGATCTTAGGGGACTACCTCGTGCCCATCAGCAGTACTTTGGAGACCAACGTGAACTATCATAGGATCGTAAATGTAAAAAAAATACTTGTAGGTTGTAAAATGTAAATTTATTGCACGTCCCTCACCTAGATTGAGCTGACATTGTTATCTGCCATCCTTCTACTACAGGTACCCAAAACAAGTTAAACCTCACAGAAAGGCTGGGCAAAAAAATGAGAAGGAACATGTCTGTACTTTTACTTGTGCTTTTTAGCACTCTTTTCAGTTGCACGACACATGCCAAAGACATCTATTGGCCAAATATCACACAATGACCCTTTATGAAATTCTGTAATTGATGAGTAATGATTACGAAATGAAACGCAATGTTTTTGGGACCCTTTTTATGGCATCAACAACAAATTATGTTTTTTTCTGCTATTGGTCTCTTTGATATAAATTGCTTGCCTACTATTGATTTGCTTCACTGCACCATGAAACCGCTGATACGCTCTTCGCTGAACTCTCTCCCACAATGTCTTTCTAGACTTTGCAATTCGGCAAACCATAATGTATTTTTGTACGGTAGTTTTGAGTTAACGGTACCAAGGCTGGCAGTGATACTAAAGGGAGTACTGAAAATATGAAATACGGCACAAGCATTAGTAGCTTTGTTCAGGAATATGGCCGTGACTGGGACTATGATTAAAAATAGGGATTGAATTGAAGCACGGAAATTGTATAAGAACATGACAATGGACGCAATTTAAAATTTTTGAATACATTTGATTCTTTCTTGGCATGACAAAGTTCAGTGACTGGTGATATTGTACGGACACATATTTGTTTATCAGAAGTACGGCGGCCCACCGGCGGGCAAATGCGGCTTATAGTCAGGTGCAGCTTATGTGTGTCGAAAGTGTTTTTTCCTTTAAAAATTCCGAATTCCTCGGTATATACAGATTTTTTTTATTGCTAATGCTTATTGTTTTTAATCATCCATCCATCCATTATCTGCACCTCTTATCCACAGTAGGGTCGCGAGGATGCTGGAGCCCATCCCAGGTATCTTTGGGCAGCGGGGACAAGGAGACCATTCACACGCTCATTCACATCTGGGGGGGATTTAGGCTAGTCAATTAATCTGAAATGCTTGATTTTGAAATGCTGTAGGAAACCGGAGCTCTCAGAAGGAAACCCACGCAAGCACAGGGAGAACATGCAAACTCTGCACAGGATGGTAGCTGGATCTGGAACCATGACTTCAGAACTCTGCCATGGATACACTAACCACTCAGCTGCCGTGCTGCCCGTTATTTAATCAAATACACGTATATTACATATAAGTATTCCTTACTTTATAATATTTTGTCACTAATTCTCAGAAATTTAGATTTTTCATTTTTGGACCCAAATTCGATTTTTCGGTGTATCCATACTTTTCTGCAGAAGATCTGTTTCCTGTTATCTTCCATTCTATCAATCCCCCTTAGATTTTAAAATAAGCCCCAGACCAAAGTGCACTCGAATCCTCTTATTGAGTCCCACGATGCACTCTGGCAACCTTTTAGCTATGTAGGCCAGCCACCTGATATCACATTTTGCGATTATGTTTTTTTTTTCTTTTTTTTTATTCTCAAGCCGCTTTCTCAATTCCTGACGGAAAGAGCGGCTGGGGAGTGCAGCTGTTTGCACTTGAGCTTCCTCATCACAGAGCCTGCTTTCTTTTTCTACTGGTTTTTCAGCGAAAAGCAGCAGGAAATGTATGCAATTGAGATTCAGCTCAGTCAATCAGAAAATGTATCTATAAATAGGGGAGATCATTTCATCATCAGGTTATGTGTTTAATTATCCAGCTTAAGCCTTTAACCTCTTTTTCTCCTCCCTGCAAGCTGCCAACTCTAAGGACGCTTTCCAAGCCTTTCTTCCTTCGACCACTGCTGGGCCGTTCTGGCAAAACCGCCTCCGGCGCTATACGGCACGCCGCGGCTAGCGCAGCGTGTGAGGCCGGCCAATGTACTCCATTTCACAGCCTGCGGTGATAACGGCGTAAATGGCTTTGTCTGGCCAAAGACCACATGGAGATGTTTTGAAGGACGGCAAATGAAGGTCGAATGCGTGTGTGTGTGCAGGGTTGGCAATGACACGTTATAAAGGAGCGTTTTCATGGAAAACATTTACTTTTCTCGGTAAAATTACTTCAATGCGCTAAAAAGGAACCCTTTTCTGGAACGCATTTACCGTAAATTCCGGACTATAGAGCGCACCTGATTATAAGCCGAACCCACCACATTTTAAGAGGGAATCCGATTTTGTACATACACAAGCCGCACCTGTATATAAGCCGCATGCGCCCACATTTAAACATGTAACACAAACACAAAATTAACCCAAACCCGACTTCAAGTCCCGCGATTGAAACTAAATGTCCTTCATTAAAGTCTACAGTCCAAAAATCATAGCCGGCAAAATGAACGGAAAATGATACCGGTACTTAATGTTTGATGCAGACCTGCAGAGTCCGGGTCCCGTTAAAAGTAATCCAAGGAAAAAAGTGTATATTTCCAAAGGTAAGGGTGGGAAAAATATATCAGATGAACACATTTACTCACGCAACTCCTTTTTCTTTAACCAACTTTTTACCCCCTCTTCTTTCCTTGTTTGTCCCTCACTTTTAGCGGTCCCCACTTAAACTCGGCACCCCGCGTTTGTTCCGCCCCTCATTTTTCGTTCACCCGTGCAAAACATATCAGAATAAGTGTCTAAAATAAATACAAATAAATACATTACAAAAATATACAGTTGCAAATACCTATTATACATGGGTTACACATATTTACAAAGAAATTCGCTACACCGAGAGAGTTTTCAAAGCTTTAATGATAATAATATAGCTTTTATCCCAAACTGTGGCTGTGACAGGGCAGTTAATGGTAGCAACACTCGAGCGCCACTGGCGGTCGTTAGAAAAATTACATAAATTGGCCGCATCACTGAATAAGCCGCATGGTTGAAAGTTAGGGAAAAAAGTAGCGGCTTATAGTCCGAAATTTACGATACTTTTTTCAGTAGGGGTACTGTAATACATTACAAAAGGAACGCGTTTCTGCAACGCATCCCTCGAATCCAAATGAGATTCTCTGTAATGAGTTCTGTAAAGCGTTGCAAAGTAATGTAATTACTTTCCTCGTTAATGAGTACTGTAACACATTACAAAGGAACCCAATATAAACATTAAAAGTGAAAGTGCAGACATGGTAACGGGTATGAAGTACTGTAAAGCCTTACAAAGGAACGCAATTACTTTTCTCAGTAATGAGTACTGTAACGAATTACAGTTCCTGGAACGCAATCACTTTTTTTTGGTAAGGAGTAACACATAACAAAAGAACATGTTTCTGCAACGCATCCCTAGAATCCAAATTGGATTCTCTGTAGTGAGTACTGGAAAGCGTTACAAAGGAATGTAATTACTTCCCTCGTTAATGAGTACCGTAAGACATTACAAAGGAACGCATTTCTGCAACGCATCTCTAGAATCCAAATTAGATCACAGATTATAGTTACGTAGGGCGCGGTTGCCATGGCGCCCAGTTGGTCCCAGCTGGGTGGCGCTGGATACTGGCGCGGTTGCCGCGGCGCCCAATTGGCCCCGCCCATGGACACCAGCTGAGGCACATTGACTTATTGCTTTTTGAAGTACTTAAACGGGTTCCTTCTAACTGTGCTTTGCCTGAGCGTTTGTTAAAACTTTGTGAACCTTCTGTGAGATTTCTGCAAGTTCTGTTTGACTCTGAGAAATGTCTAGTCTGTAAATCCGCCAGCGTTTGATCCTGTTTTGTTTTTTGTCTGATCCGTTTGTTATTGAACCTTCTTTTCTTTTGAGTTGATTTCTAATCCACTCCTGCGACCATGGATTCTTGGATCGATTGTGCGCCCTCCTCCTCTTTCCCCAATAAATTGTGAGTACGTCTACGCGAATGGGTCCTTTTTTCCTGTTTCCCACTCCGCTACGTGACAATTATCCGTAATGAGTTCTGTAAACCGTTATAAAGTAATGTAATTACTTTCTTGGTTAATGAGTACTGTAACACATTACAAATGAACCCAATGTAAAAATTAAAAGTAAAAGTTTAGACATGGTAACGAATAACTAGTACTGTAAAGCCTTAAAAAGGAACGTAATCCCTTTTATCTGCAAAAACTGTATTCTGTAAGAAATACTGTAATGTGTTATAATATGGTGCGCCATTCCGCTACTTACAAAAGGGCAGACCATGATTGACAAAGTCCTCTTATCACAGTCACTCCAAAACATCAGCCATCACCAGCAAGTTTATATATACCTTCAAAGTACACCTGATTAGAGTTACGGTGGCGCTGTCTCAAGCAAAAAATAGGACACTGAGTTTTTCGTCATAGAGATACATTCCCAAACGTATATACAGTACTTACATCCAAGCCATATTTACAACTATAAAACAAAATATTGAAATCAAGGGTTAGTTTGTAATTGGGTATTTGGTTGTGTGTCTCTAGTAACTAATGGTAGGCAGCACATCAGGAGGGGGCGCGGCTAATACAGGAACAACAGACCAACTCAATCAACGAGGCAAATGTAAGCACATAATTGACAGTAAGTGTGCTGAATTTGCCTGGAGAAATAAAGGTACCGTCTTGGGCATGACCAAGAAATGCAGAAGTACTTATTCGAGTGGTCTAATGCGAAAATGTATATGGAGTGTCTCAGCAAAGTGTCTGTTTGCAAGCTCTCTAGTATGCAGAAGTCAGCCAAAGAAAGCGGCTCAGGAGGTAGAGCGCTCGTCTTGGGATCAAGAGATCGCAGTTCGAATCGCGGCTCCTCCGTGTTAAGTGTCAAAGTGTCCTTGGGTAAGACACTGAACCCCTAATACCAACAATAAGCAGGTTAGCGCCTTACATGGCTGCACGGCCGCTAAAAATGGGAAGTCTTGACTTGAAAAGTGTATATAAATGCAGATCATTTCATTTCATTTCATAATGGATTTTCTGCTTCCACATTTTTTTCCCATTTTTTTTTAAATCTCTGGCTATATCTAAGCAGTTTTAGGGAGTCTGCTTCCACGCAAGTACGACCCCCTATGATAATAGTATGATCATTTGTCATTACATAGTTACTTTCAGAGTAATGCTCTGGGTGTCAGTAATCTGGTGGAACATAATCATATTTTCAATAAAGTAACTAGTAACTTTAACTAATTATACGCTCAAAACTGTATGTGTGTGTATCAGTGTTCCCTCTAAGGTGCGCGTGTGTGCAATTGCGCACTGCTCGCACATTCTTAGCGCACAAGAAAATCTAGCCAGCGCACAAAAATGAGGGCTCAAAATTACTAATTAAGAAGCGACTTAAGTCAAAGTTACAGTGCATGAAGGTAAAAATACACAGGTTCCCCTGACGCCTGGTTCTAAATGCAGTATTATGAAGTCGAGTCGAAGTACAACGAAGTTCAGTAAAGTTAGTAGACTTTGTTGAGAACCGGCTTCTTCGGCTCGGCTCACTAAAAGGAACCGGCTCTTTCGGGTCCTAAACAGCTCTTCAGGTTGTTTTTGCTTCTTCAATCCCAACATGACCAAATATTATTTAAGATTATGCACAAAATGACTTAAAGGAATGGGGGAATAGAACAAAAAAGAAAAAAATACCAAAATGAAAAAGTAGTGAAAAGCTGAAAAAAAGAAACAAAAGGAAGAGAAAAAAAGAAGGAAATTAAGAAAAAAGCCAGAAAAAAAGGAAAGAAAGAAATGTAGGAAAAAAGTAAATAGAGAACAAAAAGAAAAAAACAGATGGGAAAAAATATACACAATGAGATTTTTTTAAACGAATTTTTAAAAAGGTAGAAAAAAACTGAAAAATTAAGAAAAAGCTTGTGTTGCATTCAAATAATTTCCAATTATATCAAGTGAATCTTGTTGCCAACATTGTACTTCAACTAAAAAATGTGATTAAGTACAGTTCTGTATCTTACAACCGACTAAATAAACCCCCCAAAATGTTAATATTATGCGACAAAATATGTCAGGAAATTAAAAGAAATGGATATCTTGTGAAAGAATTGTAAGAACAAACGACGTTTGTAGGCTGTACAACCTTTGCAATAGTACATGAGTCAATTCATTCAAAAGAGAAAAATAATTTTGCATTGCCGGAAACTCAGCAAAATGTAACTTGATGTTAAGTTTTGGACATGTTTGATAATTTATTCTCTTGCCACACTTGGGATTATGGTTGCTCACTGTTGTATCAAGCGTTGCTCACCGACTTTGTGTGTACGCTCAGACCCGTGGAAAATTAGCGGGAACATTGGTGTGTATGTGTGAACTTGTAACTCACCTGGCAATGACAAAAAGGACGCAGCTGACACCCAGGTATGCCAGCAAGATGTAGATCCAAATGTCGGGCGTCATGGGGTTAAGGAAGGAGAA
The DNA here is from genome assembly GCF_059441175.1 of Urocampus carinirostris. Classification (NCBI taxonomy): domain Eukaryota; kingdom Metazoa; phylum Chordata; class Actinopteri; order Syngnathiformes; family Syngnathidae; genus Urocampus; species Urocampus carinirostris. Next base: position 53,421,492 of record NC_142350.1, read on the forward strand.
GAAGCCATTGTTGGTAGCGTTGGGCTTGCGGTAGAGAATGCTGATGCCCATGCCCATGAAAGGCTTGGTGAAATCCACCACCTTCTCGCGCATGTAAGTGATGGTCAGGGGAGCCACTGCCAAGTCGGCCCTCTGAGGAACACAAAAAAGGTCAGTCGTCACAGGATTATGGATACACTGTGATTAGTTTATAGTTAAGTAGAGACCTAAAAAGGAGAGAATAATCAATACATTTTCATCTTGCAGGAATAGATCTCCTTTGCAGATGTCAAATATTAAAAACTGAATAAACTGACATGTGCGAATTATAATGTTAATGGTATTTATTGTCAATTTGATTTAATTTTGCTACACAAGGGACTATTTTTTTTCGTGCTCTTGGCTACCCAGTATTCTGTCCCCGAAAAAGCCTATATATAGCATATATGTATAAATAACAATAGTAATGACAATAATCCGAGTTTTTTGAGAAACTCAAAATAAAAAACAACTTTACTTTGTTCGCATTTAAGGCCGACACTAGTTTTAATGCTAACCAAGTGAAGCACATTTTGAAATAAAATTTTAAAGAAATATGCAGGTGAAGAAAAGTGCAAAAAAGTACACAAGATAAAATATATACATACAGATGCCAGAGAGTTTTCTTTGTGGCTACGTGTTCTGTTCTTTGGATACACAGCCAGTCCAGTACCAAATGGCAATAACAATGTGTCCCACTTGCGGGTTAGAATCCCCTCCACCAGCACAATTTGTTTAATAAGAAAAGGCAGTGCTATTGTGTCAAGATATTTATAAAATAATTGTATCAGCACCCATACTGCAGTGGTTACCACATTCCCTGGTTAGAGACCGGGTGAAAACATATGTTGACCTGGTGAGAGATGGACTTGCTCAATACACACCACAAGAAATGGTGCTCCTATGACCCTAGTGGTTAAGAGATCCAACCATGTCATGATTGCTGATTCAGGGCACCTGTGACTGCCCAATTGGCGCCAACAGCCCTGAGCGCTGATTGGTTCAAAGACTCTTTTTAAAACCCCAGCTTCCAAGAGGAAGCTGTCAGACCATTTGCGAACCTATGCTCCTAACTAAGCAAGCTCATACCTTCCGACATTTTCCTGCCCTGTTCTCTCCTGCCTGATACCTGTTGCCGACCTGTTTCTGGACTCGTTTCCGCCCTGTTCTGTCATCCCAACCATCAACCAGTTTTGCCCTGTTTCCTGCTTCATACCTGTTGCCGACCTCTTTTCTGGACTCGATACCGCTCTTGCTCTCCCGTCCCGGCTAGTGACCAGTATTCCTGCTGCCTACAATTGTCCTCGCTCGACACGAAAGTGCCACTTCCGCGTTCCAGCCACCTGCTACCCGTGTCCGTCGATCATCGGATCGTGGATGCTACCACTGCTCTCTCTCTTTATCAATAAAACTGAGTAAACGAACGCTAATGGGTTCTGTGTCTGTTTCTGGCTTGTGACAAACCAACCAACCAACTATATTTGATAAAGGAGCTATACATCACAGGATATGTGCCTAATAAGTAGCCATGGTTTCTAAAACCAAGTATTTTTTCCTTTGGGGAAAATCCATTGAAATTTATTTTAGAGTCTATAATTTAATGGATAGGGCAGCACGGCGGCGCAGTGGTCAGCGCATGTGCGGCACAGTTCATGTCATGAGAACCTCCAGCTCCAGACTTCCTGTGCGGAGTTTGTATGTTCTCCCCGTGCTTGCGTGGGTTTCCTCCGGGCACTCCGGTTTCCTCCCACTTTCCAAAAACATGCATTTCAGGTGAATTGGCCGGTCCAAATTGTCCCTAGGTGTGAATGAGCGAGTGAGTTGTCTTTCCCCATGTGCCCTGCGATTGGCTGGCAACCAGTTTAGGGTGAACCCTGCCCACTGCCCGATGATTGCTGGGATGGGCTCCAGCACCCCCGCGACCCTACTGAGGATAAGCGGTGCAGCTAATGAGATGAGATGAGATGAATTTAATGGATTTTTTTTAATATAAATTATATATAGCAGTTGGGTTTTATGGAACCACAACTATTTGTGGGGCAGCACGGCGGAACAGTGGGTAGCGCGTGTGTGGCACAGTTCTGAAGTCATGAGATCGAACCTCCTGTGTGGAGTTTGCCTGTTCTCCCTGTGCTTGCGTGGGTTTCCTCCAGGCACTCCGGTTTCCTCCCACATTCCAAAGACATGCACGTTAGGTGAATTGGCCGGTCCAAAATGTCCTTAAGTGTGAATGAGGGGGCAGATTGTCTGTCCCTGTGTGCCCTGCGACCGACTGGCAACCAGTTCAGGGTGTCCCCTGCCCACTGCCCGAAGATAGCTGGAATGGGGTCCTGCACCCCCGCGACCCTACTGAGGATAAGCGGTGCAGATAATGGATGGATGGATGGGCAACTATTTGTTCAAACGTCCATATATAGGACATTTCAAATAAATATCAGCAAGAGGCCTTACATGTTTATGCAGGAGTGTTATGTCTGATCTCTTAATCATTGTACACCAGGGGTCTATAGCAATGTGTCCAAAGGGACCATGAAGTCCCCTAAGACCACATAGTAGCCTGCGGACTATTTCTGAAAAAATATCATGGATTGTTATAATTTTATTAAAAAAAGTGATTTCTAACTGGCATGATCATTAGTGGTTGACTAAGCCCCTAATAGTTAACTTGGTAATAACACAGTAGTAACAAAATAACAACATAGTCATAAAATCTTCTAGAAATGCAAAATAAACTGGTAGCTCTTTGCACTATTTAGTAACAAAAAAGTTGCGTTCAGCTTCAAAAAGATTGGCGACTGCTGATGTACATTATGTACAAACAATGACAGTAAAAATTATTCTATTCTCTGCTATTCTATTCTATATAAATGTGTCACAGCATCTCATCCTACTGTTGGACAATCTTGGAAATGTGCCCCGCCCACGGACATCGTCATGACGACACAGTAGCATCCAAGTGGGTTTGCACAACCTCATTGTGCTCCTGCTGAATCTATGCTGTCCTCTTTAAACTCCTTGCTTTTGTACTTTGTACCCATCTGCGGCCGTACCTTTGCCAAAACGCCGCTTTGACCCGACTGGACCAAGGACCGGGACCGCTACACCCGTCCCGACAAGGACAGTTTAATATCCACGCGTGAACGTCCTTGTTGGGCTTGCCAGCCAAATGACCCAATGTTGTCCCGCTGTGTGCCACATGGCTTGGTGTTGTTTGAGATTGCAGATGGCTAGCTTAGCTCCTTTCTCACACCCGCCATCAAGAAGTTGCAGAGATTCATACATTATTAATCTGCCGCCTGTACACTTAACATTTCATTTCTCTGATGAGTCGGTCTTATCGGCACGAGAATGCCAAGGCGTGACATTTGTTTGCAAGCTACGCGCCGCACGGGGCTAATGATGGCAGGTAAGGAGTGTTAGGTTTGAGGTGCAGAGGTGGTTTAGCAGAGGGGGGACTTTGGCTTAGCCCAGTAGTGTTTGCCAGAACAGTGCTTGAACCCAAGACCCCTTTTCTGGCTGCTACCTTCAATTTAGATCAAAATGACACGTTTAAATATTCCCTGCACTGAGGTGACCTTGTTAACATACTGAACATTTTTCAGGAAAGCTTACTGAATTAAAACATATAATACAGTGTTTCTCAACTGGTCGGGACAAGGGCTGAACAATTTTGGGAAAAAAAAAAAACATTGCAATTTTTTCAAACCAGTATTGCAATTTCAATGTGATTTTCAGTTTAAAATCAAAGAGCATTTTCTGTAAAAGTTATGTTTTTACTCATTAACTGCAACCCTTTCTCAAGGTTTCTTCATTTTCCTCATGCTTTCAGTTTTTCCTTGCCCTTAATGCAAGTTTCAGATGAGAAGATGGTGTAGACTTAAAAAGTGGCCCGCTACAACGGGTCAGGTGCAATCGACATTTCGTTCTGTGTACATTGTTACACAGAATGACAATACAAGGAAATTATTATTATTATTATTATTATTAATAATGTAGTCTGTAGTCTACACAGCCCTTTGAGACTTCTTTTGATTAAGGGCTATACAAATAAACATGACTTGACTTGACTGACATCCTTTAACCTTGAGAAAACAGCGTCCTCTTCTGGTGACCTTTGTTAAGGTTGCACTATGCTTACACCGGGCTCACACGTGGATATGGGTCATAGCATGCTGCTTGCAAACGTTTCTTCTAATTAGCTGGAACAACTAAAACTTGAACTGTGACAATTCTGGTTGGCGAACCACTCCATGACTCACAAACATGGAATTCTAAACCCTTGAAAAAAAAAAACTGCAGTGTCTTGCGATTACACAATCCCACTACGTCACATCGCAATATTGACTAGATTTAGATTAATCGAGCAGGCATAGTCGGGAGTCAGAAGTCCTTCTCAGACCTGTTTTCAGTGGGTCGTTGCCTTGGCAAAATAATTCTAAAAACAAAATGAGGGTCAATTAAACTCCTGATGGTGATGATTTTCTGCAAATGCAATTCGACACCCATCATTTCACATCCTCGGAAAAAGACCAGTGAAGTTTTTTCCCCACATGTAGAGCATTGCCAAACGCAGATGAAACGGAGAATATGAGATATGGATTTTTTTAGGCACCTAATAATACACACTGTCTCTTTAACATTGTAATGTGTAGTTCCTAACTATAAATCAGCAAAAAAAAGTGTCATGATTACTGATATGACTCAGCTGTGCCCGCTCTTTTGGCGCCAAATGCCGCGGGTTCTGATTGGACCCTGAACAGTATTCGAACCCAGTCCTGTCTGTCCCCTTTTGTCAGTCCGTCTGCGAACCTCAGTGAACACTAGGAAAACGTTTTTCGACTCTGAGTAAACCTGTCCCGTTTTTTGCTCCCGTTTGTCGACCCCTTTTTGATCCTGACCACATCTGCTCTCCCGTCCCGGCTTTCAACCTATTTTTGTCCCCGTCTTCACTCCTACTCTGGCGTACGACTCAATTCCGACACCTAACACGTTTTTGCTCTCCTGTCCCGGCTACCAACTCGGTTTTTCTGTCCCTGACACCACCATCGCTCGCCAGGAGGACAATCGGAGTACCAGAGCGACTTGTTTCCCGCGTCCAGCGAACACCGCATCGTGGGCGCAGCCCTTTCTCTTTCCTCCAATAAAATTTGTGAGAAACGCAACGCAAGTGGGTCCCGTTTCCGTTCTGGTACTGACAGGAAGCTGATAATAAGCACCCACCCTGAGTAAAATACCAAAAATTAAGGATGGTATGAACCGATTATCATTATTTTTCTATTTCAAATTAACACTATTTAATTGAGTTTTCTGTTAAAATAAGAAAAATGTGTAATTAAAACAGATGGTGGTTGAAATCAAGCAAACTTATCTACCATCTGCTTCATAGGATCAATTCAAGAAAGCAATATAGAAACACAGCACGTGTGCTGTTAAATGATGATGTCACACTACTTCACTGCATCCCAGCATTTACAGCCTTTTTTTGTCATCCATTTACCCCCCCAACCCCTCCTTCCCTCCCTCAAGGTTGTTGTTATCAACACGAGAGTGCAGCAAAAAAAAAAAAAAAAGCTCACAAGGAGGAAAAGTGCAGCAGCGGTCGCACACCTTTCCTGAAACCTTTCAGCCATTGACTCCTGCCACAGCGTTCTGCCACTAAATGCCATTTAAGCTATTACAAGTTTTTAGCTGAGTACAGCGCTGACCCGGCGGGGCCGCCGTGCAAAAAAGAACCGACAGCAACGGGGACACTTAGGAAATGCCAGTGTGGAATTGCTGCCGGTTTTCTTTTTTTTTTTTTCTCTTTCAACGTGGTTTTAACTTTGCTGTCAGCGAGATGATGGATGCCCTCGTGCAGTTATTACAAGAAACGGAATATCACGTTTGGAATGGATTTCTTGAAACAAGTTTCATTACTTGCTTGTTAGTCATGTTGAATTACATTTATATTCCAGATATAAAACAGTATTACTTTTCTGAATGGAGAATATTTTAGATTTCCCCCCTTTACTTTTTTATTAATATTATTTTTCTCAATCATGCTCCTTTTAATAGAGCATATCTATTACTAGGTAAATACATCATCGCATTATTAAAGCACACCTATATTTGTGAACACACATTGATTTAAACATACTTAAAAAGGAGATTTTTTTTCACGAATATACTAATAACAATAACAAAAAAGTCTCTCAAATATTTAAGCTACACCGTACACCTGAAAAAAACAATGTGTCCTTTTACTAAACAATTTAAAAACAAGTATTTATGTATTTAAAATTTAGAAATTTCCTGACGCATTTTTGGACAATTAAATGTACAGACATTGCAAAAGTGACTTAAATTATAATAATAAGACACTGTATTTACTGGCTCCAATCTAATTAATTTAACACTTTGCAAAAAGTAGAAAAAATTGAACAAATTTTGTGTCAGAACCCAAACAGACGGAGGACCCAGATGCGTAACGTTTTTCCACAAGCTTTATTTTATGGCAATGGAGCAGTCTTGCGCGTGAACACAAACGCCAGTGATTACGCCAGTGATTAGGCCAGTGGATACATGAGCAAGATACCGGACAGGACGGGACAGACGGGATCGATACTGGATACTGGGGACTGGAGCAAGATACCGGACAAAGCAGGGCAGACGGAATCGATACCAGATACTGGATATACGAGCAAGATACCGAACAGGACGGGACAGACGGAATCGATACCGGATACTGGATACAAGAGCAAAATACAGTAAAGAACGAGACAGAAGGGATCGATACCGGATACTGGGGACTGGAGCAAGATACCGGACAGGATGAGAGAGGCAGGATCGATACTGGATGCTGGAGACTGGAGCAAGATACCGGACAGGACGAAGTCGGAGAGAGTCAAAACACACGTCTTGCTAGTGCATAAGTTTGTTGACGGACTGACTAGGAGTGAATAAGAGCACTGAGTTTGAATAGGAAGGGAGCCAATCAGACAACAACTGGCGCCAAACTAGCGGGCCCAAGTGAGGGCAATGGGCAATTGTGACATATTAATTGTGTTACTACTATACAGTGTTGTAGCAATACCAGAAAGGTAACTCTTTGAATGAGTGAAATTGAGTAAATTGGCACTGCTGGTAGTTGAACATAGAATACTTTTTCTAGTGATAATCCTATTAATTTATGTAGCTAGCAGGTAGTATGAATACATAACAGGAGTGTTACTAAGACTGAAAAAAAATATGAATTCAATTCCTTGTTTTCAAAGCTTTCAATGGGTTTATCCCAGAATTGTGTACATTATAACATGTGAGCCTCATCAACTTCAATGAAAAGTAAGCCATATGATGTCAAATTAATGCTAGCCGCATTAGGGAACCTCGGTGGTTAGCTTCACTTTGACCGCTAGAATTACTTTAGTAGTTAATTCAAATAAATTAGCAGCTAATGCTAATACAAAGGACCTTAATTAAAAATACTAGCATTTTGGACACAGCTTAGCCGCTAATGCTAATGTATTTGATAAATTCAGATTTAAAAAAAAATAATAACGCAAATTTAATCAAACGTATAATTTCCTCCGAAATATTTAAATAAGACATGAAAAGAAAAATAGAGATTGTGGTTTTTTTGTGATATGATTCACTGTATATAAATATGTATACATTGATAAGTTTGTGCTGTATTTAATAATGGACACCTGTGAAAGAGATAGCATAGGATGCCAGTTTGTTATGTTGACTATTATACCTTATTGCTGTTTATTGTTTTGGCTATTATGCACTGTTTACATTATTGTCACGACTGGTCAATCATGTTGCCCAATTTTGTGTTATGCTCGTATTGGATTTTGTTTATAATTTATAATTATTGTAGCAACGTGACATCCTTACACCATTGGCAGCATGTTCTTTTCTTGTATTTTATCTCATTTTAAGGTATTTTATCTTGTTTTTTAATAAAATAAAATACTTTTTTATGGACTGCATACATTTTGTGCAGAAATCGTTTTATAAACAATTTTGTGACAACAAACTGACAACACTTACATGTTCGATGAGTTCCCGAATCATGCCGTTCCACTGGCCCTTGTCGTCCTGGGATCCGTACTTGCTGTCCGGGACCAGTCGGATTTCGTACGAGAAACCCAACACGGCAGCTAGTTCCTTAAGCAGATCCACACAGAATCCTTCGAAGCGGTCATTCCCCACTAGCGCCTTGTCAGACTTCTTAAGCATGACGTATGGCTCCTCCTGCAAACGGCACCGACACCTCACAAGAAAGAAAGCTCGAGCTCGCCCTTTCCAATTCTGTTTTCGCCTAATTGCCGGATCTTAGCGCCGGTCGCTGTTGCGTTTAACTGGTAGCGACAGGAGCCCAAAGTCGGGCATTAGAATATGTAAAAAGGGTAGAGACCGTGTTAACTGTGATGGATTAGCAGAAAAAGAAAGGAACGGTAATGCGGATGTAAGTCCTTTAAATTGCAGAGCGGGAATTTTTACTACTATCCAAGCCTTCTGTCACACCGCCATGCTTTGACCTATGTAGGTAGTCAATTTTATGGTCAGGTAGCTAAAACTCTTTACCCGCCTGTAATATCCTGCCTGGCTGCTCATAATTCGGGCGATGAAAGAGCAGCTTGATTAGAACTGGAATGTAGCAATTACATGGAACACGCGGACTACAAGCCCTTCAACGACGGTTAGCGGGGACGAGACGAGATTTCCTTCATTTAGAATTCATGAGGTAGAGCTGCAAATTGACCGATAGTGGAAAATATTGCATTCCATTTTGATGGTATATTGTGCGTAAACACAATAAATGAATTACAGACTGAGCTCAGAGGACAAGTGTATCATCGTTGACGGTGACCTTGAATGAATAAGACAGATTTATAGTTATTGTTTTGACAGAATTAGCAATATTGGAGGTATTGGAGTATCGCAATGCCAACATATCGAACAATGATAGTTTCCTACCACAAACAAAATAGTTATGTGTTTACCTATATACTGGTATTAAGAAAAGTAATTTACTATGTCACATTAATAAGTAGTAGATACACACAATGCTAACATTTAAAAAAGACTTATTGAGGCTTTGTCATCTAAAAGATTGATGAGAATGTTTTACAGCTATTGTTTAAATGGACCAGGTCAAAAATAACAGTTTCCGACCAAAAACAAAGTGGCTATCTGTTTAAGAACATAAGAAAGCGAATTAAGAAGGGCGACACAAAATGGTAATGTTCAGAAGAAACTTCTTTAAACGTTGATAACAGTAATCTGAAAGGTTTATGACACTGTTTGACAGCTATTGTTCCAATGGAGTTTGCAGTATTGGAAGTATTGGAGCATACTGTTGCTAACATTTACAACCGCAGAAAAACAATGTTAAAATGACATGGCATAATGTGATTAACTAATAAGTTAGAAAACTAGACACACAATGGCAAAGTTTGGAAGAGAGTATTTTACTTGGAACTTTCCTCACAGTCATCTGAAAAGTTCATTGCAGTTTTTTACAGCTTTGTTTTCAATTAACCAAGCAAAATAGATATTAGAACATCGTGATGCTAACCTTCATTACCAGGTCGAAGATACGTTTTTTGGTCTTAAAACTAATTGGTAATCTGTTCCACTCATAATATTATACAATTAATTTAATATCTCACGTTTAGCAGTTAATGGAGTCAAAAAAAGCTCATGTTCATAAGAAAATTTGATAACCGACATGTGAAAAGCGACTGTGTTTTACAGCTTTTCTTTCAATTAGCGCAATATCTGAGGACTTGGAGCATGGCGATGCTAACATTTAAGACTGGTTCTAAAGGGTTATCTCTCTAACTAATAGCGTGAAAAATGTAATTTAAAGTCTCGTTTAGCAGTAACTGAGACAGAAAATGGGCATGTTTTTAAGAAAGTTTGTGAAGCTTTTATAACATACACTCTGAAAAGTTTATGACCATGTTTAAGAGCTGTTTTTTTTCAATTGAATAAGCCATATTGGAGATAATGGAGCACGGTGACTAACAATCCGGACCCGGTCGAAAACAATAGGGTTTCAACTACATATTAAATGGTCATCTGTTTACCTAATCATCTAAGTGAAGTACAGTAATTTAACATGTCACGTTTAGTAATAACAGGTACAGAAAAGGTGAATGTTCAAGGAACAGTGCTTGAAGCTTTGACCACTGTCATCTAAAAAGTTTTTGACAATGGTGTCACTGCTATTATTTAAATGGACCGGGTCAAAAACAAGTTTACGACTAAAAACAAAAGTGTTATCTGTCTAACTTAGAACGTAAGAAGGCTATTTTAGAACAACCTTACAGTAACAGTAACACAGACACATAATAACAATATTCAGAAAAATATTCTTAAAATTGGATAGATGGTTTTTGAAAAATTCATTATTTACAGCTATTGTTTGAATGGAATTGGCAAAATTGGAGATATAAGAGTATAGTGATGCTAACATTCATGAATGGGACTCAATCGATAGGGTTTCCTATTAAAAACATAATGGTTCTCTTTTTAACTAATAATGTATGAAAATAATTCAATAAAGCCTTATGTTTAGAAATGACAGGGACAATAAATGCTTATATTTGAAAAAGCTCTTGAAACCTTGACAAGAGTCTTCCAAACGGTTTATGAAAATGGTTCAGTATTTTTGACATGATCATCTATATTCAAAGAAGGAGTTGCTTCTGGAAGTAAAAAATGAATGGTTCCAATTTGATGTGATGTTATATTATGAAAATGATACACACATAAGAGAGTAGAAAATAAAAGGGGCTAAATCAAGCAACTATCTATTACAAAATACCACCGTTTCGCCTGAATAGAATACGTAATTTTCACTGTAAGTACTCTTTGTTAGACCATTACAGCATTAAAATACTACTCACTTATTTAAGCATCTAGACCATTTTAACCCAGCAAATCAAAAAATATAGGTGCTAACCATTGTAGAAGATTTTTCAGAAATTTTCAGGCCCTTGAAAATACTTTTTATCATTACCTGAACCCAAAATTGAAAAAAAAAAAAAAAAACATTTTGTATGAGAATGATGGACAAAAAATGAAACTTAATGTGACAATGGGTCTTAAGTACTGAATGAGTTACCTTACGAGCAGCCCCACAAAGCTAAAGTTAGCATTTATAGTCACTTTTTTCTAACCCTTTTGAAACATATGTGAAAATAATAAATTGAAATAAACTTGTGCAAATGTGACTTTGGCCTTTGTTGAGTTAGCTTAAGAACAACCCCATCTAGCTATGTACTAACAAAAATTGAAAATGCAAAACTGTTAGCATTAATAGTCATTGATTTCCACCCCTATTGGAACACATATATGAAAAAATAAATGCAGTTACAACTTAAATGACATGAAAGTGGGTCTTTACCACTAATTGATTTAGCTTAGAACATTCACACCGAGCTATGTGCTAATATAGATTGAAAACTCCTAAATGTTAGCATTTTTGAAACACATTTGTTGGCATGAATTGCGTTGGCTGATAAACATGTTCTATTTCCTTTTTTCTGAACGGCTTTCTGGTGACCCTTTTAAAAGGAATTGTATCGAAGCGTTTAAACATCCTTAATGCATTTTATTTCATTCTTACTGTTGCCATATTTTGATTAAGAAGACTAAAATCGTTTTGAAAATCATAAAGCAGCTTTGGTGCAGCAATTAGGGCCCGGCTTCAAAACAAGCTATGAATACGCGATAACGACACATTTAAAAAACAGCGGTGGTGCTTTTTTAACCGTAAACTTCGCTCAAGTTGCCCAATTAAGTCGATCAAAAAAATAAAAAGTTTGGTGATGTTGAGGGAAGTCATTACCATCTGTTTCAGAGCCTTCCAATTCTTGTTATTCCCAGACGGTTTGGACTCCAATCAAAGCGTTCGCGGCAGTCGCGGTGCCGCTGAAACGGGCCGAGAATGGGTAGGCGGGCCCGTGCGGAGACATTACGGGCAATGGAGTGCAAACAATTAATGTAAGGGGGGGAAAACGCATTAAGTGCCTTAATCTCTTCTACAAAGTTATCGCTATAAAGCTGTCAGACGTCTCGTTCATGCATCGGCGCTGCCGGTTTGCAGCAATGTCATTATGCGAAGATGGCGGGATTGATATTAAAGTGGGAAGATTTTCCTCCCTAAATTGAAAGGAGATTGTTTTATAACCTTGAACTAATGCCTTGTTGGAAATATTGAAGATGAAAGGTGGGGTGAGCGCCGGCAACATGTATTTTTGCTTATAATTTTGATAATTCTGTACTTTCTCAAGTGAAAAAAACAATGACGTAATATGTTTGCGTTGGCAAAGTTTGGTTAAAAATGTTCCATATTTATGCACATCAATACCAAACTTTTTCCTAGCATATTTTATCTTAATAACTTTGACAAACTCAGATCAGTAAAGAACACGGGACTGCAACCTTCTTGAAGCTTTCCGTCATTAATTTCTAAAATAATGACTTATATTATTATGATGTTGTAACTACGTTATTACAAGGTTGTATTTTCTGAAAACTTAAGTCAATTACCCAAACATCATCGCAATGACCGGGGGGAGCTATTTTCGGAACCTGTCTACAGGCTACTCGGGTGACCATTAGGGGGCTGCCGGGTTTTTGCGATGGATGAATTCAGTTTTTCACTAGTTATTCCCATAAAGTGTACATTACTATAGTGTGACGTTTATTGGGAGAATTTGCCTTTGGGTTAAAAAAATGGTTGACAGGCCTTTAAGTAGAGACTTGGTAGTATTAAACATTAGGGCCCGAATAAATAATTTGCTGCTGATTTTAACAAATATAATCAGCTAAATGATCGGTCAAGGAAACTCAAATTTACTAATATTGTGAAAGTACCTCTACCCCATACAATTGGAAGTGTGATCCAGATTATAGGATTAGTATCTATATTTTCTAAATAATGTATAATTGTTGTTTAAACAAAGCAGCTCAGAGCATGCATTAGTTTTGGGTAGTCCAATACTCGATATTATTTTCATCCGTGTGCTATTCGCACAAAATCATCATTTTGCATACTCATGTTCTTGTTTTCAAGAATTAATCGATTTTTTACCCCTGAGTAAAAAAAAAGTCATTGTGTGTCAATAAAAGTAGTAATTTAATAGTAACAGTACAGTGCGAACTTTGAGTAAAGACTTGTTAACAATGCTACATATTATGGCAGACCAAATTCTTAATCGGTTTCTTCAGACCTGTTTGTTTTGAAAGTCAATTTACTAAAAAATATACTATGAATTTATTGGTTGAGTTACATGTATCAATATTTGTTAGCTATCTTAGCTAAATAAACTACCGTTAGCAGTGCTTGATCATGGCACAAAGAACGATTTTTCAAACATAATTGATAATATTGACTAAATTCCATTTTATCTATGACATGGTAACTTTTAGAAGGAACAAGAAATAAAAAAAAGCTTACAAGGATGGTTGTAATGACAAGGGAGCGGTTGGCTAGTGAATCTGTGATGTTCATCCCTTTTCGCTTGGGCACCTCCGTGATGTTGAGACCACCAGACGCACTCCACTTGCCCACCTGTGAGACATGTACAACTTTAGAAGGACTAAGGACACACGAAAACAAAAACACTCTATTCATCACAAATACACAATTTATATAACGGAAACCATATCTTTCTCTTCACTATTAGCAGCTAACGGTGCATTATGAGTTTTAGTGCTCAGATCAATGGCAATGATCTGCTTCTGTTGTTGGGTTACAATTATAAAGAGCTGTCACTAGAAAGCTAGCTATTTTCTCCTCCTTAGATCACAAACATTCAAACCTAACATTGGGAAAGAAACCTTCTCCAAACTTGAAGAGGTTTCCACAGATCAATGGCAAATATCTACTTTTGTTGATTGATGGTAAAAGGAAGAGTGTGCTGTAAAGCTAACGCTAGACAGAAAACTTTATTTTCCCTCACTAGAAAAATGACACAGAAATTTCACTATGAGAAAAAAAAATCCACAACGTGAAGAATTTGCATGTATGAATGCTTAAGATCTACATTTAATGGTGAAAGGAAGAGTGTGCTATTAAGCTAATGCTAACTAGCATGCTAGCTATTTCCCCTTCACTAGAACACTAATAAGTATACCTGACATTGAGGCAAATCTCACAGCTCAATTGCAAAAATCTAGTTTCGTTGGTTGATGCTAACGTTTGCTAAGAAGCCTCACTAAAATGCCAATGCCGCATTCCAGAAAATTGGGAAGTCATATCCATTTTTGCAATGTTCTAAGCAAATGACAACTGCAAAGATGACTGAATGTTTTTTTTTTGCCTATTAAAATACATTTGGACCTCCAGCAAAGCTGCCTTTTTTGCAAGTGGCCGAGGTCATTAGCACACAATGTAAACCGCATGTTTTAGTTACCTCTAACTGAAAGCCAAACACTGTTTATGTCGTCGAGTAACATCTGATTGAAGCAACTTGAGTAAGTTGGAGTACATTTATTTTAACCAACTTTGCGACTGGGACCTCCCACCTCGTGTGTCATTTCAATAATATTTTCCTGGTCAGAGGTTGGAAAACTTCGACTTCCCTTTTTTCTGGAATGCAGCATAACATGCTGACTTAAGTCCGAGTAAATACCTTGTTTAAACTTGAAGAGGTGTGTACTGAGCAATAGAAAGTATATACTTTACTTTGTTGATTGATTGCTAAGGAAATCATGTTTGTTCAAGCTAACACTAGTTATCTGTTTCCCCTACCTAGAACACAATGAAGCAAATTTAACTATGAAAAAATGCCTTTGAAAATTTGAGAAGGTTTGCTTAAGTCAAGTGCAAAGATCTAGTTTTGCTGGTTGTTGGTGAAAGGAATACTGTGCTGTTAAGCTAACGCTAGCTACAAGCTGGCTATTTTTCCTCTCTAGAACTCAAACAACCAAACTAAACTGTGAAAAAATACCTACTACAAGTTTGAAGAGGTTTGGTTTAAATCTGTTTCAACAAGTATGTAATCTCAATGATTTCTATCAATACTGATTGATTCAGCGAAATCAATGTATATTATTCCAACCATTATAGCTATTGCAAATAGTTGAATAGAAATAATTTTCTAATTGCCCCTAATTCCAATTAAGTAATTCCGTGTGATTAGCAACAAGACCGTGTCTTGGGTTACGTCAATCCCCCTCTTTCTCTTCTCGTGAAAATCCGTTCCTGAATGAAATGAAAATGCCGAGGCTCCTCCACTAAGAACCTGATCGTCATTCCGGCGCCAGCTCAAACTCGGGCTAATATTCAATTACAGGGGATTAGCCGGGAAAAGTCCACACCCTAACAGGCTAAAGCCGATTCCGCGGCATGCGTAAGATGGCAAGGGGAATCCGAAAACACGCCGGCGGAGACGCTAATGTGCCGTCGTATATAGATGGGACGTGCTTCTATTCCGATGACCCCTCACCAGACGAACACGGCGAAAAAAAATCCGTTCAAAGACGTTGTCTTTTTCCTTTTTCTCTTTCCTTCTCACAACCCGATACCGTCGTCCTCCAACAGAAGGGTTGCAAGATGAAAAGCTGGTGCCATTATATCATCGTGAGCCTTTAGGGACTACTTGAGCGAGTCATAATGGGACTTATCACTATTTGATATATTCGTAATGTATAAAAAAGAGAAGTTGTTTCAGTCAGGGGATTGCTTTGAAGTCGTAAGCTATATTTTACTGCCTTGCAAAAGTATTGACCCCCCTCTAAGCACTTGACATATTGCCATAATTCAGGCTTCAACGTTATTGATAAAAATGGACAACATGTGAGACACAGTTGTGAAAAGAAAAACTAATTCAACATTTTATATTATGGTAGCATACTGAAAAATGAGTCAGCATTGCAAAGATAGTTGCCCCTTTTGAGTTAATAACTTGCACAACCTCCTTTTGCTATGTTGACAACCAAAAGTCTTTTGGGGTATGTCTCTTTGAGTTTTTCACATATTACAACAAAAAGATTTGCTCATTTTCTCTGATGAAACAGCATACGTTCCTCTTGGTTTGATGATGATCATTTGTTGCACAGCTCTTCTCAGATCTTGCCACACATTTTCTATAGAATTGAGGTCAGGACTTTACTTTGGCCATTTTAACAGCTTTAAATTGCTAGTTGTACAGCATTGCATTGTTGATTGAGCTTTATGTTTAGGGTCGTTGTCCTTTTGGAAGGTGAACTTGCGCGCCAATCTCAGATCTCTCACAGATTTCAACAGATTTTCTTTCTGTATTTGGCTCCATCTGTCTTCTCAACAACTCCAACAATCTTCCCAGTCCCTGCTGAGGAAAAGCAACCCCAGAGCATGAAGCTTTCACCAAAGTGCTTGAAAGAGGCGATGGTGTTTTTTAGGGTGATATGCAGTGTTACTCTTGTGCCAAATGTAATGCTTTGCATCCAGCCCAAAAGGTTCAAATTTGGTTTAATCAGACCAGGGTACCATGTTCAAAATGTTATTTGTAGCTCTTTGCAAACGCCAAGCAGGCCTTATAATGGTAATTCCTCTTGCCACTCTTCCATAAAGGGCAGACTTTAAAGTAGGACTAGAAGTTGTCTCATGCACAGGTTTTAGCTCTATGTTTAAGGAAACGTGGCCATTTATTTTGTGTTTATACAGTCCATTAGCAACAAACAGCATTTAGGGCATCGCCTCAAATTATCATTAGAAAGACGCCAATTAACGCACCGACTTGCGCCCGAATCCAATTTGCTTTATGATCCACAAGCCTTTCTGGGAAGTGCCGATTTGGTTCCTTGTTAGCGAACTGAAATACACTCGGCAGAACAGCGTTATTCGTGCCATGTGCCAAGAAGAAAATTTGGATTTTTAAATATTTTGTTAAGGAAATTAATAACGAGGAATGAATGTGTCAATGCATTTATAATCAGAATCGTTTTCCATTAATTTTAGTCATTTTATTCATTAAGTTGTACTTTGTGATGTTCCATATATTTGAATAAAGTATTTACTTCTTGTTGTGTTCACTTGACGTCTCATTTAGTCGTTTTATAGTATCTACATTGTGTTAGGTTATCTAATTCACTGAGGGGGGAGGCTCGAGTCTTGACAGACCACCTGCAAATTCCATCAAAGCCGGTCCGAACAGTACTTGAATTAGAGTAAGGTTGTAGGGATGTTCTACTCATGGACTTCACTCTTTTTAAACAATACCCTTTGACTAAACAACGGCTAGCCATTTCATTGATAATTTTAAGAAGGACACACAGTTTTGTCTGTATTCACATTTTTTTTTGCTTAAAATGTTTGATTGCAGTAACAACCATACTGACAGAGAGCTTCTTTTATTTAACTTATCTCTTGACCTTGTTTTGTAATTTAGATAGATAGATAGATAGATAGATAGATAGATAGATAGATAGATAGATAGATAGATAGATAGATAGATAGATAGATAGATAGATAGATAGATAGATAGATAGATAGATAGATAGATAGATAGATAGATAGATAGATAGATAGATAGATAGATAGATAGATAGATAGATAGATAGATAGATAGATAGATAGATAGATACTTTATTCATCCCCGTTTAGCGGTGGAACCAAACATAGGAAGCAGCAAATATGGCCAGCTGCTCAAAATAATTATGTATTTACTTACAAACAAATCCACAAGTCAGAAATAAATGGTCAAAAACAACAATAATACTGTCTGGAAAAAAATAACAAAAAACAAACCTCAGAAAGCAGCATAGACTGGGAAAATGTGATGGTGGAAATTTCAAGTCGAAAACGCAAATCAACCGACACTGGGTACTGTCCAAGATATCCTTTTTTGTTTCACATCATGTTTTTTAAAAGATTGCAATTACATTGTCGACAGTCACAGGATAATGTTATTTTTTTCAAGTGAGATTAGAGGGAGTTCTAGTGAGAAAATCACTGCTGATATTTATTAATGTAAAATGTGAGAAAATATAAATTACAGGTATTGCCGACATGAATGGCAGTAGCTCTTACCTTTTCTAGTCCATCTTCCTTTAGACTTATAATGTCCAGATCAAAGTCAGTCCGCAATCCAGTGGTCTTGTTGAAGGAGAGTCTCCCTGTCAATCCATCCCAATGGGACTGAAACAAAAGTAGAACATAAATACAGTGGAACATAAATACAAGATAATTACAAATAACTACATTGAATCTGACTTCCATTTATTCTTTTGTAAAACATAATAAGAATATCAGACCTTGGTTTATTTAGGAAAATATACATACATACGCTGACAATGCTGTGCTAGTACTTTCCACAAAAGAGCTGCGGCTACCAACAAAACATACAATCAGGGAACACCGTGCTAATCTCAAACAACCATGGAAACCTTCCAGGCTGTGTTTCCGTCTTTTTGTTAATTACAATTCACATCCGAAGGGTCTGCCGAGTTAATTAACAAAGTATTTTCCTCTATTCCCCTAGAGGAGCAAAAAATACATAACTACCGTTGATTAGCATTTCCCCGATAAGCGCAACCTGGCTAGACAAGAGCCAGAGTGTACATTTGAATACCTGCTTGTTTGTTGTTGCGGTTTAATTTACTTGCTGTAGTTTTAGGCTTCAGAGTGGGCAGTAAAGAGTTATGCTAATGCTACAATCTGTCGTTTTCTGTGAAAACATAAGTACTGCATATGTAAATTACACTTCACCAACCACCCACCCAATCCCTTCACCCGTCCCGTCCCACCCCTTTGGGTATCTTTTTACTATTTTCTGTAGAACTTTAAACACAACCATCTTCAAAGTGACTTCAGTTCCTTTAATCCTAAAAATTCTCAAGCCAATCTTGCCTTGCTGTGTTCAAAGTATCCGTGGAGCGACCAATCCAGAAGGATGGTCTGTCCTTGACAGAGCGTCTTGAACGTCTTTGTCATGAGCGTAAATCAGACCCAAGCGGGTGTTTTTACAACCCAACAACGCCGTGTTGTCCTCAAACGGGAGCCCAGTGTAAGGACAACAATGTAATAATATTTCATTGGCTTTCGTCTTGATCACCGGCGGCCTTTGCGGATGATAGTGGGAGAAAAAAAAATCTTGAGTATTCTGGAAGGGAGGTTTGTAGTGAAGGACAGACTAGAGGGTGTTTCAATAATTTCTAAATGAGGACAGAGGACCTAGGTGGGGCTTTTACTGCAGGAATACAATTAATTGATTCAATACAAACCTTTGAGATTGACATTTGTAGTCGCTCTCATTTTCAAGAGGCCTGATTCAGAGCCGTTATCTGTATGATTCCCGTCATGCTAAAATGATAATCCGACATTTCATGATGTCAGACTTGCTTTTAAAGTCCATAGCCCATGAGTCTCCTTTTAGAGCGATTGCACAGGCTGACCTTTTAGGCAATGAAGAGTCATCCAAGTCATTTGTTCAGGACAGAAACCGGAGGGCATGTAAAAAACAAGAATCTTTTCCATTAATTCAGAAGGGATTGTGAATGGAGCAAATCCAGTTACAGTATATGCAATTCTTTCCCTCTTTTTCTATTCAATATGGCTGAATTGTGCTAGTCCAGAGCAAGAAATTCTGAACATAGTTCAAACAATGACATGTAAATGAAGCATCCAAAAACGTACATGTTGAAATATATTTGTCTTTATTGTCATTGATTACAAAGTGGCTTACATCATTAGCAACGGGATTAGATGTGGCTCTCCAGGATGAACATGTAATACAAAATCTCATCTCATCTCTCATTAGCTGCACCGCTTATCCTCAGTAGGGTCACAGGGGTGCTGGAGCCCATCCCAGCAATCAGTGGGCACCCTGAACTGGTTGCCAGTCAATCGCAGGGCACACAGGGACAGACAACTCGCTCACTCATTCACACCTAAGGACAATTTGGACCGGCCAATTCACCTGAAATGCATGTCTTTGGAATGTGGGAGGAAACCGGAGTGCCCGGAGGAAACCCACGAAAGCACGGGAAGAACATACAAACTCCGCACAGTAAGTCTGGTAGCTGGATTTGAACCCACACAGGAGGTTCCCAAGACCTTAGAACTGTGGCTCACACGCGCTAACCACTGCGCCGCCGTGCTGCTTGTCTCAGAGTTAGTATGTGACAAACGCCCCATGCATGAGAAGGTTGTGAAAAAACAAACAAATGAAATGGTACAATCTTTACAAATAAACTCTAAATGATCAGACAGCTGCTTTGCTCACACGTACATACGGTCGTATCTCCCATACATGGGAACTTACATGGTATCTTTTTAGACCTGTGTCCAGATTTCCTCGCAAAAATATCGATAAATAGTTGAGACAGTAGAATTTCTTCATGAGCAAGCAGTATTGCATGGTCAATGAGGTTCTTGATCACATCTTTAGTGCAGCAATAGCTCAGGAGATCGAACGCTCTTCGCAGGTTCGATTCCAGGCTCGTCCGTGTTATATGTCAAAGTGTCCTTGGGCAAGACACTGAATCCCTAATGCCCCTGATAAGCAGGTAGTTGACTTGCATGGCTGCTATCGGTATGTGAGTGATTGTGAGTTGTTGTTGTTGGGGTTGTCCATCGATTCGATGATGACCATCTTCTTTTATTTGTGAGTCTGCTGATGTTTGAACAGTCCGATCCTGGATTGTGGTCGGAGACTCAGGTAAAAGAGGATACCTGCGCAATGATGGTTTTTAAAGTGGCGTAAGGAGTGCGCTTTCCCAAACGCCACTATCTTGATTGTAAAGAAGATGGTTCCAGTGGCAAGGGAGACCCTAGACGACCGGCATCTTTCTACAACTGCAGGCGGCTAACGGGATCCAGGTCTGTAGGAAACCGCCTCAAAGCGTGCCGCCACCAACTTTTGGGATCACTCTTAGTCTGGACTCTACCCTTCGACCTGTTCGGCTTGGGTAACCCTACCAGGAGTATGAGACTCCCGCCGACATAGCTCTAGGGGTCATGGAGACGCGCAAAGTGCCCCACCACGATAAGGTGGTGATCCGTCGGGACACAATTGTGAGTGGGTAAGTGTGAAGCACATTGTCACTCGCTTTGGGTTGTCTTCATTGAGCTACAGCCTCATTTTGACCAACAAAATAATATTATTTCAACCCACTTGAACCGAGTCAAAAGAGTCTCAATTTTTTTCTTAACAGTGAGTTCGATGTCCTACCCAAGGGCATTTAACCAAGGTATGCAATGCATCACAATTTACTACACATGCCATTTGGGTTGATGTATTATGGTTGCTTTGAACCACATTCAAATCAGTCCAAACTTCAGCATAAATCCACACTAAAGTTCTTGCAAAACCATTTAAGACATCCACCTGAATTCTATCCAACAGAAAATAAACCTGTCAGTTTACAGAAGAACTGAAATGACGCTAAACGTTGCAGAGCAAGGATGAGCAAACCTCATTTGGATCTGACACTAAATTTTAAACCTTTATTAGCTACTTTTGGATGAGCCCCAAAGTGTATTACAGTCTTCCTTGGCAAACACCTCCAAACTTTCTTGGAAAACACTCCTTTTAGCAGATTTTTGCAAAACAGACCATAACGTAACCTTTAGCGGTTGGCAGCATTAACAAAATATATATTTTTTGACTCGAAAAAACACATCCCACACTGTTTACTGAAGCGCTGTGATCTGGAGGAGCATATCACAACAAGCGAATCGCCCACTGTGATCGTTGCAATGTGCTGGCTGTCTCGGCGGATTGATCAAGCGAGGTTGTTTCAGCAGAAAACGAGATGAGAGAGGATAAAAACGAAAAACACAATGAAAAAAGTCATGATGATGCTCTATAACGCCTCAAAAACTGTGCATCACTACCTAAATCAATAGTCTCAAATTGGTGGTCCACGGGCCACTTGTGAACCGCAAGACAATAGCTAGGGGCCCCCTCCGTCACATGAAAGCTACATTTTAAATGTTACCTCTGTGATAATTAGCTAGGCAGAGCTCAACATTGGGGACCAATTTACAAGCTAATGTTATAGATTGATGTATAATAGCTACCTCCTGGATTGGCCCATGTTATTGCGTATACTGACCTATAACAAATTAGTTTATTTGAAGGATCATTTTGGCAATGAAATTGCGAAATATTTTTTCTAAATTGAAGTTTGGAATGAGGGGCAGCTGGGGTAGGAAGGAGACTTGATACTAATGTCGAACTAAAGCTTATAGGACAGTGGATGCACCTTGCATGTAACGTTTAGTACGTTTTTGCTTTTGAACCAAAATTGTTAAACATATTTTTTTATCTGCCGTTTTCAGGCACAAATTTGATGCGCCGATAAATTACTTTGCGAGAAGGCTGTGCAGAATGGATCATGTTTTAAGTTTAAATTTCAGAAAGTTAAGGGATGAATACTGTTCATACACACCCTTGAATCTGAAGAGTATAAATTTGATTTTTCTACTCACATCTTTAGTTGCTATTTAGTTTTTATTAGCTGTATAAATAATATTTTATTGATTTATTGCAGTTTTATTTTCCTATTTGTAATATAGATTTCTACTTTCAGATTGAATAGTCACAGGTGGATTCACTCCAGCCACTCCCCTCTAGTTGGCACCCTTTGGGGGGGAAATGGTGACCCAGCTGCTGACAAGGGCAGATACTATATAATGTTACAGTGAATTAGTTTGCGAGAAGGCGTGTGCAGGACAGATCATGGTAATATTTCCTTCAATGTTCAGAAAGTTAAAGTTCTAGTCTGGAAATACACACATTTAAAACAGAGTATTAATTCGAATTTTACACTCAAATATTTAGTTTTTTAAGACTTAAGTATTTGCTGTATTGTTATTGTACTCTTATGAATCATTGATATTTTCATCTCATCTCATCTCATTAGCTGCACCGCTTATCCTCAGTAGGGTCGCGGGAGTGCTGGAGCCCATCCCAGAAATCATCGGGCAGTGGGCAGGGGACACCCTGAACTGGTTGCCAGCCAATCGCAGGGCACACAGGGACAGAAAACTCGTTCGCTCATTCACACCTAGGGACAATTTTGGACCGGCCAATCCATCTGAAATGCATGTCTTTGGAATGCGGGAGAAAACCGGAGTGTCCGAAGGAAACCCATGAAAGCACGGGGAGAACATACAAACTCCGCACAGTAAGTCCGGTAGCTGGATTTGAACCCACACAAGAGGTTCCCAAAACCTTAGATCTGTGCCGCACACGCGCTAACCACTGCGCTGCCGTGCTGCCCATTCATGATATTATTTTCTATTTTTAGATTGATAAGTGTGTACTCTCCAGCCTCTTCCCCCAAGTTGGTGTCCTCTAAAGAGGAAACGCAAACATAAATGTTAATTGAGTTTGTACCCTTGCTATAAATACAATAATACCAAGCACATCGTGACTGGTCTTGACGTAGGACCAGGGTTGGGTAGGGTTACTTTAACTTTATTACTTTCAATTACTTTTGGATTACTCAAATACCAAATATGCTAATAAAAGACAAAATAAACTAAATATGAATACAATTACTACATTTTGTGCAGGCTTGGGGACTAATGAAATACATGGAATGGCAAAAATTAGGTTGGCAAGCAGTTTGGATTTATTTTCATTTTGGTTCTGTCGCATTTTATGATGGTTTTGCCGGATATCAAAGAGATCAAAGCCAGGAGAGAAAGCTTACCACGTGTTGTGAGTCATAATTTTAGTATTTTTTTAAGTAATTGAAAGTAATCAAGTTAAAGCCAAACCCTGCAAAGAACTTATTCTTATTTTAGGCAAGAAACCTGAGAAACACTTCACACCTTTTCAAAAACATGAGAAATGAGGATTTTTAAAACTCAATTGAGAGTTAAAAATCAATGCAAAAGGTTGTTCCTGGTGCAGGAATGGAAGATGGTTCTCACAGAGAGCTAATAAAAACCTCAGAGGAGAAAGCTGTGGTTGAGTGATCCCAACTCCTCATTTGCTCACATTTATAATTTCACTAAGTCTGGGTCTTATTTCTAGCCTATTTCAAGAAGTTACATCATTCCCAGGCTCGGCATATGCAGCAGAGATACTGTGACCTCGAGCTAAACCTCAACCGTGCGTTTGGAATACATGGTGAGGCACGTTTGACAATACGAGGCCTGAAGGACGGGATAAATGGAGCCGGCTTTTGAGCGCTTTGCCATTCAGGCTTTTGTCTTAGGGTCTGACAAACAAAATTCTGATAAGCATCCAGCTGTCTGTTTTCTAAAGCACTTATCCTTTTCAAGATTACTTGGGAGTTGGCGACAGTGCCAACGGAGGGAAACATACCGCAGGATGTGGAATGCTAGATAATGCAAGTTTAGTGACATTAAAACCATTCACAACTCAAATGAACTAGATCTATATACATAGAAGTCAAGCAAGTGAACCACTAAAACATTGGTTATCCATATAAAGATACTAAATTGCTAATTTGGTCTAGCGTCTTATGTCCATTCTATGGAGGGTCAATCCAGCCGTACGTAGAAAAAAATGTATACCTCAGTGGTTATTTTACCTGTGAAAAGTGATGGGTCCCGGGACTTGCATGCTCAAAAATCTATGAGTCCCAACAGAGATCTATGGGTCCCCAAAATTTAGTGTTATCGAGGTTGAAATTGTAAATCGGCGACAAATATATAATATAAATCTATATATTCATTCAGTTTTAATCATCACAGTTTATTGGTAAAACAAATCAGTTATCATTTCTAGATTTTTTAGTTCACAACAATATTGAACATTATACAAAATATTATTGCTGAAATAATTATATGAATCTATATTTTCATTCAGTTTTAATCATCACATTGAATTGGTAATACAGTACAAAGCAGTTATCACTTCAGATTTTTCAGTTCACAATATTGTAAATTATACAAAATAATATTGCTGAAATATTAGTCTATCTATTCATGCAGTTTTAATCATCACAGTTAATTGGTAATACAAAGCAGTTATCACTTATTTTTCAGTTCATATATTCTTCGTGGTTTGCTGTCATGCCACAGTTGTATTGCCTTCTCAAGGTCCAATCCATTATCATCATCCTCATAGCGTAACCAGGAAAAAAATTACGTCAATTTTGGCAGAAAAGTCCTTATCTTGCTTAGGAGTATTATTTTGACTCATTGTAATTTACTTATTTCTGGATTTATTTAGATATGCATTTTGTCATATTCTGGTGTGTATTTTGTCAAGTATTTTGACATTTACCTGAGTAACTAACATTTTTGGGGGATAATAATGATTTTTTATGGTTGACAGGTATGCCTATCGTCCAATTTATTTTTGTGCAAAATCACTTCTTAATCAACACAGACAAGATGTATTCTTATTAGATATGCGTAAAAATAAACCTTAAAAGTTTCAAATCATTAAGGCCAGGCAGGTCCAGAGTGGCGGCCAGTTAAGGCCCGTGATCAATTTTTTAACGATCGCGGTAAATAATTTGTGGCCCGCAAGTAAGGTATTGTTGACTGCAGTATAAAAAACATTTGCACCAATATAAAAAAATAAACAAAAATAAACAAAAGGATGGGTGCTCGCTGGATTTGAACCCATGACCTCAGAACTGTGCCGCCATGCTGCATTTTTTTTATCAAATTAGTGACAAAATAAACATCTAAATCCTTAATATACACTATTAATTTAATTTCTACTGGTTAGTACGCTTGTTAAATGTATGCTTTTTAAGTGGTGTGGTTCCTGTTGACTGGCATTTGGGTTGGCCATGGTCCAAAAATGTTTGTGTGTAATTTTGCTATTTTGTTTTCCCTTTTTATTTTCTTTGTTATTGTATGTGTTTGTCTTGCTGTCGGTCACCCCTCTTGAGGGATATGACCAAGCTCGATAGATTGATAGAATATATTTCCTAAAGCTATAGGCAAACAAATCATATGTTAACTTAGATTTATATTCATTTCTGAATACAATCGTAAGCAAATATTGTGTTCATGTAAAATAACATTGTGTAGGTTGACATGCGTTTACATCAGGGGTCACCAATATGGTGCCTGTTGGGACCAGGTCACCCCGTAAGAAGCCTGTGGACTGGTTCTGAAATTATTTCAGTTGTGGTTTTCGAAGAAATGTTATTTCCGACTGGCATAATGTTTTAGTGGTTGACTGAGCCTATTTCAACCCTCTTTCTAATAATAACAACCTGTTAAAACATCATAATTAAATAGTAACAACACAGAAATGTAATAGATTATCTTAGGAAATAGTATAAAGGCTAATCAGTATGCTTCAAAAAGATTGGTGACCCCTCCAATTTGCATTGTTAACTGTTTTGATTGGATAATCAGCAAAACGTCCAAAAGATTGTATGATATCAAGGCATAAATATTATCATTTTCACCCAACCTTTTCATGTTTTATGTCCAACATACAACAACACACTCTCATGTTTGATAAAGTCAAGGCAAGTTTCACAAATTGTCCTTTCAAAAGGTTGCAACATTCACGAGATAAAATAGCGTCTGTGGGGAATTTCGCACTGCAGACAACAACATGGCTTTAATGTGTCCATCAAGGCTCTTTTGTTTGCGGCTGGGATTGATTTGCTGGGTAAACACGCTAGTCCACTCCGCTTGGTGATAAAAAAAGATAATACCTCTTTGATGAAGCTCATGAAGCGTCCTCCGAATCGCCAGGGCTTGTGGCGGTGGCACTGCAAGGAGTTGACGGTCATCTGAGGGGCGTGCTGGTAGGACACGGACACGATGTGGACGGCGTCATAGGTCAGAGCCGCGTCTGTCTGGAATCATTGGTGAATGTTGTTTTAGTCCACGCCCGGACAAAAAAAAAGTTTAATACTCTCAAATGGAGTACTGTAATCCCTCATTTATTACGTATGATGGAGACCAGAAAACTTAATGACATGTGAAACCCTGCCAAGTAGCCCCCTACCCCAAATGTAACCTGCTCTGCGCCAGCCCCTGCTAGGCTGCAAAAAGTTGACCGGTGACTATGGATCGCGACTGCACGGGTGCTGTTAGATCTAACCTCAAAGAACAGAAAAAAATGAGCCACCATGCAAGACACAAATTTGCTATCCTACCCCTTGCTCAGTAATAGTCGACCACGAGTAATGGGTTGTGGCCAAAACAGTGCAGTTCATTTTAGATGGGCCACAGTGGAACAAGCTGGATGCCCATCTATCGGGAGTTGATTGTGGCCATAACAATGTATTAAACTTTAGGCTGGTCAGAACAGTGTGCATCTCAGCCACTCCACGCTCACAGTAATATCGCTCTGGGGGTAATAGATTGCTGCCGCTTGAGTGCATTCCCTTTTAAGCTGAAATGGCAAAAAATGGAAAAAATGTACTGTGCCAATCCCCACTTGCAACAACATGTGATCAGGGATAATGGAACGTGGAGTTCACAAATTTATTCACAATACAAACTAAACCCGCTGCCAGGCTTGACAAAAATGTGCTCTGCCTGTCTTCTATCACATATTGCTGCAGGCGGGGATAATAGATCACGGCCAAGTTGAGTTTGGTTAGTTGGCTGGTTGGTTCGTTGGAGGATCCCTTTACCACTAGGGTTGTAGGGGCTCAATTTCCTGTGGTGTATGTCAGGCAAGTACAGCCTGGTGGCACCCATCCCACTAAAGGCCAAAATACAGTAATGGCAAAAAATGCCCTACAGAAATGCATTTGATAGTTTCAGGCTCACAGCAGTATGAGAATGGGACTAATGTATCGCGGCCGCATGAATGCAGTCAATTTTGGTTCGATTACAGATACGACAAAAAAGAGTCTCCAGACCCAATAAAAGTGCGTTAGGCCAGTCCATGCTCACAGCAATTTGTGATCGCAGATAATGGAACGTGATCTCCTGAGTGCAGTTTATTTTAGGCAGAAATTCAGCAACGGCAAAAAAAGACAAAAGAGCACCCTGCCAGTCCTGCCCCCAGCAATATGATATAAGAGATAATGGATCATGATCACACGAGTGCAAAAAAAGACAACAGGCCCCCCAAAAATGCCAATCCCTGCTTGCCACAATATGTGATCAGAGATGATATATCATGGGATATCTTTTTATAACCCGTAATTAACTGAAGCTGCAAAGTGCGAAGCATAAAGTAGCAAGCGATTATAGCACTTACCTTATTAGGCAGGATTAGATTACTTGATTTTGAAAAAAAAAATAAAAAAATTAACTAGTTAACCAGCTAACTATATGCTGATTTTGCCTGCCTGCTAGCTATCTTGTGATTGTACAAGAATTCTGTTTAATAGTACAATCATAATTTTGAATTTGTTTTGGAAAATTTTTGGGGTTGCAAAACCTAATTTTTTAAAGATGAGCAAAATTGCTCATTTTACCCTAATTTACCCAATTATTTTAGCATAGGGAAATAGTTTTAGGCGTTTGGTTTGGATTGAAAAAACAAAAAGATTTCCTCTAAAAATGTTCCCGGTCCGTCTAAAACCTGCCCTTTAGGAGCACATAGAAATTGTAATCAGGGAATTCCACGAGCGATCGATTTTGACTGCAAGCCCAATATCTACATGTTCCTGACTCAATGATATAATCCCAACCACCCACTCACAAGGCCCCAGACACTCAATTATAATCTCTGTTGTGGCCTTTATTAATCATCTCATTTTCCGAGTTTCTCACTCTCAGCAGTTTTTAAAAATGGTAAAGCATATAAAATTAGATAAGGCAAATGAGCACTGTGTGTTTTTCTACTGATAATACTCTTAAAATGAAATGCTCCATTTTTTTATGCATGGGGAAAAAAGATCAGTAATTCGTTCAAGAGCTGTGTAAAGGTGTTTTCTTAAAATAATATTACCAGTTAAATTAAAGATGAAGCAGATAGTTTAATGATAATACTGTATTTTTTAAAGAAGCACAAGAGATTATGGATAACGTGGGGTATTACTGTTAAATTATGCCATTAAAGTCAGAAAAAGTTAAAAGTATGTATGATCTATAATAAAATCACAGTTGCCATGGCGCCCAATTGGCCCCGCCCGTGTGGCGCCAGCTGCGGCTCATTGACAGATTGGCTTTCCGTCTGTTTAAGCTCAGTGCTCTCACTCTTCGTTTGTCAGTCGGTCAACGAACCTCTGCCCCGCAAGACGTGGGTTTTGACTCGGTCCTGTTTCCTGTTGGTATTTCCTGTCCGGTATTGTTCCAGTTTATTTTTCTAATCTCATCTCATCTCATCTCATTAGCTGCACCTCTTATCCTCAGTAGGGTCAGGGGGTGCTGGAGCCCATCCCAGCAATCATCGGGCAGTGGACAGGGGACACCCTGAACTGGTTGCCAGCCAATTGCAGGGCACACAGGGACAGACAACTTGCTTGCTCATTCACACCTAGGGACAATTTGGACCGACCAATCCACCTGAAATGCATGTCTTTGGAATGTGGGAGGAAACCGGGAGTGCCCAGAGGAAACCCACGCAAGCACGGGGAGAACATACAAACTCCGCACAGGTAGTCCGGTAGCTGGATTTGAACCCACACAGGAGGTTCCCGAGACCTTAGAACTGTGCCGCACACGCGCTAACCACTGCGCCGCCGTGCTGCCCCAGTTTATTTTTGTCCATTTTCAATATCGGTTTCCAGCTTTGTTTCCGTCTGTTTTTGTCCTGTTTATTATTCTCTCCAGTTTTCGTTCCCGTCTAGTTTGTCCTGTTTTATTTCAGTATCCTGTTTCATTATCATTCCTGTTTGTCCTGTCCTGTCCAGTATCTACCCCATCTGTCCGATATCTACTGGGGCAATTGTTATCGATCTCTGACTTCCTATCAGTTCACGCCAGACTACTGCGTAAAGTGCATGACTACCCATTTCCCGTGAAATAAAAAGCTTGTGTGAGAAATGTCACGCGTTTGGGTCCTGATCTGGCTCTGGTTCATGACAAATATACTTTAATTTCAAGCATCTTTAAACCATATAATGCACATAAGCAAATAATATTTTGTGCAGAAATGACTTCACTTTTGCAACTGCTAGACGATTAACCCATTATCATCGTAATCAACGATCATTTTCTCATGATCTTATCGTTCACCCACATTACATTTCCAAACCATTACTATACGTTAAGAAATAAACAAGTCAACAGTAAATATGTATACAGACGCTCCCCTACTTACGAACATTCGAGTCAGTAAAAACAGTAATTAGGAACATTTTCAAAAAATATCCGGACATTGCTGTAAGTTAAATTTTGTAATGTGTGCACCTTTTTCCGAGTAGAGGACGGTACTGTAGTGATTCTTTCCACCACTACCCAAAGAAGAAATCCGGCTTTTACTTCCTAATTTGTGTGTAAACATACTATACTGTATCTCCAGCGCGCTAAGAACTTTGACATGTTTAATGCTTAATATCTCGTGCATCCATTCAATGCGGTTGGTGTCAGCCGTTTATTTTAAAATTAAAGTGGAATAAGAAAGCTTGATGCGGTTGAGAAAATGGTTGGATCGCTTTTTTCATCCACTTTCTACAACAAACAATACAGGTTACTCATACAAGCGTAAAACATACTTATATAAACCTTAAACATACAAAATACAGCATTGAAGCAACTTACGAACAAATTCAACTTACGAACGATCACCCGTTCGTTAGTAGGACAGCGTCTGTAGTTGTTCTTTTTAACTTATGGAAGACCGATTGTGGATGTGTTCAATTTAGATCCCCTTTCTGAACCTAAATTTGTTTTAAAAGTCACTATTGTTTAAAAAACTAAACTTGATGTGTCCATGCATGTTAAAGTTATATTTAGACTAAATCGGAGAGGAACCAGAATTTTCGGTGTCATGTAAAATGATTATTTTAGTTATTCATTACTCTAGCCTTTGTCAATGATTTACTTTATTTTCGGAAATAACGATAAGGATTTTGGCTAAATTTTGGACATGTTATGGGCCAACTAGTTACTAAATTATTGTTATTTTTGTTTTCTACAATAATAATTTGTATTAATGATCAGTTTTCTTATGCAAAATGTGTTATAATAAAATTATAGTTTATTAGAATGGCTGATAAATCGCCCCAAAAATTGACGGATTAATTAAATGTTTAGGTCAAGTCAAGTCATGTTTATTTGTATAGCCCTTAATCAGAAAGAGTCTCAAAGGGCTGCACAGATCAAAGACTATTGCAAAATACAGACTATTATGACACCATCCCCTCATTTAAAACCTACATGTGGGCGAATGATACACATATTATCAACATAAAATATGGGTTATTCATATGCTATAGAATAAAAGTGTGTTTTAAGGCCAGATTTAAACTGTTCGACTGAGGTTCCAAATCGAATATCAGGGGGAGGAGCATTCCACAGCACCGGGGCCGGAATGGAGATTTCTTCTTGGCTCTTGGGAACACTAGTAGACCAGCGTTTTCAGGTAAAATAGAAATGTGATCGGCTTTATTTGTAGACATTATTTTTTGGGAATTATTCAAGTAGAAACAATGATTTGTGTTGTCATTAAAAACAAATCTTTCATTTTAAGATTGTCATGAACGTATGTCAATGACTTGCTTTATTTTGGAAAATAACGATCAGGGGTTTTGTCAAATTTCTGACGTGTTATGGGCCAACTAGTTAATTAAAAGTTATTTTTCATTTCTAAAATGGCAATATGGAATAATGTTCTGTTTTATGATGCAAGGACTGAAAAGAAAAACATATAATCTATTAGGTTGGCCAATTAATAAGCCCTAAAAAGATCGAGGGATTAATCAAGGGTTTCAGAATTTTTAGAATGATTCAGAAAGAAATTACCATTTTGGGGTCATGAAAAATTGTTATTTTAATTGATGATTGCTACAACCTTAAGCCAATGATTTGCTTTATTTCATAAATTACAATCTTAATTTTTTGGGAAAGGTATAGCCAACCATCTACTAAATCAAGATTTAATTCTCCACGTTTGTAAATATTATTTTAAAAGTGATAACGGATAAAAACAACCATTTGTGGTTCAATTGATGATACGTTTGATTGTTCAGTGTTACATCATTTTGCAAATGATTTGCTTTATTTTGTGAAAAAATAATATTTTTCACAATTTTCTGGCACGATATGAGATGACCAAGTGTGTGAATACAATATTCCATCAATCTTTACAGTGAAACCCGTTCCATAACTACCCGTATCTGCGAGAAAAAAAAAAGAAAGAAAAAGCACTCAAGAAACGGAAGGCAATCTTCTGATTGGTTTGCGGGTGTATAGTGGGTTGTAAAGTGATTCTGGGAAGTAAGTATTTATCTGTGGAACATATTAGAAAAACATTGGAATGCTGCGACGACATGAAAGTTTTACCACAAAATGTCCCAAAAATACAGTATTTTTTGTGTTTTTTACTCGGGTTTTTAAATTATATCTGTAGTTTAGTAGATTGGCAGTTAATTATCCAAAAATGGACTCGCACCCACTATACCAGTACTTCATCCGGCTGCCGTAGAGACCAATAAGATTTAGGGGGGAAAAGCCTGATGCCCTCTGCCATAACCCTTCTAAAAAACGAGCTCCACGGACCTTTTCACAAATACTTAATACTGCTACTGTTAAGGTGCAAAAATCAGAGCAATAAGATTTAGGAGGGCCCCCCTCGGGAAAAGCTTGATCCCCTCTGCCATAACCTTTCTAAACAACACGCCCTGCAAACCTATTCACTTCCACCCCGGTACAGTTATTGAAGATGAATTTTGCCAAAGGAATCATCTATCAAATCTATTTTAATCTAATCTAATCTCTAAAAGTCATCACATACAAATGTATTCTTCAGTTAATTTCCTAATCAATGGAGGAACTGTTGGCGTGATATTTTACTTGAATGAAATGTGACTTTAAAGCCTATTCAATTGCCTTTCTGGCCTCAAAGCATAGCACATTTGAGACATACCGTCATGATCCCCTCCAGAAGGCCAGAATCAGGTTTTGGTGGTATCTGCCTTTCTGTGGACCACTTGTCCACAATGGAGGACACCAAAGGATTGTCCACATTGAGGATCCGAAAACCGGTCATGTTGACGCCACAAAAGCGGTACGGCTCCAAATCGATGGCCATCAGATCCTTTGGAGAAAAATAAACACAGAAATGTCAGAGTCTCATTTAGCGCTGCAATGCTCGCTTTTCAAGTATTTATTACACACACTTATTATTCCTCACATGAAAAAAGAAAAGGACGCAGTTTCTGATTAGACGGATGCTATTTTAAGATCCAAAAAGAGCCAAAGGAGGAAAAAAGAGTCGTTTTTCAATGCCCAAAAAATTAAAAACTCATTTAATAGATGAGAAACCATGCTGGATTCAGGTTAGTGGAAAAAAACGGGAAAAAAAAGTTATTTTAACCTTATTTCTCTATCATTCCCATTATAGATTGATTAAAAAAAAATAACAAAACATGTTTTTTCAGTGTTTTTCAACCTTTTGTGAGGCCAGGGCAATTTTTTTTTAATTAGAAAAAATTTGCAGCACACCACTAACCAAAAATGTTATAAAATACCCCCAGTTTTTACAGCACAGACACTTGACATTTCGATCTACTTCCGCGACCATCGATCCTTGGATGGAGTGCACGCGCATTCTTTCTCTCTCCTAATAAACTGTGAGTATGTTACGCGATTGGGTTCTCATTCCAGTTTCCTGTCCTGGTTCGTGACAACACTAGTGTGTCGCGGCACAGTGGTTGAAAATCACTATATATATATATATATATATATATATATATATATATATATATATATATATATATATATATATATATATATATATATATATATATATGGTGTGGAGAAGTTCTCTTGGCTGCTTCTTGCCCTGTGTATATGAACACCCTGCTATTCTAGTATTTTACCCACTTAGAAATCATGGAGGGGTCTGAAATTTTCATCATAGGTGTATGTCCACTGTGAGAGAGATAAACTAAAAAGAAAAATCCAGAAATCACAATGCATGATTTTTTAACGATTCATTTGTGTGATATAGCTGCAAATAAGTATTTGAACACACGACAAAATTAATGATAGTATTTGGTACAGTAACCTTATTTTGCTATTACAGAGGTCTAACGTTTCCTGTAGTCTTTCACCAGGTTTGCATTCACTGCAGGAGGGATGTTTGCCCACTCCTCCACACAGAACTTATCTAGATCAATCAGGTTTCTGGGCTGTCATGGAGAAATACAGAGTTTGAGCTTCCTCCAAAGATTTGCGATTGGGTTCAGGTCTGGAGACTGGCTGGGCCATGATAGAACCTTGATATGCTTTTTACAGAGCTACGCCTTGATTTTTGCTGGCTGTGTAATTAATTATATAAAAAAGCAAATTCAAATAAGTTTCCCTGTGAGACAATAAACTTTTGCCGTTCGAACCACACTAAAATGTCTGCACTTTGTTGTGTTATTAATAATGAATCGGACTCGTTTCCACAGCAGGAAAAAGCAATTCAATTTAAGCCCTTGTAATTTCTCGACGAAGACATTGTAGGGAAAGTGTGAAGCCACGTGCAGACACATGTCGAGGAGCGTAATGGGCCGGGGGGTCAAAAAAGACACTTGGATCAACATAGATATTTCATTAGCACCCCGTGGGCTTTAGTGTCGAGCTAACGGCGTTGACACTCACTAAAAAAAACCCAGCAGCCACTGAATTATTTCTCGTTTTTCGCTGCATGGCAATACGGCGTTTTATGAGTACGGATCAAAGTATATCACTATTGTGACGTTCTGGAAGTAGATGGGGTCGCTGTGCCGGTGTTTGAAGCTAAGAATACAAACTAAGTGGGACAGAAATGTTGGCAGACGTACGTTTTTGGTGACATCTTCGTTTTTATAAAAGTCTTTTTAGGGTGTCACAAAAAGCGTGTTCCAATTAGAAGTTCACTTTGCGGAATATCGCGGTCCTCGAAGAATGCTGGAGCTACCAAGCCAGATCATAGCTGGCGCGCCACCTTCTCTACAGGACGACAACCAGGGGGTGTGGAACTGGGCACACTCCTATCCAAGTTACCCTGACCCTTTATAATGACCTTTTAGACAGCACACAGGGTCAGGTCATGTCCATATTGATGTACCTGCATCTTGTCTTCAGTAACTATGTCGGGTTGTTTTTAATTGTTTCTGGTTTAGACACTTTACTAGTTGTTTCAAGAACTGGGTTGTTTTTGTTATATACTGAATTTTGTCGAAAAGTGCGATCCTTTGTTGAAAACACTCGCCTTCATTCCGGCTTCTCTGTATTTGGGACCACTTCCGCAAGCGTGACAGATTAACTGGACTACCAAAGGATCCAACTGGAAGCTTCTAGAGCCCTTGTGTTTCCTGCCCTGGTGGCGAGGGGAAGGTCTCTTGGCTGCTTCTTGCCCTGTCCCAGCAATGAGAAAGTCCCTTGGGCATTTCTGTTCCCTGCACCAGCGGCAAGGTAAGGGTTCCTTCGGTTGCTTTAGTCCCTGTCCCGGCAGCGAGCAGAAGATCCGTTGGCCGTTTCTGTATCTTGTCCGGGCGGCGAGGAAAAAGTCCCTCGACTCTTTTGTCTCCTGTCTCAGCGGCAAAGGCAAGGTCACTCGACTGCTTCTGGTCCTTTTCCAGTCGGGAAGGACAAGGACTTTCGGCCATCCCCTGTTCCAGTCAAAAAGGTGTGTTTGGTGCAGCCTGTGTGAATTTTTTGTTTTTATGGCTGTCTGGCATTAGCCCTCTGAGGGGGAGCTGTCCTGTGCCCAGGCTCCCCAAACCTGACGGTGATGACTCTGGCTCTTGACTGTTTGGAAGTCATACAAGGTTGGTTCATTGTCCCTTCCTTGGACTTCCAACTTTTCTACAGATACTATGTCAGGTATGTTTTTTGTCTCTGATTTGGACACTTTGCAGGAGTTTTTAAGACCTAGTTTGCTTTTGTTTGTTCCTATGTTTGTAAATAAATACCATCTTTTTTTTCTATTCTGGTCGCCCAGCATTCGGGTTCACCTCCGCTAACAGGACACTTTGGGCTTTCGTTTCATTGTATCACTACTTAAAATAGTCGGATTTTCCGGAATGTAACCACTGCGATAAATTAGGTTTGATTGTACTATAATCCCTCGTTTATGATGTAAATGGGGTCCAGTACTGCCCACTACATGCAGTACAGGCTCTGCTGGCCCCTCCTGGTAGCAATCGTCGACTAAGGATAATGGATCACAGCGAAAAGTGTGCGTGTATCTTACTGATTATAATCATTTTTATTATTACGAGTAAAACAAGTTTAAAGAATGTTTTTCTTCGTCTACTTGAAAAACAAAGAGATAATTGAAAAGCTATATCGTAAAATGTGCGATAATACTGTAAAATAAAACCCAAAAATTATGTGTAGCATTTTTTTAGCATGCTAACTCAATTTTAAACCTTCAATTGTCTATAAAGTATCCACTTGTGGCCCCATAGATGATAGTTTGAGTCCCCAGCCTTATTATGAAAGTTAAAGGGACAGTGTGTATTATTTTCCCACTGGATTTATCTGTATGCTGCCGTGCCACTGAAAACGAGTGCTAAAAGTACAAAATACTAAGACAACACAAAGTGACCAAAATGCACCTCATTACTATTTAAAAGAAGTTGAATACAAAAAAAAAAAAGAAAAATAGAACAAAAAAGACAGACTCAAGAAAAAAGCAAAGGAAAAATGAAAAAATAAATAAAAAAAGTAGCGCTTCTTATTTCCCTTTAATAATTTTCTTTTGTTCCTTTTTCTTTCATATTCTCCATTTTTGCTTTTTGCTATTTTTTTGCCTCTTTTACTTATTCATTATTCCCTGTTTTTTAATTATTTTTTTAAAAAAATACACATATTTTTCCTTTCTTTTTGTCTTTCTTCCAGACAGGCTCGGTAAAAAAGGTAATATCTTTTTTTTCTGGCCTTTAGTCCCTGTAGTTTGTAGTCCTCCATGGACTCGTTTTTGGTTGCACTACACGTTACAGCGATGTCTTGTGGACAAATATAAAACACTGTCCCTTTTATCAACACTGTTTTTTTTGTGAAAAAACGCATTCGGCCTAACCTCACCCGAATCCCAGTTTTAAACGAAATGCAGACTAAATTATTGTCTCCAAGAAAAATCAAAGAAGATTCGGATTGTTTTTTTTCCAGCCCGGCAAGTCGCATATAATTTTCGGTGCCACCTCAAAAGAACGCTCGTAGACTTGAAACATAGAAGCATAAAAAGCCTTCACCACTCCATTACGAATTCCTGCTCGTCAAAGAAAAGAGCTTGCAAACAGACTCTTGGCAATTAGATGCTATTTATCAAGCAAAAAAAATGAGAACAATTTGCATTAATGAGCACACTACGTTACCAGAGTGGTGAAAATGTAGTGGTAGTACTCCGTCATCATCCCCATCGTCTGGGCCTGGCGAAAAATTGCAAAAAAAGGAGAAAGTGTTGAATTTTTCAGAAGAAATCAGAAAAAGGAACATAGTATCATTCGCGATGACTCGGGAGACATGACACTGGTAAGCTAATGTCGTATATTGCTGTTACATTCAAGCGAAGTATACTTTCACTTGTTTTATTTATTTTTTGTATGATCCCAAGAGCCGAGAAGAGAACCACAGGTTCGAGAGCGTTCTTCAATCGGGCCCCAGTCTTGTGGAATGCTCTGCCCTCTTTAATTGTATCCAGGTTCTGTTTGTATTCTTGCAAATTTTACCCGCCTGGGGCCTGCTAACTATCAATCAAGATGACATTAGTTTTTAGTGCCGGGAAGCCCGCTCGAGGGCTTGCCTCCCTACAATTAAAGAGACGCATTGTGTTACAAAGTTTCACTATCCATATTGCTCATTTATTATACTCGCACGCCATCTAGCGACAGGCATTATACACTGCATTTAAACATGTTATTCCTGTCCAATCAGATTTGTTTCCTGTGTTCATTCAATCTTGTTTAAACCAATCAGATGTGTTGTTTCATTCTTGTGTTATCCAATAAATGCGTGTTCCTTCCTGATCCGATCCTGGAAGCACGCGCCTCTGATGGAAGAGCTATCAAAAACCTAAATCTCCAACTCAGAGTGTCTTCTTTTGTTCATTCTAATAAAATCTCAAGTTTTAGCCTTTTCAAAAAAAAATTCTGGATCTTCATATTCTTTTTTGACTATTCAACTTTCTGTATCTTCTGCTCTGTGTTCAGGTTTGCAGCTGACTCTAATGTTTTATCTTTCAGTGGCGTTTTGTTTCAATTTCTTACATTATCCCTACAAATAATACACAACACTTTAACAGGAATGTCAGTTAGCAAATATCCAGTCCCTCCTCCGTTTTGAAAGGCTCCGTTTTCAGAATCAACTTTTAGTTCAGCCATTTTGAGGGTTTAGCATTTGCATAATCCACAGAAACAAAAACGTCACCCTGCTTTTCTCCGTTTTGCCTTCTGTTACATCGTAATAGATGAGAGTTCATTCCTGGGCGTTACGTCTCCGCTTCCCGACACCAAAAACTAACGATTAATGCACTTTTATATCTTGTTTTTCAACTATCCGACGTGTTGTTTATCAATAGATAGTTTTAAAAGTAACTGCGCTCTCAGGTTACAAATAACTCAGCTACATTTTCAGGAAGTCATGTGGCGGCAACAGAAGCGCTGCATTGTGGGATCTGTAGTTTGGGAGTGATTTGCCCGGCCATTTTAGTAGATGTATATAAAAGGATTTCACAAGGTTGGATATAATTATACAAGGGGGCTGGATGTGGCCCGCGAACACAGAGTTTGACACGTATGATTTAGTGCAACAACAAATAAATTATGTGATACAAGAATACATTTTATATTTGTTATGTAAAACGCATTGAAGGAAAAACACGGGAAACATAGATTAAGATATTTAATAATGTACAGAAAAAATGATAGATACATTATGCACACAGTAAAAATATATATATTGAACAAGGTGCAATTATGTTTGTATCAATATATTTACTCATTAATTGTGACCTACTTTGATGGACTAAAATATTTAACTTGACTTTAACTTGACATGAAGAAAAATGTCTCCATTGCATTGCATAAGAGCAAGGTTGCGTTTGGAAAGGACTTAAAAGAGCTGGCTGAAAATGTTTGCAGGTCGGCACTCCATCACTGCCACTTGTTTTTTACCACGCTGACGTTCAAAGGCGCTCAGTTAATTGTTCCGTCTGCTCCGCGAAAAAGTCAAGGTTATGCGCTTTGAAGGATGGCAAAGTTAAGGGGAAAAAAGGGCCTTTTCTTTTCTCCTTTCTTTTGTTCTTTCTCTCTTTTTTCTTTCTTTCATTTTTTTTTCATTGTTTTTTTCATTGTTTCTTTCTTTGTTTCTTGTTTTCTTTTTCTTTGGCTCTTTTTTCTCTCTTTTTTCTTCCTTTATTGCCTTCTGTATTTCTTTCTTTGTTTCTCTCTATGTTTCTTTCTTTCTTTTTTCTTTCTGTTTTCCTTTCTTTGTTTCATTCTGTCTTTTTCTTTGTCTCCCCTTTTTCTTTCTTTCTTTCTCTATTTGTTTTTTTGTTCCTTCCTTTCTTCTTTCCTTCCTTCTTTCCTTCCTTCTTTCCTTCATTTCTTATTTTCATTATTTCTTTACTTCTTCATTTCCTTTTGCTTTCTTTCTTTCTTTCTTACTTTCTTTCATTATTTATTTGCTTCTTTA
The DNA here is from genome assembly GCF_059441175.1 of Urocampus carinirostris. Lineage (NCBI taxonomy): Eukaryota > Metazoa > Chordata > Actinopteri > Syngnathiformes > Syngnathidae > Urocampus > Urocampus carinirostris. Next base: position 53,461,132 of record NC_142350.1, read on the forward strand.
TTTCATTTTTGTTTTGTTTCTTTCTATCTCACCTGTTACGCGGGAAGCCAGGGTCTGAATACAATACACAGCAATCCTTTCTGTACCGTGTTAACCATGATCTTTCTTTCTTTGTCTCTCTTTTTACTTTCTTTCTTTCCTTTTTCTCTTTCTTTCTTTCTTTCCTTCCTTCCTTCCTTATTACCTATATTTCATTATTTCCAACTTTGTTTCTTTCTTTCTTTCTCTCTTTCAAACTAGCCTACCTATATGATGAATAAAATGGTTTACCTTTCTCAAATTAACTCACCTTTAAACATTACAATAGTAGTGGAGAGATTATTGAAAATCTTACGAGCAAGATTATTTTTCTTCTTCTCACACCCTTTCCTGCTTTTGACAGTCAAAGCTACATTTCGATGAGTTGACTGACAAATGTTTGCACTTGACAAAAATCTATGATTCTGCTGTGTTGTTTTGGTTACTGTTGTTGTTCCAAATAACCCAGCAAGACACGCGTCCCCTGTTTTCTCCCGTCCAAGATTTTAGACGAAATCCGAGGCGACAGATGCAGGTTGACGTGAGCGCGTGCAGACGACTCGATGGTGACAAAAAAGTATTGTGTGTGCGTTTGCACGCGTGTTCATCTGCATGTACTACACTCGAAGTGCAGTGACGTCGAAAGCCTATTTAAAACATAATGGATTCGCATCTGTTGTGGCTGTCAAAGTCCCATTACCAGCAGGGAGAGAGCGAACGTCCCGCATTGCACCCGTTGTCTTAGATAAGGGCGACCTTTTAAATTTGGCTGCAGTTTGTGTTGCACCGGGCTGACAACACCGAAACGCACGGAATACATTTCACGTCGGCTTTCATCAAGAGAGGCTTTTATGCCGGCTCTTTGTGGATTCGGATGTCCTGATAGCATGGGGAAAAAGGCAGGGGTGGGGGGGTGGAAAAATAATCCAACGAAAACAGAGGAGATAACCGGTATTAAATAACAGTAATACAGTATTTGGATGTTTTCTTTTAAATGCCGTGACTTGTTCTAAAAAATCCGTCTGAATAGTGACAAATGTAATATTACCCAGAGTGACTCAGTCAAAAATCTAGGTGTCTCATTTGACCGCAATCTGTCTGTCCAGACACACGTTAAGAATAATACTAGTACAGCTTTTTTCCCATCTTCGCAACATTGCTAAAATTTGCCCTATGCTGTCTCAGTCAGATGCGGAGATTATAATTCATGTGTTTGTTAGCGTCCCATCTCGATTACTGTAATGCACTACTCTCCGGTCCCCCAAAGTCCAAAATCAAGAGTCTGCAGCTGGTACAAAATGCTTCAGCGAGGCTTTTAACTAAGACAAAGAAGTTTGATCACATCACCCCGATTTTAGCTAACCTGCATTGGCTCCCTGTTAGCTTAAGATGTGATTTTAAGGTTCTGTTGGTAGTATACAAAATCATGCATGGACTTGCTCGCTCATATCTTTCAGATTTATTTTTGCCCGGTATTTCGATCTGGAGCCTTCGCTCTGAAAATGTTGGTCTGCTAGTGATCCCAAGAGCCAAGAAGAGATCCGCCGGTTCGAGAGCATTCTCCATTCGGGCCCCGGTGCTGTGAAATGCTCTTCCCCCTGAGATTCGATCTGCAACCTCAGTGGAACTGTTTAAATCTAGGCTCAAATCACACTTCTATTCCAAAGAATAACCTATATTCTATGTTGATAATATCTGTGTATTATTTGTTACTGCACCATCTGTTGCAGCCTGGTCATTCTGGAAGGGGGATTACTTCATGTGCGGTCCATTCTCAAGGTTTCTTCATTTTCCTCAAGTTTTTGAGTTTTTCCTTGCCCTCATGTAGGTTTTAGATCAGGGGACGGTGTCATAATATACTGTGGTTAGCAATAATCTGTGGTCTGTGCAGGCCTTTGAGACTCCTTGTGATTAAGGGCTCTACAAATAAACATGACTTGACTTGACATTACCTATTGCTCTTTACAACAATTATTTTATCTTTTATTCCCCTTAAAGTCTTTATTGCATGTTTACTTTAGAATTCTGTTTGAAGTCCTTGATATATGTTTACCCTTAGAGTGCCATGTCTAATCTAATTGCATACAATGTTTTCACAACGCGAATGTCAATGACAATGAAGGCAATTTAGTTCACTATAATTCAATTCAATAGTTTTATTTTCGATTTATTTCATTCCTCAAATGTTGTCTTTTTAAATGAAATATGAAAACATGTCCAAATGACCTTGTTCTTTACATTAAGTGATTACTGAAACACTTACTCATTAGGGCTTCTAAAATAGCATTTATAAAATACTTACATTATACCACATTACTCAATTTTTAATTTTAATTAATTATGATATCTTAATTTTTATTTCCTTTTTAATTTGTTATCCCTCTCATGATCTTGATATAGTGAATGTAAAAGTATAATTAATACACATACATTTTTTTCCATAAAAGATAAAAGTACTTGAGTTTTTACAGTAAATATTCATCAACAAAATGTTGACTCTTTAAATGTGTTTAAAATTCCTAAAAAAAATGCCAATTATTAAAAATGATTGTTATAATACAGTATAACATTTACATTTCTTTCTTATTTTCCTCATGTTGAGGTTTTTGAGTTTTTCCTTGCCCGCATGTCGGTTTCAGATCGGGGGATGGTGTAATTTTAACCTGTGCAGTCCAAATAATAGTGACTTGATTTAAATCATAAAATTTTACTGGTGATTATATATTTTTTTTTTAATAAAATTGTTGTTGATGTAAAGTTTGATTTTCTTTATATTATTTTATTTCCCCAAAAACATTTTTAACTAAGAATGTAAATAAAAATGTCCAAACTATTGTTTTTTAATCCAAAAATTAAATCACCCTTCATTTTTAGAATAAATACCTATTTGAAAATGATCATTCTTCAAATATATTTAGTGTTACTAAAAAGGGCTAGATTTATGATATAATTACATTCCTACATATTTTAAAGGGGTATTATTTAAATCACGTTTTTTACCATATCATTTTTTTTTATATATAATAGTTTTCCTATTCTTTAAATGAATATAGATTTGGTAAATGAAATGATCTGAAATGATCTGCATTTATATAGCGCTTTTCAAGTCAATGACTTCCCAAAGCGCTTTACATTGTGCTTCACATTTCCCAATAGCGGCCGTGATCTGTGCAGCCATGTAAGGCGCTAACCTGCTTATTGGGGGTATTGGGGTTTCAGTGTCTTACCCAAGGACACTTCGGCATGTAACACGGACAAGCCGGGATTCGAACTGGGATCCCTTAATCCTAAAACGATCGCTCTACCTCCTGAGCTACTGCCGCGGTACTGTATTCCTTAAATAAAATGTTCAATTTTAAAATTGAAATGATGAAATTAATTGACCATGTTTAACAGTAAATACATAGGTAAACAAAATTTAATTTTGTCATTTTCTATTATTATAAATATGCTGATTGGTTGGTTGGTTGGATCCCTTAACCCCTAGGGTTGCAAGGGCACGATTTCCTGTCGTGTGTCTTGGGCAAGTACAGCCTAGTGGCGCCCATCCCTCTCCAGGCCAATATATGGATTAAAAAATAAGAATTCTATTTAAAAGACATTCCGTATTTTCCGCACTATAAGGCGCACCTAAAAGCCTTTATTTTTTTCAAAAGCTGACCATAATAATAATAATAATAATAATAATAATAATTTCCTTGTATTGTCATTCTGTGTAACAATGTACACAGAACGAAATGTCGATTGCACCTGACCCGATGCAGCCGCAGCCAAGAGAGGGCGCCGCCGACCACTTTTTAAGTCTTAGGAATGACTCGGCCGGGGCGCGAACCCGAACCTCCCAGTGCGCCTTATAATACAGTGCGCCTTATATATGGATCAATTTTAAAGTTGCAAAGTTTTCCAACTAACTTGCAGCCGCTGAATAGATTTTCCCCCGAACGCCAAGTAGTACGCGGTGTATGCTGGGATTTATTTACCGGCGTTTCATTGGCTAACCAATGTGTCAATCATCATTTGAATCGATCACTATTGGCTAAAGTTATTCGTAGGTCAGGGGGCGGATCCTTTTTATCATTTACAGGCTGGCATTGGCTTAAACGCCAAAACAAAGCCTGCAATTGGCCGAAAAAGATGTGTCAATCATCAGTTGAATCGATCACTATTGGCTAATGTTATTCGGAGGTCAAGGGGCGGATCCGTTTTATCATTTACAGGTTGGCATTGGCTTAAACGGCGAAACAAAGCCTGCAATTGGCCGAAAAAGATGAATGTGTATAGCACGTGGCTGACGGCATAGAGAAAGCATTTTTTTCTATTCTGTATTTGTAAATATGTTATTCTCCTGGATTTACTACCCTCACGGATATAAGAGGACATTGGCTGCACATTTTTATGAACACAACGACTTCGGTGAGCTACTCCGGGTTTTATATTGTCCCTGTATCTTGTTTCAGACTGAACTCAATGTTTCTGTGATAAGCGGTGCAGATAATGGATGGAATGGAGTGTCTATTTTTAAATTAAACTCAATTCCAAGTGTTTATTGTCATATGCACAATAAAGTTGCAAGCGAAAAAGAAAATAGAGACTAAGGAATGGTTGGCATTTCTTGAATCCCAAGACTTTAACCTTCCGAATGATGGAACGATGCATTTGAGTGACATCGTACGGACACCGCATACGCACGTGTTCTCAACACGTATTTGCGTCTTTGCAAGCTTTCGGAATGTTAAGGGGGTAATAAGTTGGACTGAACTATCTGACTGTTTTGTCCACGTTCCCATTGTAGCGCCTTATAATCCGGTGCGTCTTATGTATGTCAAAAATAGGACCAAAAACTATTTTTTCGGGGTGCGCCCTATAACCCGGTGCGCCTTATAGTGCGGAAAATACGGTAATTAAAAGGATGCATTCTCGGAATTTCCTGCCAAAGACGAAAATACGAAGCCTTATCTTAAGCCGCTATCATTTTCCGGAAAAGCTATCCTGGTTCACCTTATGAACGTCGAAGTAACCAATTCCTCGTCCGTCCGTCAAGATTACTGTACGAAATGAAAGGCGGGGGCTGCAGGATGAAATATGTCAAGTGACACCTAAAGTTGTTGTGAGGGAGGCAAGAAAACCCAAGATTTCAAGTAGCAAATGATAGAGTATTTAAACTTGTCCGACGTCAAGGGCATCAGTGGGGAGTCACATCTTTATTTTGTCTTTGGTGTGTTTGCCCGAAAACATCTCATCTCATCTCATCTCATCAGCCGTACCTCTTATCCTCATCAGGGTCGCGGGGGGGCTGGAGCCCATCCCAGCCATCTCCGGGCAGTGGGCAGGGGACACCCTGAACTGGTTGCCAGCCAATCGCAGGGCACACAGGGACAGACAACTCATTCGCTCATTCACACCTAGGGACAATTTGGACCGGCCAATTCACCTGAAATGCATGTTTTTGGAACGTGGGAGGAAACCGGAGTGCCCGGAGGAAACCCACGCAAGCACGGGGAGAACATACAAACTCCGCACAGGAAGTCTGGAGCTGGATTTGAACCCACAACAGGTTCCCGTGACATGAACTGTGCCGCATAAGCGCTAACCACTGCGCCGCCGTGCTGCCTCTCATCTCATCAGCCGTACCGCTTATCCTCATTAGGGTCGCGGGGGGGCTGGAGCCCATCCCAGCCATATCCGGGCAGTGGGCAGGGGACACCCTGAACTGGTTGCCAGCCAATCGCAGGGCACACAGGGACAGACAATGCATTCGCTCATTACACCTAGGGACAATTTGGACCGGCCAATTCACCTGAAATGCATGTTTTTGGAACGTGGGAGGAAACCGGAGTGCCCGGAGGAAACCCACGCAAGCACGGGGAGAACATACAAACTCCGCACAGGAAGTCTGGAGCTGGATTTGAACCCACGACAGGTTCCCATGACATGAACTGTGCCGCACAAGCGCTAACCACTGCGCCGCCGTGCTGCCCGCCCGAAAACATATTGATATTATATAAAACTTTGCTGAGGTATTTTTGTCATTGTGGATCCACAAGTGTGTACTCATTTAAATGGATTATGATTTATTGTTATTGTTTGACCAAGTTTGTTAAAATGTTTAAATAGTTTCAGATTTTCCAAATGCATAGCTAAGACACTAGCATTAGCTGCTAGCAGTGATATCCACACTGCTAGCATTAGTAGGTAAGATCCATGACTCAAGCATCAGCTGCTAAATTTGCTATTTACTACTAAAGCAATGGCAGCAGCTAAATCTAAGCTAGCCACCGAAGTTATGCAACAGACTGGAGTATGCCCCTAGAGACGATCATATTATCTGTGATATTTTTGGGAGATAACAATCTATTTTATTATCTAATATCATCTCATCACCCACCCTTAGCGCGAAGTTATATATTTGTTGTTGTTGCACACAATTTGGACACTGCATGGTTACTTGTAGAGTGTAGATTTTTTGGATTGTATTAAATATGTATCAAGTAATTTAAGTTAAAAAGCAATCTTTTGTTTTAAAACCAACGCCCAGACATAGACATGGTCCGATTTTTAAGCCGACCTGTTTGAGGATTTGCGCCGCCATGTGGTGACTGCAGTCGAAAATGATGCGAAACTCGCGGCTCCTTTTCATTTCTTTGAGGAGAGGCCTTGTGTCTTGCGTGTCCACGGGAAGCTGCCGGATTTTCAGCCTGATGTTGTACCTAGATGGCGCCATGATCAGTTCCTGTAGCCTTATAAGACCTAAAAAGATTGGGGAAAAACAGATTAAAGTCTTCAAACACTTTGCAGGACACAACTTTTTGGTGTTTTATAACTGTTCCAAAGAAGTTCTGTAACAGATAAAGTTTGGACCGTAAAATTGAGCAAATTTGGTGGTGTTGATGATATTTGAGTTTCTTCATGATGATACTGTTATACAACCAGAGCTTTTATACATTCTGTCAATAAACACTGCCCTTACTTCTCTGACCAAAGTTTGAGATACAATATTCTAGTGGTAGGTGAACTAAGGCCCTGGGGCCACATGCGGCCCAGCAGGGTTTTTAATTCGACTCAGCCAACAAAAATGGTAAATATATAAGGACAATATATATAACAGTAAGATAACGTACTATTAAAAATGATGTTGATGCCAGCCTTTTCCCCACAGTGCCATTTTGTATCCTCCCATAAATAATGTCGTTCATGAAGCATTAAAGGGCTGCACTCTAGACCAACACGCAAATAGCTAGCTACATTTTTCTGTACTATTCTTATTAATGTAATTATTGTTTTTATCAAGATAGTTTTAAGAAAATTAAGTGCTTAAAATAAAAATTGTATTGTATACTCTCATCTCATCTCATTAGCTACACCGCTTATCCTCAGTAGGGCCGCAGGGGTGCTGGAGCCCATCCCAGCAATCATCGGGCAGTGGGCAGGGGACACCCTGAACTGCTTGCCAGCCAATCGCAGGCCACACAGGGACAGACAACTCACTCGCTCATTCACACCTAGGGACAATTTGGACCGGCTAACTCACCTGAAATGCATGTTTTTGGAATGTGGGAGGAAACCGGAGTGCCCAGAGGTAACCCATGCAAGCACGGGGAGAACATACAAACTCCGCACAGGAAGTCTGGAGCTGGATTTGAACCCACGCAGGAGGTTCCCAGGACATGAACTGTGTTGCACATGCGCTAACCTCTGCCCCACCATGCTGCCCCTTGACGTTGGCCATATATTGTATACTGCTTTTCTTATATCCGATTATATTCTGAGTATCTAAATGGTCTAATTATAGACAAATAATTAAAAAAAATAACATGTGCATTCAAAAGTCTGCATGTGTAGTTATATAAAAATGCAAATAGTTACTAATATTTTGAATTGACTTAATGTGACCTTAAAAAAAAAATCACTTTCGTATGAGTGGAATGTTTTCAGTGAATAAAAGAAAGGGCTAGGGAGGGCCTTTAGAACAGGTTGGAATTTCTTGTCCGAGGTTTGTTCCTCTCTTGTTCTCCTTAGAAGTTCAAAATTAATTGAAGTCCCTCCTTTGTCACGAGACGTGGTGGCGTGGAAGGTGACCGGACCAGAACGGAGGCAGGAGGCATGAAGGGAGAACTCAAATGCGTTGACGATCCATAAGTTTTATTTAATAAAATAAAAGTCGCCCAATACTCCGGGGCAAAACAGAACAATAGAGAGTTCCTCCGGCACGAACTCAACAGGACATGGCATAACAGACTAAAACATGACAAGGCATAACAGACTAAAACAGGACAAGCATAACAGACCGGGATTGTGTATAATGAGTATTAAACCAGCCCCCGCCAAACCCAAAATCCAGCCTTAAATTGCAGAACAGCAATCAGCTGATCTGCTTCAGCTTGAGTTCGGGGGCGTGGCATACTGGTCGTCATGGCGACCGTGACAGAGCCCCCCTCTTAAGGGACAGCTCCCGAGGTCCCAAAAAAGAAAAAATTACTACCTCGCGCCCCGGAATGTTGACGATCGCGATTGGGGCAACCCTGCTCCCTCCTCCGAACACGCAGGAACGGGGAGAGGCAGGCGCCATCTGCGTCGGGCGGATCGGAATCGGCGCTCGGCAGGGGGGGTCTGGTGGCCAACTGGACAGGGGATGACAGACAGGCAGAACCGACGAGAACAGGACAGATAAACAGGACAGGCGAGAACAGGACAGATAAACAGGACAGGCAAGAACAGGACAGATAAACAGGACAGGCCGATGCAGAAGAGTCGCACTCAGGACAGGCCGATGCAGAAGAGTCGCACTCAGGACAGGCCGATGCAGAAGAGTCGCACTCAGGACAGGCCGATGCAGAAGAGTCGCACTCAGGACAGGCCGATGCAGAAGAGTCGCACTCAGGACAGGCCGATGCAGAAGAGTCGCACTCAGGACAGGCCGATGCAGAAGAGTCGCACTCAGGACAGGCCGATGCAGAAGAGTCGCACTCAGGTCAGGCCGATGCAGAAGAGTCGCACTCAGGTCAGGCCGATGCAGAAGAGTCGCACTCAGGTCAGGCCGATGCAGAAGAGTCGCACTCAGGTCAGGCCGATGCAGAAGAGTCGCACTCAGGTCAGGCCGATGCAGAAGAGTCGCACTCAGGTCAGGCCGATGCAGAAGAGTCGCACTCAGGGGGGTCAGATTCAGAAGAGTCGCACTCAGGGGGGATCAGATTCAGAAGAGTCGACTAAGGGGGTTATCAGATTCAGAAGAGTCAGACTCAGGGGGGATCAGATTCAGAAGAGTCAGACTCAGGGGGGATCAGATTCAGAAGAGTCAGACTCAGGGGGGATCAGATTCAGAAGAGTCAGACTCAGGGGGGAACAGATTCAGAAGAGTCAGACTCAGGGGGGAACAGATTCAGAAGAGTCAGACTCAGGGGGGAACAGATTCAGAAGAGTCAGACTCAGGGGGGAACAGATTCAGAAGAGTCAGACTCAGGGGGGAACAGATTCAGAACAGACAAGACAGGACAGGAAAGACTGAACAAAATCAGTACAGGGAGAGTCAAGGCAGGCATGGGAGTCGAACAGGCAGGCTTGGGAGTCGAACAGGCAGGCTTGGGAGTCGAACAGGCAGGCTTGGGAGTCGAACAGGCAGGCTTGGGAGTCGAACAGGCAGGCTTGGGAGTCGAACAGGCAGGCTTGGGAGTCGGAGTCGGGCTGGCACGCAGGGGAGACGGAATAGCAGGCAATCGGCACGGGAGTCGGGCAGGCAGGCATGAGAGTCGGGCAGGCAGGCATGAGAGTCGAACAGGCAGGCTTGGGAGTCGAACAGGCAGGCTTGGGAGTCGAACAGGCAGGTTTGGGAGTCGAACAGGCAGGCTTGGGAGTCGAACAGGCAGGCTTGGGAGTCGAACAGGCAGGCTTGGGAGTCGGAGTCGGCCCGACGGGCAGCGGAGTCGGATTCGGACATGCACGCAGGGGAGAGGGAATAGCAGGCAATCGGCACGGGAGTCGGGCAGGCAGGCGTCAATTCTTCGTGGGACCCCATTCGAGGCACAGCAAGGGCCACGACGGGCGGGGCCGTGGTTCGAACGGGCAGGGAAGGCCAACTCAGTAGGCGCCTGCCGAACTGCGCTCTCCAGCTCTCCCCAAGTCGCGCTGGGATCGTTCGCTGAGTTCTATTTGTTGGCTGGTTCATTCTGTCACGAGACGTGGTGGCGTGGAAGGTGACCGGACCAGAACGGAGGCAGGAGGCATGAAGGGAGAACTCAAATGCGTTGACGATCCATAGGTTTTATTTAATAAAATAAAAGTCGCCCAATACTCCGAGGCAAAACAGAACAATACAGAGTTCCTCCGGCACGAACTCAACAGGACAAGGCATAACAGACTAAAACAGGACAAGGCATAACAGACCGGGATTGTGAATAATGAGTAATGAACCAGCCCCCGCCAAACCCAAAATCCAGCCTTAAATTGCAGAACAGCAATCAGCTGATCTGCTTCAGCTTGAGTTCGGGGGCGTGGCATACTGGTCGTCATGGCGACCGTGACATCCTTATTTTGAGTGTCTATTAAAACCTAAGCCTATGATTAGAGACTCAGATATAAGAAACAGTATTTTTTTGATAAAACAGACATAAACACCATTAGCTTCAGATCCAGTTGGATCATGTTTGTTAGATCTAAACGTCACTCACCTGTGCTGTCGTCATAAACCACGGTGGCAGTTTTCCATTTGAGGAACTGAACCAGGTCCAAGATGGCGTAGCTGAGCGACGAGTAATCGGGATACAAGTTGGCGTAGAAAGTGTCCCTGTTGTCCATGGGGTGATGCTTCCAGCGCACTTGCACGTGAGGAACTTCCAATGCGTTGCAGATGGACTGCACTGCGTTTGAAGACGAGCTGTGAGATGGCCCAAAAATGGCCACCACGCCCAAAGACAGCTGGTCGCATGCTGATGGTAAAAGAGCAGCTTGGGTGAAATTTTGAAGGATAACCGGAAGACATATGCATGTTCGATGATATTGAACTCATGCTTTTTTTGTTAAATGTATTTATCAGATTTGTAGTGAAAACTGAATATCATTCCATATAATTTCGCTTATTATCTATTTATTTTTACAGGTGCATCCAATTCAGAATAAACAGAATGATGAACAGTGTCTTCTCCAGAGGTATTGCCACCTTGAACTCCCATCATCAGCGTCCATGAGCACAATGCACTGTACAACTGCCTCTCTTGTAATGCACATATTTATTATAAATAATATATTGTTTTCAACAATTGTATTTAATCGTTTTGCACATTTTTACCTTTGTCTTTGTTTTATTTGCACTCAAAGGAGTTTTCCAATTTTGTTACACTTGTATAATGACAATAGCTTAGGAGAGTTTATCATAAGAAAAGGCTTGTAGAACAGGTTGGAATTTATTATCTGCTCTCCCCTGTTCTCCTTGCAAGCTAAATTTTATGATTATATATTAATTATATATTCTTATTAACTCTTTACAGTTTGACAGATTGTATATGTTGATATATTTCTTCCATGAAATTGACTTTTTGTAACCCATTTATTTTACAATACTATCTAGTTTTGTCAATAATATTTTGTTTCAAATACTGTAGTGGAAAAGTTGGTTTGCTGTCTTTTTTTAAATTTGGTCATTTTACTGAATTAGATATATACTTTTTGCGTTATTAGTCAAATAGTTTCTATCATTTTATCTTATGCTATTTTATTTGTATTTGTTTTCATTAAATTATGAATAGCGTATTTTTCAAATAATATCTATTTAATATATAGTCACAATTTAATTATTTTTTTTTCAGTTTGATATATTTGTCCTGTAAAATGAACCTTTGTATCAAGTTGTGTCAAATTGTAATAAGATTCAGGAATTTTTAAGTCGAGGGTTTGTTTTTATTTTTAATTGTGATAACTTGACTAAATTTCCTGTATTATTTCTTATGGAAAGTTTTGATTTACCAGTATATTATTTGTTTTACATTCTTTATACTATAATTGATGGTTTGATTATCCATCCATCCATCATCTGAACCGCTTATTCTCAGTAGGGTCGCGGGGGTGCTGGAGCCCATCCCAGCTATCTCCGGGCAGTGGGCAGGGGACACCCTCAACTGGTTGCCAGCCAGTCGCAGGGCACAGAGAGACCGACAACTCACTCCCTCATTCCTTCCTAGGAACCTTAGACATGCTCTGAAAGACCCGACTGAAACCACATCACCGTTTTGCTAGTTACGTTATTCTGGTCTGCCCATGTTGCCACCAAAGTAAATCGGTAAATTATTAAAAAAGACAATTGATAAATGTTACCACATTTTTTTCAAAGAAGTTCAAAGAAATATAAATGTTATTAAGGTTTTTAAGACTTTTGAAGCTTGTATTGAATACATTGTAACGCCAATTAAGTACTTTTCTTTATAATAATGCCTTTAAAGCCTTCCCAAGGAGCTGTGGGAACCCAGATAACCCAACACCTTTTTTTTACCTTATTATGTTCACAGTATGGGGCTCATTTTTAAGAAAATGTCATTAAGTTTTCATTTCACTTCATTGTTTTGATTTTTTTTACTTAAGCACACATATACTAACCTTTCCTGGAGGCTTCGAAGCTGTCGTAGATATTAATCCTTTGTATATCGTAGGTGAGCGTAGTGTTGGGAAGTAACGTCCTGTTCCTGTTGATATTGTTGACGGCAAATTTGAAGGCCAGTTCCTCGGCGCTGACCAACGAGACGGGTCCGTCCGTTTGCTCGAAAATCCCGCCTGCATAAAAGCATTGATAATAAAAAAAAGGAGAAAACAAACACATTAGCACGTTCAAAAAGACGCCGGGCCTCGCGTGGCTAAATGGGGGCGAAATGCCGAGATAAATACACTGAGAATCTTTGAAGTGTGCATCCGTAATGGATTGAAGGAAGCGAGTGGTGTTCCATCAAAACAAAAATCGTACTCGCTCGGCTAACGTGTCCTTTCATTTCCCCAACAAAAAAAAGAAACCGAACCCATCTGTGTACACGTTTTTATTTTGTCATTGGTTATATTTATATCACAAAAACACTTCAAAGAATTCAGACTCATTGCTAGGATACAGATTGTGGTTCGTATTTCCTTTTCATCGCCAAATTCAAGGACTTTTTAAGCAGCTTTCGTTACCAATGTTACAATTTATCCATTCCCCAGCATCTGGGTCTTTTCACCTGTCTTCTTGGGTGCGATCCGAAAGGGGGCGATGACGCTTCACATGACAATGACATACAAACTAATGCCAGCTGATGTTAGTAATGAAGGAAGATCAAATGCAATTGTAAAGCAAAGCCACCAAAGTAGGCGTGTCAGCGTCATTTTTTAGCAGACTTGAATTGTTGTTTTCATTTAATGAGTGGTTGATTGACTTAGATTGCTGGGAAATATTGCAACAATTTCAAGCATTGACGAGCACTTTACCCAAAATTCAAGCATTTTTCGAACCTTGAAAACACAAAATTAAGTTGCAAGTGTTTTCAAGGATTTCAAACAACTGTATGAACAAAAATATACGCATTTTTCACACTTTGAAGACACAACATTAAGTTAAAAGTATTTTCAAGGATTTCAAACACCCTTATGAACCTTGATGGATGAATGGAAGCAGGAAATACGGACCACTTAAAAGATCATGTGTATTTTCGTATTTATCTTTTATTTGCATTAAAAACTAACAGAACTACAGAAATCCCTTCGCCATTTCATTTTTTGGTTTGTGCTTTCTTGGTGCATCGCAGATTTTCTTTCCCTGAAGTTTTTGTAGATGAATACGTCCTTCCACCCGTCCATTATCTGCACCGCTTATCCTCATTAGGGTTGCAGGGGTGCTGGAGCCCATCCCAGCTATCTTCGGGCAGTGGGCAGGGGACACTCTGAACTGGTTGCCAGCCGTTTGCAGGGCACACAGAGACAGACAACTCACTCGCTCATTCAAAACTAGGGACAATTTGAACAGGCCAATTACCTGACATGCATAGTTTTTGGGAATGTGGGAGGAAACCGGAGTGCCCGGAGGAAGCCCACGCAAGCACGAGGAGAACATGCAAACTCCACACAGGAAGGTTTGCTCTCATGACCTCAGAACTGTGCCGCAAACACGCTAACCACTCTGCTGCCGTGCTGCCCTCGATGAATACGTACGTGAAATTAGGGAGTTCATTTACATCTGTCTCTACTCTCAAACCAATCAGAGAACTGCCTTTTGTTTCCTGGCTGCTGATTGGATCAATCCAAATTAATCATTTTTGCATCAAGAGATAAACGAATAACGCTATATGCTATGTTGTGCCCCCACTATGGCATTTAAACACTTAGTGGTTACAATCTGGTTTGTTTATGTTTTGTATTCTCTTTTCGACCCTCCTGTCTGCACTATTTTACTTCTCTTTTTTTCCCCAAGCTTTTTTCCAGATTTTTATTTTTTTTGGCGTACTGTAGCGGCAAGATGGCGGACGATGATGTCAGCTCCCTCTAGTTGGAGCTCATGTTATGTTAAATAAGTACAAATTTCTCGACCTTAGAGAATTTTCTACAAATACACATTTATTTCACCGTTGCTTATTATTTAAGTCACCATTTTTTGTAATAAATGAAGTTTTTTACCACTAGGAGGCAAAACATAATACACCAGCTCCTTTATTGTAAAGAACCATTTCGTTTCTGCTTTTAAATAGGGCTACGTTGCTGTATTTTGCCATTTAGTTGCGCTTGTATGTGGCAGAAACACAGACTCACACTATATATAGGTGTATACAACTCTCCCATATTCACTGTGGTGGCAGAAACACAGGGGAAATCTTCCTGAAGAATTAACCAATACACATCGATTTTTTTAGAGAGTAAATCAGAGTCTATGTCACGACCGGAACAGGCAGGGGACCCAAATGTGTAACGGTCACACAATGCTTTATCAAGGGATCGGGGAAGTCAGGGCGAGAGTAAAAAGATAGCTATCTGGTGCTCGCTGGGCAGGAGGAGCGGCAAGCCCTCGCGAACGAAGCGTGGTCGGAGATCGGAACAAGTCGGTCAGCCGGGACAGAGACAGAGCGTGGTCGGAGATCGTAACAAGTCGGGTAGCCGGGACAACGGAGTAGCCAGGGATCGAGGATCGATAAATGAAACAGAATCAGGATGCGGGTAGCCAGGACAGTAGAACGGAGCTTGGATCAGGGATCAATACAGGAAAAAGAATCAGGATACGAGTAGTTGGGACAGGAGAACAGAGCTTGGATTTTTACTTTTTTAATCCAAACATATTGCTACTCTAACTTAGCAATCGATCTGTTTTTCTTTAATTCATTGTACTTAGCTGGAAAGTCGTGCCGTTTAAAAGTAATAAATGGTTTCCATTTTGCACATGCAGGCTAAATCTCATTAGAGTACATTAAGCAATTGGGGGAGTGTACACTAATTTGACTGTTAAAGAGGGCAGAATGTGCATTTCTCAGAAGCACTTAAATAAATTTGATCAGCTTTTAGAAAACAAATGCTTTGGATCGCTGGCAGTTAAATGACACTTTTAATGGAAACGTTTTGTAGTCATGGAAGAAAAAAAAAATCTGTTTGGCAAGTGTTTTGAATTTGTAACAGTAATTCGTGCTCCGGTGGTTAGCCAGACATTATGATTACATTTCATAATGGAGTTATTATTTATATTTCGGATGAGATAATTGCATAATTTAAGCTTCTAAACTGTAGGTATTCACTGATTTTTATTATTTTTTTCATAACAGGTATTAGAATATATTTGTGTTAAACCAAAGTAAACATGTTTTCTGGATTCAGACATAATATGATGGGAAGAAAAAATGCAATGGTTAAGCGAAGCCCTCAGACTTATTGAGAAACATGGCAACAGTTTCAATCATTTACAAGTAAAATTTAAATATTTTCAAGGATTTCAAGCACCCACATGAACCCTGATTTTCTTTGGAACCATTTCACAAGCTTCTCAGCTGCTACCTGGTTCCCACGGGCACAAGGTTGGTGAACGCTAATCAGTTTATAATCTGTTTATATTGCTAAAACCAGTGTTTGAAATAATGTCTGCCCGGAAGCCCGGGGCGTGCATCTTTTACGTCGGGCGTACAACTTACAAAACGTCTCAATCAGAAGCCTGCATCGAATAACTTTGTGCTTACAGACTTTCCCGAGCGTTATAAGGTCGTGTATTAGCATATCGTTTTCCAAAGTAGACGCACAGAGAACCCCAAAAAATGGATATGTGATTAGGAATCAAGCCAAAACCTCAGCCTGATAATAAAGATTCAAAAGAAGTTAACAACATTTATGACGCTACAAAACGTAAACGTACACTAAAAGCATCTTGGAAAGGGGAGTTCACGTGGCTTGTAGCAGACGACACAACGCAAACATTGCGTGAATAAAGATGAGTAAATACAGGTACATACTGATGGCAGATGGAAAAGAGTGATGTCATATACATGCAATGAATGTTATAAGTAGATTTATGATAAACTTAATTTTAGATTGTTGTTCTGTTATATATTCTTATTATCAATACTAAATACTTTGCAACAATGTTGTTTGTTTTTTTTTTTTTGCGATTAGTCGTCTTATTGTGTTTCAAGTTGTGAAAAATGGGGCAGGCAACTTTATGGCTGGGCAGGCAAATTTTCAGAGTTGTCCGCCCTGCTGTCCGGTAACTTTTTGTCATGAGTTTCAGACACTGCCAATACATATGAAGGTCATTGGAAAACACCAAAGCTCAGAATTTCGTTTGTTATGAAAATGACATCTATTAGTAATTCCAAGCCACACTTCACACGCGCACAACGTCAAAAAGTGACATTTTAGCCGGCAGTTAACGTCGGACATAAACAAGGAGACCGACCGGGGAACGTTATGTTGCCGTGCCCGCTAGCCGGCTTAAATCGTAGCGCCTTTTACGTCGCCTGGATTTGAAAACGCTTATTTTTAACACACGGTGACTGACTTCACAGACGCGATGACGGACGTGCCAAAGCGTTGCGTCGCCTCGGGTTGTTTTTGCCTTTTCGCTTTCATGCTGCCTGCTGATTTTGTTTTAAGATGTTTACCACCTTTTACATAATGTAATTTATTACTTTGTTGCCGGAAGAAATATAAAGTGAAGGTAGAATCTATTTGTAACATATATATATATTGATTTCATAGCTTCTTATTATGAAATTATTGTATACAGTAACTCTTTTATTTTTCCGGGTGTTGCGTTGAAAAAACGTCCAGCAATATGAAGTAGAATTAATTATTTCGTTATTCATTTATTACCCAAGAACACACACACACCCAATTTAAAGGCTTAAGTGTTTGTTTAGCATATAAAAGTACTGTATTTTATGTAGCAGTGGTTCTCAACTAATCTGAATGCCGGACCCACCCTCTAACCCTAATTATAAGCTGAACAAGAAAAAAAAAATCCACTTTTCAAATGTATTTTCCCCTACCTATCGTTTCATTGGGACCCTTTATTATTGGTTAAATGGGGTAATAAAAGCAACAAAATTACAATAAAATTAGATGTGATCCCGCTCAAGCAAGCTAATTGACTTTACAGATAGAAGTGATCAAGCAGGGCATTATCTCCATCTACTGTTAAAGAGTGTAATTGACCCTCTGATTTTTTTTTTTCTTGGCTTTATTTTTCCAAGGCAAAGGTCCACGACCTACCAAAAACAGGCCCATGACCCACTTTTGGGTCCCGACCCGGCAGCTGAGAAACACTGTTATAAAGTTTGTTTGTTTTTGTTGTTAGTTTGTTTTAATTTTTAATTTCATTTATTCTTATTTTTTACAAAAAAACGTCTGCACTGTCAAATTAGAATTGAAAAAAGACCAGCATGCTCAGTGACAGTTTCTTCCTCTGGGCCATCACCACCCTAAACAAGAACACAAGAACAATATATTGCCTATGTATAGAAAAATTTGTATTCATATTTTTTATTTCTTTACTCTTATGTTGGAAATATGTTGCTGCTAATGTAATCAAACTACTTTAGGGTTTGAAGGGTTAGGGTGTTGGGTAAGTGTGTTAGGGTTAGAGGTTAGCGTTAGGGGAAGGGTCGGGAGTTAGGAGGTTATTGTTTAGTATTAGAGGTTAGGAGTTAAAGGATTAGGGTGTGAAGAAAGGGTTAGGGGTTAGGGTGTTAAGGGTGGGGTTAAGCGTAAGCAGTTACGGTTGGTATTTAGGAGGTTACTGTTTAGTGTGATGGTTAAAGGGTAAGGGTTAGGGGGTTAGGGGCTAAAGGGTTAGGGTGTTAGGGTTAGAAGTTAGAATAAAGGATGTTGCTTAATTTTTGAAATCAATATTGTGTTTTTTTTAATTGAATAGAGTTTTTTTCCCACTAGAGGGCACTCAATAATACACAATACCCTGTAAGTCTTTTATTGCATGCTTGTCCTGGAGTGCAACGTCTAATCTCGTCATAATCAATGTTAACTTCGATGTTATCATATTTTGTAAATCCAAACAAAAGTACATTTTTGGGGGGTATTAACAGAGGGCTAATGTATTTGGATCTTCTCCCCCCAATACATTTTCTAGGAGAATTCGTCAAATTTGTGGGTTCTCGCCGAGACGGCCGCTTTCAGTATGTGGGCTCCGTCGAGCTTGTTAGAGCAAACTGCCGGCGTAAATATCTCATTATGCTTGTTTTTGGGTTTGGAATTCCCATCACTCTGGCCCTGAATCGCTTCCCTTCTCTCCCGGAGACGAGTCAGACGGCATTTTCTTTCACAAACGAAAACAAAGCACCGAGCGAGCTGTGTTTTACAGCCGGAGAATGCGGTAATTTAATATAACAAAACAATAAAGAATACTTTCAACAGCTACACATGAGTGAATTTGATAACTTTAATTAACTACAGATATCATAAAGAGAAAATGAATATTGGTGATCTAGGGACAGTGCTTGCTCTTTGCTTTTAAAATTGTACCAGCAGCTCAGAACACACTGTATTTTGTTGTCTATTTGTATCCTATTACCATAATTTGAGATACAATAATCGGCAAAGGCAAACAGCAAATGTTAGCATGTTTGAATATCTCTTGTTTAAGGAAGTTACAAGACTTTACATAACTTGTGATAAGATGAGAATGGCTTGGAACTACAGTGTTCCGCTGCCATACTGTGGTACGACTCTATCAGCTTTTTATTTCTTCATTTGTTTTTGCGTTTTCTTTTGTGTGTAGGTAGGAAAAATGAGCTCCTTTACGATTTCTCATCCGTTTACAAGGCTGGCCAGAAACAAAGACTTACACTATATATGGATGGGAAAAACTGTAGAATCCGCCTATTCGGACTGTAGCATTTTATGCAGTAGGAGCAGAAAATAAAACTCAAATGTCTTGGAGGGATAAACCAATATGTATGATGCTCTGAGTGTTTGATTTGTCTTTATACTATAAGTCCCATATGTCTATGTTTTAGTTTTTACAAGCCCAAAATCCATGAATCTGCTGTAAAGAACCACAGGAGTCAAAACTGGGATACTTTGAATTGTTTCGTATTAAATCGATAACTAAATAAGAAAACGAAACTGACGAATACATGATTTATTTATTTTCAATATTTCGAGATAACATAAAATATTTTTTCTGTAGTGCAGTGGATAGCACATTCGCCTAACATGTGAAACATCCCCAGTTCGAGACCGGCAGGGAACTTGTGTTGGCCAGGAGAGGGATCAGTGCTCCGAGGTTATACTTAATCAAGACACACCACAGGAAATGGTGTCCCTGTGACCCAAATGGTCAAGGGATCCAACCAACCATAATATGTATACATATAATAATATAGTAGTATAAATATTACTCATTTGACCTCAGTATGAGTTTTCAAAGAACTTTTATTTGCTATTTATTTTAGTTAAGCGCTGAAATAATTTATCTTCTATTATTTTTCCTCCAAATGAAAAAAACAGTCAAAGAGAAGGGATTGTATTCATCAAATCCAGCTAATTAATTAGAGCGTGCTGAAATGATGATATGAATACTATTGTTTGCATGAAAATATTACGCCGGCATTATTGAAGACTAATTACTCACCGTGCCGTCTGTCATTAAGCGAGAAGAATCGTGGCGTGTACGTTATCGCTTCTACCACGTCTAAATTGAATATTTGATAGCACAAGAAAAAATTTTCTTTTTTTATACTTGTGTATAACTATCTGAAATACTTACAGATCAAAAGTTGCCTTTCAGTTACACAAGACAAACACTTTGAGGTAAAAGTATTAAAACATAAATACCAACATATATATGCCATATAAATAAATGAAAAGGTAAATAAATATTATTTTTACCCAAAAACGTGAAATAAATGTCATGAATTCATATAGTATGTATTTATGTATGTATGTTTGTATGTATGTACGTATGCACGTATGTACGGATGTATGTTGGCATGTATGTTGGTATGTATGTATGCATTGTGTCATATATTTTGTCATTTGTTAATTTGAGTATATATTGTTTCGTCAAGTATTTTTCCAGGTAATTTGTTGTGTATTTTATTATTTTTTGTCATGAGTTTTGAAATGTACTTTCACACTTTTTTTGTCATGTATTTGTCATGCATGTTGTCATTTATTTGTTTTTGTAATTTTTTTGCTTTGTTTTTTGTCATGTATTTTGACATGCATTTTGTCATGCCCAAGACACACCACAGGAAATGGTGCCCCTACAACCCAATTTGACAAAATAAATACGTAATATATAAATGACCAAATAAATTAAAAAATACATGACAAAATACAAAACAAATTACACGACAAATTACGTGACATCCATCCATTATCTGCACCGCTTATCCTCAGTAGGGGTGCTGGAGCCCATCCCAGCCATCCTCAGGCAGTGGGCAGGGGACATCCTGGACTGGTTGCAGAAACAGACAACTCACCCGCTCATCCACACCTAGGGACAATTTGGACCGGCCAATTAACCTGACATGCATGTTTTTAAAATGTGGGAGGAAACCGAAGTGCCCGGAGGAAACCCACGCAAACACGGGGAGAACATGCAAACTCCACACAGGAAGGTTCGATCTCATGACCAATTAAAATGTGACACGATACACAACAAATTACATGACAAAAAAAGTACAGAAATAAATAAATATACACGAAAATACTCGCCAAATTACACCTAAAAATGTGATAAAATAAATAAGTGTCAAAATAAATAAAAAATGCATAGTTAAATGAAATTAATATGCATGTATGTCATACATTTAAATGTTACATCAATTATTAAATTATGGGTTCATTTTTCATATGGCATATACTTGTAATTATTAATTTATCGATAAATGAATTTCTACATATGGTGGTGTTGATGCTCCGTATTCAGTAACTCCAAGTAATACAAGGCGATATACATCACATTAAAAGCTTAAAGCATAGCTTTGCACGTGTTTTGTCGTGGATTACGACGGTCATTATGAGTTCTAAGACTTGAAGGCATTCCTGTCTGCGTCCCCATGAATTAAACATGAGGTGCGTCCGGCCCACCTCAGGGTATTAAATAAAAAAAAAGGGGGGGGGGGGGGGGGGGGTCTTAGGAACGATTATCAGAAATAAAGAATGTGCGGTTAATGCTCTCGCCTTGGCTTTCATTTGTAATCGAGGCCGCTCGATGCCGCCACCCTCGTCATTCTTTTGCTAATGGCGTGTTTAACTTGGTGCTGTCACGGCCGATTGAGGCCCATAATCGGCGGCACAAATTATCGGCCGGCATCGTTAATACGCGCAGTGACTGGAGTACTTTCGTGTTCCCGTCAGGTGTTTTGTCCTGAGTCAAATCGTGAAGTAAAAGCCGTAAATCTTTTTTGCAACGAATAAAGGAGGGAATAATTAACATTAGGAGATGAGATTGAGATTAATGTATCCAATGCCGGACGTTTTTATCAAATTGAGAGATGAATCACTTTTAAGTGTAACAGAAATCCTCAAACATGGCTGGAGACATAGAATTTTAGTTTTGTGGATACATATCAGTGTGTCCTATGGTGGAGGGCAATTAAACATATAAGAGAATCTTTTGAAAATAAGTATGCTGCCATTTTTTCACAAAATAAACCATTTTATGCCACTGAGACTCAAATGAATATCAGGATCGACCAAGTTATTTCCTACTTTTAAATTAATTGCACTCATGCACTCATGCACTCATGTGGCTGGAATCTATTCTCCCCAAGTTCCTTATGGCGACAGGTAAAAAGCACTTTTGTTGTTCCGTTCGCCTAAAATGAAAAGCATGGTATTTCCGGCACTAGATTATAACTCATTGCTGAGAGCGGGGGCCGGCGGAGAGTATCTTTGTTGGTCCTGGTGGCTCTTTTTTTGCCGTTTGGTCCACCAAAAGGTGAAATAAAATCGTGCGGCCGTGATCCATTATCCCCGGGTGACTATTCCTGCAAGCGGGGGATGCTCGAGCGCATCTTAAAAAGTGTTTTGGGATGGAGAGCTACTTAGTGGATTATTGCATATAGTT
Organism: Urocampus carinirostris; assembly: GCF_059441175.1. Classification (NCBI taxonomy): domain Eukaryota; kingdom Metazoa; phylum Chordata; class Actinopteri; order Syngnathiformes; family Syngnathidae; genus Urocampus; species Urocampus carinirostris. The sequence goes on from NC_142350.1 coordinate 53,483,654, forward strand.
GAGCGTCATGTGATAATGACAATTATCTCCGTTTGGGTTTGTTCATTCTCTATAGTGTCCATCGATGGTTTAATATATACATACAAAATGTGTGAAATATCATACAAAGAATATTGTAATTTTAATCTCCACGGGTCTGTTTGATAAAAAATAAACATGTAGTTAGCAATCATTTGCAAAAAACCTTCGCCACAAGCAACCGAGGCATACCATTGTAGCCTGCTGCAAAAGAACTGCACTGTTTTGGCTGTGATCCATTATCTTAAGTCCCTTATTGCTGAGTCATGCCAAGAATGCAAATTTGTGTCATGTGTGGTGGCCCTTTTTATTCCTTTACTTAAATGAACTGCACTGTTTTGCAGTGATCCATTATCCTAAGTAGACTACTGCTGCAATCGGGACCCGGCAGTTCAGATGTTAAAAATGGGAGGAGGGGGCTACTTCGCATATTTTCACTAATCTCGGGGGGTTCCTTTCCCCATTTGCAGCGATAAACAAGGAATTCCAGGGCTTTCTTTTATGTTCAGGTAGCAAAATGGCACAGTGAACGTCGGCTGTTTTTAAAAAGGGTCATTTATTATCATATAAATTGAAGAAGCCATTTTAATTATGTTCCACAGCGACTTTCCATCCCTGGCGAAGAGGCGCTCTTATTTATTTGATACGATTAGCGGCACTCATTTTGGCGAACTATATTGCGTCCGTAGTTCCTCTGTCAACGTCCTGTCAGGTAACAACACGTTTATAAAATCTAATTTTATGCTCAAGCGCTTCCGCTTCGGCAATTTATCACAGCGATCACTCACTCGCTCCTGGTGCAACAGCCTTCCTCCAACCTAAACCCGAATAGGGGCCACTCCCTCTAATGCAGGGGTGTCAAACGCATTTAAGCTTAGGGGTACATTGTACAAAAATAGCACGTTTACGGGGGATGGACATGAAACTAAAAGGCATTAAATTGCCTGAGCTGTAGGTATGGGGATCTTTCGGAGGCTCACCATTAGGGATGCAACAACGAATCGATAAAATTGATTAAAATCGATTACTAACCATTTATTGACCAATTATCATGCAGGCCTCTTGGATTTGTTAGAATATATTGGCCATGAAAGAGTCAGAAATCAATGTATAAGTGATTATTTTTGGCCCTTTTTTCCCAAAACAACCCCACCTTTTAATATCTTGCAATATCCACCATAAATATGTGTTAAGACAAAACAAAAAAAAATTGTACTTGGATTTTTCAGGATTGTATGAAGGAGAGGCAGAAACAGAACATGAACACATTTTAAGACAATATAAACCGGAAATATGAACTGTTATAATTATATATAGGAAAATATTGTTGAGTCGGGCGGCATGGCGGATGAGTGGTTAGTACGTCTGCGGCACAGTCCCGAGGTCATGGGTTCAAATCCAGCCTCCAGTGTCTGCGTGGGTTTCCTCCCACATTCCAAAAACATGCATGTGAAGTTAAGTCGCCTGTTCAAATTGTCCCTAAGTATGAAACAGCAAGTGAGTTTTCTGTCTCTGTGCGCCTGACAAGCTAATGACTATAAATCCCACTCTCATTTTGGATATATGTTAATGCTAATGTACTTGTCATTGTACTTGTTTTCACTTGTTTACATTATTATTCTGATCCACTTACAACGCCGGCCAGCCTACAAGCACCAATTTAAACAACCACCAACATAACTTTTTGCCTATGTATCAACATTATTTTTTATCTCGTTGTTTTTCTTTTACATCTTTTATGACATGTTTATCCTGGAGTGCCACATCTAAGCTGATTTTAAACAATTGTTGTTATCAATAACAATTCAGACAATTCTGTTCTGTTTCTGTTCTATTCCATTTGAAACCTCCATTTCCTATGTAGATGGACTGGAACGTATCACTGATTATTACATTCTTCCAAATATGGCATTCACAATTAGCGGAAGCACATCTCGAATATAAAGCTGTGCAAATAAAAGTAACTGCTGAGGATTAACAAAGATGGGAAATGATTCATGTTTTTTTCTGTCAAAATCAGAGTTGGGAAGTAATGGTATAAATGTTGTGTAATAAGGATACAAACAATTTGAATTATATTCTGTTAGAGTTAAAAAGATCAATTTGCAGGTATATTTAGTTAAAATAAGGATTACTTTGCAGGATTACAATTGTATCTAAATCTATATTGATGAATTGTGTTTATAATGGTTTTAATCATCAATTTTTGTTGTAGTAATGTCTGTATTTGTTCCAAACTTATCCACCACTGCATGTTTGTCACACTATGTTGCGGGTAAAAGCATTTTTCTTTTTGTGTGTATTTTATCTCTCCTTTAATGTAACACTCATTTATTGAATTGTTGTGAGCCTGCAGTTTTGTGAGCGAAGCACAGTTGCTGGCTGATAAGTGTTCAGGGATATTTTGTAGTTTTTTTGCAATTAATTGGTGAGCAAACTTTATTCATTCATCCATTATCTGCACCGCTTATCCTCAGTAGGGTCGCGGGGGTGCTGGAGCCCATCCCAGAAATCTCCGGGCTGTGGGCAACACCCTGAACCGCTTGCCAGCCAGTCGCAGGGCAGACAGACAATTCACTTGTTCATTCATACTTAGGGACAATTTGGACCGGCCAATTAACCTGGCATGCATGTTTTTGGAATGTCGGAGGAAACCAGAGTGCCCAGAGAAAACTCACGCAAGCACGGGGAGAACCTGCAAACTCCACACTGGAAGGTTCGATCTTATGACTTTAGAACTGTTCCGCACACGTGCTAACCACATACCTGTCAACCTCCAGGGCTCCATGCCCGTACAAACTGTCGTATTTTCCCGTACAAAATACAAAACAATCGTACGCTATATTTTTTTTCCCGAATGATGCATGATGGGATATCCCCAGGTGGCAGATGCATGTGCACAGTAGCATCAAACCGCTCGCTTCGTTTGCAACGAAAAAAAACGATACAGAGATAGAGACTTCCGCAGCGAACTCCTTTGACTTGATTGATTTGCCGTTTCGTGATAGTCGGTGTATAACAGATGGTACCCATCATTGACAAATTTGCAATTTTCCATACAGATTTCCTTGTACGTCGTACTCGTCTTAAAATGCATAAAAAACATACTCTGTACGGCAAAACCGTACAGGTTGACAGGTATGTAACAACTGCGCCCCGATAGCAAACTCACTATACAATCTTTTAACATTGTGAACATGTTTTACCTAGCCTATTATATCCAAATATTGTTGAGAGGTTGGCCATCCCCACTTCAAACAAGTATAACATGAACTTGGACAAAAGACATCCAAGAGTTTGTTGGACCTCTGGAAACACGTGTTGCGTTTAAAACACTAGTTGATTCTTAACATGTCCTTGATGTGAACTGAAAGAGCATTTTGTGTCTGCCATGAGAAATAGAAAGTTTTATTTTGCTTAATAAACCATACAACGTGGTTAAAATGTGACAAGCAACTACCTAAGGATCGTTTCTTACTTTCTGTTTTAACTTGATATTGAAGTAATTTGGAAGTAAACAAAAGCAATCAAGTTACATTACCGCAATATTATGGTATTCCGTGTCGTTTTTGATTACGTATCCCAACAGGTAACCAGTAACTATATCGGATTACATTTTCAAGTAACCCTCCCAAACCTTGATCATAACCTATAACCTCAGCTCTCAAAACAAAGTCAAACCGCTCAGGTTTGGAGTTTGCTAATATCCGGCAGGCAGGTCAAATGGACTCATATTTTTGAGCCAAAGGTGGCGCAGTAAAAAAAAAGTGTTCTTACAGCTCCAAATACACAGCTTATTCATTTGAATGGCAGCGCCGAACTGGCCGTGGCTGAATGGCGGCTCAGCGTAATAGCCTTTCCACCTGAAGGCTCTATCGCCGAGTTTTATGTCGGCGTTCTCTGTGATGGGTCACTCGGGACGGGCCGCAGGCTTTTCATTTTCATTCGGCGCACTTTAGAAGACCTTTTAATTTTACTGTCACCGGTCCCACAGAGTCATCCTTGGGGCGGAAGAACCGATTTTTTTCAATGTATGGGCTCTGGAAATAGTGGAAAGTATGTGGTGTAATTGCTATTGATTTTCGGCATTGGTGAAAGAAAAACGTATTGTTTGAGTAGAGTTGTCCATCCCGGGGGGCAGTTCTCACACTTGGGTAGTCTGCTTTTGGGAGTCATTTTTAATACAGGTCTTGTAATTGTTATAATATCTCACAGGGTGATTTACTGGAATATGTATTTTGAAGTCAGATCTTGTCTTACTCCATAAATGTTGGTAATTTTACTTTTTTTTTCCTATTTACTATATGTTTCCCTTGTTTCTCTGGTAAAATGAAAATAAAATACTTATACACAATAAAATAAATAAAGTGTCATTCTAAGGGGCTGGTCACACAGACATTTGCGGCTGAATCACGGCTAAAATTTTGCGTTTTTTTTTTGCCCGTGGTTGCCCGGGATGGAAAATGCGCAAAATTTGACAACCCGCCGTTCGTCTGTGGTATGGCCGGAAAAAAGACGCCGGCGACTGTTCCGCTTCCTCATCGCGTCATTTCTGCGTCATTTTCTCGTGTGGACCACGGGTATAAAAGCTCCCGAGCCGGTGTTGTGCCCAAATCCGACTTCTACGCAACACACCCACCCCCCCCACACCCTCGCGTGAACGCGCATTCTGCTGCGATCGCTTTTGACCTTTTCATCCGCGTTAACAAACGCATTTTGTAGAATACGATCGCACTTTATTGTTTAAATAAACGCGTTATATAGACTAGGATCTCCCAATTATTATAATTAGCTCGCTTTATTGTTTTAATAAGCGATTAATATAGAATACGATCGCTTCTGATGAAAGCGCAGCAGAATGCGCGTTCACGCGAGGGGGGAAGGATTTACCGTTCGATTACGTTCACAACAAAAATAAAGACGGAATGGATTATGTTGTATTACATTCCCAACGAATGCAAGACGAAGTAGATTCGGTTATATGTTCGCCATTACATTCCCTATAAGTGAGATAAAACGAGGTAAAAATGGTTGGAGAAACGAGGATATGCAAATCTCGGCAGGGATGTATTTTCTCGGGCTGTAGAATTCATAAATGCTCTAGACACAGTCCCGTGAATATCAAGACTTCAAGCTATGGCATCATATTTATTTTGTTATCTTGAAAAGAAATGTCAAGAAATTAATATGGGTTAAGACAAGATCACTACGCTGTCGGGGAGGGATTTATAGGGGGTAATTGTTTTATCTATTTTGCTATTTATCCATTATCGATCAGTTCATAACACGTTACAAAGCTTAGGAGCCGGGACTCTTACTCTCGGCCAAAAGGCCAAGCTAAGGACCTAGCATCAAAGCCTTGCTACGACCATTGATGATGCACCGAAAGATTTATTCGAAATGAAGAGAAACTACGCTGATGGTGATCCATGTTCACCCCCTTGACGTCACGAGCACAATGGTGTGCTCGGCAAATCGCGCTGTATATACGCGGAGAAAGGCGTTTGACTGTCACACGCGTAACACGCTAATTTCACGTAATAACACCGCGATACAGGCGCAGAACATGCTATTACCATGCTCCGCCCACAATTACCCACTGAAATTTCCCGTCCTACCCATGTGTAACTACGCCCTGGCCGCGGCCAGAGCACGTCGTTCCGCGTCATTTCCGCGTCATTACCTCGTGTTGACCACGTGTGCGGCACGCGGTTTAACACGTGCTCAAACTTTTGAGCAGCTCAAAAGTTTTGAACGCGGCCAACCACGTGAAAATTTCCGACCGCGAGTAAAGCACTGCTCTATCTCGTCTATATGGCGGTCTCAAAACGTCCAACAGCGCCCAACGACATCTGCTTCACGGCCAGAAGTTTACGGCCGCGGTCCAGCCTCGATAAATTCGTGAAAGGCTGTGTCCACGCATTCTCAAGAATTGAACAGCGCAATTTTTTTTCGTGCTGCCACCCGCGCGCGAATTTCCGACCTCGTGTTATGCACTGCCGTAACTCATCTGAATGGCGATCTCAATGCGTCCTATAGCGTCCGCCTCAAAGGCAGAAATTTCTGGCCGTGATTCAGCCGTAAATGTCTGTGTGACCGGCCCCTTATTCTGGTAAAAATATTCTTAAAATGGCAAATATGTTTTAGGATCGAGCATGTCATTGGTTTGTGTGTCTGTTGGCACCCCCTAAAAGACTACACACGTGTTCTTCATCGCTCGCACAAGAGTTTGTTCAAGATCACATTATTTAAGGACTGTTGTGACAGCAAAAGCTGTCGAATTGTTGTTTTCCATTGATGTTCCTGATCTCCTGCGAGTGTCTGCAAGGACCATCACTACAATTGCAATAACCTGCATCGACAAAGCTAGTTGCTAATTACACTTGCGCCAAGGAATACATGCCACAACTGTTACACAGTTCCAATTAATAGGACTAATTTAGCTATGCCAGTGATGTGCTAATGCATTCAAACAACACATCTCTAAAAGTGTTGTTAGTAGTAAAACTTCTGTCATGTATAAATTCCAGGATATTACATAAAAGATGGTCTGACAGTTACACTTTCTGATAAACGTATTGGGGGAAAAAACGTGAAATCATCTAACTAATCTGCCAGCTAATTACAGCAATTTCTGTTGTGATAGTTGCTAATGCTACTATCAGCAACACTTTTTCCTAATTCTAGCGACCTCATTGGTGAGACCATCCACTAATGCTGACAATGCAATGTCAGCAAATAATGTTAGTGTTGCATCAGCCTTTGCTAATGCTAGTAGCTACATCCGTAAAGCTAGCCGATAATGATAGCTACAAAAGCTGCTGATACTTTCATCTGCAACAATATATTTTGATGTTATTGGCTACATACGCAAAACTAGCCGCTGCATTTTCTTGCTAATTAATGTGAAGGGCTAGCAGTTTTCTATGATTTCTAAAACAACAACTTGCTATGTTATAACTTTGTCTTCACTATGCTATTACCAGGTGAATACCGTATTTTTCACACTATAAGGCGCAACGGGTTATAGGGCGCACCCCCAAAAAAATAGTTTTTGGTCCTTTATTTTCCATACATAAGGTGCACCGGATTATAAGGCGCTACAATGGGAACGTCGACAAAACAGTCAGATAGTTCAGTCAAACTTATTACCCCCTTAACATTCAGAAAGCTTGCAAAGAAGCAAATATGTGTCTCAGACATGTACGGAAACAGTGTCTGTACGATGTCACCAATCACTCAAATGCATCGTTCCAGATATCATTCGGAAGGTTAAAGTCTTGGGATTCAAGAAATGCCAAACATTTCTTAGTTTCCATATTATTTTTTGCTGGCAACTGTGTGGACAGCAAAGTAAGAATTGTATTGTGCAGGGAAACGGGGTTCTTTACTGTGCATATGACAATAAACACTTTGAATTGAATTTAGTTTAAAAATAGACTCATCACAGAAACATCAAGATCGTTCAAAAACAAGATACCGGGAAAATATAAAACCGCATAGCTCACCTAAGTTCTCTTGCAGCCATCACGTTCAATAATGATACGTAACTATGGTCTTCTTACAACCGTGAGTGTAGTAAATCCAGGAGAGTAAAATATTTACAAATACAGAATAGTAAAAAATGTTTTCTCTATGCTGTAGTGCAACCCAACGTGTGATTCACATTCATCTTTTTCGGCCAATTGCAGGCTTTGTTTCGCCCCTTTAGCCTATGCGAGCCTGTAAATGATAAAAAGGATCCGCCCCCTTTACCTCCGAATAACTTTAGCCAATAGTGACTGATTCAAATGATGATTGACACATTGGTTAGGAAATGAAACGCCGGTATATAAATCCCAGCATACACCCCGGACTACTTCGCCTTTGGGGGAAAATCTAGTTGGCGGCTGCTTGCCTTAGTTGCAAGACTTTGCGACTTAATATTGATCCATATATAAGGTGCACTGTATTATAAGGCGCATGGTCAGCTTTTGAAAAAAATAAAGGCTTTTAGGTGCGCCTTATAGTGCGGAAAATACGGTAATTGTAGGGTTGAAATAGACTCACTGTGATAAAAAAATGCTCGACATAAACTTAAAGAAAAAAGGAAAACAAAACAGAACAACACAGATGGCATGCAGAAAATAGGACTTTGAGGTTTTCTGTTGACTAATACTACACCTCAAGAAAACGGAAACTGAAAATTGGCTGGTAACACAAAAATGTGCGAACAAAAGCAGAAAACACGACGTTGCAGTTTCCTGTTGACCTATACGCCTCAAAAATGGTATACAAATCGTGCTATGATTGTCTGATTCGAGACTTGTATTGCGGTGGTCTCCAAAATATATTCTGCCAATAAAAACTTCGCGAGAAGCAGTTGCTCTCCAGTCTCTTGATATACCAACATTACCCTCACCCGAAATTCAACGAACACACGAAGGACAAGATGAAAATCTACCATCCTTATTCAATGTAAATACAACTAGCGCAGTGAATCTATACCAGTGACTGCTCACTGTTAAAATGTTTCGCACAAATACAGCCATGATGGTGTGATGCTAGCATGAAGCATGAAGGGTAGACGCACCTTACATTTAAAAAAGCAAAACAAGGACAGCTATGTATCTTAGCATTAAAAAAATCGCTATTATACATCAAAATAACAAGATCAGACTCCTCCAAAGTCATAGCGGGGGATTCTAAATATAAAACTGGCCTACTTATTATTCCAACGGACCCCACCAAGCACATTACAACGTAGACAAATGAGGGGCAGAGGGGGAGATACAGGTCAGACAATTCGGGACACCTCCGGCTAGTTTCTGGAACAGGATGCATTCAAGCAAAAAAGAACTTCCAGCGCCCAAGAAAAAAAAATAAACGAGCGTGTTGGAATTGAAGCCGAAGGCGCTCAATCCCTTTTGACTTTCTGGTGGCACGAGAGGAGAGATTATTCCCCTTGAGGGTTTTTTTTTTGCACTGGTGAGATTAGCGAGAGTGCAGAGGACCAACCGTCCGGGGGACATTAACATGAACCCGCAGAGCAAAATTGGACATTAAAGATGCGAAAGGTAAACGTTTTACGCTAGTGAAAATCACTGCCGTTAAAGAAATGCCACGCTAGCGAAATAGCATCAAGTACTTGTGTCTGACAGCAGGTAATAAATGCTGTCGTGCATTAGGAACCATTAAACAAACGTTAGGCGTCCAGATGCTCGCTTTTAGTGTTCTACCTATTCTGGAAAAAGGGGGGAAGGGGTTGTCGTAGCTCTGCTCGATATTGTATTATTGGAATAAATGCTGATTTAGGCTAATCAAAAATATAAATATTTGTCAATAGTAAAACTGACTGCTGTATACTGTTGAGGTAAATAAGCAAGATGGACAATTATGAGAATATAAATCAGGATTACTGGATTTTTCTTTGAAGAAAAAGTAGCTTTTTCAATGCCAAAAAACTGGCTTGTGTTCTATTTTGAAAATTGGCTACTTCTTCACCCAAAGCTAGCATTGTGTTTTTCTTAGCCAAAAATAAGTATTTTTTTACTGAAAACTAGCTTATTTGACAACAAACATTTAGTATTTTCCTCAAAGTTGAAAATGATATTCCTTGTACGCCCAAATACTAGCATACAGTAGTCTTTTATGTACATTATATACTGTACATCAAAAGCTAGCACTGTTTTGCTGTTCTCTAGCCTCTTTTGATGTCCAAAAACTAGCATTCACGTTTAAAATTAGCTTCCTGTAAACCTAATGTTAGTGTCGTCATTTTCTGCATTTGAACCTACCTTCTTTTTTGTTAAATTGTGTTTTATCTTGAAAATTTTCTCCCAAGATGCCATCGATTTTCTCATTCAATGCCGAAAAATTACCATTATTTCATGCATTTAGAATTGGCTTTGTCCTGTGAAAATAAGTTTCTCATAGACCCAAAGCTAACTTTTTTTTTTCGGTTCCGCGAACTAGCTTCTTCTTCAACACCAAAAAAAACAGCATTATTGATGTTTTTAATTGAAATTAGCTTCTTGCAGCCCCCAAAGCAGCACTGATGGTGAAAATGATCATCTCATACACCAAAACGTAGCATAGTATTTCTTTCTATGTCGCAAACTCGCTTCTTATTCAAGGTCCAAAAATTTGCAAGATCTTCTACATTATATCAGAAATTAGCTTCCTACATACTCATAGCTAGCATCCTCTGAAAACTTGCAGTACATTCTCAATGGACCTTTCAGTTTTCTATGCGAACTTACATTGGGGGCGTGGATTTTATTTTGATGGAGTAGCAATTCCGAACGAGATAGCCCGTTGGGAGGAAGTAAAATTATTTTTTCGGTGCCAACCGCGACTTAGGGAATCTGTCGGGGAACAATTTGCTGAGTGCAACAATAACGCTACAAAGCCCAAAGCTGACAACTTCATTATCCACACAAACAACCTGGCCAACTGCTTTTCTTCGAGTGTTGTTGTGAAAATAACTGTAAAGTACACAGTGTTTTTTTTTTTTTTTATTTTGTATTTTCCTGTTCTGGTGTTCCCAAGGTCAAGTGAAGGCCATTCAAGAAAATGATTAGCTGCTTCTGTGCCCAAAAACTAGCATCGCCTTCTCTTTTGAAAAATAGCTTCTTATACACCCAAACATAGCATTGTATTGTTTTCAATGCTGCAAACTAGCCTCTTGTTTGCTAAACACTAGTTTCTTCTTTAATGTCGAACACTAGCATAGCTTTTAACTGAGAAAATTTGCTTTTTTTATATGCCTACAAACTGCTATTGTCGTCCATGTTGAAAATTAACTACTCGTAAATCAAAAAACAAACATTATTTTATTCTTTACCCAAAACTAGCTTCTTTTTCACTAAAAACAAGCTTCTTTGTTAAAGCCCAAGACACTAACATCAGAATCTACGGTCAAAAATTGCTTCTTGTCTTCTATTTTGATAATTCGCTTCCTTTACACCCAAACCTAGCGTTACTGTATATCCATGCCACAAACTAGCTTCGTACTGTATTTGCTGGAAATTAGCTTATTTGTGATGCCCTTAAACAAACATCGTGTTCTACATCGAAAACTTTTTTTTACACCGAATTGTATTTTTCTATGCTAAAAATTAGCCTCCTTTTTGAGAAAGCAGTGTCGTCTTCTATATTGAAAATTAGCTTCTTGCACACCCTGACCTAGAGTCCTATCTACATTAAGTATTCCAAACATTAGCTATTTGTTTATCTAAAAATAGCTTTTTTTTTTTGACTTTCAAAAACTAGCATCCTTTCCTACATTAAGTTAGCTTCTCATACGCTCAACGCCAACGTTGATATTTTCCATGCCAAAAATTTGCCTCTTTTCTGAAAACGCGTCATCTTCTATAGTAATAATAAGCTTCTTCTACACCCAACGCAAGTTACTGTGCTAGCATCATATCTCTTTAGGCCAAAAAACTAGCATTTACTTTTTGTGAAACTAGCTTCTTCTTCAACGCAGAAAACTAGCATCATTTTGGGACAATAACTACAGAGTTCACTGTCTTTTTTGTATGTTTCTGTCCTGGTCGTCCAGATGTCAAGTGAAGGTCATTCTCCAAAATTCTTATCTTTTCCAAGCTGAGCGAAAATGTTTTCTCGGTTGATTTAAAATGCAGTTTGATGGCAACACACTTTGAAATGATGAGAAGGAATGGAAAAATGTGATGCGCTTAATGGACGGGCAGGTTTCACCTTTGAAGCTCTTCACCCAATTAACAGAGAGAGAAAAAATTGGTCCCTGGGCTCACTTTTTCAAATCTATCGCTTGAAAGTCGAATGCTATAAAGTAGTATCTCGTCGCTGTCATGGGTACTTACGTCAGAATTTCATTTTTATATTTTTATGATGTCAGTATGAAATGTATCATTGCTATCGGGGAAAAAAAGCTCCATCGACACCAAAAACTATCTATTTTGGAAATTTACTGTATGTACACACAGAGATAGCATTGTATACTTCTTTGCCAAAACATAGATTATATTAATTTATTTAGTTGGTTATTTTTGCTGAAAAATAGTTTCTTCAATGCCCCAAAACTAGCATTGTCTTCTATTTTTAAAATTTGCTCCTTTTACAGTTAACTTTTAACCCGATTTTAGCTAACCTGCATTGGCTCCCTGTTAGCTTAAGATGTGATTTTAAGGTTCTGTTGGTAGTATACAAAATCATGCATGGACTTGCTCCCACATATCTTTCAGATTTCATTTCCCCCTATGTTCCGATTCTGGGCCTTCGTTCTGAAAATGTTGGTCTGCTAGTGATCCCAAGAGCCAAGAAGAGATCCGCCGGTTCAAGAGCGTTCTCCATTCGGGCCCCAGGGCTGTGGAATGGTCTTCCTCCTGAGATTCGATCTGCAACCTCAGTGGAAATGTTTAAATCTTAGCTTAAAACACACTTCTATTCTTATGGAATATGAATAACCTATATTTTATGTTGACAAATATCTGTGTATTATTAGTTATTGCAACATCCATTGCAGCCTGGTCATCCTGGAAGGGGGATGACCTCATGTGCGGTCCCTTCTCAAGGTTTCTTCATTTTCTTCATGTTGAGGTTTTTGAGTTTTTTCTTGCCCTCATGTAGGTTTTAGATCAGGGGTTGGTGTAATAATAGTCTGTGGTTTGCAACCTGTGGTCTGTGCAGCCCTTTGTAATTAAAGGCTTAAACATGACTTGACTTGACTGAACTTATATTTTAAAACATGTTTTTTGGACACCTTGAGCTATCGTCCTATGTGTGCAACAAACTAGCATCTTTTTTTGCTCATAACCAGCTTTATATACACTACAGTGGTATTGTTTTCTATGTTCAAGATTAGCTTTTTGTACACCCTGAGCTAGCATACTATCTATATACACTAAAAACTAGCTTTTCCCTTGATTACAACCAGCATCGCAGACACAAAAAACAATTACAGTATTGTTTTCTGTTATAGTGGAAATTAGTCTATTGCACTCCCTGCGTTAGCATCCTACCTAAATGTGAAGAAAGTAGCTTCTATATTCAAGAACCCACTCACATTCACCAAACATTCATACCACTTTGCTTTTCCCCACCTGACACAGAACATTGAGCAAATGTATTGTACACTCTAATCTAGCCTCCTATCTTTCTATTCCAAAACCTAGCTTTGTCTTAGCTGAAAACTAGCTTCTTACACAGCCAAAAACTACTGTAGTACCATCTTCTACTTTGGAAATTAGCTTTTCGTATGCCCTGAGCTACTGTTCTATCCATCCAAGATGGAAATAATAGCTTATTATGTGCTAGCTTCTTCTTCTACACCACAAAATTGACATTAGCATCCACTTCAATATTTAAAGTGTGCTTTTTGTGCATACAAAGCCAGTGTCGTGTCTTTCTACGTGGAAAACTAGCAACTTCTGTGCTGTAAACCAAAAGATTCTTCAATGCCTAAATCTAGCGTCTTGTTGTAAGCTAAAAAATTGCCTTTTTTACATTTCCAGCTAACATTTAATTTTTTATATTAAAAAAGAAACAACTTTGAAGGTACTGGAGTTGCTTCTTTTTCTTCTTCTACCCATGAGTTAATCCCTGTGCTAGCATCGAATCTTTCCAAGCCCAAGACAAGCTTTTAGTTTGCAGAAAACTAGCTTTTTCAATGCCAAAATTGGGGGAAATTATTTGGAAAGCATGGGTTTTGTTTGACCCCATTTACGATTAATCAACAAAATCCTGGACAAATTTATTGAAAATTTGAATACCTAATTTTTTAATCATTTTAAAACAACAGTTTTTAGTCATTTTCAAAGCTAAAAAAAGAAAGACAATACAGTGTTCATGTTTTTCACATGAGTGCAACGGTAATTTAAATCATTAGTGTCAATTGTGTAATACATTTCAAACAAATCTACATGAATAAGAATACCGACGATAAATCCTTTGTCTCTTAATTCATTCTCATTATAAGCCACATCTCCAAATACCTCTCTGTACTTTTATTACCTTCCAAGAAGCTTTCCGGCACACTGCGACATAGTCAATAAAAAGGCTGTTCATTATTCAAATATTATTCAAATTCACTTTGCTACGAGCCCTTTGTCTCCGGGGCAATCGGATCCACGATCGGGCGCCGCCGCCGATTCGTGAAATATGTTCCTTCTTATCGCTGGTTATATCCAAACCATCGCTCCTGGAGATTAATTCGGTTCAGAGTTATTCAATAACTTATTGTGCCATATTTTGCATGCAAATTAATCGTTACTTGACATGACAGGAGAATTACATGGTTGCCTACAGGGTCGTTTCTACGTTGTTATACTTCTTTTGAATGAAAGAACGCGGACTAGGTTTTTGTGTTTTTTTATTTTATTTTATTCCCAGGTTCATATATTTTAGCTATTTCTCAAGCAGGGAAATGGACGATAAGTAAAAAGGAATCCTACAGATTTTAAGGGGTTTCCAATGAGTCTCGGTCGTACCATTTTCAGGGTTTATGAAATGATATCCCATAAAATGTAATTGTTTAAAACAGGGGTCTCCATAGTGGTGCCCGTGGTAACGAGGGTGACTGCTAAGGACAGCTAAGGTGCCCAAGGAACTTTTCCAAAAATAGCTCACCAGTGCTTAGTCACTTTGTTTTTTTGTAGATGTACAACCCTTCCATAAATGATTTTTTTTTTTCGCTTTCTAATTGGTTGCATACAAAAAATAATTAAAAACCACTAGTCTAGGGGTATGATTCCAGCCTGGGGTGCAAGACGTTCCAGATCTGTCAACCGGACGAGTCCATCCTTAGGTCAAGGGTACTCATTGATTAATGAGTCTATTTTATCTCCACAGTTTGAGCATTAATGGGGCGTTAATTCTGTATGTTGTGGCCTGTTGGAGTACTGACATGATTTTCGCTTTGCGTGCGAGAGGACCTGGGTCTGACTCCCAGACGAGCCCATCTTCAGATCAATTGATTATATTTTGAAGGAACCTGGTTTTAGGGTCCTCTGTTTGACTATTAACGGGGCTTTATATTTGTGTTTTGTGGCTTGTTTGTCTAGGGCAGGGGTCGGGAACCTATGGCTCGGGAGCAATATTTGGTTCTTTTTATGAGTACATTTGGCTCGAAGCTCAAATAGAACTACCGGGTAGAGCATTTACATATAAATTACACATCGCATAGTCACATTTGGCAACCAGTTTAGGGTGTCTCCTGCCCACTGCCCGAGGATAGCTGGGATGGCTTCTAGTATCACCGCGAGGATAAGTGGCACATAAAATGTATGGATGGATCACTGGTTACATTCAGAGCTGATTGTCGCACATGCGAAGCTGAAACAACACTAACCATTTAAGGGGTTCAGTCCAGTACATATACGACACTATTTAGACTACAGTCAACAGTCAAGGTGTCACACCAACACACCCTGTTTTGGTTGTAAACCGCTAAATAATTCTTTATATGGAATCCCATGAAACAATATATGCTCATTGTTGAGACCTATTATGATGAAAAGCCACAGAACAAATATTACACACCCAGAAGTTTTAGTAAAGCATTCAGAGCAATTTGATTTGGTGAGCGGTGGAAATAGGTGGAGACATACACAGGCCACGCGCACACCTTCTCACACAGCGCCGTCAGCAGAAAAGGTAAATACATTGGTATCCTCGTTTGCAGTATTTCTGACATTTTTTACAAAAGAACTTTGTTCGCACCTTTTGAAACCATTACTTTGGACAAAAATGACAACTAAAATGAGCCTAAACATTCTTAAGTAAATAATTTTAGGTGGTACATTTATATTGATATGGGACACATTATTATTATTTTATAGATCTTATCAAATCATCACACATCACACAGTGAAATCAAATGTGCAGAAGAATTATATGTGGTCCGGAGACAATCTCATCTAATCTCATTAGCTGCACCGCTTATCCTAAGTAGAGTCGCGGGGGTGTTGCAGCCCATCCCAGAAATGATCGGGCAGTGGGCAGGGGACACCCTGAACTGGTTGCCAGCCAATCGCAGGGCACACAGGGACACACAACTCTCTCTCGCTCATTCACACCTAGGGAAAATTTGGACCGGCCAATCCACCTGAAATGCATGTTTTTGGAATGTGGGAGGAAACCGGAGTGCCCGGAGGAAACCCATGCAAGCACGGGGAGAACATACAAACTCCGCACAGGAAGTCCGGTAGCTGGATTTGAACCCACACAGGAGGTTCTCAAGACCTTAGAACTGTCCCGCACACGCGCTAACCACTGCGCCGCCATGCTGCCCCGGTCCGGAGAGAATTTTGTCTCAAAATATATATATATTGGATCAAAACGGTTCCTGACCCCTGTTCCAGGGCTATGATTCTTGCTTTGCGTGCAATTGGCCTTGGGTTTGACTCCTGAACATGAATGTCTTTAGGTCAATGGTACCTCCTATTTTTGACTATTAACAGAGCCTTTATTGTGTATTGTGTTGCTTGTTGGTCTTGGGGCATGATACTTAGGGCTTAGGGTGTGAGAAGGTCTAGGTTTTCTTTGGCTTGATTATGCTTTTAACACTCATTGATTATGCTTATTTTAGGGTCCACAGTTTGACCATTAATACGGTCTTAACTCTACATTTTGAGGCTCTTTGGTCTAGGGGGTTAATTCACATTTTAGGAGCAAGTGGTCTCGGGCTTGATTTTAGGATGAGCCAATTTTTAGGTCAAGGGTACTTATTTTGATGTTATCTCGTTTTAGGGTCTACAGTTTGACCGTTAATGAGGGTTTAATTCTGAATTGTGTGGCTTGTTGGTCTGGGGGTATGATTCTCCATTTCGTGTAAGAGGTCCTTGGTTCAATTGCGTAAGAGCTCATCTTTAGGTCAAAGGTACTCATTGATTACTTTTAAGGAACCTTGTTTGAGGGTCCACAGTTTTGCTAACTTATTTCTTTTGTGGCTCGTTAGTCTAGGGCCATATTTTTACCTTGGTTGCGGGAAGTCCCGGGTTCAACTCCCGGATGAGTCCATCTTCAGATCAAGGGTTCTTATTCATTCTGTTTTTGAGGAAGCTCATTTTAGGATCGAAAATTTGGCCATTTTTTGATCCTAAAATGAGCTAAAATGTATTGAGTGGCTTGTTGATCTAAGGGCATGATTCTCGTTTTGGGTGCGAGTGGTACCTGGTTTAATTCTCTTTTTTGTATGGCGGCTGGTTAGTCAGCGCACAGCCCAACAGATGAAAAGGTCCAGGGTTCAATGCCAGCAACCACAGCCTCCCCATGTTCTCCGTGTGCCTGCTTGGGTTTCCTCCTGGTACTCCAGTTTCCTCCCACATTCCAGATACATGCATGTCAGGTTATTTGGCAGGTTC
Source organism: Urocampus carinirostris (assembly GCF_059441175.1). Taxonomy (NCBI): domain Eukaryota; kingdom Metazoa; phylum Chordata; class Actinopteri; order Syngnathiformes; family Syngnathidae; genus Urocampus; species Urocampus carinirostris. The sequence goes on from NC_142350.1 coordinate 53,500,999, forward strand.
AAATTATCCCTAGGTCGTGAATGAGTGAGTGAGTTGTCTGTCTCTGTGTGCCATGTGACTATCTAGCCAACAGTTCAACAGTTCAGTTACAAAGACTCATTCACCGCTTTTATATTTCGCAATCGATTCCTTCTTCAGCACATTGATTGTCATCATTGTTTTCCACTCTTCCTTCCACTTATCACTAAATTTCTTGGGACCCAATTTTATGGGCAGAAAAAAGGAAAACCAACAACATCACCCAAAAATTAAATGTGGTCACTCTCAAACGCACCGATCGATTGACTGAGCAGGAAAAAACAGAGCAAGCTATCTACTAGTAAGGAGTATAATCAACCCTTCATCGTTTCCTCTTCTTAGCTAAAATATATAATTAAGTTATATACAGGGTTGGGTAGGGTTACTTTAATTTGATTACTTTCAATTACTTTTGGATTACTCCAATACCAAATATGCTAATAAAAGACAAAATAAACTAAATATGAATACAATTACAAAATTTTGTGCAGGCTTGGGGAGTAACGGAATTCATGGAACAGCAAAAATGATGTTGGCAAGCTGTTTGGATTTATTTTCATTTTGTTTCTGTCGCATTTTATGTTAGTTTTGCCGGAGATCAAAGAGATCAAAGCCAGGAGCGAAAGCTTACCACGTGTTGTGAGTCATAATTTTATTCATATTTAGTTTCTTTTGTTTTTTATTAGCATAATTGGTATTGGAGAAATCCAAAAGTAATTGTAAGTAATCAAGTTAAAGTAACCCTACCCAACCCTGGTTATATACCAATATAAACACGTGTGTGCCTGATAGTCCGTAAAAAACATCATATTTCAAAAATAAAAGCAACTCACTATTGTTTCTCGAAAATCACAATGACCCATCACTGGTGAGCTATTTTCAGAACCAGTCCCCAGGCTATTCAGGTGTATTTAGGGGGCTACCTGGGGCCCGCGGGCACCATATTGCTGATTCAATTTTTACACTGTTACAATTTATTCAAGACACCTGTTACTAAATACAATAAACAGCACATTGCATAAAGGTTAGATGCAAATTAGCACGGTCGAATGATGCTAGCAGGCCACCACTCTGTTCGTCTCCAGCATTTCACTGTCAAAACGTGTTATACTGAGCTTGTCTTGTTTTACTCCCCCTGTCAAGACTCCCCATGACTGGGGGGTTTGTCTCGCATTCTGTCAGACGCCAGCCAAAGACAAAAAAACTCAGTGCTAACTGTCACTTCCTTTCGTGAGGGGGTGGAGAATATCGTCAAGGAAGGAAGCCCCCGATCGGCCCACACTGTCAGTTTGCGTTAGACGTCATCAAAGAAAATGTGACGTTAGAAAGCAACGGGCTGAGGCCGGAATCGACAAATAGAAGTGGGCAGATCGATCCAAATATCAATATTGTTGATACTAAGCAGGTATTTGAATCGGGCTGATAATATTGTATGATACTTCGATCCATCGCCAATTTCCTCAAAGTGGCACATCTCTACATAGGTGGTGCCATGCACCCTTTTAGCAACTCTCACTACCTGGCTTGCACTTGCATCCTGCCTGTATCATGATGACTGATTAATTTCACCTCTGCCTGCTCGTTTGGCGCCAGACGCTGCTGGCTTCCCGATTGGTTCCCCGTCTTTCTTAAGCTCGTTCACTCGCCATTTTTGACTTTGACTCCCTCTGGTCCCGCTTTTTAACCCGTTTTCCACCTGTCCATTCCTGATTTACCCGTTTGTCTCCGGCTACGACCCGTTTGTTGACCGCGACCACGTTTTGATCTTCTGTCCTGGCTAACGACTCTTTTTTTTACCCTGACCACGTTTTGATCACCCGTCCCGGGTAACGACTCGTTTAATGACTCCGACCACGTTCTGCTCTCCCGTCCCGGCTAACGACCTGTTTTTCCGTCTACTACACTATGATCCACTTTTGCATCCGGAACATGTTCCGATTCTGTGAGCGGCTTGCTTCTTGCGTCCAGCAAACACCGGATCATGGTAGCTGCCTTTCCTCTATATCTCAATAAACTTGGGATTAACGTTACGCACTTGGGTCCTACTTCCATTCTGGTCGTTACAACCTGCCAGGCAGAAAAGAGGGCCAAATGTATGCGCCTGGCCATATCAGAAGCTAAAAATGACAGAAGCAAACAGGAAGCACAGCACGGTGCGGACCAAACATGTTACTGTTCCTGAACAAAATCCTGTAAATCCATTGTCACTACGCTAATGGAGCCAATGAGAGGAAGTTGACTTTATTTTCGAACAACGTTGCGTTGGAAGGTATTTCAGTTTTCTATAGTAGCTGTGTTTTCGGTACTGCTTTTTAGTTTGACTCTTTTGGCTTTTGTTCTGAAACAGTAGGACTAGAAATATTTCTTATTTTTTATTTAATTATTTTATTTTCAAATGTTTGAAAATTTGAAATGTATATTATTCATAAAATGAATTAAACATATTAGCGCCTAAAATATTACTATAACTATAAACAAACTGAAGGAGGAAAGGGGTCCATTATTCAACGAATATGACATTTCCAAGCAAAAAGTATTTATATTGGTTTGGTATCGACCGATACTACAATGTTTTTACCTGATTTGGATATAAACCAATTTCGCCAGGAATGCCTACCCCCTATCGGTAACCCAAAATGTTAAAAGAGCAATAACAAACCAAGCAAAAACACAAATATGTCTGAAGTAGCAAAAAATGTAAAGCCAAAAATAAATGTATTTGTAAATAAAACCGAAAAGGGATTCATATTTAAAAAAAAAATAGTTTTTTTCTAAAAAATTCAATAACGTTAAAAATATTCATGCTCTATTTGTCCTCCTTAAGAAAACCAAAAAATGACGACAAACATAATACCCGCTATCATTTTCCGTTTTCATCATTCCTGAAATAGACAATAGTGCATTGCGAAAGAGCCACATGTGGCTCTAGGACTGCAGACTGCTGACCCCCAAGGATGATTTGCACTTGAAGGCCGGGCGGATCTTCAGTCGCTTTATGAGTCAATGTGTTTCGACCAGATAAAGTTAAATGAAATAATTGTCCTTTATTGGCATTTATCTTTTTTAGTGCAGTGTTTTTCAACCTTTTCTGAGCTAAGTCATTCTATTTTATTATTAAAAAAAAAAAAATCAATTTAAAAAATCCTTAAAAATGAATTCCCAGCACCGGTTTCATATTTTTTTGAAGCTGAAATGATTATGTTCCCCGCAACCCTACTGAGGATAAGCGTTGCAGATAATGAATGAATGAAAGAATGAATGAATGAATAAATGATCATGTTGCCTAAATTATAAATATAACATAGTTTAATCAATACAATTATCATTTTCAAACAAGAACCCTAATTGTTTTTCATAACTTTGCTTAGACATTTGGATTGAACTATATTGGTTTTATTATCATTGATTATAAAATTGTTAAACGTTGTAACGAGAAAAATAAATAACTTGAAAACATTTTAAAAAATGAATGTATAAAAAAGATAAGGAAAGCAATTTGTTACCATTATTTTTAATTAAAAAAAACCTGTCCCAAAAACTTTTTCATGATAACATCTCACTTGTTGGTCAATTAACTATTGTTTTGGGGGGTATACCTTAATTTTTGAAATTAATTAGCTAATTTGTCTTTCAAATAAACATGCATATTTTTAATAATAAAAATCCAATGTTTCGGATAAAAAATGTCAATTTATTTTTATAAAACATGCCTATTTTGTTTTAGATTTCCCTCCTAACCCCTACCGAGAACCCTAACCCCTGACCATCACCTTAATTCAAAGAGGGAAGACCTTAAATAATTCCCCAAAATAGAAAAACAAGACACACGTGTACTTGGTTTACACATGACAGCGACAATTTGTCGTTTGAAACATTTGTATGTGGGTCATAAACAGACCTGGAGCCGTAGTTTAGACACCCCCTAGTGTAGATCGGGGCACACTAGTGTGGCGTGAGATCTTGTTTAGTGTGCCGCTGGAATTTTCCCAATTTTATCTTTCCCAAAAATCAGGCCATTATTCAGTATTTTGGTTTTCTTCAGACAAGGAACTGTGATAGTCATCCATATCAGTGGGTGGCAGCAGATTTGTATGTACCGTAAATTCTGGACTATAAGCCGCAACTTTTTTCCCAAACGTTCAACCCTGCGGCTTATTCAGTGATGCGGCCAATTTATGTAATTTTTCTAACAGCCGCCAGTGGCGCTCGAGTACAAAAGGTAAGATTTAGACTGGTGGAATATATGCCGGCTGTGGTTTTTAGACTGTGCACTTTATATTCAGTTACAATCACGTGACTCAAAGTCGGGTTTGGGTTAAATTTGTGATTGTGTTACACGTTTTAATGTGGGCGCGTGCGGCTTATATACAGGTGCGCCTTGTGTAAGTACAAAAGCAGTTATCCTCTTAAAATGTGGTGGGTGCGGCCTATAATCAGGTACGCTCTATAGTCCGTAATTTACGGTACTTTTTATGTACTAATTATCTGCTTATGAGGTAGCACAGTACAGCTAATCACTTATTTTGTTTAAAAAAGCTGTTTAAGATTGCACCCTAAAAAATAGAAACAAAAGTAAAAAATATCATTCTTTTTATTTTAAGTATTATTTTCTTCTTTTTATATTCTAATTACCTGCTTTTGAGGTAGTATAGTGAAATATTTGCCATAACTTTATTTTCAAACATTTTCTACGGACGGTGTGCCTCGGAACTTGTTTATAAATGAAAGTGTACCTTGGTTCAAAAAGGGTTGAAAAACACCGGTATTGACTAATGTGTTGCATGTTTCCATAATGTGTTTGTCAGGAACCGGAACAGGATCAGGACCCAAATGCGTGACGTTTCTCACACAAGCCTTTTATTTTATAGGAAATGGGGAGTCCTGTACGTTAGGCAGCAGTCTGGCATGGAATGATAGAAAGCCAGAGGCCGGCAAGATCGATACCAATTGCCCGAGCAGATATCCGACAGATGGGGTCGATACCGGACAGGATGGGACAGACAGGAAAATAAACAGGCCAAACTAGACGGGAACAAAACTGTAAACGGATATTAAACAAAGGGATGGACAGGATTGATATTAAAACAGGATATCGAAATTAAACAGGCCAAACTAGACGGGAACGAAACTGTAAACGGATATTAAACAAAGGGACGGACAGGATTGATATCAAAACAGGATATTGAATTTAAACAGGACAAACTAGACGGGAACGAAACTGGAAATCAATATTAAACAGGACAAAATAAACGGGAACAATACCGGACAGGAAATACCAACAGGAAACAGGACTGTGTCAAAACCCACGTCTTCTGGGGCAGAGGTTCGTTGACGGACTAACAAAAGAAGAGTGAGAGCACTGAGCTTAATTAGACGGAAAGCCAATCTGTCAACGGGCCGCAGCTGGCGCCACGCGGGCGGGGCCAATTGGGTGCCATGGCAACCGTGATAGTGTTTTCATGTTTGGGCATTTTTACTTCTTATGTGGAATAACAGATCATGGTTGTAGTATTTGCTACTTTGATTAACCGTTTCTAATTTGTAAAGATACAAAAGGTTCTTGTTAGTTGCAAGGACAGTATAAGTAGCAAAATACTCCAGTCGTTGTAGGAAACATCACATCAGATGACATCATTCATCATAAATGCGCCGTGTCTTCTGAGGAACGTTGCCCAAGCATCATAAAAAGAAAAGTCAATAAATGAAAGCCGTTATGATTAGCACAAAAAAAAACCACCATTAAAAAGAAAAAAATCTTAGCGGCTTAATGAAAACTGAACGTCCCGCTGGGTTCACAATCAAGCCTGATATCAAATGGAATGTTTTTGCCATTATCCTCCCGGCATTGTTTCTCCCCCCCGTTTGCGCATGATATTGGCCCAGAGTCGCCCCGTTGAGTTAATCTCCTTTCTGCACCGCTGACCTGTGACAAGTCCACGCATTTTTGTGATTTTGTGGCGGGGAGCTGCAAGCTGTGTTTGGATTTGATTTTATTTTTTTCCAAAAGGTTTTGTGGGTATAAACAAGAGGTAAGACACCTTTTGAAGGCAGAAGCTACTATTTCTAAAATAGCAAGATATTGTGTTATTACCATGGTATTACTGTTACTATCACGTTATTCCTACGACATAAATGACAAAAGTTGGGTTAAAATAGGCTAATAGATCTGCCTTGTATAAGGGCACTTAGTAATTTACATACAACAGTTATAGCAATATTTAAAAAAAGAGTTTGGGAAGAATTGAACTCATGTGTAAAGACACTAATCTTTTCAATGATTTCTAGTCTCTAGTTTGCAATAATATGTGGTCTGTGCAGCCCTATGAGATGTATTTTGATTAAGGGCTATACAAATGAACATGACTTGACTTGACTTGCCTTGTGCCAGTTAAAAATCTCAAATCCAAGAAAATCACAATGACCCATCACTGGGTAGCTATTCTTAGAACCGGCCCACGGGATGTGTTCTTTGGGGTTCTACCTTGTGCCTGCAAGCGCCACGTTGGAGACCCCTGCCACAAAATATATAAAGATTGGCATAAATGTAGGTAAACATAATAGCTACGATTAATTTCTTCAAAAAATAAAAAAATAATCTTGATGTTTTCATGTTGCACAAGCATGTTGCACAAGCATCTGGGTTGTTACACGGACAAAATAAAAGCTGAAATAAGCTTTATTCCATAATAGCCTAGGCACCAATGACCTGAAAGACAATGGTTGTTGACTTCACAATGTAACCATCTCAAAATGGCTGACAAATACTTTGATACTTGGAGGATTGTCCCAAAGACGGAAACCTAAGAAAAGAAAAACTGAGAAAGAGTGGAATTTTCCACTGGAGAGATGTCTTTGTTCTAACAGATTTCAAAGTGAACTGATATGAAAAGTCCATCCCATGGCTTCAAAATGGCTGCCAATTACTTTTATACCAGGAGGATGGTTCCAAGGACCAAAATCCAAAGAAAATGAAACTAAAAGGGAGTGGAATTTTCCACTGCAAATAGTCTTATTTCAAACTGTTTCTAACAGCCAATTTCCTGACTTTAAAAAGGCTGTAAATAATTTTTATACCGGGAGGGCATTCCCAATGAAACCTAGGGAAAACAAAACTAAGAAAGAGTGAAGAATTCTACTGCATTGTTCAAACTGGTCCTACCAGGAGTTGATATGACGAGTTATTTTCCTGACTAGAAAATAAAACACAGCTAAGATAAAGGAGGAGGTTAATAATACCAAGTAAATTATGAAGTTAAGTAGTTACGACATGAAAAATTAAACATATCACAAATAAATAAATTAATTCAGTTAAACAATTTATGAGTAAATGACTCGGGTTGGAAAGAACAGAATACCGCACCAACCAAGAAGAAAAAAAATCAGATGGATCATCCTAAGGCGATTGTGTTTGGCAATCTGTTTCATTTAGATTTGTTTACGCCATTCTTTTTTCAAAAAATATTGGCCCCAACCAAGAGGTTCCGCGGTCCCCTTTTTCCATCTGTTGGTCCCCTCTTCCGGGGACTAATTAGCTTAATCCTGGTAGCATGCTTGGCTCCCAGGACACTAAAGTTTTTGCCTTCCGGTTAAAATGCGGCGTTTAATTACCGGCTGCTGGTGAGGAAGGCGATAGGCGAGTGAAGGGAGCGGGGTGTCCCTGGCAGGTGTGGAGGGGGAAGTGGTCGGCTTCCCTAGAGGTTTTTAGGCAAAATAAATTAGCCAGATTTTGGTGAATTTCTCGAAAACATTATAATTAACAACTGGGCATTTGTAACTTTTTGACTTTTAAAAACTAGATTGAATGCACCATGAAAAATCAGAATGAGATACTTTACATGTCAAGGGTATTTGTTGAATTCTTAAGCTTTTACCTGGTCCAGGATTTGACCATTAATGGGGCCTTAATTCTGTGTTTTGTGGCCTGTTGGTCAAGGGTGAGGATCGGTAACATACGTTTCAGGAGCCGTATGCGGATTTTTAACGTTGCTGAGCGGCTGCCTTGCGCATTTCCAAAAATGTTTACACATTGAAAAAGATTGGCGACAGAAATAAAATTTTAATTTTAATATGGTTTTTCGAGAAGATAAGCATGACTCAAACACTTTCAACGTTTTCGAGTGCTGTAAAAGTGTGTGGAATAGATAGGACATTTCAACGACGAGCTGCAACTACGGTGCATCGTTCCTCTGCTTTACTCTTTCTGTCTCCACTGTCCCGTTTGGCTGCGGGGCCCAAGCTCCGCCCATTTTAATGGGAAAGCGTCACCAGCAAGGCAGGCGGCTGTTTGCAACAAATCGGCCAGGGACTCCAAAGGGATAAAGAGAAAGATAACTGTGGAGAAAATTCAACGTTTCTTGGACAGAATAATTTGCAGTTATTGCCAAAGCAGATGGATTCCCTGAATGTTTTGTTCTGTAGAGAGAAGTTGTAAAATAACAAAAAGAGTAATGTGGAAAGACCTTCTCAGGGAAAGCATGCTACATTTGCCTCAGAGTACCCGGTTGGAAGTGAGAGAAAACGTGTGATTACATAACTTCTGGACATAATGAGTGAATGCAAAAACATATTTAAGAAGAAGATTGCATCTCCAAACTACAGTACTGTCACAAGTTTTGTTGCGACCCAGGAGATAATAAAGCAAAACTTATTTTTAGACTTCAAGAACAAAACGGAAATGATGCAAACTATTAAAGACATGCCTCCCTCCACTAAGACAGTGAAGGGCCTATGAAATGGCAAGTAATACCAACGAACAACAATGAGTCGAGAAATGTGATGGATTTCTTTATTGCATTTCTTTAATTTCGTCAAAGCAATGAAACACAATTTAATCCATTCATATTGTAATGGAGTTAAACTTGAGGTGGTATCCTGCAACAGAGTAGTCATTTTTTGCTAACATAGCTCATATAGATACATACAGAAAGAGTGAAGAGTGCATCACATTCATTATAAGGCTTATAAAAGACTTTTAATGTATTGCGCCTACAGACAATTTGTTTTTTGTTTTTTTGGGCCAATATGGCTCTTTTATCTTTTTGGGTTGCCTACCTCTCGTCTAGAAGCATGGTTCTTGCTTTGGGTGTGAGATATCCCAGGTTCAATTCCTGGATAGGCTTCTCTTTAAGTCAAGGCTAATCATTGATATAGTTTTGAAGCCCTTTTACAGTCGATGGTATTTGACCACTGATGTTAGCTTAACGTTGTATTTTGTGGCTCGTTGGTCTAGTGCTATTATTTTCTCCCCCCACACCACCTCCCAACCATTCTCCACTTGGTATCTATAAGTCAATCTCAATGCTTATGCTCAACACCCGGAGGCTGCAATGTTAATCTCAGGGGACTTCAACCACGTGACTCTTGATAAGACACTGCCCTCTTTCGTCCAGTATGTGAACTGCAAGACCAGGGGAAATAGGACTATTGACCTTCTGTATGCGAATATAAAAAATGCATACAGCGCTAAACCACTGCCTGCCCTTGGAAAAGGAGACCACAACCTCATTCTGCTTAAACCACAGTACAAACCAAGAGTGAGGAGGCTACCAACAACCACGCGCTCATTTAGAAAATGGTCCACCGAGGCAGAGCAGGCTCTGAGAGACTGCTTTGGATGTACGGACTGGGATGTCCTGCTAGGGTCCAGCAGTGGGGACATTGAGGAGATGGCAAACTGCACTACTGACTACATTAAGTTCTGCATGGACAATGTTGTTCCTATAAAGACTGTACGCTGCTATGCCAACAACAAGCCCTGGATCACGAGAGACATCAAGTGCCTTCTGAACCAAAAGAAGAGGGCCTTTAAAAATGGTGATCATCAGGAGCTAAAACGAGTACAGAAGGAGCTCAAAGTCCAGCTCCAGAAAGGGAAGGAGCAGTACAGGAGGAAGTTGGAGAAAAAGCTGCTGAACAACAATATGAAGGAGGTGTGGGAAGGGATGAAAACAATTACTGGCTGCAGCACCAAGCAGAGTGTGGCTGTGGATATAGATGTGGGGCGAGTCAACCAGTTGAACAACTTTTTCAACAGGTTTGACCACTCCGCCTCATCCTCACCCCTGAGTTGTGCAGCTGTCCTTCCCCCTCCCCCTCTGGACACTAGCATGGAAGACATCCCCCCACTAAAAATAACTTCAGCCCAGGTGTGTGGGGAGCTGAGAAGGCTACGAACCAGCAAGGCAGCTGGTCCGGATGGAATATCCCCCCGACTGCTGAAAGCCTGTGCGTCTGAGCTGGGAGACCCTCTACAGCGCATCTTCAACCTGAGCCTTGAACAGGGGAGGGTCCCTCAGCTGTGGAAAACATCCTGCATCATCTCAGTCCCAAAGAAATCAAGACCAGAGGAACTCAACGACTTCAGGCCAGTCGCCCTGACATCACATGTGATGAAGACCATGGAGCGGCTGCTGCTGCACCACCTGAGGCTACAGGTCCGTCACGCCATCGACCCACTGCAATTTGCTTACCAGGAGAAGGTGGGAGTGGAGGATGCTATATTATACATGTTACACCGATCCCTCTCTCACCTGGATAGGGCGAAGGGGGCTGTGAGGATTACATTTTTGGACTTCTCTAGTGCCTTCAATACCATACAGCCTCTGCTACTGAGTAGGAAATTGACAGAGATGGGAGTTAGCTCACACCTTGTAGAATGGATTACTGACTACCTGACAGGCAGACCGCAGTATGTGAAACAGGGGGGCTGTACATCGGACACCGTGGTTAGCAGCACAGGATCTCCGCAGGGGACCGTTCTCTCTCCGTTCCTATTCATTCTATATACATCGGACTTTAAGTACAACTCTGAGTCCTGCCATGTGCAAAAGTTTGCAGATGACACTGCGATCGTGGGATGTATCAGAAACGGGCAGGAGGAGGAGTACAGGAAATTGATTCAGGACTTTGTCCGATGGAGCGACGCAAACCACCTGCACCTAAACACCACCAAGACCAGAGAGATGGTGGTGGACTTCAGGAGAACCAGAACTCACCCGGTTCCTGTAACCATCAAGGGAGAATGTGTAGAATTTGTCCAGACCTACAAATACCTGGGTGTGCAGCTGGACAACAAACTGGACTGGACTGCCAACACAGAAGCTCTATGTAGGAAAGGGCAAAGCCGACTTTACTTCCTCAGAAGGCTGGCCTCCTTCAACATCTGCAAAAAGCTCCTGAAAATATTCTATGAGACAGTAGTGGCAAGCGCCCTCTTCTATGCGGCAGCGTGTTGGGGAGGCAGCGTCAAGAAGAAGGATGCCTCTCGTCTCAATAAACTGGCTAGGAAAGCGAGCTCTGTTGTGGGCAAAGAGCTGGACAGCCTAACAACAGTAGCTGAGAGACAGGCACTGAAAAAGCTGAGGTCAATCATGGACAATCCATCGCATCCGCTTCACAGCATTATCTCCGGACAGAAGAGCAGTTTCAGTGACAGACTGCTGTCACTGTCTTGTACTACGGACAGACTGAAGAGATCTTTTCTTCCTCATGCCATGAGGCTCTTTAACTCCACCCGGCAGAGTAAAGGCCCACATTAAACCACACCACCTACATTGGATATTACCGAATCTTACTGCATTATGTGTTCTGTGTAGCACTATTTAGTTACTCTATATAACATGCTAAAGTGGGCATTTGCACGTCACACTGGGTATTTGTATATTGTATTCTTTTGGCTTTATTATTGTATTGTTCTCAGCTCAGGGATGCTGCTGGAAATGTGAATTTCCCTTAGGGGATGAATAAAGTATCTATCTATCTATCTATCTATCTATCTATCTATCTATCTATCTATCTATCTATGTTGTATGCACGGCTTGGAGGGTAGATGTAAACACAACATTGCCAATGACAGTGTCACTGCACCCTAGTGTAGTGGAGGTGCAATTACACTTTTTTTCTTTGAAAAGTAAAACAAAAAAAGGAAATTCCCTGAGGTCAAACAAGCCTGCGTCACCCCAGGGAGGCCTGCACCACAATTTGAGAACCACTGGGCTAGGGGTATGATTCTCATTTTGGGTGCGAGAGGTCTTGAGTTTAACTCCCGGATAAACCCTAAGTCAAAAATACTCATTGATGATCAGGACTGGTCAAGATTATTCTCTCAGACACTGACCAAGGAGGCAAGGTAGAAAAAGAACCAAGCTGAAATCATCAAGAAAAGGACCGGTGTCAACTTTTCTCATAAACCACAAACAGACCAGGAACCGTCAAAAGTAAAGAAAGCTGTCCACAGTTGCGTCCTCAGTTGCGCCCAACAAGCCAGGCGGTTAAAGAAACCGTGAACTCATTTAGTTTTGAAACTTTTAAAAGAAAACATTTGACCATTAATGGGGCTTAAACGCCATAGATCTTTTTGGGTGCAAGATATCTTGGGTTCTGGTTGTTTAACTGAGTACTTTGTGCTCAAGGGATATGATGTGGCGTGCTTTATGTTCAGTTGATTTTTGCAATTGGGAGATGGAATAAGAGCTTACTCTGTCCACTCCACGCATCGGCCCGGTATTGCAGTACCTCCTGGAACGGTGCATTCGCACTGATCGCTGCTTGGCCCTGTGGCTAGGACCTTGACTCAGCCTCTTGGCTGGGATCAAGTGTCTCGGCCTCTTGGCTTTGTAGTGTATTATGATTTGACCGATAACGGATAATGGATAATTGATAAAGAATATAGAACAATAAATCTCTACAAAACCCCCCTCAACTCCTGGACAAACCCTTTTTTTGGTCAAAGGTACTCAATGAGTAAGGCCTTAATGTAAGTGTTGGGGCTCGTTGGTCTAGGGGTTTGATTGTTGCATAGATTGTAAGAAGACCTGGCTTCAACTCAAAAACGAGGTCTCTCTTTCAGAGTCAGTTTTTCTTATTGATATTCAATTTTGTACATAGCGTCTTCCAACAACAGTAAAAGGGTAAAAACCAAGTTCGAAATTTGCTGAGAAATTGATTTTTGCTCGGATGACATTATTACAAGAGGTGACGAGAGTAAGAAGGAAGAAGTCGAGGGCATTCACTGAGTTGCACTGATGGAATCCTGGCCCGGCGCCAGTATAGCTTTTTGTTTCAACAAGTTTGCGGACAACCAATGGTTTAATCGATGATTCTTAACCTCGCTTTTGCACCAGGGAAATACACTCGAGTAAAAACATGAGCAGCGACATGTTGGCTGGGAGTTCTTGAAGCAGGCGGCAGGTTTTCTAAAGAACACATTTGCCAACAATCTGTCATGATGGAACATCAACACATTTTTTCATATAGGAGAGTTTGAATTGTAAACATTAAAAAAATAGAAATAAAAGAAGTAAAGAAACACACTTGATATGTTTTCTCTTAGTGGGAGTTAACGATTCATTGATTTATTTCGAAGTTTAAACAATCTGTCCAACTAATGCAATGGTTCCAAACTGGCGGGTAGGGACCCAAATGTGGCGAATATTTTCCTAGTCATGATAATGCTAAATGAAGAGGGGTCTGGTATTCTTCTTAACACATGGTGATGATCTCTTCTACGTGTTCTTTCAATCGGCACATTTGAGAGGGACCATATTTCATTTGAATCAGATTTTGTTGGTTTTATTTCCTTTTCCTGCCCATAATAATAGGTCCCAAAGAAGTTACAAAAACAGTACAAACGTCGAGAAAGGAAAGGAAACACGAAAAAGGTGTACAAATGTTTAGGTAGGCACTTTGTTAATATTTAGAATTTCTTTTAGCATCTGGGTTATTTAAAGAAGTTTTACGGGGCCGACTTATGTGGGAAGTTGGCTTATATGCGAGTATATACAGTACTTTAGGGTTACTAATAAATTAAATCTAAATATAATGCCATCTCCAGGAGGTTTACTGTACAGTATATATCCACAATCCGTCCTGTTAATGAAAAGCATTTGAATGGCACATGAAACAGCCGACTAGGCATATTTAATATTATCGCTTGTACAACTGTGTGCATTTTAAAGCCCATAATCCCACTCCACAAGGATCACGCTTGAGTCAACACCAGCGTTGACATTCAAGAGGGCCTCTTGCAGCCTCTTTGTCGTCCTGCTCCCAGCCAACAATTTCTGTTCTGCACAAGTAGCGTTTTGGCGCTATGACAACAGTTTGAAAGGTGCGATGCAGAAGTTAGCTTAGGGGTGGGAAAACTATGGCACGGAGGCCACATGCCGGTCGTCTAGCTTTTTAATCTGGACTGCCAAACTAAACAAAGCAAAAATAAAAAAGCATACCTGTCAACCTCCACGGCTCCATGCCCTTACCAACTGTTGTATTTTCCCTTACAAAATACCCAAAAAATCTTACACCATATTTTTTTTGCAAACGTGCTTATTTGTGTAGTTTAGCATGTTATGGTTAATGTAATAACACAAAAATGCAACCAAAATGGCCTTAATTATGTTATGAGATAGCATGAGGACCATTAGACTTCATGTTAAAATATGGTGTAAGATTTTGTATTTTGTAAGGGAAAATACGACAGTTTGCAAGGGCATGGAGCCGTGGAGGTTGACAGGTATGGAGTCGCTGGAAGTGAATTTCCCTAAAGGGGCCCAAAAACCTGAAACTTATCTCTACAGATGAATGAATGTTGTACATGTGTTATATCATATATATTGTTAATTAACATTTTGTTGTGAGATACTGAGTTGCTCGACATGGATGAGGATAATTATAAAAAAAAAGTTCCAAAATTAAGTAGCTTGGACGTTTACTGTAGAAGGAAAAAATACATGCAAATATAATTAAGTAGAATTTTCTTGTTTAAATTATTAATTCATTTTCTGCATTAAATTATTGTTGGTAATATATTGATTAAAGGGATAACCACAAACCTGTCTTTTTCCATGTTAGACTTCATTTTTTTCTCAACACCTTTTCAACGTAATAATTCGTAATATAATGCATCTAAGCAAGTGAGCCGTTTGAGAGCCGGCTCTCTTTAATGAGTTGAGCCGAAAAAGCCGGTTCTCTACAAAGAGACGGACTTCCTTTCACTAAACAAACTACCACATGAAATCCGAGGCGGCAGACGCATGCGCACAGTAGGATCAAACCACTCGCTTCGTTTGCAACGAAAAAAAAAAAAGATACCGAGATAGAGGCTACCGCGGCAAACTGGTTTGACTTGATTGATTTGCCGTTTCGTGATAGTCAGTGCATACCGGATGCTAATAATTAAATATAATAATAATAATAATAATCATTGACAAATTTGCGCTTTTTCTTGTACGTTGTACACGTCATCAAATGCATAAGAAACGTACTTTCTACGGCAAAAACGTACAGGTTGACAGGTATGAAAAAGTGAAATTTGGACTACAAAGCACACCTGAGTAAAAGCCTCATGCACACATTTCATAAAGTTATCAAATTTTGACTTTGTACAACACCAGCTTTTAACAAGATTAAACACACATAAAAATCACATTTATTTATTGCATTTAAATAAATCAGCGGGGAAATGTGTACTACAGAAAAGTAACACATAGTACCTTGATAATGACACTTGTTTGCGAACTGTGTCAATCTTGATCAACTAGCGCAACAATCTGTATTGATTAATATGGAATCAATATATGAACACCAATGCGACAAAACATTCTGAAAACAAAATTCAATCTACTTAATAAAGTTAGGAAGACTAATTTGATTCACATTGTTATTTGGGCAAGCTGTCCGACAAAATTGTCAGCTCCCTCTATGTGAGGCTCTTGTTATGTAAAATGAAAGCAAATCTTTTTACAAAATGCATGTGTATGAGGTAGTTCATATATATATATATTTTTTTTTAATCAATATCATTTTTTTCTAAAAAAAATTGTTCTAATTAATTTTTTAAGTATTTTGATGCTGAGTAGACGCACAATTACACACAGTGTCCTTTTGAAATGTATTGTTCACGAAACATGGTAACTGCGATGTGTTCATTCAGACAGTGCAAACACAATTTTAATCTATTTGATAATTGTTCCTTTTTCTGTATTTCCATTTTTTAAAAATGTTTTTCATTGTATTTACTTAAAGAATATTATCAAATTTAGTGATAAAAAGGAGCTTGACTCATTATTTTGTTTTAATGCTAGTGTTTCAAACGAATTTGATAGAAATGCCCATTAATAAACAAATATATAATTATTATAACTTGTACATATTCATATCTGCATTTTAATGTATTCCTAAATACATATTAGAAAAAATATATTTAAAAAATCTTCATAAACTGCCATGGTATCAAATCAAGGCTTTAAATGGAAAAATAAAACATTTTTTTTCTGATGACAATTATTTAAATCAGAAAGTTTGCCCACCCTTGGGTTAGCACATTTTTTATATACCGGTACTCAATACTGCCACCTCTGTCCACAAATATAACTGCATCACGGTTTAACATTTGAACCCTTGTTGCCATTGACAACGATTCACGCCTGAGTCTAACTGGGATTAAATGAGAATCCATCAATCAATCCATCCATCCATTATCTGCTCCGCTTATCCTCAGTAGGGTCGTGGGGGTGCTGGAGCCCATCCCGGCCATCTTCGGGCAGTGGGCAGGGGACACCCTGACCTGGTTGCCAGCCAGTCACAGGGCACACAGAGACAGAACACAAACTCATTCATACCTAGGGAAAATTTGGACCAGAAATTATCCTTTGGGAGGAAATTGGAGTGCCGGGAGGAAACCCACACAAACACGGGGAGAACATGCAATCTCCCCTCAGGAAGGTTCAATTTCATGACCTCAGAATTGTGCCACACACGCACTAACCACTGTTCCGCCGTGCTGCCCTAAATGAGAATTGAAGACCTAAAATAAAATCTTAACTGATACGTTTATAATTTAGTAGAAGCTCAAAATAAAGAGAGGAGACATCAATGAATTTTGAACTTGCATGGGGAACAGAGGCAAGAGTCCAAACCTCAGATAAGAAATTCCAACATGTCCGAAAATCCCTCCGCTGTGCCATTTCTTTTTATTAAATCTCCTTGGTTACAAAAGCAGATCAGCCCTTAAAGGGTGTGGGAATCAAAGAATGATTTGCCGAGATGACAATTACTGTAGGTAAACAGTGCATACTAGTCAAAATAATAAAATCCTATACATTCTTCTTTGCAGGTGTCGATATAGAAAAATAGAAAACAACTGATCACAGACAAATAATAACGAAATAATACCGACAATTTGTAATGGATTCATCCAATCTCCCCCGGCAGCCATAGGAACATAGACTAGTCGAGTACTATGAATAAACCGCATCAAATCGACGTTGCTCCCGGCGACACTGTTGCCACTAAGCTTTGCATGGCGCCGCTCTGAGGTATTTGCATGATTTGGCATCCAGCGTACAGTATGTTCCGCCAAGATTTTTTTTCCGACCGTACAATCCTGAACAGTGAAACCCCGGCAGATATTTGGAATTTGAAAGAAAATTCCTGAGAAATCAAACCAGTATACATTTTTGTCTGAAGAATCAATAACCAAACACAAAATCTGACTTATAGAACAAAAATCTGCATCAGTTTAGAAGGATTTTATTAAAGGTGCAGCAATTGATTGATCAACAGCCCATTGATTACCGTAAATTCCGGACTATAGAGCGCAACTGATTATAAGCCGCACCCACCATATTTCAAGAGGAATACCGATTTTGTACTTACACAAGCCGCACCTGTATATAAGCAGCATGTGCCCACATTAAAAAACTGTAACACAAAATTAACACAGACCCAATTTTAAGTCTCGCGATTGTAACTGATTATCCTTCATTTAAGTACACAGTCCAAAAATCACATCCGGCTAAATGAACGTTAAATGATACCGGTACTTAAGGTTTGATGCACACCGGCAGAGTCTTGGTCCCGTTGAAAGTAATCCAAAGAAAAAAGTGTATATTTCCAAAGGTAACGGTGGGAAAAATATATATCCACTATTGTCCGCCGTGTCCATAAACACTCACCTTTACCAGTCGCCACTTCCCGTCAGCCCACGTTTGTTACGCCCCTTCTTTTTAATTCACCCGTCCAAAACATATTAGAATAAGTGTCCAAAATAAATACAAATAAATACATTACAAAAATATACAGTTGCAAATACATATTATACATGGTTACACATATTTACAAAAAAAGACGGTACACCGAAAGAGTATTCAAAGCTTTGATAATAATAATGTAACTTTCATCCCAAACGGTGCCTGTGACAGGTAGCAACATGCTAGCAACACGCTCACAACACAGAAAACGGGTCTGTTAAAAAAACATACCGTACTTGTAAAAATCACGGTAAACCGTCCTCATCTTCCTCCTTACAACTGAAGCCATCAAAGTCTTCTTCCTCAGTGTCGGAAAGAAACAGTGTCATACAGACGTCGTCCCACGCTCCCGCAGCCTCACTCGCGCTGTCGCTGGTGTGCCCTCCTCTCCGTCACTTTTCGGAACCCGTTGGTGATGGTGGATTTTTTTATGCTGCCCCACGCTGTCAGAATCCACTGGCAGACTTGCAAAAAAGTTGCCTTTCGCATGCGGCCAGTTTTAGTGAAAGATTTCTCGCCGCTGGTCAAGCCAAGTTGCAGTCTTCCTCGGCGCGTATATTCAACCGGTCTAAATCTTACCTTTTGTAATCGAGCGCCGCTGGCGGCCGTTAAAAAAATTTACATAAATTGGCCACATCCCTGAATAAGCCGCAGGGTTGAAAGTTTGAGAAAAAGTATCGGCTTATAGTCCGGAATTTACGGTATTAATTTAATCGGCAACTATTTCTTGATAATCACATCATTTACATACATTTTAATCACACATTTTTCCACATTTTCTAAATATGAACAAATATTTCTTAAACTCATCTGTCACTGTTGCCAATTGGCCCCGCCTGTGTGATGCCAGCTGCGGCTCGTTGACGGATTGGCTTTCCGTCTATTTAAGCTCAGTGCCCTCACTCTTCCTTTGTCAGTCCGTCAACAAACCTCTGCCCCGCAAGACGTGGGTTTTGACTCCTGTTTCCTGTTGGTATTTCCTGTCCGGTATGGTTCCCGTTTATTTTGTCCTATTTAATATCGGTTTCCAGTTTTGTTCCCGTCTAGTTTGTCCTGTTTTATTTCGATACCCTGTTTTGATATCAATCCTGTCTGTCCTGTCCTGTCCGGTATCGACCCCATCTGTCCGATATCTGCTCGGGCATTTGGTATAGATCTCGTCTATCATTCCACGCCAGACTGCTGCCTAAAGTGCATGACTCCCCATTTCCCATAAAATAAAAGGCTTGTGAAAGAAACGTCACGCATTTGGGTCCTGATCCATTTCTGGTTTTTGACATCATAGTCAGTACATATATATATATATATATATATATATATATATATATATATATATATATATATATATATATATATATATATATATATATATATATATTTTTTTTTTTTTTAATTATATTATTTTATTTCATTTTTTTAATTTTTTTTTTTTTTTTTTGCTGGTAATAAATATGGTAGCTTCTGGTAATAAATGAGGTAGCTCAGGAGGTATGCAGATCATTTCATTTCAGATCAATGTTGATGAACCAGCACTCTTATTCAAAATACATATGGATATACACTTATCCTAAAATTTTCTATTTAGTTATAATTTTTTAGAAAGTAAAGGGTTTTGGCTTGAACCAGCTGGTTGTTTGTGTGTGTAGTTTTTTTTTTTTTTTTTCGTACAATTTTTTGTTGGTGGAGTTCTTAATAACCGAAAAACAACTTTTGGCGATGTTCATGTTCAAAGTTGTGGAATTTTCGTAGATCACTAATTGGGAAAGTTAGTGTTTTCATTTTTTTAATCTAATATTGATCAACCAGCACAAATATTTTATATTCAAAGTACTGTATATATAAATACATCCAGGGTTTTTTTTTTTTCTCGAATATATCGATTTAAAAAAACAGAAGAAAATATAAGTCCATAGTTTAACTTATTTTTTCATGTGGTTTTAGCCCAATCAGTACCTAAATCAGAGGTGTCAAACAGGCAGCCCGCAGTCCGGATCAGGCCCGCTAAGGAATTTAATTCGGCCCGCGAGACAACGCTGAGGGAAGCGCAAGAGAAAAACAAGCTGCAGGTTGAAAAATGTACACTTGATGCGCCTCACAAAGACGCTGTAGTTGTATTTATTTCTCTCTCTCGCCCTCTCATTATCTTCCTCCGTTTTTCTCTCACTCTCTATCTTTCTCTCTTTCAATCTCTCTGTCTCTTTTTCTCTTTGTTCCTCTTTTGTCTCTTCCGCTCTCTGTGTCTTTTTACTTTCTTTTGCTCTCTCATCCTTTTTTTCTTTTCTCTCTCTTTTCTCTCTAGTCTCTCTCTCTTTCTCTCACTTGCTTTCGCCTTCTTTCTTTTTACCCATCTGTCTTTCTCTTCTCTTTTCTCTCGTTCTCTCTTTTTCTCTTTCTATTTCTCTTTGGATTTATTTCTTCGTCCCTCTTCCCCCCTCTCTCCCTATTTCTCTTTTCATCTCTTTTGTTTTTCTCGTTCTGTCTCGCTCTCTCTCTTTCTCCAATGAATAAACAATAAAAAAAAAGGGGAGAGTCACGTTCTTGTCCCCATTGACCGAGATGAACAACGCATTACAGTAAAAAAAATACTTTGATTTTCTTTTTTTTTTTTACACGGTATATTTCCCCATTTTCTGATACGTTTGCTTATAACATTTTTACACCTTTTAAAATATATAATTTAATATGTTTTTATTTCTCATAATTTTTAGGTTTGACTGACTTTACAGGAAGGTGTTAATGGTCTATAAATGCTCTTGAATGGTGTTTTTGAGAGCTTACGATATGTTAACCCCATCTGTTGTTCCCATGTGGCATCACACTTTTTCTGCCGCTCTTTTTCCGCATCTCCGCAGGACTACAAGCTAGTAAACAGAAACGCCTTTATTGGATGCAAACAGCTTTTGTTTTTACGATTTTTGGGAGGTTTTTTTTCATGGCGTTGGAACATTGCGGATGGGCTTGTAAAACAGGTCATTGAATTTGCAGTGGGAGCGCCAGGAGGCCATACGTTTTGATGGTCGCACAACATCCATTTTGTACATTTGAAAGCATCTGATGATCAAACTGCCTGGAACCTGATATAACCTGCAATGACATCATTGGCTGGAAGTTATTTCTGATTCAGAAAGACGTATTTGCCCTTATTTGGCCTTGGGATGAGTTTTTAAGGCCTCAACCACATGACCAACGTTATTTTCGGGAATGCCAAACTTTAAAATTTAGTCTGTTATAAAACACTCCATATTGTCAATCCATACCTGTCAACCTGTACGTTTTTGCCATACAAAGTACGTTTATTATGCATTTTACGTTTATTATGACGTACAAGAGAATCTGTACGGAAAAACGCAAATTTGTCAATGATGGGTACCATCCGCAATACACCGACTATGACGAAACGGCAAATCAATCATGTCAAACGAGTGTATCTGTATCTGTATCGTTTTTTTTCGTTGCAAACGAAGCGAGCGGTTTGATGCTAGTGTGCGCATGCATCTGCTGCCTCGGATTTCATGTGGTAGTTATGTAGTGAAAGGAAGTCCGTCTCTTTTTAGCGAACCGGCTTTTTCGACTCAACTCATTAAAGAGAGCCGACTCTCTAACAGGTCACTTGCTGTGATGCTTTATATTACGAATCATTATTGTTGTATAAAGAAGTTAGGAAAAAAAGGAAGTATAAAATGAGAAAATGAAAAAAGACAGGTTTGTGAAATGAAAAAAGAAATAAATGCTCTGCATTTATTTAACGCTTTTCAAGTCAAGACTTCTCAAAGCGCTTTACAGTGTGCTTCACATTTCCCAATAGCAGCTGTGCAGCCTCGTAAGGCGCGAACCTGCATATTTGGGGTATTAGGGGTTCAGTGTCTTACCCAAGGACACTTCGACATGTAACACGAAGGAGCCGGGATTCGAACTGTGATCCCAAGACGAGCGCGCTACCTCCTGAGCCACTGCCGCCCTTGTGGTTATCCATTTAATCAATATATTACTAGCAATAATTGAATGCAGAAAACGAATTCATAATTTGAATAAGAAAATGTATTATTCTCCTTCATTATATTTGCATGTATTTTTTCCTTTTAGAGTGATTGCCAAGCGACTTAATTTTTGAACTTTTTTATAATAAACCTCATTCATGTCGAGCAACTCAGTATCTCACAACAACATGTTAATTAACAATATATATGATATAGCGAAACCCATGTACGATATAACTTACATAAATAAACACGTTTGAAAAAAAAAATATGGTGTAAGATTATTTTGTATTTTGTCAGGGAAAATACGACAGTTTGTAAGGGCATAGAGCCATGGAGCTTGACAGGTATGTCAATCGCAGTGATAAAAAGGCATTTACTTGAGATTCTGGCCATCCAGGTAAAGGAAACCTTTATAGCAATCAATGGCAACCATAATTGTAAATCACGAATGTGTATATACTTTGTAAGTGTACATATGACAAATAACAATGTGAAATTAATGTACTGTAAGTTCGCCATAATTTGCGCTTCGATTCGTCCAGCCTCAGTAAATCGGAAAATATTCTGCGATCCGCTATTTCTGACTGTAAAGTGCTGTTATCAGGTGGCAAAGCAGGCTTTTGTCACAGCTGGCAGATCTTTTTGTCATCACTGTATTTCTGCCTTAAATAAAATGCACTGATATGGCTGTAATCCATTACCCCCAATTCCATATTGATGTGAGGACACTAACGTTCTGTACCGTTCTGGACCAAAAGTGCAAGGTTGTAGCCGTGATCCATAATGCTTGGTTGACTATTGCTGGGAGCAAGGGCAGGCAGAGTACATTTTTCTCACATCAGCCCGTTAAAGCGTGCCCTTGTGAGCTACCTAAATTAAACTGCAATGTTTTGGCCGCAATCCATTTTCCTTAGTCGACTATTGCTGAGACGATGGGCCGAGAGAAAATCTGTGTCAAGCATTGTGGCTTGTTCTTACCACTTAAAATTAACAGCACCCATGCGGCCTCGATCCATTATTCCTGGTCGACTATTGCTGTGAGCAAGGGTTGGCAAAGTGCATGTTAAATATGGGGAAGAGTTACTTTTCATATTTTTGCATATTGGTGGGCGATCTGGTCCCCCTTAAGGCGAGATAAACAAGGGATTACAGTGAAAAAAATGATAATTTGATTTGTATTATTTTTTACACGGTATATTTCCCCATTTGCTTATAACATTGTTTATATCTTTTATTTCTTTTTGATTTTATGGATAAGCCAAACAATACTTAAAAAAAATGTTAGAATAAACATAAAACTGTAAAACTATTGTCATTATTGTCACGACCAGAACGGAATCAGGGACCAAATGCATAGCGTTAACCACAAGTTTATTGAAAGAAAGAAGAAAGCAGCGCCCGCGATCCGGTGGACGCAGGAAGCAAGCCGCTCATGCAATCGGATCGTGATCCGAATACGGAAGTGGATCTTCCGCAGCAGGAGATGGCAGTTGCAAGGACGGAAAAACAGGTTGTTAGGACAGGAGAGCAAAAACGTGGTCAGGATCAAAAACGGGTTGTAAGCGGGGACGAGAGAGCAAATCGTGGTCAGGATCAAAAACAGGTCGGAGCCGGAGACAAATGGCGATATCAAGAACGGACGGTTGGAAAAACGAGTGCAAAAACGGGACAGGTGGGAGTCAGGGTCAAAATGCTTGCCTTGTAACAACAGAGGTTTGCTGACGGACTGACAACCGAAGAGTGACCTGCCCGGGCTTAAAATGGACAGGGAACCAATCAGGTAGCCCGCAGCGGCTGGCGCCAAATGAGCAGGCACAGGTGATACTAATTGGTAATCATGACAATTATTGCAATTATAATTATTATTGTGATTATTCTATTGCTATTTGTTTCTTTTGTTATTTCACTGGGTTTGCCACAATTTGACTTTTGGCCAAATTAATTGTGTCAAGGTGAAAACAACTATAAATCTTCAGCCTTGACTTTCTCAAACTACAATTATTAGTAAAAACGTTCAATCCAATGGCTCTTTTCTTACTCACAAATGATCTTAACGAGTGGTTCTAACGTGGTTTTCAATACCTCATCAATAGATAATGAAGCACATTGTCCTGTTCAGGGTTTCCAATTTCACCTCATCAGGCTAGGTGGGAGCCCAGAAACAAGCAAGCAGCTTTTCACGTCACAAACAAACTCCTGCTGATTTTGCTTGATTAGCAGAGCTAGCTCATTACCGTAATCACTTTCCTCGCATAATTCTCGCGGTTTCCATCCTCAGCTCGGGATGATTACACCTTGCCGCGACCTTGAAAACAGCTTTTAGCATCGGTAGGGAATCTTAAAACGCGCCACTTGACTTCCAGAGATGCGATCCCACCTTCACATCTCCTCATTAGGATCTCTTAGCTCGACATTAGCGCTGTAAGTGCCTTTAATCGACGGTCGTTTCTCAGCGACGGTTTTGCCGATATCTGCCGCCGAGACCTTGCACCTTTTTAGCCTTGAATAAATTATCGGTAGATCTTGCCCATTTTCGTGTCTGATGCTCACCCCCGTGGGGGCAATTGTTTTTTTTTTCACAGAAATTGTTTTGAAGGAGAGTGGAATGAGATGATAGTGAGCGACGGGTTCCATCGGTGACCTCATCACTTTGTTTGACTCTTCTTCTCCATCAGGAGCTCTCTCTATCGATTCCCCTCCTCTCCCCTAACTCATCTACATCATCTTTGGCAGTGGTCAATGTGTCCAATTCGCTGCCAAGTCGACTAGCGCAACAGACGTCCTTTTCAAAAACGAATGTTTGACACTCAGCTCGTACGATTTTGTTCTTCCTCGTTTGTCTTGTTGGTTGTCACTAAATATTGATCTCCTAAAGCACTGTTAGATACAATGCTATAAATCTGGGGTCACCGTTTTTGTTATTGAGTAGTGTGAAAAGCTAGATTTCTGCAGTAACAACCTGTTATTGCTATGGTATTACTATTTTGTTACTTTGTAATTACCATGTTTTTATGTTGTACTTATTGTCACTGTTGCCATGGCACCCAATTGGCCCCGCCCATCTGTCACGGTTGCCAGGGCTCCCAATTGGCCCCGCCCGTTTGGCGCCAGCCGCAGCTTGTTGACAGATTGGCTCCCTGTCAGTATTTAAACTCTGTCCTGTCTGTCCCCTTTTGTCGGTCCGTCTGTGAATCACTGTTTTTACACGGCAAGCTCTTTTTCGCCTATCCCCTTTTTTTGCTCCTGCTTGTCTCCCGTCACGAATTACGACCTATCCCGGCTACTGACCGTTTTTTTCCGTTCCCGACGCCGCCATCCTTCGCCACGGAAGCGTTCAGAGCGACCTGCTCCCTGTGACCAGCTATCACCAGATCGTGTGTGCAATCCTCTCCCTTCTTTCCAATAAAACTGTGAGAAACTTTACGCGAGTGGGTCCTGTTTCCGTTCTGATCCTGACACTTATTCGAAAGTCAGTTCTGCTTTGTGTAGGGACACTGAGGGATTGACATGTATTAAGTAGAGTCTCATTTGAAAGGATTTTTGGAAGAATTGGTCATGTGCAGTATTTAGATACTGACCTTGTCAAAGACATTTAGTAAATCACGATGACCTCATGAGCGAGTTTTGTTACGTGTCCACAAAATACATAAAGGTTCTTCAGGGGGGTTTCCATGTTGGGGATCCCTGCCCAATATATTTGAACATTTGTCACTGTAAAATTGAAAATATCTTCTGTCACGGTTGCCATGTCGCCCAATTGGCCCTGTCTGTGTGGCGCCAGCTGCGGCTCGTTGACAGATTAGCTTTCCGTCTATTTAAGCTCAGTGCTCTCATTCTTTCTTTGTCAGTCCGTCAATGAACCTCTGCACCCGCAAGACGTGTGATTTGACACTGTCCTGTTTCCTATTGGTATTCCCTGTCCGGTATTGTTTAGTTTTTAAGTTTAATATCGGTTTCCAGTTTCGTTCCCGTCTAATTAGTCCTGTTCAATTTCGATATCCTGTTTTGATATCAATCCTGTTTGTCCCGTTGTTTAATATTGGTTTCCAGTTTCGTTCCCGTCTAGTTTGTCCTGTTTAATTTCGATATCCTGTTTTGATATGAATCTTGTCTGTCCCGTCCTGTCCGTTATCAACACCATCTGTCTGATATCTTGGTATTTGTTATTACTATGTTTTTACTATGTTGTTACCAGGTTGATTATGGGAAGTAGGGTTAAATAGACTTTATGAACCACTAATGTATATTTTTACTTGAAAATCACAATGAACCAGCATTGATGAGCTATTTTCAGAACAGTTCTGGGGGCACCTCAGTTCTCCTTAGTAGGGACCCTGGTGCTTACCAGATCTATACCCCTGACCTGGAAATTGAAAAATCAGTTAACATTTTGGAACAGGAAGTTGCAACCAGACATTCTGTCATTACCTATAGTTTATGATGTCTGTGTATTGTAAGCTGATGTACTACCGAAATATATTGCAGCCTGGTGATCCTGGAAGGGGGATTACCTCGTTTGCAGTCACTTCTCAAAGTTTCCTCATTTTCCTCATGTTGAGTTTTTTGAAATTGTCCTTGCCCTCGTGTAGGTTTTAGATCAGGGGGTGATGTATTGGTAGTCTGTAGTCTATACAGCCATTTGAGACTTCTAATGAATAAGGGCTAGCATATAAACATGACTTGACTTCACAGATTTTGCCTGTCAGGTTATTTTTGGAAAGCAACCTTGCGATTACAAGGGTTCACTGTACATTATTTATTGAGCCATTTATGCCTATCCCTGATTTCCAGTGACCCATTATAGTATCTTACTTTAGATTGATGGATTGTTTTCAAAGTTTGGACATTAAGAATATATTACTTTGACCTATCTCGAAGATGGTGCAGGGTTAAAATTCGTCCTATACTGTCTCAGTCGGATGGGGAGATTATAATTCACGCGTTTGTTACCTCCCGTCTCGATTACTGTAATGCACTACTCTCCGGTCTCCCGAAGTCCAGAACCAAGAGTCTTCAGCTGGTACAAAATGCTGCAGCGAGGCTTTTAACTAGGACAAAAAAGTCCGATCACATCACGCCGATTTTGGCTAAACTGCATTGGCTCCCTGTTAGCCTAAGATGTGATTTTAAGGTTCTCTTAGTATTATACAAAATCATACATGGACTTGCTCCCTCATATCTTTCAGATCTGATTTCCCACTATGTTCCGGTCCGAAGCCTTCGTTCTGAGAGCGCCAGTCTTCTGGTGATCCCAAAAGCCAAGAAGTGTTCCGCTAGTTCGAGAGCGTTCTCCATCCGGGCACCGGTGCTGTGGAATGCTCTTCTCCTGAGATGCGATCTGCAACCTCAGTGGAAATGTTTAAATTTAAGCTGAAAACACACTTCTACTCTATAGCATATGAATAATCTATGCTTTTCGTGGACAATATCTCTGTATTATTTGTAATTGCAACATCCTTTGCTGTCTGGTAATCCTGAAAGGGGGATGCCACATGTGCGGTGCCTTCTCAAGGTTTCTTCATTTTCCTCATGTTGAGGTTTTTGAGTTTTTCCTTGCCCTCATGTTGGTTCCAGATCAGGGGATGGTGTAATAATAGTCTGAAAAAATAGTCTGTATAATAACCTTTGAAGCCCTTTGAGACTTTTTGTGATTAAGGGCTATACAAATAAAACTGACTTGACTTGTTTTGTTTAACAACTACGATTAGTTTGTGTAGGGAGCTTCCTCGCCAAGTTTTCTATCGTGGCTCTTCAAACACGACAACATTTCATCCCCCGAAGCGCTAAAAACGTACAGAAAATGTCCCTGCACTCGTCTTTATCCCTCGCCAGCTCTTCCCTTTTGAACAGCAGCGTGAATTTGGCAGGCGGCGTCTGACCTCCAGGCACGCTAACAGGCTAACGACACGCTAATGCGTCCCATTACGCCCGATTTGCCGGGAGGCCTTTCTTTTTTTGGTGGAGCGCGACGCCGCTGGTGAATTTCAGATGGGTGCTGTATAATGAAGCGCGCCTTTCTTCCTGCTTCATAAAAGACGGAAGGGAGCGGTCCTGCTGAGAGTCATTAGGAAGACCATTTTATAGGATGCTTTTCTTATTCAGGCACAAGGTTGCACAGACATCATGAAAATGAAAAGTGGCGAAGCCCGGGAGGGGGCCGAGGAGGCGTCATTAAAGTCTTCCGAGCATCTGTTTGACGTGCATAATTACAAACGAGTCCCACCTCCGATGAATCAAAATAAGTGATTGGATGCATTAAGCACTTAAAGGATGCAACCAAGAAACAACAGCGAAAGATATCAGGCTTTTCTTTTCGCGTAGCGCCTCTGAGCGCGAATGCAAATTAGCATGACGCTAGGCGGGGAAGCTATTTCCTGCCTTCCCAGTGGCGCGACGTGGCCAAATTCAATCTGTGGCTGATTTCAATTGTGCCAGCGCATCACCTCTTATGTATTCATTGCTTTTCTCTCACTGACATACGATCAAATCCAACTTTTTTTTTTCATAGTCACGAACAATGCGATCGGCGTTCAGGGATTTTCCCGGTGAGAACTCGCATGTGAATCTGCCGCTTTATTAAGAATCCCATCAGTTCACAGTCGAGTATATATATATATATATATATATATATATATATATATATATATATATATATATATATATATATATATATATATATATATATATATATATATATATATATATATATATATATATATAAGGGGAATTAGCCTTTTAGCACAACATGCAACGTCCGGCAAAACTAACATAAAAGGCGACAGAAACAAAATAAATCCAAACAGCTTGACAACATCAATCACATGACTGTTGAGAGATTTGTCAGCTGTGGTTTTAATGTTTAAAATTAACTTCTTTTCGGAGCACCAAGAAATCGTAGACTGCCCAAAACCCTCCCCTTCCTGTCGCAAAGTCTAAGGCCAAACCAAACGTTACCACATACCAGCTACCGGCCATACTGTGTGGAGTTTGTATGTTCTCCCTGTGCTTGCGTGGGTTTCCTCCGGGCACTCCGGTTTCCTCCCATATTCCAAAGACATGCATTTCAGGTGGATTAGCCGGTCCAAATTGTCCCTAGGTGTGACTGAGTGAGTGAGTTATCTGTCCCCGTGTGCCCTGTGATTGGCTGGCAACCAGTTCAGGGTGTCCCCTGCCCACTGCCGGGAGATGGCTGGGATGGGCTCCAGTCCCCCCCGCGACCCTAATAAGGATAAGCGGTACAGCTAATGAGATGAGATGAGATGAGATGAGATATATATATATATATATATATATATATATATATATATATATATATATATATATATATATATATATATATATATATATATATATATATATATATATATATATATATGTATATATATATATACACATAATTTCAGTAATATTATTCCAAAAGTTACTTGAGTAAAAGTTTGATTACTCTACTGACTTCTAATCATTCAGAGCTAGATCGTTAGTCCGACAAAACGTGTAGCATCAGTATTTTGTGTTTATAGCGCAGATTTAATGAATACGTCTATACATTTTTATAAATTCTCCTCTTTTTTATCTGCTACATATGATAGGGCAGCAGCTAACCGGGTTACCATGGAAACATGTGTAGCAAGCATGACTGCACGCATCATTAATCCTGCTGTGCTTAAAGACCCAGAAAAAATGTCAAGATTTTGTCAATAACAATTTTTCAAAACACAAATGCAGCAAGTTGTTACTGATACTGCTTTGGTTTGCAACCATATTGTGATAGTGGCCCGGACAAATTGTCTTTTGCTCAGATAGTTTTTTCTCCCCTGTCAAATTCGAAAGCCTTTCTGATGTGAAAATTAGTGTTATATACGTTTATTTTTACTTTCTTGCAATGAAGAAAGCTTCTATTAGCAAAGTGGTTGTAATTAGACTGTTTAACATTTGCAAAGAAAATTGTTTATAATGTCAGTCCGTTTTTTTATATATTATTGATCACTTGCACACTGTTTGTATTGAAATCTTGCAAATAAGAATGCTTATAATGCCAGGGTTGGGTAATTTAAATATTAAAGAGCACTTGTGGACTTTTTGCATCATTGTCAGTGCCATTTAGGTTCCAAGTGTTTGATTATCACACTTTTTAGGGATGGTTCGCTTTTTTTTTAGAAGTTTTTTATTTGTATTTTTTAAATGTTTTGTATTTTATTTATGTTTTCTTGGGTTTTTGCAAGCTACAAACAAAATCATTGATGTCTTCTCTACTTGTTTTGAGTATTAAATTATTAACTTATCACAATCAAACATCTCCTGGATATCTTTTAACCCGCAAAGCCCCGAGGATAGCAAGTGACCAGACCCACACATTTCACATTTTACTCTTCTACCTGCTGCCATCAGGGAAAAGACTGCAGAGTCTCAGAGCCAGAACCAGCAGGCTCAAGGACAGGTTGTTCCAACGGGATGTAAGGACTCTGAACTGCCTTCCTGACAATGATATATATATATATATATATATATATATATATATATATATATATATATATATATATATATATATATATATATATATATATATATATATATATATATATATATAGAGAGAGAGAGAGAGAGAGAGAGAGAGAGAGAGAGAGAGAGATAGATAGATAGATAGATAGATAGATAGATAGATAGATAGATAGATAGATAGATAGATAGATAGATAGATAGATAGATAGATAGATGGGATGTTTACATGCAAACATTTTTTTCATGCTGTATTGTCAAGTCGCATTTTCTTGTATAGCCGTTAATCACAAAATGTCTCATAGGACTGCACATAATACAAGTACACCATCCCCTGATCTTAAACCAATATGCGGGCAAGGAAAAACGCAAAACCTCAGCACGGGTAAAATAAGAAACACTGAGAAGGGGCCTCACAAGTGGCAATCCAGATGACTGGGATGCAATAGATTTTGCATCGGTTAATAGTACAAAACATAGTGAACATCAATAAAAGAAAACAATAGGTTATCCGTTGAAATATACGTTGTGTCTTAATTATTGCATGTTGGCATGCAAGGAAGTGGAATTATTCTATCTGTGCAGTACGTTGTGCATATTTTGTAGCTCACGTGACAGTAAAGTTGAAGTCGAGTTGATCCCATGACCCTAACCCTGCATTTCACACCTGAGATTTGTGCATCCAATTTTGAACCGAGTCAATGACGAGGCACTTTCACAAATTCGGAAAGCTAACCGATCCTATTAAAAATTGATGCCTTGTTTTGGGATTCTTTTTGATTCAGTAAAAAAACGGAGGTTGCTATGCAGCGAGCATTGCGGCGTCCTTCCGCCCAACCCCAATGGATGATTGCCCCATTACGTTGAGGGAGGGGGCACGACAGCTGAAATCTGTCCGCTGTTTACCCAGGCTTGTTTGTGATCGGTAAGAAAAATCCTGAAAAGAGGAAAAACTGTAACTGAGAGGAAGGCAAGCTATCTCAATGTTCCAGTTCAGCCTTGCCGGAGGTCCACGCTTCAAAAAGTGTGATTGCCATTGTTAATTAACATGGTCTGGGAGAATGACAATCATCCAGTCACGCATTAACAGGTTGAAAGATTTTGGTTTCGTGATTGTGATTTGGAAAATATATTTTAAAAAAGTAATGAAGAAAAACAGGAAAAAATGTGAAAACTGACAAGTATGATATTTCAAATTTGCATGGTATACACCAAGAGGACTGTCATTCAGATCTAAATTGATTGAACAAGTTATATGCCGGATAAGGTACTGCTGTTTTGGTTAACAACAAATGAAACAAAAATACCCTACCCTAAATAAACAAGGGTTTAGTTACCTTTTTTATCTCCTTTTTTTAATCACTGATATGTGCTAAGGGCTAGCAATTTTATGTGCATTTCAAAAATTTAAAAAAAAGATACAATTACTGTGTTGTAACTATGTTATTACTGGGTAATTCACAGTTCATGGCTCATGGATATACATATATGCAGAGGTTCAGATCATCTACCGCAACCTCCCGCGTGGAGTTTGCGTGTTCACTCCGTGCCTGCGTGGGTTTCTTCCGGGCACTCGGGTTTCCTCCCACATTCCCAAAACATACATGTCAGGTTAATTGGCCGGTCAAAATTGTCCCTAGGTGTGAATGCGCAACTGAGTTGTATTTTATTGTGTGCCCTGTGTGCTTTGGGATGGGCTCCAGCACCCCGGCGGCCCTACTGAGGATAAACGGTACAGATGATGGATGAATGAATGGATGAATGGATATAATGGATATAATGGATTTAATGGATATAACGGATATAATGGTTGCAGTTGGTGCAGAGGGAGACTGGAAAATGCTGCCATCTCTTGGAGATGGGGAAAGACTGCAAGCGCCAAACCAAACCATGACAAAATATATATATATATATATATATATATATATATATATATATATATATATATATATATATATATATATATATATATATATATATATATATATATATATATATATATATATAGTTGGTGCAGAGGGAGACTGGAAAATGCTGCCATATACATATATACATATATATATATATATATATATATATATATATATACTGGACTGTCTCAGAAAATTAGAATATTGTGATAAAGTTCTTTATTTTCTGTAATGCAATTAAAAAAACGAAAATGTTATACATTCTGGATTCATTACACATCAACTGAACTATTTCAAGCCTTTTATTATTTTAATATTGCTGAATTTGGCTTACAGCTTAAGAAAACTCAAAAATCCTATCTCAAAATATTAGAATATCATGAAAAAGTATACAAGTAGACTATTCAACTAATCACCTGAATCATCTAATTAACTCGAAACACCTTGCGAGGGTTTCCTGAGCCTTAAAATCACTCAGCTTGGTTCAGTAAACTAAATCACAAGTATGGGGAAGACTGCTGATCTGACTGCTGTCCAGAGGACCATCATTGATACCCTCCATCAGGAGGGTGAGACACAAAAATAAATTTCTCAAAGAGCAGGCTGTTCACAGAGTGCAGTTTCAAAGCATATCCACAAAAAGTCTGTTGGAAGGGAAAAATGTGGCCTGAAATGCTGCACAACCAACAAGAGATGACCTCAGCCTTAACAAAATTGTGAAGAAGAGCCGCTTCCAGAATTTGGGGGAGCTTCAAAGACAGTGGGCTGAAGCTGGAGTCCAGGTATCAAAAGCCACAGTTCACAGACGTGTCCGGGAAATGGGCTACAATAGCCGTATTCCCATGGTCAAGCCACTTCTGAACTCAAGACAACGGAAGAAGCGTCTGACTTGGGCTATGGAGAAGAAGCACTGGACAGTTGCAGAGTGGTCCAAAGTCCTCTTTTCAGAAGCAAGTTTTGCATTTCATTTGGAAGTCAAGGCGCCAGAGTCTGGAGAAAGGCTGGAGAGGAGCAAAATCCAAGTTGCTTGAAATCCAGTGTGAAGTTCCCACAGTCAGCAATGGTTTGGGGAGCCATGTCAGCTGCTGGTGTTGGTCCACTGCGTTTCATCAAGTCCAGAGTAAATGCAACTGTGTACCAAGAGATTTTAGAGCACTACATGCTTCCATCTGCTGAAAAGCTCTATGGAGATGAGGATTTCATTTTCCAGCATGATCTGGCACCTGCCCACAATGCCAAAACCACCAGCAACTGGTGCACTGACCATGGCATCACTGTCCTTGATTGGCCTGCTAATTCCCCTGACCTGAACCCCATCGAGAATTTGTGGGGTATAGTTAAGAAGAAGATGAAACACACCAGACCTACAAATGCAAATGAGCTGAAGGCCGCTATCGAAGCATCCTGGGCATCAATAACACCTCAGCAATGCCACAGGCTGATTGCCTCCATGCCACGCCGGATTGATGCAGTAATCCGTGCAAAAGGATTCCCAACCAAGTACTGAGTGCATCAATGGACATTTTCAAATGTTTGATTTAGTTTTGCTGTTATAAAATTATTTTTTACTTGGTCTGAGGAAGTATTCTAATATTTTGAGATAGGTTTTTTGAGTTTTTTTCAGCTGTAAGCCAAAATCAGCAATATTCAAATAATAAAAGGCTTGAAATAGTTCAGTTGAAGTGTAATGAATCCAGAATGTATGACATTTTTGTTTTTTTAATTGCATTACAGAAAATAAAGAACTTTATCACAATATTCTAATTTTCTGAGACAGTCCAGTATATATATATATATATATATATATATATATATATGTATATATGTATATGGCAGCATTTTCCAGTCTCCCTCTGCACCAACTCCAGGTGCTTCCAATCATCTTTAGCCACCCTCTGCAATGAATACTCCAGTCCCCCTCTCCATGTTGCTAAATCGTCTTAGTATCGTTCAATATATTCCTTCATCAAGACGACAAGCTCCAAATCCAAGGTCTTTCTTTGCCAGGTATTTTATTCAAGATATTCCTAAAATATTCTTCTTAAGACGTTCATAACCCAAGACCACCTCCTCAAGTTTTCACTCTTTGGCTTTCTCAGTAGTCACTTAAAGGTGAATTTATATGAAAGCAGATCAAATGTTAATTATCAATATTAATAAAGATGAGGACGTATTTATTAATTAGATATACTTGTTAATATTTTAATGGAATCATATATTTATTAATGATATAGAATTAATGAGAATTCAATAAGGGAAAGTAGAAACAGTAATATATGAATGTATATAATAATTTTAATTTGGGCTGTTGTGATATTGTTCTCCCATAGTTGCTATCTAAAACAGTGTACTACATAATTCAAAAAAACTTCCACACATTATTTCAGAGTCAGTTTCAAGTTGTCATTTCAAAAAGAGAGCCATCGAGCCACTGACTTTGTTCGAACACCACAAACTGTCGAGAAGGGTGACAAAAAACAAAAAAACATGTCCGCCACAAGAGGTAATAACCTGCAGCCGGCAGCCCCGTCAAGCAAAGCGAGCGAAACAAATCACCTCAGTATTTTCTCATGACCCGGCACTACATCTCCGGCCCACCAAAACGACTTCATCAAAACGTTCTCCGAGCCCGAGAAACATTTGCTTTACCGGGGGAAGAGAAACGCTGACCTTTGACAAAGAGCCTGCTTATACATAAATAAGCAAGTGCTAATTGATATGTCTAGCCTTTATAATGCATAACCTTAAAGGTGACGGCCAGCGATGGAGGATTAACTGGGTACCTTTTCTTATTCAACTCAAATATTGGACAAATATCCTTATCACCATTCTCTTTTACCATTGCCTTGCAAAAGTATCCCACCCCCCTAAAACATTTTGACGTATCGCCGTGTTTTAAACTTTGAACTTTTTATCTCATCTCATTGGCTGCACCGCTTATCCTCAGTAGGC
Source organism: Urocampus carinirostris (assembly GCF_059441175.1). Classification (NCBI taxonomy): domain Eukaryota; kingdom Metazoa; phylum Chordata; class Actinopteri; order Syngnathiformes; family Syngnathidae; genus Urocampus; species Urocampus carinirostris. The sequence continues at coordinate 53,536,381 of NC_142350.1, forward strand.
TCGCGGGGGTGCTGGAGCCCATCCCAGCAATCATCGGACAGTGGGCAGGGCACACCCTGACCTGGTTGCCAGCCAATCGCAGGGCACACAGGGACAGACAACTCGCTCGCTCATTCACACCTAGGGATAATTTGGACTGGCCAATCCACCTGAAATGCATGTCTTTGGAATGTGGGAGGAAACCGGATTGCCCGGAGGAAACCCACGCAAGCACGGGGAGAACATACAAACTCCGCACAGTAAGTCCAGTAGCTGGATTTGAACCCACACAGGAGGTTCCCAAGACCTTAGAACTGTGCCGCACACGCGCTAACCACTGCGCCTCCGTGCTGCCCAACTTTGAACTTATAGATAGAAAAAATATACATATATTTTGTACGATTCAACAACATGTGAGACACAATCATAAACATAAACAATGTATTCAACATTTTACATTGTGAAAGCAAAAAAATATATGAAAATATATTGCAAAAATGATTAGCCCCTTTGAGTTATTAGTTTGCACAGCCTCCATTTGCTGTGATCACTGCTACAAGTCTTTTGGGGTATCTCTCTATAGGTTTTGCACATCTTGAAACAGAAATAAAATATGGTATATCATATATGACTCAATGTAATCCAGATTTTTTTTAAATATTAAAATAATCAAAATAAATATATAAATAGAACAATGAGCAGGATATTTTAGATGGCAAAAGGTGGATAATTATAAGCAATTTTGAATCCATATATTTTTTGTAAAAAAATTCACCCCAAATTTTGCAATTGATATCTGCCATACTACTTTATTTTGCTCATACTGCTAGTATTAATTTAGTCGAGAAATTTTATTTTATTTCATATCTAAATAAATTAAATAATAATATAAATTTACTTTTTTGGCCAGCAAAATGAATACAACCCTGTGTTTTCTATTAATGTACAACAACATAATGTGTCATGACTGGTACGAACAGTGGACCCAAATGCGTAATGTTTCACACAATGCTTTATTGAGGGATCGGGGAAATCAGGGCGCGAGGAAAAGGATCACAATCTGGTGCTCGCTGGGCAGGAGGAGCGGAAAGCTCTCGTAAACGAAGCATTGTCGGGGATCTGAAACAAGTTGGGCAACCGGGACGGGAGAACGGAGCGTGGTCGGAGATCGGAAGCAAGTCAGGCAGCCGGGATGGGAGAACGGAGCGTGGTCAGGTCAGGTAACTGGAGATGATCGGGAAGCCAGAGACAGGGAATCGATACAGGAAACAGGGGACGGAATCCCATATGATAGAGGAACAAGTCGGGAACAGAACGGGAGCCAGAGTCAAAAATGCTTGCCTTGCATGTGCAGAGGTTCGCTGACGGACTGACAAGGAGTGAACGAGAGTAAGAAGATGACTAATTAAGGACTAGGATTAGCTGGGGCTAAACGAGTGCGCGCAGGTCAGGGCAACTGACTAATCATGACATAATTTTGCTTTAGAGATTGCTAGCTTAATACTAAAACATAAGTATTTTCCTTTTTAGGGCTAAATGATTAAATCAGTGTATAACCAATTCAAAAATGGAATCCTGTGAACACCAAATGGAACAAAGAGAACAGAAGCAATGACAGTCCTGCTTTAGGTTGACAACTTTCAAAGTGGCTCTGGACTCAATTTCGCGGATGTCAAACAACTGGCATATGTCATAATAAATGAAAGCAACATTAACCTCTAAAGCTTCATCAAAAATACACATTTATCTTTTCTGTAAGTGTCTTAAATGTATTATTCATACAGCCAAGTCCATTAAGGTCGATTATACTGTTTTGTTTTGTTTTTTTATAATCGTCTAATTGTAATCCAAATTGCTTTCATGTTGAATTCCTTTTATCCGGGATAATTCATAATTAATCGCGTTGTAACTTTGCGTACATTAAGATGCTCGTTTACAAGCCTGTTTAACAATGCGGCTTTTATAGCCCAATTAGTTGCTGGAGACTCAATTTCATGTTAAGCGCTTTGTGTTTCTTCATCTGTCTCTCATTTGAGTGGCAAGATTACTGCTATTTTACGACTTTAGGGACTTTTTTATGTTTATTAACTGCTAGTCAGTCCCGGACTACAATAGCATAAGATACATCAAGTTGTGTTTAGTTATCGTCCGTTTCAGTTGCTGACCAAAACAGGAGCACCATCTTTTTTCAAGTTTATAACTAGTATTTTTTATAACTGAAGAGCTACCAGTTAAAAATATGTTTCTTAAGTGACACCGCTATGTTGTCACATTGTTGTTATAATTGTATTCATCACAGTTGTTATTATTAGAGGTGGATTAAAATAGTCAACCATTAAACAATCTGCCTTGTATAAATTAGTGATTCGTAGATATAAGTTAAAGGCTAGTTGAAAGAAAAAAAATGAAATTATTGGTAATAAACTGAAAGACACTGATTACAACAAAAGTTTATCATACTATTTAGAAATCAGATTTCTTGGCCCATCCATGGTGAGCTGATTTCAGGACAGGTCCGTGGGCTACTCAGGTGTTCTTATGGGGCCACCATGGGTCTGAAGGCACAACGGTCGTGTACCCTGACTTATAAATGCATGTGAACTAATTATGTTAATCACATGATGTTTTAATAGGTTTTTTTTGGTTCATTTTTTTTAATTTGGACATTCTTGTAGGGTGCATGTAAGAATTTTAATGTTTTTTAATTTTTTTATTATTCCTTTTGCTTTTGTTTTTATATCACACATTTGGGTGTTTTTACAGGACATTTTATTTATTTATTAATTTGTAATTTTTATTATTTTCTTTGATTTATCTATGTAGAGTATGTATGTATGTCATATTTTATTTCATTTCTATACCATTTTTATTTATTCTATTTTATTTTATTTTATTTAAATGTTATTTTTGTTTTGTTTTACCATTGTTTTATTTTATTTACGTTTTTTTTTGTTCAGTTTTATTATTGTTTTATTTTTTATTTTCGGTTTGTTTTATTTTCATTTGTTTTTCTTTTCATTTTATTTAGTATTTTGTTATTTTTATATATTGATTTCTTTATTTGTTTATTTATTTTTTTATTGCTGTTTCTGTTTTTGTTTATTTTTTTATTTTTTTATAAGTTTTTGAAATATATTTTTTAATGTTATTTTTGTTTTCTTTTATTTATTTATCTATTTATTTATTTATTTATTTATTTATTTTACAAACAGTAATCCTAATAATACACCTCAACCCAAAATACAGACGCCACTATTCCCTCAGACTAAAAAAACAAAACAAATATAGGCTGTCAAAATATTGTTCCCGCTAAAATCATTAGCAGAACCCTGACTTAAAAAAAAAATGTCTGAGACATCCCGGGTGCCAATTAAAAAGCCTTCGTCAAAAGCGTAAAAAAAGAAAGTCAATCTAATGAGAGAAAGGGGTGTCAAACATCAAGAAGAGTAGCGAGATGTTTGCACCGCTAACACTAGCGTCATTAGCTCACCAAGCGAGCGGCATAGTGGTTTTTCTTTTTTTTTTCTACCAAGGCTAACGTGCTGCAAGGCTAAACATGAAATAAGAGAAAAAGATAATTGTTTTCTATTTTTAGGAATATAAAAAAAACCTAATGAAAATCATGTTTGATTTAAAATAAGCATTTCTCCGTATTTACATTCCTATCTATCTATCTATCTATCTATCTATCTATCTATCTATCTATCTATCTATCTATCTATCTATCTATCTATCTATCTATCTATCTATCTATCTATCTATCTATCTATCTATCTATCTATCTATCTATCTATCTATCCATCTATCTATCTATCTATCTATCTATCTATCTATCTATCTATCTATCTATCTATCTATCTATCTATCTATCTATCTATCTATCTATCTATCTATCTATCTATCTATCTATCTATCTACCTACCTACCTACCTACCTACCTGCCTAACTACTTACCTATCTACCTACCTACCTACCTACCTAGCTACTTACCTACCTACCTACCTACCTACCTACCTACCTACCTACCTACCTACCTACCCTGTTCATATCCCTTGAGAGGGGTGACCTTCAGCAAGACAAACAAAAAAAGAAAAGAAAAGAAAAAAGGAAAAAGTAGCAAAAAAAACACACACAAAAATTGACCATGGCCAACCCAAATGCCCAAACACCCAAAATAGTTAAGCACCTCGGCACCCAACTAGGTCATGTTTTCATCCCCATAGATGAAATGAGACACAAGAAAGCGGCGATGTCACTCGAGTCAGGGTGTTCAACAGCAGGGCCCAACAGCGTTTACTGGTTATCCCTGGCGTATCCAACAGGTGCCCTGCCCATCCCTTAGAACAAATTAATTCCTATCACCAACAAGAGCTGTAGTATTTATATTCCAAAATTGGTGATAAAAAAATAACAAATAAATTGAAGAATACATATGTTTTTACGGAAAAAAAATATAGGAGATAAAATGGGAATATTTTATATTTTATTTAAAAAATTGTGAATGCAAAACAATTTGACGTTTTGTTTTATCACCATTTCATCTTTTTTTCAACTTTCATTTTTATTATTTATGATTTTGGAAGATTCTGGGTTTTTTTCTAATGAAAAGTTGAGCCCGGAAAAAAAAATGTCTTTTTTTGTTTCAATTGATTCTCATTTCCTTTGTCAGTGAATGTGAAACACTTCCCTTCTAATATCTATGTAAACTTTTGCTTTTCGTCACATTTTTAGGTTGGTCATCGTGCCAAAGTTTAAATCATTTGAAATGGCAATGGTCTGTCTAGTCACTCCCATGACTGAAAAATGGAATCCACATTGCACATCAATACATAGGATAAAATATTTCGTTCCTCTCTTATGTACGGCATTTGTTTTTCTAAAAGGATAAAGAATATATGCCCAGAAAAACACCTAATAACTCATTTAGCAATAGCATTTTCCTTTTTCGACATACACCCTTTTTTTATTTGTCTTATTGCTAATTTTAATCTGTTTTCAATTTTGGACACCTGCAAAGGAGATTGTTATTTTGACTAATACTAGGCACTGTTGTTCGTAATTTTGACTATTGTGCACTGTTTACATCGTTGTCACTCTCAGCCAAGCAGTTTGATTTTGTAACTTAAGAGATATTTAGAAAATAAAGCTAAGGGAAGGGCTTTCAGAACAGGTTGGAATTTCTTATATGATGTTTAGGCACTCTCCCCTGTTTTCCTTGCATGTTCAAAATCCATTGTTGTCTTTTCTCCTAATTTTGAGTGTTTACTAAATCATCAACTCAACACTGATTTTCACAAATTTGAAACTTACACATAATTATCATACAAATGGACTTAAAACGGACATAGGTGTATGTATCAAGATACTGTATGCTGTGACGCAGAATGTCCAGCATGAGTTTCAATTCCAAACCCTTACAATCACCGATACCCCATTTCTAACCCCCGTATGGCCTGAATAGCGGTCTGATGAGACAAAGTGTCCCTCCGGAACATCGAGGTCACGCCGCCAATCAAGCACTCGTACCCCTTGTCACCTAGCGGGAGTTTCTGTCCAATCAGCAGCCCATTTACATGTACTGTTCAACCCGACTTCAAAATCTGGAATCAAGTCTCATAGATGAGCAGAGAAACTCCTGCTGGGGCCAATCGGGTCCGAAAAGGTGTCGGATTAACCCGCCAGCCACCGGATCTCACTCGGTTCGGCTTGAAAATGAAGACAGACCTCGCTGTAACGCGAAGATAGAAGGGTGGCTAGAAAGGTCACAACAAAAACTGAACGCTCGGTAAGAACGTATGATGGAGAATCGTAAGTGAAAATAAAAAACTAGAAAGGATGTCATGCTGATTCAATTTGTCTTAAAGTCGCTTCAAATAAAGATTGAAAAATGTGAGCGTAATACACCCAATCTGCAGGACAACAGAGGTTTGATGACGTCAATGGCATTGAATGTGGTATAGTTGCACTTGTATACAGTATTTTGGAATGAAATATGTAATTACATCCATACTAAGTGTCTAAAATTCTTCTCGAGAGAAAGGAGTGGGTTGCATTTCTTCCTGTCTGTCATTTTTATAAAAGTCGCTCTTTCGGATTGCTACATGAGGCGGCCGGGCAGCTGAGAGGTTGGCACGTCCGCGGGACAGTTTTGAGATCATGGGTTCAAATCCAGCTACCCAGCCTTCCTGTGCGGAGTTTGCATGTTCTCGCCGTGCTTGCGTGGATTTCCTCCGGGCACTCCAGTTTCCTCCCACATTCTCAAAACATGCATGTCAGGTTAATTGGCTGGTCCAAATTGTTCCTAAGTGTGATTGAGCAAGTGAGTTGTCTGTCCCTGTGTGCCTTGCTGGCAATCAGTTCAGGGTGTCCCCCTGCCCACTGCCCGCTGGGATGGGCTCCAGCACCCCCGAGACCCTAAAGAGGATAAGCGGTACCGATAATGGATGGATGGATGGATTTGTACGTAAAAATGTTAACAATGTAAAATGTTTTTTCTCCTTTCTTATTTTTACATATTTTACATCTATCATTGTTTTTGTCATTTTTTTCCACCTTTTAGCAACTTTTGTTTTTATCAAATAAATTGTTACATTGTAAAAAATTCCGTAAATGCAAAAATGGCATAATTAATAAATGGAGATATGTAAAAGAAACAAGTCATAACAAGCCAAGTCATGTTTATTTGTATAGCCCTTTACCTCAAAGAACACAAAAACAACAAAAAATGTACTCAATTCACACATTTATGTTATCAGTCTTTTAAGTGGGGATGGTCTTTTTTTCTTTTTTTTGACTCGTTCAACAAATCTCGATTTCTGGGTTATTTTTTGTTTGGATTTGTACATGTTTACAATGTAAACACGTTGATTTAAAAAGAAGTTTGAAATATTTTCAAATGGGGAAATGTTCAATTTTATTTAATTTAATTCTGTGACATCTCTTCAATTGTACAAAATAATTATGCATTTTTTTTGTTGTTTTCTTGTAGTTGTACTTGCACTCTCTCTCCAGTGGTTACAAAGGAATGAGTTATTTGCTCTTTAAAATAATATAACAATGGCTTATGTTTATGTACAGATCAGTGTAACTTTAATACAGTTAAACACAAAGTGTAGCACATTTTTTAAAAAACGTATTTTTGATGTGCATTATTTGAAATATTTGAAAGATTATCCTTATTTTTTTTTTTATTGAAATAAAAATTAGATGTAACTTTGAAAACTAGGTAATTATGACAGAGCAATGCTTGTTAACTGTCCTAAAATGTATGTTCTTCAAAAAAATAAATTAAAGATAAAATGACATTAGCAGCAACATGATACAAAAATAACAATACATAATATGAATACAATGACACCTCTATATATGAAATCAATTCCTACCCGGATCGTGATGGTATCTAGTCTTGCTCGTATCTCGAGTGAATTTATCCGATACAAAATGACTGAAAACCGATTGATCCGTTCCCAGCCTCCCAAAAGCATCCAAGTTAACACTAAAAGGCTATAAAACACATTTTCCTGATCATTAAAACACTCTCAAATAGTAATTGAACATAAAAAAAGGGTAATAACATAACAATGATGACTTTGAAACCCCGCCCTGTAGTGATGTGGAAGGTATTGCGTGCTTGTTTAGGGTGGTAGGTCTGGGTTAAGGGATCCATGAACCATGCCTGCTGTCCCAGTCTGATGGGGAGATTATAATCCATCCGTCTTGATTATTGTAATGTACCACTCTCCGGTCCCCCAAAGTCCAAAATCAATAGCCTGCAGCTGGTACAAAATACTGTAGCGAGGCTTTTAACAAGAAAGTTCCTTGACATTACCCTGATTTTAGCTAAACTGCATTGGCTCCCACTTAACTTAAGATGTGATTTTAAGGTTCTGTTAGTTGTACAGCATACAAAATCATGCATGGACTTGCTCCCTCATATGTTTCAGATGTATTTTCTCCCTATGTTCCGGTCCAGAGCCTTTGCTCTGAAAATGCTGGTCTACTACTAATCCCAAGAGCCAAGAACAGGGCGTTCTCCATTGGGGCCCCGGTGCTGTGGAATGCTCTTCCCACTGAGATTAGATCTGCCACTTCAGTGGAACTGTTTAAATCTAGGCTTAAAAACACACTTTTACCCTACAGTTTATGAATAATCTTTGTTTCATGTTGACAATATCTGTGTATTATTTGTCATTGCATCCGTTGCAGCCTGGTCATCTTGGAAGTGGCATTACCTCGTGTGTGGTCCCCTCTCAGGGTTTTTTCATTTGTTGAGGGTTTTTGAGTTGTGCCTTGCCCTCATGTAGATTTTAGATCAGGGGTGGTGTAATAATAGTCTGAAGTTTGCAATAATCTGTGATCTGTGCAGCCCTTTGAGACTCTACATGATTAAGGGTTATACAAATAAACATGACTTGACTCGGTAATGGCTCTGGGGAGGAAACTGTCTCTGAGCCTGTTAGCTAGCAAAGTCCTCTAGATTGGGTAGAGAGCAGCCCATGGTTTTCTGAGCTGTGTTGATACCTCTTAATAAGGTTCTCCTGTCTGCTGCCATTCACCCGGCTACCCACACTGTGATGTCGTATGCAAGTACTCGAAAATATATTGTTCGAGGCGGTACTTGCTGTAAACAAAAAAAAAGTCTGTGTATTATTTTCGAGAGCCTCCCCCTCGCTAATGGGCTTGATTTGCAAAAAGACACTCGCCCATCTTGGTCATCTCGTCTCCAAAATGCAACATAAAGCAAAGAAAGATTCTCTGATGTATCAGAGCTCGACCCACCGCCTCAGCAAACGCTGATTGCCCCCCTGGCCGGCTAAGAGCCCTGATGGGAAATAAAAGCGTCTTGCTTTTAATGCATTTTTTCCTTTATGTCTGATTTTCAATGCCGGTTGCAGACGTTGTTGGTACAAATAGGACGCCTGAGTTGAACTACAACAGGGCTTATCAACATTTTTGAATGGGTCTCCAACATTTTTGAAGCTTTGTTACTATTTAGCATGAAAGGCTACCAGTGTGATATGCATTTCTAAAAAAAAAAGTTGTATTACTTTGTTATTATTATGTTATAACCAGATCATAATTATTGAGAAAATGTCTAAATTAGGCACAGTAAATCATTAAAACCTCATGCTAGTGAGAAATACAATTTTCTAGACAATTACAATGACCCGGTGAGCCATTTTCGTACCTACTATTTGGCCTACTCAGGTGTTCTCAAAAGTTTCCATTTTGCTCTTTTATTTTTTTACTCAAGACCAGAATTATCTGAATATTGCTCAATGGAGTTATTGTTTCTACGTGTATTATTTATTTCTTAGATAAGTGTGTTTTATTGTGATTTTTTTCCATAAACATTATATTCAAAAGTCATAAGTAAATTAGAAAACTTACTGTACAATAATTTAACATATGGGATATATTTTTGCTCATTTTAGTTGTACGTATTATTTTAGTATTCTTAAGATAAATTTGTCTATTAATATAAGAAGAAAAAAACGTTGGGTTTTTTTCGAAATATTAAAAAAAACCTTCATTTCTTATTGACAAGAGAAAAAACGTAAACATTTGCAAAATTATCTGTATTGATATATGAAAAACAACCATGTATATTTTACTATTTCAGTGATTTTTTTCATCAAAATTGTCTATTGACAAAAATAGAAAAAAATATATATAACTTGCAAACGAGAAATACATTTGCTAATTGTATTCATTTTTAGCTAATGTTGTCAGGAATTGGAACAGGATCAGGACCCAAACGCGAGACGTTACTCACACAAGCCTTTTATTTTACGGGAAATGGGGAGTTACGCCCGTTAGGCAGCGGTCTGGCGTGAAATGATAGGAAACCAGAAGCTGACGAGATCAATACCAATTGCTCGAGTTGATATCGGACAGATGGGGTCGATACGGGACAGGACGGGACAGACAGAATAGATAATGAAACATGATATCGAGTCCCACGATTGAAACTAAATGTCCTTCGTTAAAGTCCACAGTCTAAAAATCACAGCCGGAAAAATAAATGGAAAATGATACCGGTACTTAAGGTTTGATGCAGACCTGCAGAGTCCAGGTCCCGTTGATCCAAGGAAAAAAGTGTATATTTCCAAAGGTAAGGGTGGGAAAAATATATCAGATAAACACATTTACTCACGCAACTCCTTTTTCTTTAACCAACTTTTTACCCCCTCTTCTTTCCCTGTCTGTCGCTCACCTTTAGCGGTCCCCACTTAAACTCGGCACCCCGCGTTTGTTCCGCCTCTCATTCTCCGTTCACCCGTATCAGAATAAGTGTCTAAAATAAATACAAATAAATACATTACAAAAAATATACAGTTGCAAATACATATTATACATGGGTTACACATATTTACAAAGAAAGACGGTACACCGAGAGAGTTTTCAAAGCTTTAATAATAATAATATAGCTTTGACAGGGCAGTTAATGGTAGCAACACTCGAGCGCCGCTGGCGGCCGTTAGAAAAATAACATAAATTGGCTGCATCACTGATAAGCCGCAGGGTTGAAAGTTAGGGAAAAAGTAGCGGCTTATAGTCCGGAATTTACGGTATATTGTTTTTACAGCAAACATTCCCACAATGAAGTGTACGGGCCTTCACAGTTCAAGCGTAGACTTGAAGAAAAGAATGGGGCAGATGGTAAAAGTTTAACCAAACATCCGTTAAACGATATGTAACGTTTTGAAGAGCGCTGATTGCCTCGGCGCCCGATTGACACGTATATTGTTTGCATTACGGGCCCTCTTAACATACTGCAGATGTCTCATTAGATTTGCATCTCATTACGCCGGCATAGCTTCAATTGATCTTTTTCATCACGGGAGATAATAGTCGCTGATTGCAGACGGGTCGGCTTCATGCAAATTCTTGGAAGCGCTCCTAATGAAAGGCAATTAGCGGGATTGACGCTTGTTCGCGGGGAAAAGTGAAACACTTTTGCTTTGACGGCTGAGAGGCAGTCATGGGAAGGTTAAGGGCTTGCAGTCATGAGTCACATGATCTTTTTTTTCTCTTATCTTTTTTCATTATTTTTTTCTTATGCACCTGGATAACATTTACTTGTATTGGATTCACCTGAAGCGCGCAGCCCCATGGTGCAGAGGTCCTGGGTTCAATAACAAATACCGCAGCATCTCCCTGCGGAGTTTGCATGTTCTCCATGTGCCTGCGTTTGCCTGTTCATGTTTCAGTGTGTGTGTGTGTGTGTGTGTGTCAGAGAGGCTGCAGCGCTCAGTGAAAAGCTTGTCGTATTCGCTCCTATTCTTTGTCTATGGCGGAGAGAGGGCGAGGGGGATAATTTTTTGTGTGTGTTTCTTGCTACTTTTTTTCATTTTATTTCTTTTATTTGTTTTTGTGTATGTGTTTGTCTTGGTGATGGTCACCCCTCTCGAGGGATATGACCAGGGTAGTTAACAGTCATCATTTTATAGCCATTCATGTCATAATCCATGTGCCTTGTAGTCCAGTGTGCCTTATAGATAGATAGATAGATAGATAGATAGATAGATAGATAGATAGATAGATAGATAGATAGATAGATAGATAGATAGATAGATAGATAGATAGATAGATAGATAGATAGATAGATAGATAGATAGATAGATAGATAGATAGATAGATAGATAGATAGATAGATAGATAGATAGATAGATAGATAGATAGATAGATAGATAGATAGATAGATAGATGGTTTTAAATCCATGTGCCTTGTCGTCCAGTGCGCCTTAAATATGAAACTATATTAGAAAATGCTATTTTTGGAAAACAGGTTTTTTTTTTCTTATTACAGTTGTCATAAGGAAAATTAATCTCCCAAACCTGTCTAATTCTTGGGAGGATGATCAAACATTACACAGTACATTAAATCAGTCATTGGTATCGGTATCACCTGGATAACTAAGACGGCAGGAAAACCCAGTTATAGTGTTTCCCTTCTCATGGCTATTCTCCAGCCAGGCTTCTAAAACTCCTGCAAAGGCAGAAATTGTGTCTGAGTGGAGGCTTCTGGCCCCAAATCGACATTGACTCCTTGACTCTGCGGCAATCCATCAGTCAAGTGACCGGAGGCGCTTCCTGCTCCCCCCTCGGGGGCGCTTCTTACCACCAGGATGAGAAAGAAGTCGAGAGAAAAAAGGGCTTCTTGAACCTGGAGGAAAAGGAGCTGGGTTGAGGTTTGCGGTTTTGGAGTTTTTTTTTTTTCTTCCTAGCCTGAAGAAGCTTGTCTTATTCACTCCTATTCTTTGTCTATGGCGGAGAGAGGGCGAGGGGGGTAAACAGAGGGCGAGTCTTCTCTAGCCGACTCTCTCACAGTTGATTAGTAACTCCCGCCCTGGCTCGACCCCCGAGGGATTCTATGCCAGTTTCCTTTACACATCTCCCTTGTCATGCACCCAGCAAGCTTTCCTCCCAAACATACAGTCCCTGCAGACATTTTGAGGGAATCGGTGTTGGGAGTAACGCGTTATAGAGGATTGCGTTCTTGGAATACAGTGACTTTTTTCAGTAACTAGCACTGTAACGCAATAGTGATAAAATCTTGTAACCCAATTGTTGTTAACATCGGCTACCTTCTAAGAGCAGACTAAGAATTATTACATCTTCTGTTATTTGCCGGTTGTTCATTCGTTTGGGAAACTTTCATGGTTGCCATGGCGCCCCATTGGCCATGCCTGTGTCTGTCACGGTTGCCGTGGAGCCCAATTGGCCCCGCCCGTGTGTGTCACGGTTGCCATGGTGCCCAATTGGCCCCGTCCGTGTGGTGCCAGCTGCGGTTCGTTGAAAGATTGACTTTCTGTTTATATAAAGCTCAGCGCTCTCTTGCTTCAGTGTCAGCCCGTCAAACGAACTTCTGCCCCACAAGACGTGGGTTCTGACTTGGTCGTGTTTTCCTGTGATATCTCCAGTCCGGTATTGTTCCCGTTTATTGTTGTCCTGTTTAATTTTGGGTTCCAGTTTAGTTTCCGTCTGTTTTTGTCCTGTTTATTATGTTCTCCAGTTTTCTTTCTTGTCTGGTTTCTCCTGTTAATTTTCACTATTCTGATACGTTATCTATCCTGTCTGTCACTTCCTGTCAGGTATCGGCCCCATCTGTCGAATATCTACTCCGGCAATTGGAATCAGTCTCGTCGGTCTCTGGCTTCCGGTCTTTCCACCCCAGACCGGCTACTTAACGTGTGTGACTCCCCATTTCCCGTAAAGCAAAGGCTTGTGTGACAATGTCACGCGATTGGGTCCTGTATCTGTTCCGGTTCTGACAGAAACGACAAGTAACCAGGAAAGAAAATGGGTCGGGGGTTAAAAAGGTGTGGAGGAGATATGTTCTGATACTCTGTGCAACCCAAAAAAATATAGAGCTGTGTCAACCCACACTGTGTTTCAGTAATCTACAGGAGGCACCACGCACACACACACATGGGCGTATAGCACGAAACCAAGATAATGGTTTAAGCATGGATATGATTGTTATCATAGCTGCTGTTAGCCTCAAGTTGGTTGCATGAAAGCGGGTTAAATTTACCTCTGCTCAGATACTACAGAGATTTGTATTTTACAGCTACACTGCTCTAGACCAGGCTAACACCCAGGTAAAGAGTATTTCCAGAGATACATATAGCACGTTTACTTGCAACCAGGTGGAAAATAAATATGTTTTAAAGAGTTTCCTTGGAGTTTCTTTATATGTTGGATTATTTTGATTTTCCTGCATTGAAATTTCACGGTTTAGCTACAGTGTCATTTCATTAAATTTGGTTATCTGTATAATCTCAACAGTCATCATTTTATAGCCATTTATGTCATAAAGTTGTTGCAGTCAGTCCATCTGTTTTATTGCTGTACCAATTAAGAATTCCTGTCGAATGGCCACCAGAGCTTTTATGTATATGTATATTACAGTGTTTTTTGAGAATCTAAAAAGTGACACAAAAAGTGACGCAAAAACTTGCAAAGACGGTTTCAATGAAGTCTTTGGTAAGGGTAATAGAATATGTATAGGTCCAATTCCCATTCATCTGTTCCCTAATGAAAGAGTGAAAAGTTAGTTCTGTGAAGGATCAATAAAAAAGGAAAAAACAGGCAAATACTCCCGACCGCACAAAATTACCCTGATTTTATTTCAAACGCACCACCACAAAGGATCGTTTCAGGGTGATATGTTTATATCTACCTGCATTAAACAACTGAATACAGTTCGACTGGCGTTGCCTCAAGTACAAAGTACGAGAGCATGTAATTTCTTCCTACTGATGTTCTGATGTTCTCCCGACTGTCGTTGTCCAGCACGCCACCATTTGAAGAGGGCCCCAAAGAACAATGGGATTGGGGAAGCGCTACACCCTGTCACAAGTCATCCACAACTTGACTCTCAGTAACATATAAATACGTTTGCAAATGCATGGTCCTTTAGTGCCAAAACGTCAAAACACGTTTTTATTGTTTTATTTAAAAAAAAAAATCAGATTATTGTCCACACATCGGAGAAGGCCCCACTAACTAGTCTTTGTTCCTGTATCCAGCAATAGAGAGTGTGTAAGCGGCCCACGTGGCAAGTAGGGGTAGTGAAGCAGTGTGTTAAGAGAAGCAAATGTATTGATACGTAGATAACACTTCAACAGAGCATTTTTTTCCTTTGCAAAAAGATGACAAAGTCCCTTTTTCATCGTCGGGGCAGAGAGGGATGATGCTTGGTTCACCTCTGCATGAATACAATTGCAGTGGTGACCAAAAATCATGTGATCACGTTATAGGAAATATCAGGCGCTGAGAAGTTCTTGCAAAAACTTCATGCACAAGTTTCTTTAATTTGTGGCTATGTGAGTACAAACGGTAATTTGTAAAAAGATAGTTACTTTCATAGTAACCCCCTTCTATTGGATGTCAGTAATCGGCTGGTTAATGCCATTACTTTAAATGAAGTAACTAGTAACTCTGACTAATTACTTTTTTCAGTATGGTACCCAACACCGGAGGGGATTCGCACCTCCCAATATGAGAGCTTGATTAAAAGGGAATGGAAACACAGGCGGCCTTTGTTCTTTTTGTCCTCAGCTCTCGGTTAAATAGGACTTAGTAGGGGATAGCTCGGCCTGTCAAACGGCGGCGAGGAATAGGAGGCAACATCTGGGAGGAGATAAGGACGGCAAAAGGGAAAAAGCAAAAAGGCGCTGGCGACGTGGCGGGTTTTCAAATTGGGATCAAAAGGTTGGCGCTAATTAACAGGCTAAATGCAAGTTGCAAGGATTCGTGGTTGGAACTTTGGGAAGTGAAAGTAGCTACGCTCATTTACTGTTCAAGAACATCCTTGAAAAACGTAATGAACTACAAGAAAGTACATTGGCTGAATTGTTCTCGTCACGTGATTTGTTTGCCTCCGGACGGGTGTATCACTAGGGGTGGGGAACATGTAGATAGGATGAGATCCATTCAGGTGAGTGAAGTGTGTAGCAGCTAGTAGTATGTATTGATTATGCACACTATGTCCAGTGTTTTATTTTCTCTTGTTTACTACCAGAATTGTCTTACTGATACACTGACACCGGTAGTGAAAACTAGTTTTATGTAAACATAAACTGCAAAAAGTAAAACCTTGTATAGCATTTGGTCGATGATTTTAAGATAATCTTGGTAGATGATTTTTTTTTTTAAATTGAGCAAAGGTATATTTAGAATGTCATGATTACCGATATGCATCACCTGTGCCCGTTCCTTTGGCGCCAACTGCCTCCGACTCTGATTGGCTCTCTGTCCTTATTTTAACCCACTCCTATCCCTTTTGTCAGTCCGTCTGCGAACCTCATTTAACACTAGGCAAGCCTTTTTTCGACCCTGAGTCCAACCCATTTTTTGCTTGTGTCGACCACGTTTTTCTCTCCTGTCCTGGCTACTGCCCTGTTTTTCGTTCCCGACACCGCCATCGCTCGACACGGAAGATCAACTTCTGCATTTAGAACGACCTGCTTCCTGTGTCCAGCAATCACCAGATCGTGGGCATAACCCTTCCCCTTTCTTCTAATAAAACTTGTGAGAAACATAACGCAAGTGGGCTCTGTCTCTGTTCCGGTCCTGATATAAAATTATAATTTGCTTTGATATTGGAGGTATCACAAATGCAAAAAAAAAAAAAAAAAAAATGAAGTGAAGGTTCTGCTTGAAAAGCGGTTTGTTTCAGATGTTTTCTTGGTAACGAGTATTTTCAAGACGCTAAGCAAAGTTGAACCATTGTTTACTAAGTATTATTACTAAAGCTGTTCTCATGTTCTCATGTGCTACTGAAAAATGATGGTTCGAGTTTTTTTTTTATATGTTCTCTGCCTACAGTAGCAACAGACTAAATTTTCTATAGGCCTTCAAATATAAGTCATTGAAAGATACAAATTAGAATTTGGAGAGTAATGCAATTTAAAATCTGTATTAATACAGCAGATAGTGGATGTCCCCTGGCCCCTGAAGAGCAAATGCTCACTTGTCTCATGTTGTCACTTTGCGTTCTGTTCACACAGCAAGGAAAAAAATAGAGAGAACTGAATCAACAGCGCCTCTGCTGAGTGCCGCTAGGTACTACACTCCAATCCAAATCATTGACATTCTGGTGTCAAAACAACATAATATGGAAAAAATGTATTGAATTCGAAGAGCAATTGCAGAGGAAATTGGCAATATTAATGCTCCAATAACGGATTCCTGCTGTTGTTTTTCTTGCCATACAAGGTTTAGCATATGTATTCATTATGCTAGTAGAGGGGAGGGAAACAATCAAGATAAGATAAGCCAAATCTACATTTGTTATGTGCTGCTATAAACTAAAAAGGCAATTTTTTTGAATGTTGCCAGAGACAATATCCTTCTCAGGTTTCCGATGTAATAAAAACAAATATTGTTTTCATTTCACTGTGAAACTGACTGAAAATATATATAAAACTGTAACGACTACGTAAAACATCGGAATTCATAATAACGAAAACAAAACGAATCAATGTAAGAGAGTAAGACATGCTAGCCTCTGCGAGCTACCACGCTAATTCATTACTCGTTGTTAATCCCAATTAATATCCAGTTAAATAGGTTGATTAGCTGTATATGTGCGCATGGACTGCACCAAGAAAAACAGATGCTAATTCATCTTGCCCTTTATTAATTTCAAAGCTGACTGAAAAAGGTCTATAATTCTAACGACAAACATAAGATATTAAAAACAAAACAGGAATATAACCTCAAAGTGATGTTGCCTACGTGTTATAGATAGTACTAACATTCTTACTTCTGTGAGCAACTGTGCTAATCGCTAGCCAGGGTAAGGAATGTTACTTTAAAAATGTAATCCAATACAGTTGTTAGTTACCTTTTGAAAAATGCAATCAGTGACACACTGGGAAAGGATGTGACAAGCCCGGCAATGTTAGCTCTCAGTCATTTGATCGAGCTTGTGTGTTGTTGTGGGTCTTGTCTCGTTGATCTCTTGAGTGTTGAGTGTATTTATGTCATGATTACTGATGCCGGGGACCTGAGTCTGCTCCGTTGATGCCAACAGCCACGGACCCTGATTGGATGTTGTAACAAACCCCCGCCTTTCTGAAAACACTCGTCAGATCGTCTGCGAACCTACGCTACACGCTAGGCAAGCCTTTGTGACTCTCCGACTCTATCCTGCCCTGTTTTCAGTCTGATTCCCGTTGTCGACCTCTTTTCTGGACCCGTTTATATTTTTGCTCCTCCGCCCCGGCCATCGACCTGTTTTTTTGTTTTCAACACTGCCTTCCCTCGACACGGATGGGCCAGTTCCGCGTGCCCAGCTATCTGCTACCCGTGACCGACGATCATCGGATCATGGGTGCAAGTTCTTTCCTCCTTCTAAATAAAGCTGAGTAAAACTAATTATATATATATATATATATATATATATATATATATATATATATATATATATATATATATATATATATTCAAATATTAGGCGCAGTGTTAATTTCACAAGGCATATGCTGACAGCAGTGGTGTCTTGCGCCACTTTTTGCCACAAAATATGAAAACACCATCTGCCGCGCAAGCAGGCATCTAAACTAGCCAGGGGCCGGACTGGTCCCCACTGCGTCCTGGGATTATTTTAACGGTGGGTTGGATCTTCCCTATTAGCCTCCGGCGGCCCGGATTACCGTGCGATCATCATTATGCGCCAGCGCTAAGCACTCGCGCTTTTCATTAAGTCTCGTTAGCTTAAGCAAGCGGCGACTCAGATTAGTTGAAGGAGAAAAAAAATCGGAAATTGTGTCTCTTCTTGTTTTTATTTGGCACGGGAGGACGGATGATTACGGGAAACGCTAATCCAACATCTTGAAAATCAATCCGTCGTTTGTCAAGATAAGGAACGGACGCAAAATGGAATTGAATTGGCGGGGGAGTATCCTGAAGAGACCGCTCGTTTGTCTCAAAGAGCGACGAGTTATGACTTTTCTTGCGTTACGAAAACGATGAGAGGGTGGTTACAGTCCTCTCGTGTATATTAAAAAGTATGAGATGTGCTTACCGTCTTCGATTTAAAGCACATACTAAAATTGCATGAGATTCTGTCCAATGTATCTGTTGTGCCTAGCCAAATAAAATATTAATGTTATCCATGGTTTTAAATATTAAGAACATTTAATTATATCAAAGGGATTGGCTGGCAACCAGTTCAGGGTGTCTCCTTCCCACAGCCCGATGATATGGGATTGGCTCCAGCACCCCCGCGACCCTACTGAGGATAACCGGTGCAGCTAATGAGATGAGATAATGAGATGAATTATATCAAATAATCATAGAATTATACAATACGGTAAAAATCCAAAACTTAATTTAATCCACATGGTAATTGTACACCTATTGTACATTAAGTATACTGCATAAGCTTTTATTATGAATCGATATTTTCAATGTAGCATACAGATTTAGACAAATGTCAGGAATTTCAAGCAAAGGAACAAAGTTCAGCTTGATGTCAAGTCGGGAACAGAGAACTGAAACTTTTAGAATTGGCTCATAACACAAAAATGTGTAAACAGGCGGTAAGCAGAAAACTAAAGTTGTGCTTTCCTGTTGACCTATACAAGGCCTCAAAAAAGTTATAAAAATCTTACTCCAAAATATCATAGAGACTACTTCTAAAATTGTTGGATTGAAGACTTTTGATGCGGTGGTCTCCAGAATATATTCTGTCAATAAAAACAGCTCGAGAACCAGTACATCTCCAGCCTCTTAATTTCCTGAGATTCTTCTCACCCGACATTCAACAAACACGCGAAGGACAAGATCAGAATCCACGATCCTTCTTCATGATCAAAAATCATTTAAAGGACAGTGCGTATTATTGGACCATTCCATGTCACAGTATGTTGTAGTGTATGTGTACTTCTTTTGAAATTCTAACACTACTTTTTAATGTTACTCGCCTCTAAAACCTAAAAATGAATATATTCTTACTTTCATTCCCTAATTCACTTTAAACTTTGACGCTAACTTGCAATTCATTCCCTGCCATTGACAAATATTACTGCTTAAACTGTATTTTTATTAATGCTAGAAAAACTGATTGAATCTAAGATAAGATCTTTTTTCTGCTTAAATGCGCAAAAAATACCTCAACAACCACTTTTCTCATTCAATGCCATAAGACATGAGATCCGATTGAACATTCTGTACCACTGACTGCTCGTGAAGTCTAATCTACATTTTCCATTACACTTAGAAATGATTAAATCCCACACCATTTTGTTTATTTGAAGTTTTTTTTTCTATTTTACTCCATTCGTAACATTTGAAGATTAAGAAATAAATACTTAAGATTGATCTTTTCTCTCATTTAATGCCTTTGAAGGCTAAAGTCACAAATGATCCACTTGAACGTTCAGTGCAATTGACGAATATTGATGTCTGATCTGCATTTTCCTCTAACACTTACTCACCCTAAAATAAAATTGATAATTTAGGTATTTTTTTCCTTTATTCACTCTTTTTTTCACTTTTTTCTCTGGTAGAATACAAAATAAATACTTAAAGCAACTCAACTGTCTCATTCACTATCGTTTGTGGCTATAGTACTTAGATCCACTTGACCGTTACGTGCCATTGATGATTAGTGATGTCATATCGGATTTTTTTTATTTAATCGGGCAGTCAAGCGGAAAATCAATTTCTTTGGTGTGCACTTACAGATGCTTATGTTTTTAATGGCTAAAAAGCATATCATTTACCTTGTTAATGGTTGATTTGTTTTAAGAGTACCCAAAAACAGAATATTTGATCAAAATTCATGGGTTGCTGTTTTTATAATGATAAATTGATTGATTATGATAGTTAAACAGAATATGGCAGCAGTTATTGACGGGAAATGGAAGCCCAGCAGCAAAACGAGCAAAAGTGATGAAAACCGCCATTGAGCCAGGTGTTCCCGACCCGAGCCCAGACAAGGAAATGAAGTGAACTCGGCATCGGGCGACACTGATGAAGTGCTTTACAGCACCACGCTGATAAAGCAAATTGATCCTCCGATAAATCCAGGCGAGCCCACCAGACTGCGACGTGATGAACGGCTTTCATCAATACAGATAAAAATCGGGCGCGGTGCGCCATTAGCGCCACAAACCGTGCAGGGTCGCGAATGGACGGAAATCAAACGGCATGGTTACTTTGATAGGGCTCGTGTTTTGGATCGTGGCAAGCGTACCTCTTTATACGAGCACCTCTAATTTAGAAATACGAGTTGTATGTGCAACAAAACCTTGCTCGCTATACAAAAAAAATTCAGGTCTTGAGCAGTCCCAAAGGCTACCACAAGAGACTGCTCACCACTACCATCAGCTTGTTACAGTTTGTGCAAACAGTAAGTCACTTAAAATGTATATTTTTCAGTTAATAAAATAGGATAAATAACCAAGTCCTAAAGGGTGGAATTAACACAATAGGCATTAAATCAACATATTAGAATTAATAAGTTCAAATAACGTTTGTGGTAATTTGGTATAAATTGTGGTTTTAAATGTGACTTTTGGATACAGCTTAATTAATTCAAACACAGTTAGGACAAAGTCACCTGAAAAAGTCAGCTGGACAAATTGTACGAACAGGTTTCGAATGATGATGTTTTTCTCGTGTGTATACAATGCTGCGTTTAAGTGCACCATAGAAACTTGCCAACTTTTACCATCGCAGTTGTTTTCAACCTCTTTTGAATCAAAGCCCATTTCTTTCATTGAAAAGAATCCCGCGGTACACCACCAGTGGGTGCATTTCCGGTAAAAGTAAATTCAGATAAAATAAAGATTTTAATAGACCCCACACGGCACAGTATGTTAATTAATTACTTTGCAAGTGTGCCGCGGCACATTGCTTAAAAAACAAGGACTAACTTCAGAACAAAAACATTACATTTTACATGTATCTTAAAAAAGCCAATCCTCCAAAAAACATATCTGTCAACCTGTACGTTTTTGCTTTACAAAGTACGTTTATTATGCATTTTAAGACGTGTACGACGTACAAGAAAATCTGTACGGAAAAACGCAGATTTGTAAATTATGGGTACCATCTGGTAAACAAAGACTATCATGAAACGGCAAATCATTCCGCCGCGGTAGCCTCTATCTCGGTATCGTTTTTATTGCTGCAAACGAAGCGAGCGGTTTGATACTACCGTGCGCATGCATCTGCCGCCTGGGGATTTCCCATCATGCATCATTCCCCCAAAAAAATAAATATATGTATATATGGTGTAAGATTATTTGGTATTTTGTAAGGGAAAATACGACAGTTTGTACGGGCATGAAGCCGTGGAGGTTGACAGGTATGAAAAATGTTTGTGCTTAAATTCATTTAGAGTTACAGTGACATTGATTTTAAGTCAAGTCAAGTCAAGTCATGTTTCTTTGTATAGCCCTTAGGCACAAAGAGTCTTAAAGCACTGCACAGACCACAGATTATTGCAAACCACGCACTATTATGACACCATCCCCTGATCTAAAACTTACATAAAACCTAAGTGTACAGTAAGTGCTTAAATATCATAGCAACACTCTCTCGATCTCATACCTGTCAATCCCATCTTAGCGCTCCCTGTATCAATGGTTGGAATGTCCCTTATTGAGGGTTAATAAACCTTCCAAACACAACATTGCACCTATGTATTCATAGCAAGACAGTCTATGTAGAATATTGCGACAGTATTAGCAAACTACAATGACATTGTCATCTTTTACTGGTGATCGAGACGATTTGGATTCGAGGCAAATTGGGCAAGAGGAGATCTTTTTTTTTTTATAAATTATCCTTTAAAAATTACAATTTGGAATGATAAAATACTTGCAATTAAATTCATTAATATCATCTTATGACTGTATTTTTTATGTCTAATTAAGATCCCATTGTGTTTTACTGTTCAGGAAGATGTGTTTATTAGATATTTAGGGTTTAGTTGGTTACGAGAGGACAGGAACAGACCAATTGCTTTTTAATCATTTCATGTTGGGAAAGTTTGCTCGTTACACCAGTAATTCGAGCTATAAGCATGAGCCTGGAATGAAAGCTCGTATGAGAGGTAACCCTGTAGGTGTATGTGTGTTTGAGGTGGTTAGAGAACCAAAAAACAAACAGAAACTGCATTTTTTTTGTCCAACCACTCCTCCCAGAGACAGGAATCGCCATTAGGAGGCCGGTTTGCCATCTGGCCCTGACAAGCGACCCAATCGACGGCAAAAACGCCCCCTTGGATGCCCACCATTACCCAGATGGCCCTTTGGCAAGAGAAGGGGGGGCGGGGTGTTGTTGTGTCCTACCTACATCGAGCGCACTCTGGTGTTCATATCCAGTAACACATTCGATTTCTAATCGATTTGATTGTTTGGGGTCAAGCGAGCGTGATTTTTCATGACCCTAATGTTCAGTTTTGCCACAAATGTCACTTTGCATCAATTTAAACAAATTTTAAAGCTTTATTTTGACGTCAGTCCTAAATCTGACATTGAACGGGTTCCGCAACCTTCTCACTCGCACGAAAACTCGCACGCGCGGCAATGCAATGACGGCAGCCTATAAAAAGCAATCGCGCGACTGTGACACTTCAAGGTACATTTGTCTCCGCACCTTGACATTGTTCTTTTGTTTTTTTTCACGTCTGCAAAGTTGTGGGGTTTTTTCAGATAGATTCCCCCCTAACACCACCATCCACCCTCCCCCACACCCCCAAAAAAAGCATCGGAGCTTGAAGCGATGCCGGCAATGTCAGAGAAGTCGATGCTCTCTGCAGAGATTGGCAGTCAATCATTGCTGGTGCATTTGCTCGACACGACAGAGGCAGGATGCTTTTTGGGAGGGGTGCACCTTCCCCCCCTTTTCTCAATTTTCCAGCCAAAGTCAACCTATACAATCTGGTCGTCAATTATGAATGTATCTAATCTAAATCTAAACAAAACTAAATCTAATCCTGTTTTATACGTGTTTGTATGTGACTTATAGGTTCCCAAAGGGCTGCACGGATTTTTTTATCCAAGTACACAGTTGTACTTAGGTCCTCCATGGGTGTCTTTAGCTAGGTTTTATGTCAAAGCACTCTGAATATGTGCCAACAAAATCAATTAATAACTGCTTGCGTGTGGTCTGCTTCTGCAGGGTCTCTAACGCCCTCATACGGCCCAATAGCATACTGCAGCTTCCAAGCACCGACCAATCCAAGCAGCCGTATCCAACACCTTGATTTATGCAATTGATAAAAAAACGGGGTCTTTTCTTATACATGATTACAGACTTTTGATGAAGAAAAATATTACATGTGTCACTTGTATCAGGATGCAGATACACAATGTGATTTTTGGCTCACAGTCACGCATAGAATCGGCATTTTGCTGATTTAGCTCTCACGCAGTTTCTTTTTGTCTAATAAATCTTCAAGAACCCCCCAAAATCATCGAAGGACCCAAAGAAACGTACGACACTGCTTGACGCGTAAAGCAGCTTCAGAGTTGGTTGTGCACCGCTCCGCACCTCACCAGGAGAACTTCCCCACGCCATGATAATAACATCCTGTTGCGTTAACGCACCACTCACCTATTCGGATGACGTGGGGCATCCCGCACGAGTATTGAATCCACGCGATCCATGCGACCAGACAGGTCCAGTATTCCAAAGTAGTCCCAAACCGCCAAGTGTGCCGCATGTTTGTAAAGTCACCCGATCCACGTTTTCTTGTTTTTATTCGTGGTGGGGTCCCCCCCAAAAAAACACTTAAGAATTGCGCATCAGGACCCAAGTGGCTTGGTGACCAAAGTCTTCTTTCATTGTTGCTAGTGCCACATTTGCACCGAAACGTGCTTGGATGAGGTTCAAATGCACAAAAGGAAAAACGATAAAAAAATATATACCACTCCAATTGCGCACTCTCAACGCCCTTTGCACAACTTAATCATGCGCACAAACGCAAACATTGAAGAAAAAAGCGTGTGCAGACGAGCAAAAGTGATCCGGTTTGATTCCGGTACTCCCCAAGGTCTTAACTGGTGTTCCGTTACGCGGAGGTGGATGAGGACGCGGACCCAAGAGAGAGCGGCAACCTCTTTGCTTGGTCTTGCGCGAGCGCGCGTCGGTGCGCGGGTGCGAGGCTGCAGGTGGTCCTGCGAACGTGCACGCGTAAGTGACGAATGCGCGCGCGGAAGTCCAGTGGCACTGACCGAGTGAGAGAGCCGGGGGACGCTATAGAGAGATACATGGAGGGAGAGAGATACAGAGAGAGAGAGAGAGAGATGAGAGAGAGAGAGATGAGAGAGAGAGAGAGAGAGAGAGAGAGAGAGAGAGAGAGAGAAATCAACAAAAGACAAAAAAATAGAGAGTGAAGTAAAGATAAAGTGATATAGTGAGAGTCTAAGAGGAAAAGAGCAACATATATATATATATATATATATATATATATATATATATATATAAATATATATATATATATATATATATATATATATATATATATATATATATATATATATATATATATATATATATATATATATATATATATATATATATATATATATATATATCTCATCTCATCTCATTAGCCGTACCGCTTATCCTCATTAGGGTCGCGGGGAGGCTGGAGCCCATCCCAGCCATCTCCGGGCAGTGGGCAGAGGACACCCTGAACTGGTTGCCAGCCAATCGCAGGGCACACAGGGACAGACAACTCATTCGCTCATTCACACCTAGGGACAATTTGGACCGTCCAATTCACCTGAAATGCATGTTTTTGGAACGTGGGAGGAAACCGTAGTGCCCGGAGGAAACCCACGCAAGCACGGGGAGAACATAGTCCCGGCTACCGACCAGTTTTCCCGTCCCTACACCGCCATCGCTCGCTACGGAAGATCCACTTCCGTGTTCGGATCACAAGCCGAGTGTCAGAGTGACCCGCTTCCCGCGTCCAGCAAACATCCGATTGTGGGCGTAGCCCTTCCTCGTTTTTTCAATAAAACTTAGTGTAAACTTTACACAAGTGGGTCTTGTCTCCATTCTGGTCCTGACAGTTAGATTTTTTTAACCACTTTATATATGCCAACCTTTTGACAATAATGGCAGTAGATTTCATTGAGGTCTGTAGTTTTATGCGCAAAACCCAATCCTTCTCCAGAATATTAATAAAAACAAACAACATGTGCTTGTTTAAAACCGGAACCGGTACACTTTTACTAAAACGGAAATCGAATGTGATCTTCAAAGCGGTTAATTCACATGCATAGACTTAGTCGTAGACCTAATTACTAGTCTTAAGTCCAAAATTTTTGTTGTTGCCTAAATTCTAAAAAGCAGTTAAAAAAATAAAAACCTGTAGGCAATTTTAACTCATTCAGTGACATAACGTATGAACACAATTTCAGAAACATTGAGTGCCAAAACGTAAAAATAATTTTGGGGGGTTTCATTTTTAAACCTACTCTTAAGGCTTTGATGCTGCTTTTCAGGGAGTACCAAGTCTCTGGGAATAACTTCAGTATGATAAATCACCTCCACATGGCAGGAATTGCTTTGATCACATATTTGTCTCCACATTGAGGAGCCCCCACTTCCTCATGTTCCTTTGCTTTTTCCATCTAGTGATTGAGCGTGTGTGGGCGGCTTCCGAGTGACAGAAATCATGTGATCACGTCACCCAAAACATTAAGCTCTGAGAAGTCATCATTTATGCATAAGTTCAGTGCTCTTGCAACAAAATGTTATTTTACAAGCAAAGCCCCCTTGTGTCTATGGAAAGCATTGTTTAGATATTGTCGGTATCTCAAATGCCCCCCAAAAAAAAACACAGAATTGAAAGTTCTGCTAGAAACTCACCCTTTCATAAAAAGCCGGTTTCCCAGAACTTTTCTTGGAAACGAGTATTTCCAGGAAACTTAGAAATGTCAGGACCAGAATGGAAACAGGACCCACTCACGTAACGTTTCTCACAGTTACATCAGGAAAAAGGTAAAGGATTGCACACACGACCAGGTGATCGCTGGTCACGGTTAGCAGGTCACTCTGAACGCGGAAGTTGCACTTCCGTGGCGAGCGATGACGGTGTCGGGAGTGGAAAAAACAGGTCAGTAGCCAGGACGGGAGAGCAGACGTGGTCGAGATCAAAACAGATCGTAGCGGTAGACAAGAAGGAGCAAAAAAACAGGACAGGCCAAAAAGGGCCTGCCATGTAAAAACAGATTTGGGGACTGACAGGACAGAGTTTAAATACTGACAGGGATCCAATATGTCAACAAGCTGCAGCTAGGGCCACAAGGGCAGGGCTAATTGGGCGCCATGGCAACCGTGACACACACGGGTGCGGCCAATTGGGCGCCACTGCAACCATGACAAGAAATGTTCAAATGTAGTTTACGGAACAATGGAAAAAAAGCTAGAAACATGCTTTTTCCTCACGAAGGATGAGGTTTGAAGCTTTCGATATGTCCTATACCTACATAGGCACAGATCTACATTTTTTTGTTTGGCGTTCAAATATGCCCCTCGCCCCCCACTTCCCATTTGAGAGAAAAACCTGGCATTAAATGAGTTATAAGCGGCTAAAGCGTTACTGATGGCTGTCATGCTACTTAACAGTAGAACCTGGCATCTCTATAAATAAAGGTTAGACAGTACAACGGAAACTGTGTTCTATTATTCCTCTATTTATCCCTCCATCCACTGAGGAGTGGAGTGAATAACCGTGATGGGCACACTTTATATTCCACCTAATGCGGCGATTGATATTTGTTTGCGTTATGATTTGCAATTATGACAGTCAGTCTAACAAAACAAGGGCGCGATTCAATCTCTGCGCTTAGCAGAACATCATTGATGAGATGGCGTTGCGGCTCATTGCCTTTATTCCTCTGTTTGGAAGGCGGCGGGGGTGGGCGGACGGAAGAAGGGGGAGAAGGGTGGAGATTTTGCAAGCGGGAACAAGCCAGACTGACTGCTGTTGCATATTCATGCCCCCCTTTGCTCAACCCAGAACCGATTTATTGCCTCTTGGCACAACGTAAGGACTATCAACGTGAGTTATGTGGCCCGGCTCTCGCATTATCGAGATTCATTGACTCGATGCTTTTTCAGAGTCCCAAAAAAAATGTACACAGCTGGAGCGCAGCTGACATTCTGGGGTGGGTTTGCCCTCTGTGCACTCACAAACACCGTCGGGCAGAAATGACGATAAAGTGAAAGGATTGGATTATATACAGTCAGAGCCAATTGTTGAGCCAGATCATAATTGAAAAAAAGGAGGCTCCCAGTAAAATCTATTTTTTTGGATTATGAGTTGTGTTTTTGTCAGGGTTTTGCTGGGGGTGTGTCTTATACTCAATTTATGTGTGGAGTTATTTACACATTATTATCATTGTACTGTAATACCTTGTTTATCAGTTACTGGGGATCCCACCTAGTATTTGGACTTGCAGTTGAGGACATTTATTACAAAGTTTCCAAATAAAGATAAAACTGAAGAGAAGTAAATTGGAATGCAGTCCGGACCGTTCGATCAGGGAAGCACCCTCCCACCAAGAAGGCCAAGAGTAAAAAAGATTTACCATCAGCATTACAGACATTCAGAATTCAGACCTCACATCACAAAGCAAAAAACAGGAACTCCATCTAAAGGATTAGTACTGCACATTGCTGAGTCTTCAGGGTTGCATGATAAGACCATTGCTGTGAAAGTACACTGATATGAAATAATACAATCAGCAAGTACTAGTTCACTCAAATATGTGGATGAATAGGAAGTACATTTACACCAACTGAGATGTGATTATGAAAGTAATGCTGATATGAGTAGAACTTAATATAGCTGGAAAATTCATGTTATGGTGATAACATACGCAGTGACTTCTTTTATCAATCTCGCACCTGCCACGCATTTTTAGAAAATATTCTGCTTGCCATCAATGGCAGCAATGGTCTATCTGGGATAATGGGTTGCAGCCGCAAAGGTGCGATTCATTTTAGGCAGAAAGAATTGAAAATAAAATAGCCGCCATGCTTGACACAAAACTGCTCTCACTGCTCCCGAGATCAGCCAAAGTTACATGGAGATAATGAGTAGCCCGCCAAAATATGACTGTTATTCTTAAGCGAACTACAATGGCTGACAAAAAAAATAAATAAATAAAGCCTCTCTGCCAGCCCCTGCTCTCAGCTAAAGTAGATCAGGGATAATGGATTGCAGACACAGCTGTGCATTTTGTTTTAGGCGGGCCAGAACAGCATGGCTTCTGACAAAACTGCTTCTGCCATTCTCTGTCCACAGCAAAATGAAATTAGGGTTAATAGATCACACTTGCACGAGTGTAGTTCATTTTAGACGGGAATACGGTAACATCAAATAATAGCTGCCATGCTTGACACAAATCTGCTCTCACCGCTCCTGATATTAGCCAAAGTCACATGGAGATAATGGATAGCCAGCCAAAACATGGCAGTTATTCTTAGGCGAACTACAATGGCATGTATCAGCTGGCTGAACAAAAAAGATAAAAAAGGTGCTCTGCCAGCCCCTGCTCTCAGCTATGGTAGATCAGGGATAATGGATCATGGACACAGTTGTGCATTTTATTCTAAGCGGGTCAGAACGGCATGGCTTGTGACAAAACTGCTTTCTGCCATCCCCTGTCCACTGCAATATGAGATTAGGGTTAATGGATCGCACCTGCATGAGTGCAGTTCGTTTTAGATGTCCACAGTAATGTCAACAAAGAGCTGCCTGGCCTAAAGAGATAGAAGTTCCTGCTCTCAGCAAAATCTAGTAATAGAGCGTGGGGAGTTCACATAGTTGCCTGGGGATAACAATGACAATAAAGGTATATTCTATTCTATTCTATTCTATAAAGGGTCAAGGCCACAAAAGTGCATTTCATTTTAGGCTGAGATAACGGCAACAACAAGAAAAAAAGCCACTAAGACTGACAAAAGCAAGCTCTGCCATTCCCCGCTTGCAGCAGAATGTGATCAAGTATAATGGATCGTAGCCGCACAACTGCAGTTCAGTTTTTGGTTAACAAAACAGCCAAAAACATTCCAGCTTTAACAAAAATGTGAACTGTTTATGTACTTATACATGTAATATATATGTATAGAATAATTATGTATACATTTAACCATTTAGAATTTGATTTCCATATTTAGAATGTATGTATTCATTTATGACTTATCCATTTAAGACACATCACAGGAAGTGGTGCCCCTAGAACCCTAGCAGTTAAGGGATCTGTGAATATTTAAATAATAAATATACATATTCATATTAGGTCTCTTTAGATATTAATACAATTGCATATTTCTAATTGTATTACATTTTCACATTGGTGTACATACAATTTATGATTCCTTGAGTTGGAGAAGTGAACAAAATGGTATATTATTGTCTGCTGTTGAAGCGCTGCTGGAAGGTACAGTAAAGGGCTTAAGAATGTTACATTTTTAGCTCTTTTTACCAGTATGTACATATTTAATAACTACATGATACGAAATAAATGATTATGATTTTTGGGTTACACAGAATTTTAATTTCTCTTAGTTTATGGTTATTTTGAAGCAGTTTTAGGGGCGCGCTTATATGCGATTTAGGCCTATGTGTCACGGTCGCCGTGGCGACCAGTCTGCCGCGCCCCCGAACTCAAGCTGTAGCAGATCAGCTGATTGCTGGTCTGCTACTTAAGGCTGGGTTGTGGGTTTGGCGGGGGCTGGCTCATTACACATTCCCCGGTCTGTTATGCCTTGTCCTGTTTAGTTGAGTTGGAAGGAACAACTGTTGTTTTGTCATGTCCCAGAGTTTTGGACAACTTTTATTTTGGTGATTAAAAGTTTTGGATCGTTACGCAATTGAGTTCTCCCTTCCTGCCTCCTGCCTCCGTTCCGGTCCGGTCATCCCTTCCATTCCGTGACACTATGGTCATTTGTTTTTCTTCTGGCATACCTGGTGTAAACCACACAATATTTTCAATGGATACATTTGAGAAGCTTATTTTTTTTTCTAAATTAAAGTTATGTCATCAGGGTAAGTAAGACTATTTGGAAACCAGTGTTCTATCCTACCAGTACTACCAGGCCATTTTGATTGTTATACACGACTAAATACAGTACATGTCAAGAAAATGATTGATGCTTTGCTTGAGTTGCTGACTTCTTTCATATGTTTTGGGCAATTTTTTGGAGTTTATTGTTTGGCAACCATTTCGTTATCCCTGCCTAAAGTATAGTTCATGCGTTTGTTACCTCCCGTCTTTATTACTGTAATGCACTACTCTCTGGTCTCCCGAAGTCCAAAATCAAGAGCCTGCAACTGGTACAAAATTCTGCAGCGAGGTTTTTAACTAAGACAAGACAGTTTGATTTTAGCTAACCTGCATTGACTCACTGTTAGCTTAAGGTGTCATTTTAAGGTTCGGTTGGTATTGTACAAAATCATGAATGTACTTGCTCTTTCATATCTTTCAGGTTTAATTCCCCCCTATATTCCGGTCTCGAACCTTTGCTCTGAAAACGCTGGTCTACTAGTGATCCCAAGAACCAAGAAGAGATCCTTAGGGGCCGGTCACACAGACATTTGCGGCTGAATCACGGCCAGAAATTTCTGCCTTTGAGGCGGACGCCATTGGACGCACTATGATCGCCATTCAGACGAGTTACAGCGGTGTTTAACACGCAATCGAAAATTCGCGCGCAGGTGGCAGCGCGAAATAATTTGGCACTGCTCAAATTTTCAGAGCGCGGGCACACAGCCGTTCACGAGCGTACTGAGGCTAAACCACGACCAGAAATTCTTGGACGTGAAGCAGATGCTGTTGAGCGCTGTTGGACGTTAAAAGACCGCCATATAGACGAGATAGAGCAGTGCTTTACTTGCGGTCGGAAATTTTCACGTGGTTGGCCGCGTTCAAAACTTTTGAGCTGCTCAAAAGTTTGAGCACGTGTTAAACCGTGTGCCGCACACGTGGTCAACACGAGGAAATGACGCGGAAATGACGCGCAAACGACGTGCTCTGGCCGCGGCCAGGGCGTGCTTACACATGGGTAGGACGGGAAATTTCAGCGGGTAATCGTGGGTGGAGCATGGTAATAGCATGTTTTGCGCCTGTATCGCGGTGTTATTACGTGAAATTAGCGTGTTACGCGTGTGACAGTCAAACGCCTTTGTCCGCGTATAAACAGCGCGAATGCCGAGCATCAGTTGTGCTCGTGACGTCAAGGGGGTGAACATGGATCCCCGTCAGCGTAGTTTTTCTTCATTTCGAATAAATCTTTCGGTGCATTCGCAATGGTCGCAACAAGGCTTTAAAGCCGGGACCTTAACTTGGCCTCTTGGCCGAGAGTAAGAATCCCGGCTCCTAAGCTTTGTAGCGCATCATGAAATGATCGATAATAGATAGTGATTAAAGAAGATGGACCAACAACACTTGATTTTCACAGGACTGTGTCTTGTGCGATTATTATTATTACAGCCCGGTGCTGAGATTTGCATACCCCCGCTACTACAAACACATTTACCTCGTTTCATCTCACTTTTAGGGAAAGCAATGGCGAACATAAATCTAAAACCACTTCGTCTTGCATTTGTTGGAAATGAAATACAATTTAAACCTTAATTCTCCCCCCCTTGCGTGAACGCGCATTCTGCTGCGCTTCCAACGAAAGCGATCGTATTCTATATAAAACGCTTATTAAAACTAGAATGCGAGCTAATTATAACAATTGGGAGATCCTTGTCTATATAACGCCTTTATTTAAACAATAAAGTGCGATGGTATTCTACAAAATGCGTTTGTCAACGCGGATGAAAAAGTCACCAACGTCAATGCACGCTTCCAACAGAAGCGATTGCAGCAGAATGCGCGTTCACGCGAGGGGGTGGGGGGGTGGATGTGTTGCGCAGGTGTCGGATTTGGGCACAACACCGGCTCGGGAGCTTTTATACCCGTGGTCCACACGAGAAAATGACGCAGAAATGACGCGATGAGGAAGCGGAACAGTCGCCGGCGTCTTTATTCCGGCCATACCACAGATGAACGGCGGGTTGGCCAAATTTGCGCATTTTCCATCCCGGGCAACCACGGGCAAAAAAAAAAACGCAAAATTTTAGCCGTGATTCAGCCGCAAATGTCTGTGTGACCGGCCCCTTAGGTTCAAGAGCATTCTCCATTCGGGCCCCAGTGCTGTGGAATGCTCTTCCCCCTGAGATCTGCAACCTCAGTGAAACTATTTAAATCTAAGCTTAAAACACACTTCTATTCTATATTTTATGATTGACCTATATTTCATGTTGCCAATATCTGTGTATTATTTGTTATTACAACATCCATTGATGCCTGGTCATCCAGGACGGGGGATTACCTCATGTACGGTCCTTTCCCATTGTTTCTTCATTTTCCTGCTGTTGTTTTGAGTTTTTCCTTGCCCTCATGTCGTTCTTAGATCAGGGGATTGTGTCATAATAGTCTGTAGTTTGCAATAATCTGTGGTCTGTGCAGCCCTTTGAGTCTCCTTGTGATAAAGGGCTACACAAATAAACATGACTTGACACTCTCGAGTGAAAGAACAACAAGACCAGAAAACTCAAGAAACGGCTACACATATTTTGCTAGAACAACGTAAAACCGCCCGGCTCGCACCGAAATGATTGCCACGTCTTTTACAAAAGCCGCCCGACGATCGATGGCTCGTCTGGCAAGATGCTCACAACCGATGGTCCCTTAAACACGGCGTCTCCATTGTGCAAGATGGAAATGCTGACAAGATGACTACTTAGTCTACCCGATCAATCCGCACATTTTGTTGATTTTTGTGAAGGGAGAATAGAAGGCGATCAATTTCCAGGCGCAACCCCTTAGATGCTGCTCATTTACTTGTACATTTCCAAGAAGTGGGTTTTTGCAATTATTCCGAAGGGAAAATTGCTGCTATTCACCGTGGAAAAAAAGAAAAATAGGAAAAACTTGGCATTGATTTTGACGAGCTTGTCTAGAGATGGACATAGAAGTCCAAATAGAAGAAACAAAAATGGAGTGTGCCTTAACGATTTTACAGGCTTTAAAAACATGGAGAGGACTTTACTGGTAAATATTTGGGATCGATTAGAATGTTATTACATTTTAAACATTTTAAACACCCAAAAAATATACATAAGACGTGTTTGACCAAACAAAACAAAACAATGTGTACTCTAGTCATTTTAATTGACAACAAAATAGTTACCGTAAAAACATAAAACATATTTACAATTAATTTTTAGGGGTATAAACAGTTTTAATTTTTTTCTGGGAAGAAAAAGTTTTTTTTTTTCTTGATCGTTTGTCTTATTGTTATTCTTTTTTTTTCAGTTTTATAGTTTTTTATAATACTTATTTGTTTTCAGAGATTTCTACCTCACTGCACATTTTTGGAGTATGAGATGTTTTAGTTATTTTATTTGTTTGGACAATAAAACATTAAATAACTTGGGTGGAAAAGTGATATTATTAATAAATTCATATTGTTTTTACATTGTCCTGAAAAAAATGTGATTTGGGAAATTATTTTCACATGTTAATATTTTTTCAATTGTTTGTTTTGATTTTTTTTTAACATTTTTTTCTTTTTTTCCACCTCTTTAAAATTGAAATTGTCTATTTTTCCGGTGATTTTGTCTTTCTTTATTTTGGACAACAACAAAAATTAACTCATAAAACAAAACATGTTTTCAATAAAATTTTTAGGGCAAAATTTGTGTTTTTTTCATTAAAATAGTAATACTTTGAAAGGGTTTTTTTTGTATATTGTTTTTCGTCAGCGACATTTTTTTGTCTTTATATATATAAATATATATATTTTAGTCACTAACAAAATAGAAAGATTTCTGCCTTCTTGAATTGAACGATAATATGATTTTGATGAAAAAAAAAATTACATGAGAGCAAAAATTACTAGAATGGTACATTTAGAGACAGTTGAAAACTTTTGTCAAATAAATGTCAAATATGTTTAACAGAAAAAACTATATAAAAAAAATCTTATAATTATGAAGTTAGTTTAGTTTAGCTCTTACCTCTCATGACATTTTTTTGTCACCTAGAAATGCTCAGCTGGCGTTTATAAGATGGACACCAGATAGAATATCACACAATCGCAACATGGCGTGAACAAGATTTCTATCATTTTTGCGGTGGGTGGACCCAAATGCAGTTAGGCGGAAATAGAGGATGAATCAAACAGATGATAACCGGAACAGAGGACGGCTGAAGGTCCCTTTCCGTCCCCACCCAAACCGTTCCAGAGTCCGCTGAGGACTCTTCCATTCTATGCTCAGACAGGGACCTTCTTGCCACAGGATTTGGGTGGTCAAGTGTCTTCTCACCGCCAGGACGGGACAGAGGGACCTTTGCTTCACCGCCGGGACGGAAAAAAGAGGCAGTCAAAGGACTTTCTCGCCGCTAGAACTGGGATTTTGAAGCTTCCTGCTGGGTCCTTTGGTGGTTGGGTGATTTGTTACATTTTGTAGGGGTGGACCCGATGTATTACCTAACCTCAAAGCTCGGGGACCATGTAGAGCAGGGGTCTCCAACGTGATGCTTGCAGACACCAGAATGCCCCATAAGAACACCTGAGTTGCCTGGTGCTGTGTCATTTTGATTTTCTAATAAAGTTATTTCGCTAGTGATTGACTGAGTGTATTTAACCCTACTTCCAATAATTAACCATGTAATAACTTAGTAACAACATGGTAATAACATAAGTTGTCATTTTAGAAATGCACATCAAACTGTATGCCCTTTGCCTTTATCAGAAACCAAAAGTAGCTCTCAGCTTGGAAAATTTAGGGGACCCCTGATGCAGAAAATATTGTCTGGTGCCCCCACCAGAATAATAACTGCCCAGCCAGATATTTTGACCTTGTCCTATATTTCCTACAACAGCGCGCCAACAAAACAGGTCTCAGGAAGAATTTTCTTAGGAGCTTCAGGGTCAAAAACATTAGACAATTAGTAGTTTTAGAACCCAGACGATAGGAGAAGACAAAGTCAAAACAGTTGAAAAAAATCCCCATCTTCTCACTTTCTAAGTCTTCTTCTCACACACATTCTTCTTATCTCAGTGTACCAAACCCTTTCCTGCCCTTCTGGATAATGAGTTTAGCCCGCTGAATTCTTGGACTGCCACAGTTTCTGCCTGCTGGATCACCGACCCTCGTCTGCCTCTTGGACCACGACTGCTACCTTTGGTGTTGTAGATACTGCTGCCTCGATACCTTACTCCCCGTGTAAAGACCACTGCACTAATATGTTTCTACATTGTGCTTCTGCAACCCTTAAAGTGGCCCTGACAAAATGGTCTTTTGGTGAGTCAACTTTTCAAACAAGCTGACATTCGCGACGATGCAGGGGGCGACAAATGTTCGAAAACAATTTCCTGTCACAAGAACAGAAACGGAGACAGGACCCAATAGCGTTCGTTTTACTCAGTTTTATTGAAAAAGAGAGCAGTGCTTGCTTCCACGATCCAACGATTGTCGGACATGGGTAGCTGATGGCATGAACGCGGAAGTGCCACTTCATGGGCGGCAGGAAAGCTGGTCGATAGCCGGGACAGGGGAGCAAGGGCGGTAACGAGTCCAGAAAATAGGTCGGCAACAAGTATCAGGCAGAAAACAGGGCAAAACAGGTCAATGGCCGGGACGGAAGAGCAGGGCAGAAACGGGTCCAGAAACCGGTCGGCAACAGGTAACAGGCAGGAGAAAACAGGGCAGGAGATTGTCGGAGCTTGCCTAGCAAAAGCATAGGTTCGCAGGACGGTCTGACAGCTTCCTCTTGGAAGCCGGGGGTTTAAAAGTAGTCAATGAACCAATCAGCGCTCAAGCCTGTTGCCGCCTACGGGGCATTCGCAGGTGCCCCGAATCAGCCATCATGACATTTCCCTTATTTGTCGATGTCAATGAAGTACACTCCAGTCCCTTCTTTGTACTGGATTATTTTACCCTCATCGGAATGAAAATCTCTCGCTGACGGCGGCCCGTAATCGTCGCTCGACAAGGTTATGAGTAACCGGCCCAATTGGGAACGCCAATCGCGACACTTTTAACGGCGCCGGGCCGCCCCTGTTGTATCGGAGTCAGTTGATAAATGTGTTAGTGGTGCGTTCGCGGGCAGTGGAAGACAATCACGCCGCTGATCAGTCATCCGGACAGACGTGAAGATGGGAAAGGACTGCTAGCGGAGCGCTGGATATAGATGAGAGCGGGACGGAGTCATAATAGATTCCTGAGCGGCCTGATCCATCAAGTGAATTATTAGAGTTATCGTCCATGTCGTCCCCTTCATATATCTTCGGTAAATACGGGACGCCCGCTTCAAATTGTTAAGACGTTTGTAAACGGTGGGGAGGAAGGACTATAGCAACAGTTCTTTGAAACTCACACAGGGACAGCTTTGACATTTTAGAAGTGAAATATGTGTAATCTTTAAAGTGAGACATGAAGATTGGAGTTTCAGTGTAAATGACTCATAAGGTCTTCTTCCAGTTCCTTTAAACAAGAAAACAATGCACTTCATTTACAGTACATTCTTTTATTTATTTGTAAGTCTTATATTTTTATTGTATTGTGTATGTTTGTATCAAAGAACTCAAGTCAAGTGAAGTCATGTTTATTTGTATAGCAAGAGGTCTGTCTCAAAGGGGAAGGAAGGAAGGAAAGAAGTAAGGAAGGAAAGAAGGAAGGAAGGAAGGAAGGAAGCAAGAAAGGAGGAAGGAAGGAAGGAAGGAAGGGATTAAAATGAAAGAAAGAAGGAAGGAAGGAGGGAGGGAAGGAAGGAAGTGATTAAAATGAAACAGAGAAGGAAGGAAGGAGGGAGGGAAGGAAGGAAGTGATTAAAATGAAACAGAGAAAAGATTGAAGGAGGGAATGAAGGAATGGTGATAGGAAGGGGTTATAAAGAAAAAAAGATTGAAGGAAGGAAGCAAGGAGGGAGGGAAGGAAGGAAGTGATTAAAATGAAACAGAGAAAGATTGAAGGAGGGAATGAAGGAAGGGTGATAGGAAGCGATTAAAATGAAACAAAGAAAGATAGAAGGAAGGAAGCTGGGAAGGGAAGAAAAAAAAACAACCAAACAAACAAAGAGGCAAAGAAATGAACAAAGACCGAAAGAAGGGACGAATTAAGGATATAAGGAGAAAGATTGGAAGGAAAGAAAGAATGACAAAAAGAAAGGGGGAAGAAAGGATGGAAAGAAGTAGGGAAGAAAGAAAGAAAGAAAGAAAAAGAAAGGGATGAAGGAAGGGTGATAGGAAGGGATTAAAATGAAACAAAGATAGATAGAGGGAAGGAAAGAAGGAAGGAAGGAAAAATAAAAGAAAGAAACAAGCAAAGACAGATAGAAAGGACAAAGGAAGAATGGTAGGAGGAAGAACGGAAGAAAAGAAGGAATGCCAGAAGGAAGGGAGGAAGAAAGGATGGAAAAAAGTAGGAAAGGAAGGAAGGAAAGAGGAAAAGAAGAATGGAAAGAAGTAAGTAAGTAAGGAAGGAAGGCACAAAGAAAGAAATAAATAAAGGAAGGGAAAAGGAAGAAAGGTAGGTAAGAAGGAAGGAAAGATGTACATATTTATTTACAGATAGTGTTATGTAATCATACACATGTATTACACATAAGTAGCACGTACTATACACGAGGGTTGGGTAGCATTTTCTCTGCACTACCATAGCTCTACCATAGCTCTGTCCCACTATAACCGCATTTCACCCTGCGATCCCCACCTCAAAACGGATCAATGTATCCCATAATTCACTGTACATATACTCAACACCAAAGATACAGTTTAAAAAATACCTATTTATACCTAATGTATTTGATTTAATGTATTATATGACATGAAATGAAATGATCTGCATTTATATAGCGCTTTTCAAGTCAATGACTTCCCAAAGCGCTTTACATTGTGCTTCACATTTCCCAATAGCGGCCGTGATCTGTGCAGCCATGTAAGGCGCTAACCTGCTTATTGGGGGTAATTGCGGGTTCAATGTCTTACCCAAGGACACTTCGACATGTAACACGGACAAGCCGGGATTCGAACTGGGATCCCTTAATCCTAAAACGATCGCTCTACCTCCTGAGCTACTGCCGCCCCATATATTATACATATGTGGAACCACTAAACATGTTCTGTTCAACTCAACTGAGTGAATTTTATTTATTCTATTTAACATACCTGTATACCCAACACCAATGTTCCCTCTAATTTTCCTCGGGTCTGAGCATTCACACAAAGTCGGTGAGCAACGCTTGAAACAACAGTGAGCAACAGCAATCCCAAGTGTG
Organism: Urocampus carinirostris; assembly: GCF_059441175.1. NCBI lineage: Eukaryota > Metazoa > Chordata > Actinopteri > Syngnathiformes > Syngnathidae > Urocampus > Urocampus carinirostris. The sequence continues at coordinate 53,575,191 of NC_142350.1, forward strand.
GCAACTAAGTCATTATCAAACATGTCCAAAATTTGATATCACGTTACATTTTTGCTGAGTTTCCGGCAATGCAAAAAGTTTTTTCACTTTTGAATGAATTGACTAATGTATTATTGCAAAAGTTGTACGGCCTACACACGTCATTTGTTTTTACAACAATTTTTTCAAAAGACTTCCATTTTTTTTTTTCCTAGTAACTTTTGTCACATAATACTAACATTTTTGGGGGGCTTATTTAGTCGGTTGCACGATACACAACTGTATTTAATCACATTTTTTAGTGGAAGTACAATGTTGGCAACAAGATTGACTTGGTGTAATTGGAAATTATTTGAATGTAACCCAAACTTTTTCTTCTTTTTCCCCGTTTTTTTCAAAAAAATTTTTAAAATCAATTTTAAAAAAATATCATTGGGTTTATTTTTTCCTAGCTGTTACTATTTTCTTTTTGTTCTCTATTTACTTCTTTTCTTCTTATTTTTTCTGTTTTTCTGGCTTTTTTTCTGAATTTTTCCTTCTGATTTCTATTCCTTTTGTTTCTTTTTTTTCTCAGCTTTTCACCACTTTTTCTTTTTTTTTTTTTTTTTTTTTTGTTTTTTTCTATTCCCCCTTCATTTGAGTCATTTTGTGCATACTTTTACATAATATTTGGTCATATAGGGATGACAGAAGCAAAAACAACCCGAAGATCTGTTTAGGACCCGAAAGAGCCAGTTCCTTTTAGTGAGCCGAGCCAAAGAAGCCGGTTCTCGAAAAACTCTACTGACTTTACTCAACTTCGTTCTACTTCGACCTTGACTTCAAAATACCGCATTTAGAACACAACGTCAGGGGAACCCTTGTATTTTTACCTTCATGCACTGTAACTTTGACTTAATTTTGCTAATTTCGAGACCTGATTTTTGTGACCTGGCTAGATTTTTTTGTGCGCGGAAAAGCTCTGGGTAGTGCGCAATTGCGCACACACGCAGCTTAGAGGGAACATTGCACTGGATAGATTTTCTTGTGCGCTGAGAATGCTTAGAGGGAACATTACCTAACACCAAAGATAGCAAAAACAAGAAAGTAAAAAGCAGTGGCAGTGCAAACAAACAGAAGTAGGAAGATCATAACGGTCACCCTTAAAAAATCTCCACCTTTACCCCCACGATAACTCATCCCCTCCCTCACGGCGGTCAGCAAATGTATTGTTGCAATAACCACACCCTTGCGTTTCATTACCGACTTAAACAATCGATGTCGCCGCCCTGCAGTTCTCCAGGGGTGATTCAAGTCACCCACGTTTTAATTTTCTCACTAACTCTTCCGATGATTCGTGACCCAGGGTGCAAAAAAAACCTGCCCCGGTTGTTGTTTCAGATCCAGATCGGTTCTTCGGGTGATGCAATAACCGTGGCGGCTCATTAGCAAGTGACCTCTGGTGCTTCCGATGCAATATTCAAGATTTCAGTTCATTTTTGAGGGCAAGCCAATCCTCGCCCCCCGAAACGACCAACCCATGAGAAAACCCCTACACTTGGGGGGATGATTCAATCGTTCCAAGGTGAACTGAAAGCTTATAAACAAGAGGGAATTGCTGATTTTTTTTTTTCTCTGCAGGAGTAAGAAAGGGATAAGCTTCTTAATGGTCTCAGCTTGAGTCTAGTTTGTGTTTCCCTTTTTTCACTCATTCACTTTTGAATTACTGTTGAAGGATTGTATACATCTGACTATAAAGGATTTTATACATTTGACTATAAAGGGTTTTATACGATTGACTCATAATGCAATGAAGATTTTCACTGAGTAGGTTTTTGTTCAATGACAGGTCAGGCCGTTAAAAATGCAGAATATTTTGTTTAGTTCTGTTGATAACAGGACTCTGACGGAGGACGGCAGGCGTTGTTTTGAGAAACGCTCACCGTTGTTTTGAGGACCCACAGACATCGTGGCTCGTCTCTGAGATTGTGAAGCCCACATTGGGCTTTCCTGGCACGCCCATAGAAGGAGCTGGCACGCCATTGTGCGGGGAGAAGATGGCCAATAAGAAGAGAGCTAAAGGACTTCAGAAGAGGGCTTCCCAGAGACTCCAACAACACTAATTCAGCCGTTTTCGATGGAGTACACTTAGTCAAATTATTAATAAAATTAGATCTGCCCCCGTGTGGAAATGTCGGCTTTCTTGTTCATCTTTTCCGTCAAGAAACGAGCGCGCATTAATTGTTGGGTGAATGTAGGTTGTGTTTGGTTAAAGGAGTCAGATAACTAATTCGAACAATTTGGTAAACGGTACATTTTGATAATTAATTTTCAACACTATTAGATTTGGTGCAGAAGACTTATAATTCAAAGTTATGCTGTTATAGCGAATTTCCGTGGTCAATATGTCATTCCAAGAATAAATTGATTGACCAGTTAAATTGAAAAGGTTAGTTTATTGTTTTAAACTCGTCTCGCCATTTTGGAGCACCACATTCACGTTTTTTTTGGAACATTTTAGCAGGAAAACAGATTAAAAACCTTATATTAAATCTCAAGGATTGGCTAATGAAGTTATATACTATTGTATACGCTGTTTTATTTCATTCCTTGAGTACATTTCTTTAGACAGGTGTCGAAACCGCATTTCCTTTGGAATGTGTCTTCGTAATTCTGTTTGTGTAGATAACAATGACTTAATCACCTTGCCTGACCTAATCACCTCACCTCGGGGCAAAGACAATGACCTATCACCCTTCTCCCAATGCTTCCAAGGATGATTGGGATAATTGCATCAACACGGCGCAGACCAATCAGCCAGAGGCTTGATCATGGGGTGTGGACAGTCCATCCCATATGGCATAAAAGGGGCATCCCGGACAAGCCCCCTTAGTCTCTTGCAGACGATTGAAATTGGAACAGACAGAGACCTGATTTGTTAAACTATGTGATTCGGCTAACTAAATTAATATGTGGACTACACTCGTCGGTGCGGTTAATTCAACTTCTCTGAATTCTGAACATGCTTCTACTGTAAGGTATTAGGAGTCAGATTTCAGTTTAATAAATGTTAAAACATGACACTACACAATCATATAAAGTGAAATCTTTACACAGTTTGATAAAGTTGAACACACTTTAATAAAGACACACACACACTCTCGGAAAGAAAATTGAATAGAACACAAAACAAAAATAAGTATCAACAGAAGACGGGGGCGGCAGTGGCTCAGGAGGTAGAGCGCTCATCTTGGGATCAAGAGATCGCAGTTCGAATCCCGGCTCCTCCGTGTTACATGTCGAAGTGTCCTTGGGTAAGACACTGAACCCCTAATACCCCCAATAAGCAGGTTAGTGCCTTACATGACTGCACGGCCGCTATTGGGAAATGTGAAGCACACTGTAAAGCGCTTTGGGAAGTTTTTACTTGAAAAGCGCTATATAAATGCAGATCATTTCATTTCAAGACAGATAGTACCAATAGTATGGAAAAACGACGTTGTTGGCTTAATTTTAACAATAGATGGAATTTAGGGCGGTACAGCAGCTGAGTGGTTAGCGCATCAGCGGCACAGTTCTGAGGTCATGGGTTCAAATCCAGCTACCAGCTTCACTGTGCCGAGTTTGCATGTTCTCCCCGTACATGTCAGGTGAATTGGCCGGTCCAAATTGTCCCTAAATGTGAATGAGCGAGTGAGTTATCGGTCTCTGTGTGCCATGCGACTGGCTGGCAACCGGTTCGGGGTGTCCCCTGCTCACTTCCCGAAGTAGGCTGAGATGGGCTCCAGCACCCCTACTGAGGATAAGCAGATGATGGATGGAGGTAACTGTGCGTTATTGTAATATAATCTAATTCCCACCAATCTATACCTGGGACCATTGCGATGACTTGAGGGTCCTTCGGAGGGTCCTGGACGTAGAGTTGATGTCCTCAGGTCTAGAGGCCCGGGTGGGACCAGAATCACTGGTTGGACGGGGAACCTACGTCTGGTTCTCTGCTGGTTGCCGGCAGGTCTTGATTTGGCTCGATGAGGACTTGGACTCTGGCTAAGCAAGACCTTCCTGTTCCTTTTCCAGAAGATTTCTGTTTGACAGGAGAAAGCTGTCCCCAAAGTTGATTATCTTATACTGTTATCTGAATTAGTTTTAGTAAATGTAATAATTGAAATGAATATAATACATTGGTAATGGGCAGCACGGCGACGCAGTGGTTAGCGCTTGTGCGGCACAGTTCATGTCATGGGAACCTGTCATGGGTTCAAATCCAGCTCCAGACTTCCTGTGCGGAGTTTGTATGTTCTCCCCGTGCTTGCGTGGGTTTCCTCCGGGCACTCCGGTTTCCTCCCACGTTCCAAAAACATGCATTTCAGGTGAATTGGCCGGTCCAAATTGTCCCTAGGTGTGAATGAGCGAATGAGTTGTCTGTCCCTGTGTGCCCTGCGATTGGCTGGCAACCAGTTCAGGGTGTCCCCTGCCCACTGCCCGGAGATGGCTGGGATGGGCTCCAGCCCCCCCGCGACCCTAATGAGGATAAGCGGTATGGCTGATGAGATGAGATGAGACATTGGTAATGTATTTCTATTTTTTTTAACTTAATTTTTAAACTCTTCTACTTTTTATTTATAATTTGTATTTTTCTGCTTTTCCTTTTAATATTTTGCCACGATCTGACAACTCCGGGTAGTTTGCCGGTGAATGTGATTGGATGGTTTAAACTGCCTAGCAACAAGCAACCAATGACATTTCACCCTACCGTCTTTTAACAAATCAGGACTCAGGCATGGTCAAATAGACTTTAAATAATTGAATGGATAAAAAATGTTTCATATCATTTTTAATTTTAGGGGCCGGGTATTTAATTGATATTTGAAGACATTTAAATAGAAGAAATACGATTTGCGTAGTTTAGTTGAATAGGACATGTTTAGTATTTCCACATATAAATAATATACAATAAATTTAAGTAAATTGCAACAGGTATTTTCTAAATTGCAAAGAACTGTATTTTAATTTATTTTTATATATTTTTCTTATTTTACAGAAAGTGACGAGCCAATAGCCCAATCATTGATTATACTGTCAGCACTGTAAAAAGTCTTCATTAGGTAAGAAAGTATTTTTAAGAACAATTATATTTAAAATGAGCAAAATAATCAACCATATTGTAGTGAATTGTGCGACCAGTTAATCATTGCAGGGAATAATTGATGGACTAATTACTCTGAAAAGATGAGTTCATTATTCCTATTAACCTCGTCATTCCTCACGCCTGGCATTATTATTACCAGAGATTACTCGGGTCAATTAGTTATTTGGGTACATAACTTTCAGATTATTTTTCTCATTTTGAATATTATTTTCTTATTTGTTTGAAAACAAGTTCAAAATGTAGTAAAATAAGGGAAATTATACATGAAATTGTTTCAAAGATAAAATAGAATAAATGTACTACAATTAGTTCATTTATATTTGAAATGATTATTATCATGATATTGTGGAAAAACATGTGTTTAATGTCATAGTACTCTTATTAACATGTATTTATTTTTATTTCCAATATTTTCCGTTGTCATTTTCTCGTTAATTGATTTTCGAAAGGAATTGTTGAATTGCTGGGGTGTCAAACTCAATTTAACTCACGGGCCACACGATAGAACAATCATTTTCTCTGGGCCGGACTTGTAGATTTTGAGAGAAAGAAAAAGAGAGAGAGAAAGAAAGAAGAAAAACAGAGGAAGAGAAAAAAAGGGAGTGGGGCAAAGGAAGGGAGAAAGAGAGTAGGAGAGAGAGAAGAGAGAGAGGGGTGGGAAGAAATAGAGAGACAGCAATAAATCCAAAGAGAAATAGAAAGAGAAAAAGAAAAGGGAAAAAGAGATGGAGAGAAAGAGAGAAAGTGAAAGCAAAAAAGAGAGAGAGAGAAAGAGAGAAAAGAAAAAAAAAGGAATAGAGAGCTAAATAGGTAAAAAAACACAGATAGAAAGAGACAAAAATGAACAAAGAAATATAAAAAGAGACAGAGAGAGTGAAAGACAGAGATAGAGAGTGAGAGAAAAAGGGAGGAAGAGAGCGAGAGAGAGAGAGAGTGAGTGGGAGAGAAAGAGAGAGAGAAAGAAAGAGAGAGAGAGAAAGAGAGACAAAGAAATACAAATACAGCGTTTGTGAGAGGCACCTACCTTTGGCAACATCAAGTGGACATATTTCAACCTGCACCTCGTTTTTATCTTGTGCTTCCCCCAGTGTTGTCTCGCGGGCCGGATTCAATCTCTTGGCGAGCCTGATTTGGCCAGCGGGCCGCCTGTTTGACGCGCCTGTTGTATCGGCATGTAATGCATGTATTTTTCACTTTTTTTTTTTTTTTGTGTCATCTGATACATTTTTACTCAGACTTGATACATTAGAGGCCCAGGATTCAGAATTTATCTGTTCTGAAGTGGCCATTGAAAGAAATATTGTGTATTGCGAGGAATTAGAAGCTATGGTAAATTATACCTAATGCGGTCTGAACCCCTGGTATTCCAGACAAACATTAAAATAGCAAAATTCACTACTTGTGTAATTTATATGTGAATAATACATAAAATCAGACATAAATGTACATGTAACTGAAAGAAGAAAATTAATATACTTTTGATTTGATGTGTCCTGAGCTGGTCCAACGGAGTGCTGGGTGGTTGCAGGAAATACATACCCTGGTGAAAATCCAATAAAGAGGGGTAAACAAACATTTTTCTACACTGAACCCCTGGTTCCCAGACAAACATCAAAATAGCTAAATGTACTACATGTGTGTAATTTACAAATGTTCAATACATAAAATTATACATGAATGTACATTTAAATAAAAGCTGAAAATTAATTTGATGTGACCTGAGCTGGTCCAAAAGAGTGGTGGGTGGATGCAAACAATCCCATAAAGAGGGGTGAATAGAAATATTTTTCTACACAGTAAGGTGAACATGTTGTAAGGGAGGGCCGCCGTATCCTATGGAACTACTCTGTTTATTTTCACTCAAATACAAAAACCTGAGTACTTAATCAGGCTGTCTCACTTATGGTGAACTCAGTAAACAGATTGCCGACTTTTCCTTTGGACCGTGACTCTTGTCACCGTGCCGATCTTAATCAAAAGTATCCGTTTGGCCGGAGAATCCGCTGATCCTCAAATATTCGACTAATTATGTATTTTGAGTGCGGGAAAGGCCAAAAGCAAGAACGTCGTCCATCTCCAACCGCTTCAAACCGAGCCAGGCAGCCCCAGAGCGGACCTTCCTTCATTACCCACAAGGCTTTGCTTTATGCTCCCATCTGTCGGCAGCCGTCTCTCATTGATAACGGCGCCTTTTGTTGTTGTTTACACAACATTCCGAGCATTTGCACATCATTAAAATTAGTCAAGCTGTACAGTCATGCTCCTTTAATATTACCGTAATTTTCAGACTAAAAGACCAACCCAATAACCTCCTATTTCCCTGAAATTTAAAAGTGCACTATACAACCCGGTGTGTTTAATGTACTGCAAATTACGGTAGATACGATTGGAAATGCATACATTAATGAAAGGTGTGCGTAATTACACAGGGTTTTCTGGTATACCTCTGTATTTAATAGATTATTTATCACTGTCCAAAAGTGCAATTCATTGTGTGCAACGGGATTTGAACCTGGATTGTGGCAACGAGGGCACCGGCATTTTAGCTTTAAACAAATGGCATACAAAAGAAGTTCGCGCTTATCTCAGTGAGGTACCTTTTCACTCACAGTGCCAGAAAAGCTAATTTGCATAGTCCATTCTTACAGGTTAAACAGTATCTCCATTTCTTGACATGTGAGGGAAACAAAAAAGGAAAAGAGAAAGTCTTTCAACAACATAATACATTGAAGGATTTTATAGTTTATACGATTGAATACAAGTTACATTTATCACGTGCAATGGGGATTTTCGACGAGTGGGCTATGGTTCAATGACTGGTCACGCTGTTCCGAGTGCAGAATATTTTGACTGGGGAATTTTGATAGCAGGACTCTGACGCAGGGCGGCAGGCATTGTTTTGATAAAGGTTCTGCTGTAATGAGTTTTTCAGACATCGGGACGCTCTTCTCCGAGATGGCGGGGCCCACGTGGGGGTTTTCCTGGCACGGCCACGGGAGGAGCCGGCACACCAGCTTGCGGAAAAAAACGTGGGCCGAGAGAAGGAAAGGAGATCCAGAGAGGAGGCTTGACACAGACTCGAGCGACACTAATTTGGCTGAATTCGACCATATTCGATGGAGTTCACTTAGTTAAATTGTTTAAGAAATTAAATCTGCACCCGTGTGGAAATGCCAGTCTCTTGTCCATCTTTTCTTTCAAGAAACAAGCGCGCATGGTTAGGTGAATGTAGATTCTGTTTGGTTAATGGAGTCAGATAACTCATTTGAACAATTTGGTAAACGGTACATTTTAATATTTAATTCCTAACAGTACTCGTGAAAAGAGCCACATTTGGCTTGTGAGCCATAGGTTCCCAACCTCTGCACTCTAATGTATTGTTTAACGGCTATTTACAGGTGGAGAAGGCCTAAATGTAGCTTAAATTCCCATACCTGTCAACCTCCACGGCCCTATGCCCTTACAAACTGTCGTATTTTCCCTTACAAAATACAAAAAAATCTTACACTATATTTTCTTTTTCAAACGTGTTTATTTATGTAGTTTAACATGTTATATTGTACATGTGTTTCGTTATATCATATTTATTGTTAATTAACATTTTGTTGTGAGATACTGAGTTGCTTGACATTAACTTTTTATTAAAAAAAGTTCAAAAATGAAGTAGCTTGGACGTTCACTGTAGAAGGAAAAATACATGCAAATATAATTAAGTAGTGCCCTGCGATTGGCTGGCAACCAGTTCAGGGTGTCCCCTGCCCACTGCCCGATGATTGCTGGGATGGGCTCCAGCACCCCCGCGACCCTACTGAGGATAAGCGGTGCAGCTGATGAGATGAGATGAGAATTTTCTTATTCAAATTCAGAATTCATTTTCTGCATTAAAATGTTGGTAGTATGCTGATTAAAAGGATAAACACAAACCTGTCTTTTTTTCATTTTCTCCTTTTATACTTCCTTTTTTCTTAACTTCGTTATACAACATAATTCGTAATATAATGCATTAAAGCAAGTGAGCCGTTTGAGAGCCGGCTTTCTTTAATGAGTTGAGCCGAAAAAGCCGGTTCTCTAAAAAGAGACGGACTTCCTTTCACTACACAACTTCGACATGAAATCCGAGGGGGCAGACGCATGCGCACAGTAGCATCAAACCGCTCGCTTCGTTTGCAACGAAAAAAACGATACGGAGATAAAGGCTACCGCGGCGAACTCATTTGACTTGATTGATTTGCCGTTTCGTGATAGTCGTTGTATACCGGATGGTACCCATAATCAATCAATTTGAGTTTTTCCGTACAGATTTTCTTGTACGTCGTGCACGTCTTAAAATGCATAATAAACATACTTGTACGGCAAAAACTTACAGGTTGAAAGGTATGCTCATATATGAAAACTGTATGTGAAAAAAGCATTTTTTTAATTTCTGGAGATGCACCTCGTAGTGCGGACAATACGGTAATTGAAATAAATATACAGTAAAGTCTTCCAGCCTTTATTTTGCTGTAAGACGTAATTAACCTCGACAACCTTGACAAACAATGAGAATTTAATTATATTCAGACAAGCCCGGCGATTGTTTTCATGGGGTTTCGCTCCAATCAATGGGCCATTTAAAGATCCCCGGCGACACGAGCTAGCTCGGTGTTAGCGCGGTGTTTTTAGCCTCATCCGTCACACTTTATTGTGTGTGATCAGCCTCTCGTGGCTAGCGCATTGATTTGGCTTCACGCGCTTGTCAAACGGTTAGCAGACAGGTCCGGAAATGAAGTCTTGGTTGTTTATTTTGGGTTGTTGGGGGAGACCTTGAGGTTTGTTGCTTCTGGTGTCAACTTCATAATTCACGTTTGACACCCGCGTATTTCAGCGGGGTTTAAAGACGGGGAAGCGAAGCCGCGGAAGGAAAATACCTCAGGAATTGAGATTCATTGTATTGAAAATCCTGTTATGTATGTATTTTCAATGAATAACACACGTGCTGACTTTAATTCAGTGCGATTTTTTTGTGCAACGTATATTTAAGGGGGTATTATACTTGCATTTTGAAGTAAAGTGTTTTTTTTTCTAAAACGTTTTAAAAAAAAAGAAAAGGACAAATATTTTGAAATTTTGCAAAAACAACTCTGCAACCATTCTGAATTCTGCAACCATTTAATCATATGAAGGAATAATAATGGTTGATTAAAAAAAATACTTATCCGTATTAACCTCATTCTCCCTCGGATGGGGCACCCTTATTAGCTGGTAATATTGGGGTCAATTCTTTATTTAAATAAATAACTGTCAGATTATTTGGCTCATTTAGAGATATTTACTTCCTTCTTTTGTTCCTCATTTACTTCCTTTACGGTATCTTGTATCCCTTATTTCCTTACTTTGTGCCATCTTTCTTTTTCATTCCACAGTTCATCCCTTCCTTCCGTTCTCTTGTTCTTCCTTCCTTCCTTCCTTTCTTCCTTCCTTCCTTCCTTCCTTCCTTCCTTCCTTCCTTCCTTTTTCTTGTTCTTCCTTCCGGTCTTCCTTCCTTCCTTTCTTCTTTTCCTTCCTTTCTGTTTGTCTTTCTTTTTTCTTTTTTTCTTTCGTTATTTATTTATTTATTTATTTATTCCTTACTCATGTTCTTCCTTACCCGTGTTTTTCCTTGCTTACCCATGTTTTTCCTTTCTTACCTCCTTCTTTCCTTCCTTCCTTACTTCCTCCCTTCCTTCTTTCCTTACTGTCTTCCTTTCTTCCGACATTCCTTCTTCATGTTATTCCTTTCTTCCCTTGCTCTTTACTTCCTTCTTATCTTCCTTCCTTCACTCCTTCCTTCAGATTTTATATAATAATTTTATTTTACTTAATTCTTTTACTTTTCCTGTTGAATCAATATTTGCTCATTTTAAAGTATTTTTTAATAGTTAACAGCAAAGAAACTACAAATCTAAAATAATACAAGCAATAATAAACTACAAAAATATGTTATTTTCAATGACAATGATAGTGACAATGTTGAATTTCGATTTTTATACTTTTATTTAATTTTACTTTATTTTGTTGCTGCTCTTGTACTTAGTTTTGATATTGATTTGTCATGCGATCTTATATAAAATAAGCAAAATATTTTTTAACAGTGCTTCCAACCTAATTTTTCCGGATAACATGTACAGAATTGCAACTTTTGAATACACTTTTATTGTTTGTTTTTTTTTGTTTATTATTATTGGTTAATCAAAACCTTGTTTTTAAAGAAATAGTTTTTAGGAAAAGAAAAATAATTTATATGGCAGATAGTTTTCTAAAAGTTTTTACTGGGGGAAAAAGTTACTATAATAAGGACTAATTTTCTACTTGTATTCGTTTTAAAAATGATTAATGGCTTTTTTTATTCATGGTTAAATAAGACAAGTATTCTGACTTAAGGTTTGGTTTCCTTTGGATCCTTTGAGCACTAGGGTCGTAGGGGCACCATTTCCTGTCGTGTCTCTTGGGCAATTACAGCCTGGTGGCACCCATCCCTCTCCAGGCCTGTTGTACTCTATTTAAATTAACTTTTCAAGACTTTTGTAGACATTCTCAAAATGAACATGCTTCTCTGTGGATTTTTATTTTTATCTCACCAGAAATTAGATTTAGAATATAATAAAACAAGAAATAGTTATTCAGTAATGTCTATTTATTTTATTTATTTTATTTATTTTATTTATTTTATTTATTTTATTTATTTTATTTATTTTATTTATTTTATTTATTTATTTTATTTATTTATTCATATTTTTTGATTTGTTTTTTTATATTTTTGAAATGTTTTTATTTTCATTTTAGTTTTTTTATTTCTTGGTTTATTATAATTAATATTATTATTTCTATTTATTCATTTGTTTGTTTACTTGATAGTTTTGCAGGGTGCTAACAAATTCTTGCACTGAGCTGAGCCTGCAATTGCTATAATGCAGATTGTTGCTGTGGCAACGCACTGTTTACAATTTAAAAAAAATGCATAATAACTTTCTGTTCTAAGACCAAACATGCTAACGAATGCTTGCTAAATCGTCCGTACAGATTCATTATTGAAGTCGTCAGTGTTCTTTCTTTGACAGTGATGTGTCATTTGTTGTCATGGAAGATTGATGTACAAGGTAGGCAGCCTTTTCCCCCAAATCCTTCCGACGTGACAGCGGCATCCTTCATCCCGGTCCGATAGTCCGCAACAACCCATTAGCACATCGCTAATTGCAAATCTGATGGAAACGTTGGGCTAAGCGGTGTCGGGCAGACATCGGCCTTATCGTATTGTCGCTGAGGAGTAATTGCGGCCCTCAGCAACTCCTTACCTACATGAAAAAAAACGTTTAATTACATCTCCAACTAACACCTCCACTTAAATCGTGAAAGATGAGCGTCCCACCTTCCCTAAACGTCTGAACGAGTTTAGCAGTCCGTAGGGATGGGGGCGATTTTAGGCTCAGAGATTTGGGGATGCTGAGCACCCAGAGCGGGGGTGGGCATACTATGACCCCAGGCTTCTTCACAAAAAAAAAAAAAATCAAAATAAAATAAAGATATATCAATATAGTATTAGCAATAGAACATTATTTTTCTGGTGCCATGTTTGTCCCCATTGTCCTTTTGTGTGTCTGCAACAAAAATACTACAAAACTAAGTATCAAATTTAGTGCCTAAAAACAGGGAACTAACATTTTATTTTGTCTTCATTCTGATAAGATAAAAAAAAACTATAGAAATACAAAAAAACTACTGCAGTAATACTATAATACAAAAACACTATGACAGAATTATTACAAAACTACAACTAGGGTATCATTCAAATATACTAAATAAAAACTACAAAGATATTCATATGGAAATACTTTAACATACTTTTTCAGAAATACTACAAAAATACATATCAAATAAAGTGCTTAAAAACAGATGCCTTACATATTATTATCTTTTCATTCTGATACAAAACAAGTGCTATAGAAATAATAAAAAAATACTACTGCTGTAATACAATGACACGAAATTACCATTACAGAAATATTCAACAACTACCATAATATTAAAAAATACTAAAGAAATGCCCCAAAGATACTCATATGAAAATACTTCAAAATACTTATATAGAATGACTACAAAACTACTACTACGGCAACACTAAAATACAAAATACTGCTACATAATATTACAATAACAATACTAAAAACATATGTATAGAGAAATATTATAACAGAAATACTACTGAAACACAACAGTTAAATTACAAAAATACTAGATATACTACAAACATACTACTGTAGAACTACTACAAAATAATTCAAAATAAAAGTATAGTAATACTATAAAATTCTAACTGTAGAAATAATATAAAAATACCACAAAAATACCACTCAAGTAATATAAACAAAATACTACAGATACACTACAAAGATTCTCCTTTGAAAATGATACAAAAATAAAAATGCAAAAAAAAATGTTCACAAAGATAACACTACAGCAATACAACAGCAATACCACAAATTCACTAGAGAAATAGTACAAAAATAGAATTGCATTACTACAAAAAAACATGCAATGTGGTGCCAGGAATCAAATGGACTAAACTATGTTAAGGCAATGGAGTATTTCCGATGTTGTTTTGTTGATGTTTGTTGTGTTTTCCTTTTTTTTATATTTTATCCAGCGTTTTTAATCATATTTAAGCATGTCCTCTCCTTTATTTAGGAGAAGAGAGTTTTGAAAATGCTATAATTTCTAGGGGTGCTTGGGTTGAATTTGAGGGTGTTTGACCACCCCCCAAAAACTGTCTGGTTACATGCCGGGGATTATAAGAAGCGTAGAGTTTTACCCGGCAGCATCCGAAAGACGGCATTAAAGTAAGTTTGATAGTAAGTATTTTTCGGGTACATCCTATCGTTTACGTCGGTATTTCCTACAGAGATAAACGTTAACGTGGACTGTCCTTCATCTTAGAAGCAGATGAGTGTGAAGCCAAGCGGAAATCCGAGCAAGGATCTCCTCTCTGTAGTAAAAGCCTTTACTCAAAACTTTGTATTTTTTTCACCTGAAAAGGAAAAAAGCGAATAAATGGTTGAAGCCAAAGGCTAATAAGAAACCTGTCCCCGAACTAGCTTTCAAACACTCCTTTTATACATCATACAAATAAATGTGTTTGATTTGTTTATCAGTTTAAAAATAACCACATTGTTTGAATCACCATATATACAGTATTTTACATTTCCTAAGATTGTTTTGTTTCCCAGTCCTTATCTCCCATTTTACTCTCTTACAACAATATAATGAGTAAAATCTAAAACAAATAAGACTTTTCTTGTGAAAAACCTGAAATGGGATTGTAGGTGTACCAAGAGCGAGCAAAGGGCCTGATGAGACCAAGTGAGAGCTGTTGGAATTATCAAATTGTTCGAATTAGTTATATGACTCCATTAACCTAACACAACTTCCATTCACCCAGCAATTTATGCGCGCTCGTTTCTTGAGGGAAAAATGAACAGGATAGACGACATTTCCACACGGGGGAAGATATATTTTCCCTAATAATTTAACAAAGTGTTCTCAATCGAAAACGGCCGAATTATTGACGTTGGCGTCTGTGGGAAGCCTTATTCTGAAGTCCTTTAGCTTTCTCTTATTGGCCATCTTCTTCCCGCAAAATGGTGTCTCGGCTCCTCCCATGGGCGTGCCAAGGAAGCCCCCTGGGCTTCACCATCTTGTAGACGAGCGTCCCGATGTCTGGGGTACTCAAAACAACACCCATCGTTTCTCAAAACAACGCCTGCCGTCCTCCGTCAGAGTCCTGTTATCAACAGAACTAAACAAAATATTCTGCATTTGGAACAACCTGACCTGTCATTGAACCAAAGCCTACTCAGTGAAAATCTTCATTGCATTATGAGTCAATCGTATAAAATCCGTTATAGTCAAATGTTTAAAATCCTTTATAGTCAAATGTATAAAATCCTTCAGAGCCCATCCGATCACAAAGTAAATTGCCGTATAGGAGGAGAATAAGACATATTTAATGGTGTACTGAATACTTTCTGGACCACTGGTACCCCTGAAAGTGTTAATATAACAACAAAGTATATAGAAGGTCCTCCCTATGTGTAACCTCAAGGTTCACGAATCCCTTTACAGACTGGGTCATCAGTGAACCAGTCCCTGCGGTGTGTCTTGGGCAGCCTTGCAGTACTTTTCCTCCAAGATATTCCATCGGCTTGATCAAGACGTTCTCGAGTATGGTTTTCTGTTCAGCAAGGCTGTTGACCAAGATGGCATCTTGGCATCGAAGCTAGATCTCAGTGGTGCCAGCCGTTTCAAAAGAGTCCAAGTTCCAACGCCAATCCATGTCGATGAGCATACTCTATTCTCAGCGTTGGCGAAGGACAGGTTGGAAGTCTGTGTCTGTGTCCAGTTCAACAGCGCTCAACACAGAGACCCATCAAAACAATCACTCACTCACTCACCTTGGATCCCATCATGAACAATAACAAAAAACGTTTCTTCACACTTGTCCTTTTTGGAGAGGACGTCGTTGGGCGTCGCCCCAAAATATACGCAGAGACAGAAATCTGGCGTAAAGGGAACATCCTTTATTCAGCAACATTCAAGCCATGTTCAAAATTCGTCCAAGAGATGCTAGGCTTTATACTGTGTTCAACAAGATCACGTGATGTTTTTTTTTCTCTTAATTGAAAGTGTTTTTCCGGCCCTGTGATTTCTTGTATCAACATTATCTCATAACATCTTGCAGATGTCTGACTTACCATAAATCCACAACATCCATAATTTTGTTTATATAATTATTTACATCTTTTGTTCGTGTATTATTTATATTTTTTTCTTTCTTGTCATTTTGATCTGGTGCCGTACAATTTTATCATTTGTGAACAAAGAGGAATACTCCAAAAGTCTTTCTCAAAATTGTGGACAATCAATATGGTAAACCCCATCCTCAACCCTCGACTGCCAGTTTAATAGTTTTGGACTTTCGGTATCCAAGAGAAAATTTTCCAAAAGACTGAGAACATTTCTTGACCTTTCTCATTTACACAGTGACTGCCACAGTATCGTTCCCTTCCCATTTTTTTCTAAAGTAACAGAGTGTGTTTAACCACTAGTGGTCGCTGTAGCTAAATATTGGGATGACTTTTGAATTAATGGTTTGAATATGCCCTCCTTCTTGAGGTAGAGCCGTTTTAAAGCATTACCTCACAGGTATATCTGGCTTAGTTTTGGAGTTAAAATATGTGGCTTGAATTAAGAGTTAAAGCTTTAACTGTTGAGTTAAAAAGCTGTATTAACTATTTGGTTCAAACTTTAAATCTTCCTGAACTTTTAAAGTAGAACAGGTTTAAAGCTCTAACTTAAGGTAAATGTTTAAAGGCTTAGCTTTGAGCTAAAACTGTTGCATCAATTAAATGTTAAAGATGGGGCGGCAGTAGCTCAGGAGGTAGAGCGCTCGTCTCGGGATCAAGGCATCCCAGTACGAATCCCGGCTCGTCCTTGTTACATGTCGAAGTGTTCTTGGGTAAGACACTGAACCCCTAATACCCCCAATAAGCAGGTTAGCGCCTTACATGGCTGCAAGGCCGCTATTGGGAAATGTGGAGCACATTGTAAAGCGCTTTGGGAAGTCATTGACTTGAAAAGCGCTATATAAATGCAGATCATTTCATTTTCATTTCAGATGTAGCTTTTGAGTTAAATTATTATTTTAATTTTTGAGTTAGGGCTTTAAAGCTGCTTGAACTACAGACTCAAATAGTATTTGAAGCTTTATCTTGGTTAAAACTGTAACGTTTGAATTAAAAAGCTTTTAACTCAACAGTTAAAGCTTTAAATCAGCTTAAGCTCTGAAGGTAGACTTGTGGTAAAAACGTTAAAACTTAGCATAAGAGCAAACAAAAATTGTTTTAATAGAGTTTACACATTATCTTTTGGGTTAAACGGCTGTTTAAAAGTGTTGGTAAAAGACTAAAGTTTACCTAAATTCTAGAGGCTTAAATATTTAATTTCTGTTAAATCTTTCAAGAACTTAGCATTTGAGCTAACTCATTGCTTTATTTGAGAGTTAAAGCTGTGTTGTTTCTGTTAAAAGGCTTTTTTAACTCTTTAGTTTGACTTTTGTTTTGGAAAGCTGTGCTAATTCTTTGGTTAAGAAATTAAACCGCCTGGATTCTAGGGGTAGAACAGGCTTAAAACATTAACTCACGGTTAAACCTTAACAGGCTTAGCCTTCAAGCTAAAAGTTGATTTAATTGAGAGTTGACGCGTTGACTTTTGAATTAAAAGGCTGTTCACGCTTTGGTTACAACTGTAAATCTGCCAGAACTGTAAAAGGACAGCAGATTTGAATAATTAACTCTTACCCTTTGAAGTAAAGTATTTTCAATTATGAGTTGAAGCTTTAACTTTAACGTTAAAAAGCTGTACTACGCTTTGGTTTAAAAAAAAAAGAACTCAATCTGCCTAACCATTAGAAGTAGACAAGTTTAAACTATTAACTCATAGTTAAATCTTTAAATGTTTTATGCTTGAGCTAAAATGTGCTTCAAATGAGAGTTGAAGCTTTACCTTTTAGTCAAACCACTATTTGATCATTTAAGTTAAAGTTGTAAAGCATTTGAAAATCTGCTGTTAAAGCAGGCTCAAAGCCTTATTTTAGGATTAACTCAGATTTAACACTTTAAAGGCTTAACTTTTGATCTAAATAGTTGATTTAGTTGAGTTAAACTTCTATTTTGACGTTTGATTTAAATATTTCCTGTATCTGTGGGTAAAGAAGGCTTAAAGCTTCAACTTCTGGGTTAACTCACAGTTAAAGTTTTAACTTTTGAGAGCATTGAGAAGTGCATCTTCCGGGTACCAAAAAAGTTAAATATCAGTGAATCTACTTTCTAGTGTCAGCTCTACTGTCAAAATCAGACATCTTTTTTGTCCTGTACTCAAGCTATGTATGACATTTTCATATACCGACTCTGTTTTTGATCTCTCCGATAGCTCACCTCAGATCAGTTTTATCGACATAGTTTTTGCTTTATTTTTCATCATTATTTTTTTGTATTTTATTTTTTACCTAGATCAGGGCCTTTGCGGAATGCTTTTTTTAACTATAGGTTTAATTACCGTATTTTCCGCACTATATGGCGCACCATGTTATAAGGCGCACCTTCAATGAATGATATATTTTAAAACTTATGCCATACATAAGACGCACCCCATTATAAGGCGCTATAATTGCATGCTGGTTTAAGATCAGGTAATTGTGCAATTTTGTAATTGTAATCCTGTGCAGTCCTTCGAGACATTTTTGGGATTAAGGGCTATTTACGGTAAATAAATGTGACGACTTGACAACAGTAGAGAATGTAGTTACGTTATGCAACCTCTAGATGTTGCCACGCTCAAGGGAATGTCAACAAAACATTCAAAAAGGTCTAACTTTATTAACAAACAAGCTTTCCACAACTCCATTCACTCCCAAAATAAATAAACAGCCGTTTTATTATTTTCTCTGAGGTAAAGCATTTTCGTGACACATCTTTAACATCTTTGAACAACATCGACATATCATTTTATTTTTTGTCCATTTAGTCAACACGCAAAGAAAAAAACGTCTGTTATTTTAAATGAAACGTTAGTGCAATCGCAATAAAGTGACACTCGTAATGTGCAAAAACAACAAGTGCAAAACAATAACAATAAAGCAATAACATAATAACTGTAAAATGTAAAACGTAAACACACAAAAGAAAAACAAAGATCACTCTATAAGCTCCTCATCGACGAATCCCTCGAATTCTTCTTCTGCTGTGTCCACGTCCGGTGTTGTTGTCCTGTGCCAGCGCTGTTGCCTTCATACGTATAGTTATCGTACTGACACTTCTGCTTGCCGCTCTTTGTTGAACAACCCACTGATCAAGTGTCTCCTCTAACTCTGGCCATCTTGCTTTATTGCCACGGAAACTTTGTTGAGTTTTCCTTACTTAGCGGAGCTTATCTTCATCCTTTCTCCACTTCCGTACCATCGATTCATTTAAGTTTAACTCTTTCGCTGCCGCTCTATTGCCGTGTTGTGCTGCGTGACTGATCGCTTTGAGTTTAAACTCGGCGTCGTACGCGTGTCTCTTAACAGGAGCCATTTTTTTTTACCAATGCACGTATGAAAGAGAATCTCGCTCTCTCTCTCTCTCTCTCTTTCTCTCGCTCTCTCTCTCTCTCAAACGTGACATTCTGAATAATTCTGAGTTTGTTTAAGGTAAATTGTGCTTTACATCTTCACCAGTCATAACCCTGGATTCAGACAAATACTGTATTTGTTGAATATGAATTAAGCAGTTTAATGGGGTAGCCATTTTGCCACTTAGTAAACAAATACAACACGAGCCCCGGCAACTACCAATCGTTTAATATTTCCCAGTATGCACAGCGCGAAAAATGGAGTCGGCGGCTGTTTCTCGTAGTTGCGAGACCTTGCGAATTTAATATTGAGCCATATATAAGGCGCACTGTGTAATAAGGCGCATGGTCAGCTTTTGAAAAAAAATAAGACTTTTAGGTGCGCCTTATAGTGCGGAAAATACGGTATATATATATATATATATATATATATATATATATATATATATATATATATATATATATATATATATATATATATATATATATATATATATATATATATATATATATATATATATATATATATATATATATATATATATATATATATATATATATATATATATATATATATATATATATATATATATATATATATATATATATATATATATATATATATATATATATATATATATATATATATATATATATATATATATATAGGCAGCACGGCGGAGCAGTGGTTAGCACTTGTGCGGCACAGTTCATGTCATGGGAACCTGTCGTGGGTTCAAATCCAGCTCCAGACTTCCTGTGCGGAGTTTGTATGTCCTCCCCGTGCTTGCGTGGGTTTCCTCCGGGCACTCCGGTTATCTCCCACGTACCAAAAACATGCATTTCAGGAGAATTGGCCGGTCCAAATTGTCCCTAGGAGCGAATGAGTTGTCTGTCCCTGTGTGCCCTGCGATTGGCTGGCAACCAGTTCAGGGTGTCCCCTGCCCACTGCTCGGAGATGGCTGGGATGGGCTCCAGCCCCCCCGCGACCCTAATGAGGATAAGCGGTACGGCTGATGAGATGAGATATATATATATATATATATACATATACAAATACATATATATATTTGTTTGAGAGGCAGGATTTCTTTTCATTTAGTGATTCTAAGAGCTTGTATGTACTTGAGCATGTCACTGGCCACATCTGCAGCCAGTGAGGACGGTATAAAAAAAGTCACGGCAGCTGTCTTGGGGGACACCTGGTCACGAGCTCTTGACCTTCGAACCTTCAACCGACAGCTGAAGTGCTAAAGAGGACAAGAGTTGAGTATTTCCAGACGAGGGGGTCTGCTGTCAACAGTTGCTGGGATTAAACAAAAGAAGGGGGTCCGATTCCGTCTATCTTACTGATAAATTCAGACGATAGGGAGTTTTGGCCTGACGCTGTCAAAGACAGTCTTCTGAGGATTACAGATTTATTCAATTAATACATTGCAAAGATAAATACGTACTTTGTGGAACTAGTTGATATGGTGTCACTTTACAAGCATCATGCTTCTCAAATGAATCAAAGAACTTCCTTCTCTTTCCTGATTGGAGGAATACTAATTCATAGCTTCAAGACTAGCAACAATAACATCATATACCAGCTCTTTGCAAAATAAAAAAAACAATCGGGAAGAAAGCATAAGTGCCATTTTCATGATATCCTGACAAAAAACAATAGCAGACCTATATGACACAAACCAAATGCAGACCCATAAGCAGTGTCTGAAATAATGTCTGCCTGGACGCTAGGGGCGTGCATGTTTTACGTCGGGCGTACAACTTACAAAAATGTCTCCAACTTTTTCAAGGAAAAATAGAATAAAATAAATAAAACCGAAAGATTTTTTTCACATCAAACGTTTGCCTTATTCCGATTTCGAAATCTTCGTTCGGTTTGGAAATTTCTGAATTTCGGTTCGTTTGGCAATTTGCATACTCGGCAGCCGATCAGAAGCGTGGATCTAATGACTTTGTGCTTCCGGACTTTCCCTAGCATTATAAGGTCGTGAATTTGCATATCGTTTTCCAAAGTAGACACACAGGGAAAACACAAGAAAAAATGACAAGTGGTTAGGAATCAAGCCAAAACCTCAGCCCCAGAATAAATATTCAAAAGAAGCAAACAAAATTGATGACGCTACAAAACGTAAACGTACATTAAAAAAAAAAAAAAGGTGGAAAAAGGAGTTCTCGTGGCTTGTAGCAGACGACGCAATGCAAACATTGCACGGATAAAAATGAGTAAATACAGGTACATACTGATGGCAGATGGAAAACAGCGATGTCATATATATGCAATGAATGTTATAAGTAGATTTATAATAAACTTAATTTTAAAGTGTTGTTCTGTCATATATTCTGATTATCAATCCTTAATACTTTGCAACAATGTTAGTTTTTTTTGCGATTCGTCGTCTTATTGTGTTTCAAGCCGTGAAAAATGGGGCAGGCATTTTTATGGCTGGGCAGGCAACTTTTCAGAGACGACTCGAAAAAGTTGCCTGCCCGGGTGTCCGGTAACTTTTTGTCATGAGTTTCAGACACTTGCTAAAGGTTCACGTGGTATGCACCAACAGCATCCTATGTGATTTATTAGCTGGGTAAGACCCTTAACCTCCCTGCATTAAAATGGCAAATGGTTTAGTCCATTAAATCATTGCTTAGAGCAGGGGTGTCAAACTCATTTTAACTCGGGGGCCACACGATAGAACAGACATTCTGTCGGGGGCCGGACTAGTAGATTAAAGACGAAGGAAAAAAGAGATTAAAAAAAAATAGGGAGGAAAAAGGAGAGAGGACGGGACAAAGAAAGAAAAAGAGAGAGAAGGAGAGAGCGTGAGAAACAAAAGATAAAAAGCCGTGAGAGAGGGGGAAAAGAAAGGGAGAGGAAGAAAGAAATCCAAAGAGAAATGGAAAGACAGAAGGAGAGAAAAGAGAAAATAAAGCGCGAAGGGTATAAAGAGAGAAAGAGAAAAGAGAGAAAAGGAAAAAAAGGAAGTTAGAGCAAAAGAGGTTAAAAGACACAGAGAGAGAAAGAGACAAAGAGCAACAAAGGAAGAGAAAAAGAGAGACACAGAGAGTGAAAGAGACGGAGACAGAGTGGGAGAAAAGGGGTGGAAAGAAAGAGAGAGAGAGAGAGAGACAGAGAGAGAGAGGGAGAGAAATAAATACAAGTACAGTGTCTTTGTGAGAGGCACCTGGCTTTGGCAATATCAAGTTGACATATTTCAACCTGCAGCTTGTTTTTCTCTTGCGCTTCTCTGAGTGTTGTCTCGCGGGCCGAATTCATTCCCTTAGCGGGCCTGATTTGGCCCGCAGGCCGCCTGTTTGACACCTGTGGCTTACAGTTACAGCCACCAGGGTGCAATTCGTTTTCGCCATTGCATAATGTTTATGTTTCCAGCTATGGGTCCGGCAAAAAGAGGAGAGAAAAAGAGAGGCAGGGCTCCACCTACGGTCGAAAAAATAAATAAATATGCTATCGCAAAATATGAAAGTGGGGGTAAACTTGCAGATTTGAATACGGGCAAAGCATGTCCACGATCTCTACACAAAAAGTGACCCTAAAGTCTGCGACAGGTATCACTGTTATATCAAGCCACAGGACAACGTTTTAATCATTTGGATATGTGATGCCGCGTCAGCTCCACTCCAACAATGACAATGAACCAAGAGGAGCCGTTATTGAAGGAAGAAATGAAGGAAGCGTTCGACTGCTGGGAAAAACTGCAGGCTTTTATCACGAAGTCATCCCGATAAAGCCAAAAGCGGACAATCAATGGAGATGTTCGATGAAAACCGTTCGAAATGAGATCTAGACAGAAACAACAATAGCTGGATCGCTATTTTATGTGTGCAGGAACCAGATTGGCACAGTGAATGGAAAAGCGAGCTAAGGCATTTAACTAACTTTTTACATTAGATCATTTTCATTCGGTTGTTGTTGTTTTTTTGAACTGTTCTTGGCCAATAAAGCTTTGTACTGTACAGCAACTTTGTCTTTTGCATTTCTTTAGCCTTATTTCTTGTTTTATTTATACTATGTGGTATATTTATGAATGTTGACTGAACATTAGTGCACCTATAGGGCAGTTGCAGTTAATTTGTTGAGGGTTGGGTTGCATTTAATGACCTTGGAACAGACTAATCCGGTTTCAATTTGTTTCAATGGGGAAATGTGTTTCGATTTACAACGGTTTCATTATATAGAACCAATTTAATGTATAAGAAGAGGTACCACTGTATTTCTATTCTGTGTGACTTTTAAGACGTATATTGTTGTAGTGACGGTTTGACGGGATTGGTGGTGGGTGGGTGCTTTTGTGGCAGTGGGCGGGTGTGTGGGTAGGGGGAACCATTAAAAAGTGCGACAGCTGAAGTTACTGGGGCTCAGAGATCAGGGGGTGCACCAAAGGGGTAAGACAATACTTTCGCTGTGGTATTATTCTTGAAAAATAGCCAAAACATTTTTTTGATATTTCATTGTTTTTTAACCTTTGTTGTGCTCTACTCATACATTTAGGATGAAGCCTGAATATTGCTTATCAGCATTTTCATTCATTTATTTACCTATTTATTAGGTATTACTATTTATTAATTCAGTATTACAAATATTTGCTATGTAATTGGATTGATTTGCAGCATTAACAAAATAAAGAAGTTAAAAAGCATGTATTTAGGTGATTTATGTGATTCAATTCTTTTTTTAAGTCATTATGTTTACATTTGTGAAATACCACACTAGAATTCCCAATGTTAGATTATTACCAAAAAGCGTTTATGTCTCCATACCTGCAAAGGTTAATTTGACATTTTCAAAGTGTTTATCATATGTTCGCGCCCCGGCCGAGTCATTCCTAAGACTTAAAAAGTGGTCGGCGGCGCCCTCTGTTGGCTGCGGCTGCATCGGCTCGCTACAACGGGTCAGGTGCAATCGACATTTCGTTCTGTGTACATTGTTACACAGAATGACAATACAAGGAAATTATTATTATTATTATATGTATATATACTTGCATGTTGAGCGTAAAAATGCCTTATTTGCACCTAAATTGTTTTGCTCCAAAACTATATAGTGTTAAACAAAGTAACACTTTGAAAACTTTTTAAAATACTGTTAATACAAGTGTGTACCGTATTTTCCGCACTATATGGCGCACCATGTTATAAGGCGCACCTTCAATGAATGATATATTTTAAAACTTATGCCATACATAAGACGCACCCCATTATAAGGCGCTATAATTGCATGCTGGTTTAAGATCAGGTAATTGTGCAATTTTGTAATTGTAATCCTGTGCAGTCCTTCGAGACATTTTTGGGATTAAGGGCTATTTACGGTAAATAAATGTGACGACTTGACAACAGTAGAGAATGTAGTTACGTTATGCAACCTCTAGATGTTGCCACGCTCAAGGGAATGTCAACAAAACATTCAAAAAGGTCTAACTTTATTAACAAACAAGCTTTCCACAACTCCATTCACTCCCAAAATAAATAAACAGCCGTTTTATTATTTTCTCTGAGGTAAAGCATTTTCGTGACACATCTTTAACATCTTTGAACAACATCGACATATCATTTTATTTTTTGTCCATTTAATCAACACGCAAAGAAAAAAACGTCTGTTATTTTAAATGAAACGTTAGTGCAATCGCAATAAAGTGACACTCGTAATGTGCAAAAACAACAAGTGCAAAACAATAACAATAAAGCAATAACATAATAACTGTAAAATGTAAAACGTAAACACACAAAAGAAAAACAAAGATCACTCTATAAGCTCCTCATCGACGAATCCCTCGAATTCTTCTTCTGCTGTGTCCACGTCCGGTGTTGTTGTCCTGTGCCAGCGCTGTTGCCTTCATACGTATAGTTATCGTACTGACACTTCTGCTTGCCGCTCTTTGTTGAACAACCCACTGATCAAGTGTCTCCTCTAACTCTGGCCATCTTGCTTTATTGCCACGGAAACTTTGTTGAGTTTTCCTTACTTAGCGGAGCTTATCTTCATCCTTTCTCCACTTCCGTACCATCGATTCATTTAAGTTTAACTCTTTCGCTGCCGCTCTATTGCCGTGTTGTGCTGCGTGACTGATCGCTTTGAGTTTAAACTCGGCGTCGTACGCGTGTCTCTTAACAGGAGCCATTTTTTTTTACAAATGCACGTATGAAAGAGAATCTCTCTCTCTCTCTCTCTCTCTCTTTCTCTCGCTCTCTCTCTCTCTCAAACGTGACATTCTGAATAATTCTGAGTTTGTTTAAGGTAAATTGTGCTTTACATCTTCACCAGTCATAACCCTGGATTCAGACAAATACTGTATTTGTTGAATATGAATTAAGCAGTTTAATGGGGTAGCCATTTTGCCACTTAGTAAACAAATACAACACGAGCCCCGGCAACTACCAATCGTTTAATATTTCCCAGTATGCACAGCGCGAAAAATGGAGTCGGCGGCTGTTTCTCGTAGTTGCGAGACCTTGCGAATTTAATATTGAGCCATATATAAGGCGCACTGTGTTATAAGGCGCATGGTCAGCTTTTGAAAAAAAATAAGACTTTTAGGTGCGCCTTATAGTGCGGAAAATACGGTAATTCTGCTCCGGTACCATGTAAGTGTGACTGAAGATGCACACTAGGAACTTGTCTCTTGGGAATTAATTAACCTATAATAGCGCTGGTGGCATCTTGTAAAGGTCCTACGGGGAATAATGACTTGGAGTGGCTGCTTTACTTATTTGTGTTGCAAGTGTCGAGGAGGGATCTGAAAAGAATGTAAATTTTCACCAGACGCTTCATTTAAAGCCGTGCAACTTTTATGTTTTTTTTATGTTTGTAGAAGGTTTCAGGTATGTCCTTCTTAACAAAGGGGGGACGTATTTTTTGTTTTTTTTTGTAGTGTACGGAGTCTTAAAAAAAGGGATTTTTTTGGTAATGATGGTATTCCACTTTTATGAAAATTGTTTTTTATAAATACCAAAATATAAAAGTTCACTTTATCTGGTGGTGTACTGTAATTTTACACAGTAAAAAAAAAACAATTAGTAGCCCATTATTGGGAAAGTTATCTTATTTTAAGTACTGTGATCAAAACTACACTGTATTTGCACTAATCTTTCAGAATCCAGCATGTTACCTTGCCCCAGAGGGCGCCAACAGGCACATAGACAGGACCACACACCTGTTCCTCATTGCCGTGTCTTTAAGGAAAAATCCAGTATTTAAGGACCGTGCTGACGGCAGAAGCTGCAAATTGTTTGCCATTGATGTTACTGCTTTTCTCCGCTTTCCTGCTCCCTGATTCCTGCCTTTGTTAGCTTTTGGACACCATGAACTCGGCCAGTTGTGATTGTTTCCCGGGCAGTTTTTATTTTGTGAATCGATTTATCCTGCCTTTGCCCCTCAATTAACTTTTGTATTTCCACCCTGGTGTCTGCACTTGGGTCTAGCTCACCAAAACAAAATCTGTATATGAGTATTTTTTGAACCAAAAATCCTAAACTAGACATAGCCAAACACGTGCCTCATCTTGCCCAACCAGGTAGAACTATTTCAAGAGAGATCGTCAGTCTGACAACACATGTAAAGAATTTATTGGGATTTAAGACATTTAATGGCATTTTATAATGTGCCTCAAGGCAATGAATGAAGAGGGGAACGAAAATAGAGAAAAACAGTGACAACAACAGTCAATTTGAAGGAGGTAATCTGTGCAAAATACGAGAATGGCCTACAAGTGTCTGCCATCAAACCGACCACGTTTTGTTTTCTCCCATCCCAGCTTACGACTCGTTTTATTGATCCCGACCACGTTTTGCTCTTCTGTCCCGGCTATCGACCTGTTTTTTCCTTCTACGACACTACGATCTCCCGCTCCAGAAGATCCACCTCTGCATTCGAAACACGTTCCGATTCTGTGCGCGGCTTGCTTCGTGCGTCCAGCGAGCACCGGATTGCAGGCGGTGCCTTTCGTCTCTATATCAATAAATTTGTGGTTAACGTTACGCGTCTGGGTCCTAATTCCGTTCTGGTCATGACACTGGTTTCGAATGAAACGAGAAAAAAATCACATTCCTTGAAATAAGAACAAATGTTTTATTTAACGGTTGGTTCATTTAGCTCATTTTGCCCTCTACCAAGATAAAATGCTTTAAATCTTCTGCCAATGGGGTAAACATGTATTTTTTTGCAGTGTACAGGATTGTCTCATTAATTAACAATATTGTTAAAAGGTGATATATATTCTGGATTCCTTAAAAGTCAACTGAAATATTGCAAATCGTTCATTGTTATAGTATTAATGATCTCATCTCATCAGCCGTACCGCTTATCCTCATCAGGGTCGCGGGGGGGCTGGAGCCCATCCCAGCCATCTCCGGGCAGTGGGCAGGGGACACCCTGAACTGGTTGCCAGCCAATCGCAGGGCACACAGGGACAGACAACTCATTCGCTCATTCACACCTAGGGACAATTTGGACCGGCCAATTCACCTGAAATGCATGTTTTTGGAACGTGGGAGGAAACCAGAGTGCCCGGAGGAAACCCACGCAAGCACGGGGAGAACATACAAACTCCGCACAGGAAGTCTGGAGCTGGATTTGAACCCACGACAGGTTCCCATGACATGAACTGTGCCGCACAAGCGCTAACCACTGCGCCGCCGTGCTGCCCTATAGTATTAATGATTATGGCAAAAAGTATAATATTCCGTCTAAAAATATTCGAATATCATAAAAAGTTTACTTTTAGGTGTTAAGCCATAATACGGAATATCAAAATAATCAAAAGCTGCCAATATTTCAGTTGAATTGCAATGATAAAAATGTAATGGTAATAATAATAATCACGATAGCAGTAATAATGAAAATAATAATCATGATAATAATTATAAAAATAATAATAGTAATCATGATAGTAATAGTAAAAATAATAATTACAATAAAAACATTATATTAATAACTATACTGATCATAATAAGAATAGTAAAATGCCTTGAAGGATACCCAAGGTCACTGTACAGAAAATAAAAACTGTCAGAACCAGAACAGATGGTTGACCCAAACGCGTAACGTTTCAAGCAAGCGCCAGCAATCGGGTGATCGCTGGGCAGGAGGAGCAGAGAGCTCACGGGATCGGAGCGTGGTCGGAAGGCAGAAACGAGTTGAGTAGCCAGGACATGAGATCAGGGCGTGGTCGGTGGGCAAAAACTGGTCGATTAGCCGGGGCGGGAGATCGGAGCGTGGTCGAAGGAAGGAAAACATCATTGAGCCGGAGACGATCGGGAAGCCAGGGGCAGACAAGCAGGATATAGGTAAGGATGGGACAGAGGGAGCCAGAGTCAAATAGTGCTTGCCTTGCATGTGCGGAGGTTTGCTGACGGACTGACAAGGGGTGAATGGAATACTTTAAATAGGAGGGTATACAATCAGGCAACGAGAAGCAGCTGGCGTCAAACGAGCCGGCACAGGTGAGGGCAATGGCCAATCATGACAAAAAAGAGTGATATCAATAGAAGCAGAATTAAAAACAGACAAGAAAGATATATTTTTCTAAAGTACAGTCAAAAAATTGAGGGAGGGGGGCATGTGTGGCATGTTATCATGATTAGACAAGTCTGTGTTTGAATCCAGATTGTAAGTATGTATCACGTTTTTTGATTTTTATTGCAGAAAATTGATATTTTCATCTAAATATTCTCATTTCCAAAGACAGTCCCGTATACCTTTTAGGTGATATGAACAATATTTCTCTCATTAAATATTAATGCCACATTGTACTTATACAGTAATTCATTGATATGAAGTCAAAATAAGGACAAAGCTCAGCGTCAGAACACGGCATTGACACCAATGAAAGTGTAAACTCTTGAAAAAAGTAATCACCTGAGCCGTATAAAGCTCTTTGGTTATCGCTTGAAAGCACGTGTGAAGTCACTCTGTCAGGTAATCCACAGTAATTACCGTCCTACTATCTCTATTTTGATTGCCTGCTTTTCACGAGCATTTCAGGGTTCACAGACGTGTCAGAGCCGCACGTCAAAAGGTTTTCCATAATAAGGTCTGTAATTAAATGCCGCTTTCGGGTCGTAAACCACAACGGAAAAGAAGCCGGCGCCTTAATTAAATGATACGGCCCCTCGGGATTTAAGAGAGGGCAAAGTTGAGCCGGCGGTTTGTACCGACATCGACCTCTCCCACGCCGAGCGGGAACGAATAACATTCAATATCTGCTGTGAACTTTGGCGTAAGCGGAGGGGAAATGGGACTCCTGTAAATCCCGGTCAAACACCTGGATGTTTTTTCTGCGGGTCTGGGGAAAAGGATCGAACAATAGTCCTGATCTCAGAGGTGGAAGTTCAGAGTGTGGAGTGGCACGGGTTTCGATTAGGTCGAACGCTGGTGAAATTAACTGATTGTTCTGATAACTCGGTCTCTGTATAGTAATATGACTGTCGTATTTTCACGAACATATGGCGCATATAAAAGTCTCAGATTTTTTTTAAATTGTGCTAGGCGCCCTATTGTGCCCTGTGTTGTCAAGAACCAGAACAGGGCACAGGAAGGAGAACCCAACCGCGTAACGTTACTCACAGAGAAGAGGAATGAGTACACACTCGATCCAAAGATCGTGGGTCGCGGAAGTAGATTGATCGGAACGAGGACCTGGTCAAAATCAAACATATCGGGCCAAAAAATAAAACAGGATCAAAAGACCGGCAAAGATTCACAGGGCTTGGCAAAACAAGAGTAAAAAAACACAAGCAAAACAGGGATTCACAGGACTTGGCGTATCACAACGAGTCTAGAGGGAGTTTCGCAGACGCTTCGAGCACAAACGCCTCAAAGGACAGCATTTAAATACTCCAAGGGAGCAATCTGTCAACGCGTTTCAGCTGGTGTCCATGGGCGGGGCCAATTGGGCGCCGTGGCAACCGTGACAGAACCTGGCGCCACACGGCGGGGACCAATTGGGCGCCATGGCAACCACGACGTGTATTATGTAAGGGGGCGAAGGTTCGCAAGTGGAGGAAGCAGAAAAACGAACTCCGACAAGTGTTTATTTGAGTGTTTCAATTTGTAATCAATACTTAGATAAACCACAACCAAAATCAGTTTTGCTCCCGCAGAAGAGGGCACCCCCACCCAATCGTCCGGTGCGCCCTGTGTATCATGTAAGGCTGTGAAAGTAAGTGAAGACGTAGATGAGGCTGCTGAAGGGTGTAGTGAGCATCAAAGCCAAAGGGTGGAATGTGGGAGTCACCACTTAAGAATGGGGTGTGGTCATGTAAATAACGCCAGGTTCACACTGCAGCGCTGCGTGCACGATTCCTATGTTTTTTTGTGAGATTTTGTGATTTTTCCATCTCAATGCGATATTTATGTGATCTCCTGTTATTTCTATGTGTCTCCTGTGTGAAATTGACAAGTGTCCGTCTTGTGCAGAAGAGGACATATGACGTCACATACAATGCGCCTATTACGGGGGAAGTACTCATGGATGCTAAAGCCATAACGTATCTTGCAGTTTGAAAGTTACTGTGCTACCGGAGACTGAACAGTGTTGCCCCACCCATTATTAATTACGAAAACCTCCCTTTACCTCCATTGAATGCTTTCTGTGTTTTTGTCTGCCATTGTGCGTTGATTTCTTTACTTCGCTGAATAACATGGAAACCAAGCAGCCGCGAGAGAATTGAAGATTAATAAATTGATGGTACACAAATGGAGGAAGCTAGAAAACAAACTCCGACAACAACGAAAACAGTATTGCCCCCGCTCTATTTTTAACTCTGCACACTTGTATGTTTGTGTATGTTGTTGTCAGCCAGGCGCAGTGTGTTAAATACATAAATACAACCAACTTTGCCTATTAAAATGGTGCACCCTATGGTTGTACTGTAGTACAAGACTGTCAGGATAAAATTTCAAAAAATATACATGGTGTTTAGAGACGGGCCTAAAAGTGATTCGATCTGCAACCTCAGTGGAAATGTTTAAATCTAAGCTTAAAAAAACACTTATATTCTATAGCATATTAATAACCTATATTTTATGTTGATAATATAAGTATTATTTGCCCTCATGTACGTTTTAGATGAGAGGATGGTGTCATAATAGTCTGTAGTTTGCAATAGTCTTTGATCTGTGCAGCCCTTTGAGACTATTTGTGTTTAAGGGCTATACAAATAAACATGACTTGACTTGACTTGACTAGTGCGATAAAAAAGAATAGTGCATTGTAACAATAGTACAGTAAAACGTGAAATAACATTTAGCAACAACAAACATCCTCAAAATAAGAAGAAGAAGAAGAAGAATTTTACTTTTATTGTCATTCTTTGTAACCATGCACACAGAACGAAATGTCGATACACCTGAGACGTACAGTTAAACTGTACGGGTCGAAATAAGTTGCAAGGTCTAGATTTTCAGTTTCTTGCAATGACATTCAGCAGGAACTAAAAAAACAATACCCCTAAAGTAGTCGTAAGATATGTTTTCACATATATGTGCGCCTGTTTAAGGTGGTGATGGCCCTGTTTATCCTAGTTTTGAGGGACATGTAGCACCTACCAGAGGGCAGGTAAGAGAGGTCGTGGCCAGGGTAAGAAGAGTCCTATATTATTTCGATGAACCGGCGCCGCTATTGCAAGCCAATAGTGTCCTCTGGACTGAGCAGAGAGCAGCCAATGAACTTCTGGGCTGCGTTGATTATTATCCGTATGTTTTTCCTGTCCGCTGCCATGCTTCCAGCATTGTTTTGTTGGTAGAGTATGGAAAAAAACTACAGTGTCTTACCAATTTGTAACAGTTTCACCAAGGTCTTTATTGAAACTTGGGAGCCTGTTCCCAAATCCCCGGCCTATAATCCCTTTAATACCGCCATATTGTATTGTCATTAAGCACTCAGTGGCGAGTAGGTACAAATCCTTTCACCTTTTACATTGCGGCCCCCGTGGATAATTGTCGTATCCGCTTCTCGGGAGCTTTCCCTTGGGGACGGTATTCGAAGTACTCGCTTTTGACAGTTTAATATGGCGCTCGGGTGTACAAGAGCGCCTCCACCCTGAACACATCGCCTATCGCTGACAAGACACACACTGGATAATTAGACCTTTGCAACCTCCCACTGCTAAAACCCTCTGTGTGCTCCAATTGTGATAAGAAAAGGTTGCAGGGAGAACATTGTGGATGATAAACCTACATCACTTTAACAAAAAAAAATTGCTTAAATTGAAATTGGACTCTTTACTGACTTGAAAATGTTTGATACCTCAGTATTCAAACAACTGTTTTACCACTTTTAAGCTACACTAACAAAAAAAAACACAAGAACGAGCATCAAATCACTTTCCACTCCTTCCCCCTATTCCTGCTTCCTAATGTATTGCGAGTCCTGGAACAGTGGTGCTTAAAGTAAGATAAAAACAGGTAGGGGCTGTGGGAAAGAAAATATAAAGGCTCTCTGAACTCAGTTTGGCATTGTTAACACATAGGTAATAGAGAAAACATTCCTCGTTCAACTTTTTAAAGGTAAACTGTGTAATATTTGACCAGTAGATGGCAATGTCTAATGTGAACAAAAACAATTGCCAAATGAGCACAGCGTAGAGGCAAGAGAACAAACAAACATGGTGGAGACAAATCCGTATGTATACACTATGAAAAAGAAATGTAAAATTCTCGTCTTATGAATATTTATAAAAATTTAACATTGGTATAATATTTCATGTATTTTTTGCCTTTTCTTAAAACAATGTTTTCTTTTTACTGGATAATATTTTTGTAACACTGGGTGGCACCAAATATTACATTATGTCCCTTTTTAGACACATCAAAAAACACACCCGAAGTTTTTGTTTTTTTTTATAACAAAAATTGGATACTATTTAATATGATTTAAAAAATACACATTTTTCTACCATCTACTATTATAGAAGGGCAGCAGGGCGGTGCAGTGGTTAGCGCGTGTGCGGCACAGTTCTAACGTCTTGGGAACCTCCTGTGTGGGTTTAAATCCAGCTACCGGACTTACAGTGCGGAGTTTGTATGTTCTCCCCGTGCTTGCGTGGGTTTCCTCCGGGTACTCTGGTTTCCTCCCACATTCCAAAGACATGCATTTCGGGTGGATTGGCCGGTCCAAAGTGTCCCTAGGTGTGAATGAGCGAGCGAGTTGTCTGTCCCTGTGTCCCTGCGATTGTCTGGCAACCAGTTCAGGGTGTCCCCTGCCCACTGCCCGATGATTGCTGGGATGGGCTTTAGCACCCCCGCGACCCTACTGAGGATAAGCGGTGCAGCTAATGAGATGAGATGAGACTATTATAGAATATTTTGTTCATTTCAATTATTGAATAAATAATAATGAATAAGAAATAAATATAGTATAATACAATAATGGGTACATCTATTATTAGACATATATTATGATAAAAATAAAATAAAATAAAATAAAAACTGTGTATTATAATAAATAATTTTAATAAATAAATGTATAACAATTATAATTTAAAAAAGTATGAATAACGTGAAATGCAAGAAAAAATACTATGTTTCTGATCAGAGCCTTCACTCTGATAACTCTAGTCTCCCAGTGATGCCAAGAGCCAAATCTGCAGGTTCAAGAGCGTTCTCCATTTGGGCCCCGGTGGTGTGGAATGGTCTGATATTCGATCTGCAACCCCAATGGAAGTTTTCAAATCCAGACTTAAACACACTTATACTCAATAGCTTCTAAGTTATGTTAACCTTGTTCTCTTGTGTTCTCGTCCCTGAGGGTGAAAGGTGAGTCTGGTTGTTGCATGGTGCATGCATTTCGACCCATTCTACCCGCCTTCGATGTATGCTGTTTTCTAGAAACTGCCGCATTGGTCCACATTTTGGAACAGAAAACTGTAAACTGGGTATTCTGTTACTACCTATATTTTATAATAATATTCCCTGTCTATTGTCTGTTGATGCCCTTACCGCATCTATTGCAGCTTGGTCATCCTGAAAGAGGGATTACCTCGTGTGCGGCCCCCTTCTCAAGGTTTCTTTGAGTTTTACCTTGTCTTCATGTAGGTTTCAGATCATGGGATTGTGTAGGGGTAGTTTGTACAGCCCTTTGAGACTTCTTGTGATTGAGAGCTATACACATAAATATGACTTGACTTGACTAAACAATTCTAAACTATGGTATTTCATTTAAAACATCAACATTAGACTGCTAGGTAAAAGATAAAGGTGTGAACACAGTAAAGGAACATTTTTAAGCTAACCGATGCATTTGCGAGCTAGCATATAACACCTGCTAGCTCATTTGCAAACATAATCTTTTTATTTTACCCGTCAAACTGCCATCAGTTTCCCTCATCTTGGTCTTAAATGGTTTGGCATTGGAGGTAATGAGAATATTTTGTGCCAGCAGCATTGGCGACGATGATTATAATTAATGTCCGCCGTCCGGGTAAGAATTATTTCCCGATATCAAATCACATTAATCAACATTTAGAGCCAGATGCTAATTTGACACAAATTTGATCAAATATACGAAGAAAGCACAAGATGGCATATGATCACATAGATGTGGATGTTATATTACCGTTTTATAACCACTTTATTGCTTTCATTACTTTTCAGCCCGTTTAATAAAATCAAGTTAGAATTGAAACTATATATTTTTCCCCTCAGGATTAATGTGATTAAAAGCAGTGTTTCTCAACTGGTGGGTCAGGACCAAAAAGTGGGTCCCTGGTCCCTGCCTTGGCAAAACATGCTATGAATAAAATAAAAATAAAAAAACTTCTGATCAATTACACTCCTAAACAGTAGATGGCAGTGACGCCCTGCTTAGTCTCTTTTTCTTAATCAGTCAATTGTCGCGATCCTGGTTCTGTTCAAGAGGGGATCACATCTCATTTTATTGTGATTGTGTTTGTTTGTTTTTTTCCTCATTTTATTCAATTTAATGGATCCCAAGAATGTTGGTTACAATGGGAAGGAATAGTGAAAAACACTGACAACAATGAGCGAGTTGAAAGAGGAAATGATTATGAAATACGAAAATGTAGTACGGGTAAAGCGCTGCTAGAAGGTACAGTCAACGGTTGAAAATGTTATATTTTTATTTTTTTTTGGTCGTATAGTAATAATAATAATATAAATAATACATTGTATTTCAAAGCGCCTTTTCAGGACACCCAAGGTCGCTGTACATATAAGTAAGACACACAAAATAGTAATAGTAATCTTTTTATCCACATAAGTCAGGTCAAGAAGTCTTGTTTATTTGTGAACCCTTAATTACTAGTCTCAATGGGCTGTAAAGACTGCAAACTACTACAAGTATTAAACCATCCCCTAATGTAAAACCTACATGAGGGCAGGGAAAAACTCAAAAACCTCAGCATGGAGAAATGAAGAAACCTTGAGAAGGGGACGCATATGACGTAATCCCTACCATTATGTCTAGGCTGCACATAACGGAATAATTTGTTTTTTAAGTACACATTTTATTAATATTTTGGGTACATATTACTTTAGGTATGTGGCTAATTTTAATTTTGTATCTATATTACCTATGTTAGCCTACTATCACGATGAGGTGGTTACTCCATTCTAGGATACTGAGACAGGTTTTATTGTCATTTCAACATTAATGAATTACAGTATTTTATTTGTGTTGACAAAAGCAAAGAATTTACGCTGTCATTTTTCGTGAGGATTCGAAAAAACAACAACAAAATGGAATGTTCATAGCGTGGCCCTGTCATGATTACCGATGTGAATCACCTATGCCCGCTCATTTGGCGCTAACCGCCGCGGGTTCTGATTGTCTCCCTGTCACTATTTGAACCCAGTGCTGTCCGTCCACGGTTGTCAGTCCGTCTGCAAACCTCAGTGTTTACTAGGCAACCCTTTTTTCGACCCTGACTCACACCTGTCCCGTTTTTTGCTCCCGTCTTTCCCCGGCTTCGACCCGTTTTTGATCCTGACTACGTCTGCTCTCCCTTCCAGGATTTCGACCTCTTTTTGTCCCCGACTTCGTCTTCTCTCCTACTCTGGCGTACGACTCACTTCTGACCCCAAACAAGTTTTTGTTCTCCTGTTCCGGCTACCGACCTGCTTTTTCCGTCCCTGACACCGTCATAGCTCGCTACCAATGATCCACGTCCGTGTTCGATGCCAGTCCGAATCCGAGAGTGACCTGCTTCCCGCGTCCAGCAAACACCGGTTCGTGGGCGCAGCCCTTCCTCTTTCCTTCAATAAAACTTGTGGTAAACGTCACGCAATTGGGTCCTGTTTCCGTAATGGTCCTGACAGCCCCTTACCTGGGTAACAAAAAAGAGTGCAATGCATGCATAAAAACAAAATGGCAGCCTTTGGAAAATGTAAAGTACATAAAATTACATTAATACTAACTATTTTTCTGTTTTTACTTTTGGGGCTGCTTGATGACCAATCACACTACCGTCAGTTTGTTTAAAACAGCCACCTGCCTGGCTTGTGATGCTGCCCGAATAAGAAATTGCACTTTTCTAACACAGTGGACAGCTGAGAAAGTGGAAAACACACAGAGGAGGGCTGTGCCAAAGTTTTGCATTGCAGCTATGTTCTCCAGGTGGGAGTTCAAGCCTGAGAGCTACGACACCACGTCACAATATATGACTGTGCTGCCTTCGAGTTGACAACCTGTATCCCGTGTTTTTACAACCCGATACCAGTGAAAAAGTGGTACACAAACCCGCCACTTTCCACCCGTGAACTTCTGCCAGCTGATTTTCGCTCTTGTCTCATAGTTACATAGTTGCACCCCTACTTGAAATGTTATATTTATTTTACACACTTTTACATGATTGGAAAACGTTAAAAGTTTTTGTATGCTTTTTGTCCTCTTACATAAACAATATGAAAACATAATTTATTTCCCTTCCTCATATTTTTCAATTTGTAAACATTTTTGGAAAAGCGCCATGGAGCCACTCGGCAGCGCTAAAGAGCCACACGCAGCTCCTGAGCCGCGGGTTGCCGACCCTGTAATAAACTATGTCTCACTAAACAAATAAGATGGCAATGATAGTGGAGTTAATCCTGGATTTGTCAAAAAAATATAAAATTAGGAATAGGACAAAGAAAAAAATAATACACAGTACAATGTCATCCCAAAAAAATGAGCTATTATTAGCTTTCTGAGTTGGCTGACTCATCCACTTGAGTAAATTAAAAGCCCTCCTCCGTCTAATAAACACCTCCCTCACCCAAAATGTCTTCAATTTGTGGATGTTATTGACAAAATATGCTGATTAGATTTAATTTCTGAACCCATTTGGGCTCTGTTGCTAACCAAAACAGCAGCACCTGACAACCCACTATATGGCCGATTAATGGGTACCCTATTTGGTTTATGTAATAAATAAATCTAGCCCCAACTGGCTCTTTCTTTATCATTTTGTTATATTTTTGATATTCTATTACTAATCTTAACAGGAGTTAGTTAAAAGTGTGAAAAATAAAATGAAAATCAATAGCTTTTTCTTTGATTTTGTGACTCTTTGTGATTAAAGGCTATACAAATAAACATGACTTGACTTGACTTATGATATTTTTCTTTACAAAATTCGATTTTGTAGTAAAATTATTATATTAGCCCTATATTTCTTAGTAAATTTTAAAAAATAATCCCTAAAATTAGTCAAGTCAAGTCAAGTCATTTTTATTTGTATAGCCCTAAATCACGAAGAGTCTCAAAGGGCTTCACAGATTATCACACTATACTGTATTACACAGACCATTTTTCAGCCGACGAGAAGAGTAGGTTATTCATATGCTATGGAGTAGAAGTGAGTTTTAAGTTTAGATTTAAACATTTCCACTGAGGTTGCAGATCGGATCTCAGGGGGAAGAGCATTCCACAGCACCGGTGCCCGGATGGAGAACACTCTCGAACCAGCAGAACACTTCTTTGCTCTCGGGATCACCAGAAGACCGGCACTCTCAGATCGTAGGCTTCGGACCGGGACCTAGGGGCATATCAGATCTGAAAGATAAGAGGGAGCAAGTCCATGTATGATTTTGTACAATACTAAGAGAACCTTGAAATCACATCTATGGCTAACTGGGAGCCAATGCAGGTTAGCCAAAATCGGTGTTATGTGATCGTACTTTTTTGTCCTAGTTAAAAGCCTCGCTGCGGCATTTTGTACCAGCTGAAGTGACTTGATTCTAGACTTCGGGAGACCAGAGAGTAGTGCATTACAGTAATCGAGACGGGAGGTAACAAACGCATGAATTATAATTTCCGCATCAGACTGAGACAGTATTGAACGGATTTTAGCAATGTTACGAAGATGGAAGAAAGCGGTTCTAGTAATTTTCTTTACATGCATTTCAAAGGATAGATCAGGGTCAAATATGACACCTCAATTTTTAACTGAGTCACTCTGTGTGATGTGACATTTGTCAATGTTCACAGCAGTTTTTGAGAATATATCACGGCATTTAGATGGACCAATGACTAACATTTCGGTCTTTTCAGAGTTAAGACGCAAGAAATTGAGTGACATCCACTCTTTTATCTCAATGAGGCAGGCCTCCAAATTTCCACAGTTTAGTGTGGGAGATTCCTCCAACGGAAGATATAGTTGAGTGTCGTCTGCGTAGCAGTGGAAGCTGATATTGTACTTGCGAATAAGATGTACGAGTTTTTTCTTCTATATCGATATACGTATAAATATATATATATATATATATATATATATATATATATATATATATATATATATATATATATATATTTATATATATATATACAGGTATATATATATATATATATATATATATATATATATATATATATATGTGTATGTATGTAATTTAAATAAATATGTAATGTAATGAGTTTCGATAACAAAATAACCACAAAAACTCATCTTAATAAATACATATAATTAAAGAAAACGACTTAAAATAAAAACTATTAATCAGAATTTAACAGAGTAAAACGTTTCTGTTAGGAAAAAGAAAATATTCGATAAATCATTTTGTAATAAACAAAATGGAACTATATCTCACAACTTTTCAGAAAATTTCCTTAAAACCAATCTGATGTATTTTTTAAGGCTTTATTTAGGAACATTATTATGTACGGTATTGATTTTGTTGTACTGTATATCATGTTTTTTTCTGTGCCATTTAAAGCAGTATTACAGTTATAATGCTTTAATTTTATATTTCTTACCATTGGCCCTTAGACTATGAGTATATTTTTTCAGGAAAGAAAATTATGTATTGTATTTAATCAAGCATTTGTAAATATTATTTTCATCACAGTCCATCTTTGTAAATTCAACAGATTGTGGCTGAAATTTGACATTGTCATTTTTTCCCCCACCCTTTTTAGGTCAATCACACATATTCACATTAACTGCCAGTGACGGCTATAGACGTCCAAAATATATTCGGTTCGGATCGAGTTGACACGCTTCCTTGCTGAATACACACTTCTGAAATGATGAGTATGCCTCGATTATCGTCACCCGTATGCATTAAAACGGTTACATTCCTTGACAACGGTCGTGTTTCATTACGTCCGATCATTCTTCACGGCGGCGATCGTCGCGGGGATTGGTTGTCTCGGTGACTTTAACGAGAAACATCACGCTAGCACTTTTGTGCCGATTCCGCATTCCACGTCTCTTCCATGACGGTTGCCCAGGTCATCAACGACAATGGTACGAGAAACGGCGATGCGATAACCTTAATGCAAACGAGCCGGTAATCACCATGATTGCCCGTCGAGCCTCATGACATAGCGGGTGCCGAAGGGCCTCCTCTCATCGATGTGACTGCGCTACATTTTCCCTCTGGTGGAAATATGCTGAGTGAATGATAGTCTTTGCACTTTTAACTCATAAGGACAGAACAGGTTCAGTCTTGAACTGAAGAATCCGTGGTCAGGGTTTTTCAAAAAACAGATTTGAAGATATTAATGTTGGCAAATTGTCGTCTCATTTTTTGACAGTGTTCCTATCATATAGAGTACATTGCCGGCATTTTAGAACCATCAGTAAAAAGCACTTTACATGGATAAAGCACAGTTTATTTTCGAATGAATCTAGCTACAAAATGTATCTTGCCATTGATTATCCCAAACAGGACCATTGTTCTTATTTTACATAACTGATGAACCGAAAAACTGCAAAAAGTAAAGTTAATGGAATGAAAACGGTGATTACCTTAAAACTCGGACCGTAAGCCGCGACTTTTTCCCATGTCTTTTTTGAAGAGACCGTCGTTGGGTATCGACCAAAAATATACGCAGAGAGGAGATATGGAAAAAAGGGAACACTCTTTATTGCATTCGGGACACGTTCAAAGTTCCAAACGTTCAACATTGGTCTTTATAGTGTTCTCAAATAAAGTTAAGATATCTCGTGAAGGTCGTTCCCCCGGCTCCCTCAGCATATCAGCTTGTGACCTCTTGCAACAAAGTCATGCCACGACCTTCACCAGATGCCTACATACTTTAGTCATTAGTTATTATCCACATTCCACAAAACTTTCAACCCTTGGGCTAATGCAACGATGCAACCGATTAATTCATTTTTTCTAATGGCCACCAGGGGCACCCGGGCAGTAAAGGTAAAAGTGAACCACATGGAATAGATGTGTCAAGGAAGACACAAGTCTAATATAACTTCGAGCTTTGTACATAAATAAAACATAATGCATGAACAGACCCTAATCATGTAAAAGGTGTCAATCGAAAGGGGCGCGCTAAGTACCATATTGGGAATCATTTAAGGAGTCTGTTTATTTGTAAACGGAAATAATTTGGTGAAACAAATAAATCATAAGAAGCAATGTCCAACGAAGAAGAACTGTCTAAGGTGGATTCCTATTCATCTGTCTGTATTATCTTGTGTTTTGGAACAAATATTTGACACGGTTGGATTCTATGGATTGAGCGTTATTCAACGAAGCCATTTATATTATATTCAAAGAAGTTGAAGACGGCCAGGGGACGTAATAGTGAGTTAAGCTGGCTTAATGTTTCTGGGGTTACTCGTTTCAGACTGATCGGGATGTTTCTCTGATAAGGATATTTTGAAATGTTCATAATATCTTGAATCCCAAGAGTTGTCACTTTGCAATGATATGTGGCATGACAGGGTTAAGGTACCGTATATTATTAAATGTCCTTCTGTTTACCACTTTTCTTTGTAGATATCTCTGGTTTCAATGTGGGCACATGCAGCTTATAGTAAGGTGCGGCTAATGTATGTGCAAAATATTATTTTCATTTAAAAATGTACTGGCTGGGGCTTATAATTAGGTGTGCCTTATAGTCCGATATTACGGTACATTCATTTTTTCAAACATTTTCTCTCGCTGATCATGATAGGTTTGATCATGTTTCAGCGTTTTCTTATTTAATAAATATTTGTAAAGATTTGATTTTTTAATTTGATTTTATGAGAAAAGAAAAAAAGAGGAAAAGAAATATTAAAAAAACTACAGTAGTCTGAATAATTATGTTTATTCTTATTTGGTTAGATTTTGATAGTTATTTTATTATACCAGACATTTCGGCTAAATTAAGATAAAAAAGGGAAAAAATACAATTTGATATAAAATAAGGTAGGAAAAATAGCAGGAAGTATAAAAAAAAAACATTAGCGTTTTGGTAAAATATTTTTTATGAAAATAATTACTGTAATAAATTGTAAATTGAGATTTAAAAAATAATTTTCATATGAAATAGATGGTTGCTGCCACGTCAAATAATAATAGTTGAATACGGAGCTGAAGTCAAATTAAAAAATATTTTCCAAATTCTTGTCAAATAAATGTAATAAAAAAAATCACTAAAACAAATTGTAAAATAAGATTTTTAAATTTTAATTTGCATGGTATGTTGTTTCTGTCATATGAAAATAACATGTTTTATTTATTCATTTATTTTAATTAACTGAACATTTACTACAGAAAATTCAATGTATTGAAAAATGTAAACACTATATTAATGCAAAACGTCCAACATTTTTTTTTCACATGACAGTGATCATCTAAGTATGATAATTTATGTAAAGGATTCTTATTTTGCTGGAAAACCAGGATAAAGTACAGTAGAATAAGAATTATTTTCATCAGTTTTGACACCTGTCACAACTTTATTTCCAAAAGAAAATTGACCGAATACTAAATAATAAAACTAAAGGTATGTTTTTAAAATTTGATTTCATTTATTTTGCCTTGATCATGTCTTAGCAGATTTACTGTGATTGTCTTCCTTTTGGAGTCCACCAGCCATCTTTTAATATCTCTAATTGTTTCAAAAAGCCTGCTTGTCGACACAAATGGCATTTATTCTTGCTAGTTTGCATACAAAGACATATTCCGTCTCTGTGATAATATTTATTTTGGCATGTAACATTTTAGTTCTACCAAAACAATTCTCTCCTATCTGAAATATTTACTCCCGCCATGATAAGTGTTCAATTTCACCTGCTTGACGAGATGCGTAGCGCTCAGCGTCCTGCTTTTATTTTTGCGGGCCTGTTATCTCCTTATTCCAGGGGCGCTACTCTCCCCTGGAAGTAAAATGGTTTTCGACAAGCTGTTAAAATGCTCATAATAAAAACAAACTCTTTGCCGACTTGTTTACAATTTCCCAAAAGTAACTCAGGAAAATAGTCCTGGAATGGTAGAAAACGCATGTCGACCTCATACCTGTCGCGCTCCAGGGCTGAATGCCCTTACAAACTGTCGTATTTTCCCTTACAAAATACAAAATAATCTTACACCATATTTTTTTTTCCAAATGTGTTTATTTATGGAGTTTAACATGTTATATTGTACATGTGTTTCCTTATATCATCAGTGTTCTCGTTTGCCCGCGTCCCTGCGTCCTAGACGCATTTTTTGTGCTGGGGATGCATCGTGTCAAATCAACATGCGTCCCCGGGACGCAACCTTTTTGACACGAAATTGTTATTATCCTTTATTAACAAAGATTTACTGCACTCCAAACTTTTCGTGAGGCAGATCCGCCATTGTTGTTTTGGTCTCGCGGTTCAAATTTTCGTCTGCACGCCGATATCCAGTTCGAGTTGTGTAGTGAAAGTCCGTTTCTTTTTAGAGAACCGGCTTTTTCGGCTCAACTCATTAAAGAGAGCCGGCTCTCAAATGGCTCACTTGCTTTGATGCATTATATTACAAATGATTATGTTGTATAAAGAAGTTAAGAAAAAAAGGAAGCATAAAAGGAGAATAAGAAAAAAGACAGGTTTGTGGTGATCCCTTTTAATCAGCATATTACCAACAATAATTTAAGGCATAAAATGAAATAATAATTTGAATAAGAAAATGTATTATTCTACAAATTTTGGGGACCCATAAATCTCTGTTGGGACCCATAGATTTTTGAGCATGTGAGTCCCCGGGACCCATCATTTTTCAGAGGTAAAATGAACACTGTATCATATATATATATTGTTGATTAACATTTTGTTGTGAGATACTGAGTTGTTTGACATGAATGAGGTTTATCATAAAAAAAGTAAAAAAATGAAGTAGCTTGGACGTTC
The DNA here is from genome assembly GCF_059441175.1 of Urocampus carinirostris. Lineage (NCBI taxonomy): Eukaryota > Metazoa > Chordata > Actinopteri > Syngnathiformes > Syngnathidae > Urocampus > Urocampus carinirostris. The sequence continues at coordinate 53,619,034 of NC_142350.1, forward strand.
ATTGTAGAAGGAAAAAATACATGCAAATGTAATTAAGTAGAATTTTCTTATTCAATTATTAATTCATTTTCTGCATTAAATTATTGTTGGTATTATACTGATTAAAAGGATAACCACAAACCTGTGTTTTTTCATTTTCTCCTTTTATACTTCCTTTATTTCTTAACTTCTTTATACAACATCATAATTCGTAATATAATGCATCAACGCAAATGAGCCGTTTGAGAGCCAGCTCTCTTTAATGAGTTGAGCCAAAAATGCCGGTTCTCTAAAAAGAGACGGACCTCCTTTCACTACATAACTACCACATGAAATCCGAGGCGGCAGACGCACGCGCACAGTAGCATCAAACTGCTCGCTTCGTTTGCAACGAAAAAAAACGATACCGAGATAGCGGCGAACTGGTTTGACTTGAATGATTTGTCGTTTCGTGACAGTCGGTGTATACCGGATGGTACCCATAATTGACAAATTTGCGTTTTTCCGTACAGATTCTCTTGTACGTCATACACGTCTTAAAATGCATAATAAACGTACTTCGTACGGCAAAAACGTACAGGTTGACAGGTATGCGACCATATTAAATTAAAAGAAGTTATTGATCCATAAGTTAAATTCTTATTATTAGATTTTTGTTTGACTGCAACATTGTCTAGACCAGGGGTGTCAAACTCAATTGTCCCAGCTACCCGACTTGCCACCTGTCACCTGCCGCGAGGGCTTCCTGCTCCTCCTGAAAGCGAGCACCAGATCGCTGTCTTTCTCCTCTCGCCCCGACTTCCCCGATCCCTTAATAAAGCATTGTGTGAGACGGTACGCTTGGGTCCACTGCTTGTTCCGGTTGTGACATCAACATAGGTTGAAAATGTATTTCGTTTAATGTTTAAGACACCATGTAAAGTAGCTTTGGTTGAAAATCTGAAACAGTTCTTGTCAAAGCTTCTTTAATATAATTCAGATTTTTAAATGGTAATAGATAAGAAGCTAGCACGAGTAAATCATTAATATTGAAGGATTTTTTTTTATTGTATTCGTTTTTACATTTTTAGTGCTTTAGGTCTAATAGAAATTTAACTTGTACTTTTTTGTAAAAAAAAAAAAAAAAAGAAAAGATAGCTCAAATTAACATCATGCTAGTGGCTTTTATTTTACATTTTTGGAAAATATATTTTTTCTAGGAAAGTAAGGAAAATCAGTATTAAGTCAAAATTGACAATTTCCCACAGTACACCAGAAAAGGTCTGGTTGAGAAATAATGGATGGATGGATAGATGGGTGGATGGATGGATGGAAGGATGGATGGATGGATAGATGGATGGATTAAAAAATGAAATATAAAACAATACATGGCTCATGGATGAATAAAAGGATGAAAGATAGAGGCATGAATGGATGAATTGTTGGATGAATGAATGGAAAGGTGGGTGGATGGGTGTCATGATTACTGATGTGGGGCACCTGAGGCTGCCCCCTTGGCGCCAACAGCCACGGTCCCTGATTGGCTGTTAGACTCTTTTCTGAAAGCACCCGTCAGATCGTCTGCGAACCTATGCTCCCAGCCAGGCAAGCTTTTGTGACTTTCCGTCTCAATCCTGCCCTGTTTTCTGTCTGATACCTGTTGCCGACCTCTTTTCTGGACCACTTTATGTTTGTGCTCCTCCGCCCCGGCCATCGACCTGTTTTTCTCGCTGTCAACGACTACCCGTGACCGACGATCATCGGATCGTGGATGCAAGTCCTTTTCTCCTTCTTAAAAACTGAGTAAAACGAACGCAATTGGGTAACTTCTCCGTTCCTGGTCCGTGACAATGGGTGGATAGATGGATGGATGGATGGATGGATGCAGAGAAGGATAAAAAATAGAGGCATGGATTTATGAATAGGTGGATGGATAAATTGATGTTTGAATGGATGGATGGATGGATGAATGTATAGAAGAATAAAAGATAGAAGAATAGATTTATGAATAGGTGAATGAACAAATGGATTGATGGATGGACAAACGGACTGTTGGATGAATGGATAGATGGATGGATGAATGGATTTCAATGGATTGATTTTAATGGATCGATTTCAATGGATGGATTTCAATCGATCAATTTCAATGGATTTATTTCAATGGATGGATTTCAATGGATGGATTTAGGGAAGGGTTTGAACGGATGAAATCCATCTTGCATGGAGCAGCACCTGAGCCCCATCTCCTCAACCAAAAACAACTCAACTCGAAAGCTCTTCCCTCTTGGACCACTTGTATTACTATTAATATGACAGATTTACTCAAGTGATATAATCCCTTAAGGCCAAACGGCAACGAGACGTCAGCCCAAGTCTGCAGAGTTCTCTCGCAATCATTCCCAGCGAAACAATTACGCAAATAACATTCGAAAACGTCAACGTATTTCTTTCATTAAGTTAAGTGTTTCCTTTTCGAGCGCCTGATGAAAATGCAAGCGTATTAAATAGACATTTTCCGCCATACTCAAGTCGATTTCTGATGTCAGCAGGCGCTCTTAAGGGGTTTTTTTTGTTTTTTTTTCTCAAAATCCCCTAAAGACTGACGGAGGATGGCGGCGATTTGCAAGGAAAGTGGTTACTGTTGGATAGACTGTCACCGTCGCCGGAGCGAGAGGTTGGCCCGCAAAATGAGAGAAAACAGGTACATCTCCCTCAGGTCTATAATCCTGAGATTACTGTTTGCTCCTCGGCCGCGGGACCGCCCGGGCTTCACTTCTAATCTCCTCGGCCCCGGCTGTCCGCCGATTGATTCGAAGATTCTCTGAATCAATTACTCCTGTGTCCAAGGTCTCATTGCCTGCCAGATACGTTCACACATGCCCGGGGAAAATAAGAACGCACACACATAAGTAGCAAACTCTGCAGTGTCGAAACGATCGGTCCGGACCTTGGGGTATACAACCTGCGGTTCTGGAGCCGAAAGCAGCTCTCTAGCGCAACTTGAAAATATAAAATAAATATTACATTTTGACTCTGGGTGTAACTGTTATGATCATTTCTCCTTGCATGGTTTCTTTGCTGGGGTGTCCCCTGTGTGAGAGCCGAGCCCTAGCCCCGCTCCTTAGTAAGGGGCAGTAGCCAGGCAGGTAGCAAACCAGCGTGCGTGTGTGATCCGTCATGGACCAGAAAGGTAAAAAAAGAAAAACTACTGCACAGAACTCAGACTTTAACCGTACTTACATTACCTTTTTAAAATGTTACTGTTATACTTTTATAAATGCATGCTGCATTTTAATGCACTCTGTCTTTTTTGCATGTTTGTTGTTGATTTTTCCCAATCCTTAAAATAAAAATGACATTAAAAAAATTGGTTTCTTCATGGAATTTCTTTATTTTTATCATTTATATATCAGTTAAACATACTGCAATTTATCAAAGGTAAACTGTGTAATATTCAATCGTTGTATGAGTATAGTGTTGTGCAACCGAAAACGAGTGCTAATATGTTTAATTTTTTTGAGTATTTAAGTATTTTTTTATCATGCCAGGTTATTATTAATTTTAAATATCAAATATGGGGCGGCACAGTGGTTAGCGCATGTTCTGAGATCGTGAGATCAAACCTTCCTGTGTGGAGTTTGCATGTTCTCCCCGTGCTTGTGTGGGTTTCCTCCGGGCTTTCCGTTTTCCTCCCCCATTCCACAAACATGCGTTTCAGGTTAATTGGCCAGTCCAAATTGTCCCTAGGTGTGAATGAGCGAGGGAGTTGTACTCTGTGACTGGCTGGCAACCAGTTGAGGGTGTCCCCTGCCCACTGCCCGAAGATAGCTGGGATGAGCTCAAGCACCCCTGCGACCCTACTGAGGATAAGATGGATGGAGTATTTTTTTAGTTATAATTTTGATTTAAAAAGTCTCTCTATGTAATGCGATATCATTAGTTTTATTTAAATATTAAAAGGCTATTGCTGATTAAGAAAAGCTTTTTCACAAGTTGCATAGTTACTGTAACGCAACGTGTTTGAAATAATCACTTACCAATAATAATTGAATTGTGGTTAGGATCAAGCTATAAATGGTCATCAAAATCAACTCTTGTCTGTACTTTTTCTAATGTTCAAACTTTTTTTTGGTTGTGTTGATTTTATAAAATCAATTAGAATTAGAATTAGGATACTCTCGGTCGTCATTAACAGCATAGTGAACATTGTTTACAACGAGGTTAGTCGATATAGGAAAAAAGGCTTGGAAAAATAGGCAAATATTTACAAGGTGATTCTCTGAGACTGGCCTGCAGTGAAGAAAATAAGTGTCTGAACAACCTGCTATTTTGCTATTTCTCTGACTTAAAAACCATGGAGGGGTCTGAAATTGTAATCATAGGTGCATGTCCACTGTGATAGAGATAAACTAAAAAGGAAAATCCAGAAATCACAATGCATGATTTTTTAACGATTTATTTGTGTGATACACCTCCAAATAACAACTGAACAACTGACAAAATGAATGTTAATATTTGGTACTGTAGCCATTGTTTGCTATTGCAGAGGTCAAATGTTCCCAGTAATTTTTCACCAGGTTTGCACACACTGCAGGTGGGATCTTGGCCCACTCTCCCACACAGATTTTTTTCTGAATCAGTCAGGTTTCTGGGCTGTCAATTGAGTTTAGGTCTGGAGACTGGCTGGGCCATGCTAGAACCTTGATATGCTTTGTACGGAGCCACTCCTTGGTTTTCCTGGCTGTGTGCTTCGGGTCGTTGTCGTGTTGGAAGACCCAGCACTGACTCTTTTTCAATGCTCTCACTGAGGGGAAGGAGGTTGTTTGTTCCAAAAATCTCACAATACACCGCCCTAGTCATCCTCTCTTTAATGCAGTGCACTCATCCTGTCCCATGTGCAGAGAAACACCCCCAAAGCATGATGCTACCACCCATTTGCTTCACAGTACTTCTATTGGGCGGACTAATATGTCTTTCAGGGTCAAAATTCTATACACAGGTGTTGAAATACTTATTCGCAGCTGTATTACACAAATAAATTGTTAAAAAATCATGGATTTTGATTTCTGGATTTTACTTTTTAGTTTATCTCTCTCTCACAGTGGACATGCACCTCTGATGAAAATGTCCGACCCCTCCATGATTTCTAAGTGGGAGAAAAAGTATATAAAATAAATCAGAACAATAGTGCAATTAAAAACAGTGAGATGACATTGGAAGCAACACATTTCCAAAATAAGAGTCGAGAAATTAAATATATATGGGCAATATATATCTGCTTTTACAGTTCTTGCTAGAATGATTCAAAATATTTTGAGCTTTTATTTTGGGAGCTGAAGATGTTCTGGGAAGACCTATATTGGACACCCTGTATTGGCGCTCCTTTCTAAATTAAGAAATTCCCATATATGGGAATATTTTCTATCACCTTCCCATAAAAGCATCCGTGGTGATACTGTATTCTATCTTACCGTCTTCGTATGTGTAGCGCTCCCTATCAACCATACATACTGCAAACTGAACATGCGGAATGAATAATTCATACAAGGTAGGTATAACGAGTAAACCACTTCCATTCAATCAAGCTCATTTTTCATTTTATTTTGCATCGGAAAAGAAGATGGAAAACGTGGCTTAGGCAAATGCTTCATTACAAAGAGCAAAGGACGAGGAATTGACTCCGTCAGTGCGAGAACTTTTCAAGGCAAGCTTCTTTAGCCCCTTAGTTGTAATTAACGCCTCCCCGGTCGGCGGAAATCCAGGAAAAAACAGCGCTGACGGTCTTTTCATTTACTCGCCCAGAGACGGCGTTTGGAATAGCTCCGAGGTTTCGTTTGCGGCTGCAAAAATAATAGCAGTTTATTGCCAATTAAACTAATGAGCGCTAAAATAGCCTCGAGTGCGTTACTTGACAGAGCTGCTCCGAGTGAAACGGTAATAAAGTGTTAAAATAAAAGACTAGCGGGAACAATGAGCGTCGAATAAATGTCGTCGTAATTGAAGGTCAACTTGGAAGGAAGCCCAAGAGGTGCCGACTTCCTAGACCTACCCGAACCCGTAGGAGCGAGTGTTCGGTTTTGACAGATGCGATTTCCCGAGCGTTTTCTCCGGCACGGCACGATATTAATAATGCAGCGCGCTTTTCATCGAACCTCCCAGACAGATGTGCATCGACTGAGCCCGAGGTTCCCCGCTGCTCGTCACCAGCCGGCTGTTATTTTCCGAGGCGGCCCGTATTGTTCTGTTCCGTGCCTCGTTTCTCGGTAGAGTCAAAACAACAGTGCTAACACATCTGTCACTTCCTCTGCCAATGCAGGTTTGCTGACAACAGTGGCAGGAGGAATCTTGTAAGAACAGAAAACAAGAAGCGCTTATGAGGCCGGAAATAGGGTGGGAGCTTGTGGTCATTGTTGGGTAAGTGTTAAAAGTTGGTGTACGGATTAGGTCTAGGTGTCAGGACCAGACCAAAAACAGGACTCAATTGAGTTAAGTTTTATTAAAGGAAAAAGGAAGAGCTGCGCCCATGATCCGCTGTTCGCTAGGCGCTCTCGTACTCGGATTGTGATCGGAACACGGAAGTGTATTTTCCGTAGCGAGCGATGGCGGTGTCAATGACGGAAAAACAGGTCGATAGCCAGGACAGGAGAGCAAAAACGAATCCCTTAATCACATTGGTCATCAGGGCACCAATGACAACACAACTCTGGACAGCTTTCTCCAAAGTTGGCAGTTCCTGCCCTGTTTTTGGGTCGTGGCAAAGTTGGCAAAAGTCCATTCCTGACTGTGGTCAGCCCAGTTCTTTTTTGGTCTTCCTTTGCTCCTGCCCCCTTGGACTGTGCTCTGGGGAATTATCTCGGCCAGTCTTGATGATCCTGTGACGTGACCAGACTACTGAAGTTGACAAAAGTTCTTCATAGGGTGTAATAAGTCCTCAGATGGTTTTAGGCACCATTTTGTTTGTCATATGGGCTTAGTGGCTGATGCCTAGAATTTTCCTGGAGCATGGCCTGGATTTTCTTTTCCAGTTTGGCTGTGACAGTCCATGCTTCGCAAGCATAGAGGAAGATAGAAGTAACCTGAGTCTGATCTTTTATTTCACTGCTATAATCTTGTCCCTCGTGTCTGGCAAGTGTGGCTGTGGTTTGCCATATATATGTACAAAATGTTTTTTCCTTTAAATATGTACTGGATGCGGCTTATCATCAGGTGCGCCTTTTAGACCGAGTCTTACGGTGAATATGTTCGAGGAACTTGTTCCTTTGTAACTCGTTAGTGCCAACACTGGTGGTCAACAACCGTTTTGAAGCTGATAGATACTTATTTATTTCTAAAAAGGGAAAAGGGCTACTAGATTGGTATGCATTTCTAATATCGCTTTTCATGGTATTATTAAGTTGTTACCATGTTATTATTACATTATCACCAGACTGTAATTCTTAAGAACTATGGCCAAAATAGGCTCTGTCATGCGACCAAAATATCTGTGTTGTATGAGGGCACTACATAATACACATATAAAAAATATAGGCTAGTTTAGAAAATTAATTTTGGAAGAATTCATTCCGTGTCTACTGACACTGATTCATGATTTTCGTGACTATTTTAAATCAAATTCCCTGAAAAATCGCATTTACCATTACCGTTGACTTTGTTCACAACTGTTTCGCAGGCTAATTAGGGGTTCTTAGTGGGTACAACGTCAGTGACCCCTAGGCTAATGTTTTGGGGTAACGTTAGGGTCTTTGTTGAGGAATGTTCGGATTCGTGTTATTGTTCGTTGGTAGGGATAAGGTCTACTGGAAATGGTGAATGAGTTACTTAGTAGTTACATCTAGGAGCTGCAAAGAATATTTCCTTAACATATAGTATTAATGCTAACGCACTAATGGAAATCGAGAACGTGACTGCAGCAAAGCCCTTACTATTGTAAAGGGTTAGTTTCACGCCCAGCACCACCTCTTTGAAATGTTGCCCCCTGGTAAGCTCCAAGGACTAACAGGCTCATAGACAGTATTTCCCCCTGGGCCATCACCACCCTAGACAGGCACACATGTGGTTAAAGTATATATCTTGTGTCTAATTTGGGGAATTTTAATGATGCAATATTTTATTTCACTAATTTTGTACTACTTTTATAACTTCAGCCAGTCTCCAAGCACTACCTTGTAATATTTGGGGTAATATTTACCCTGATTTTCTTTTATCCTATTTTTTCTCTTTTTAGTGGTTATGTCAGGACCAGAACAGGGACAGGACCCACTTGCGTACGTTTCTCTCGGTTTTATTGGGAAGAAAGGAAAAGATAGCACCCACGATCCGGTGATCGCTGGTCGCGGGCAGTAGGTCGCTCTGAACGCGGAAGTGCTACTTCCGTGGCGAGCGGAAAAAACAGGTCAGTTGCCGGGACAGGAGAGCAAAAAACGTGGTCGAGGAGGGTAGACGTGGTCAAGATCAAAAAAACGTGTCGAAGCCGGGAAACAGACAGGAGCCAAAACAGAGGTGAGTCAGGGTCGAAAAGCTTGCCCAGAGTAAGCTGAGGTTTGTAGACAGACTGACAACAGGTGACAGAAAGGAGTGGGTTTAAATAGTGACAGGGAGCCAATCAGAGTCTGAGGCAGTTGGCGCCAAAGGAGCGGGCCCAGGTGCCTCATGTTTGTATCCTGGAGTACCATGGCCCATTTTGTTGTGTACATGTTTACTACATTGTTATCAATGACAATAAAGACAATTTACCTCAAACCATTATTTTTGAGGTCTCTGTTTTTGTTGGTTGGTACAAAATGAAAACTTTGGGGCTCAGCACATCTAAAAATAAAACCCGGGTTACACAAACAGTATCAACCTTGCTTTCATCAGTCTCACCTGATGAAATCACAGGATCATTAGAACAAGAACCTACGTTCGGCCCTAATCCAATGCAGGTAGGAAAAAAGAAGACAGAGCAGAACACAATGTATATTCATGGGCAAAGTTTTTGATGGTACTAAAAAAAAAACTCGTCATCGAAGCGGGGAAAACAGACGTCATTAACGACAAGGACGACAGACTTTTTAACATTGATCGTGGATAACAAAAGTGCTAGAGTAGCATGATGAGTACACCCGGAATGAGACGGTGTTCCAACATGGTAGATACAATACAGTCCGTGGAACTAAGACTTTGGGCTCTGGTTTTCTCTTTCCTGTATTCAACTCTTCTAATGTAGGCATTTTGCAGCCATGAAATGAAATAATGGATCATTACTGCGAGAGAACGATACAGTGTCCGATCACTCGACAGTGGAAGGGTGCGAACGAAACAGAGCCTTTGTTGACGGAGTAAGAAGGCGGGAAATGATGTCAAACACCAATTACTGGAAGCACTGATGCGCCACCAAACGAGAGATTGTGTCGCCAATCTGAAATCTTGCACAAGATAAAACTTCAGATGAGATTATACCTGCTTTGAAGATCACCTGTTTTTTAGGATTCAAGGTCAGTGTGGCATCAGTATCTGTGATTATATATTTCCTAGAAACTGAGAGTAAGGATATTTTTTTCCAGGAGACCTTCTCCAATACAATATTAGGATGGATAACTATGATTTTAAAAAAACCATGCTCAAGAATGTCATAGTAGTTGCAACAGACGCTAACCAGATAGCAAAAAAGCTAGATAGCCTAGATAGAAGCTAAAAAAAAACAGCAAGAATACCTGAAGAAGAGAAAAAATGTTTATTCATATTTGTGAGGTTCCTGGATGCCATGGCCCTGATTAAAAAAATTGATTGATTGATTGATAGATTGATTGATATGTTTTAATGACTTTTATTGAGGGATTGTCTGATGTTCTTACCTGCCTTCACTGTCCTCAAGAAAGCTCCCCATGCCTCCAAATGTGTGACATTTCTCATACAAGCTTTTATTTTACGGGAAATAGGGCAGTCATGCACGTTAACCCAAACGCCAGTGATTCGGCGAGGGTGGAAGACGTAAGGTAGCAGTCTGGCGTGGAATGATAGAGCCCGACGAGATCGATACCAATTGCATGAGTGGGGTCGATACCGGATAGGACGAGACAGACAGGATTGATATCAAATTGGATATCGAACTTAAACAGGACAAACTAGACGGGAACGAAACTGGAGATCGATACTAAACAGGACAAAAAAGACAGGAAACAATGCCGGACAGGAAACATAAGCAAAAAAACGGACGGAGTCCATTCCCACGTCCTGTGGGTGCAGAGGTTCGTTAAAGGACTGACAAACGGAGAGTGAGAGCACTGAGCTTAAACAGAAAGGAAGCCAATCTGTCAACGAGCCGCAGCTGGCGCCAAACGGGCCGGGCCAATTGGCCGCCATGGCAACTGTGACAAAAGTCAGACACGTTGAGAACCACTGCTTTAGTCGAGCTCACGTTACGTAAAATAAATGCAAGTTTCTTGACCTATAAGTATTAAAAAATGCATGTTTATATAATTGATAATATCTATTTTATCTACATGTGAATTTCCCTGTGGGGATGAATAAAGTGTCTATCTATCTATCTTTTTATCTACTATCTACCTTGGTCATATCCCTCATAGCCTTATCCCCCTTGTTTTATAACCTTATCTTCTCTGTTCCTTTATCTTCTTGGCTCATACCTCACTGTGAGTGTGTAAAACTGGAGTGTCATGCCCAATTTCGTTGTCACAATATGTTAACCCATTTTGTAACAATACAATAAAGGTATATTCTATTCTATTCTATTCTATTCTATTCTATTCTATTCTATTCTATTCTATTCTATTCTATTCAAGAGGGGTGACCGACAGCAAGACAAACACATACAATAACAAAGAAAATAAAAGGGAAAAAAATAGCAAAAAAAACACACACAAACATTTTTGGACGATGGCCAGCCCAATTGCCCAAACACCCAAACAAGTTAGGCACCTCGGTCCCTAAATTGGTCATGCTTTCGTCCCTCCAGATGAAACGGGAGACCAGAAAGCGGCCATGTCACTCGGGTCAGGGTGACACAACACACTCTTTTGTTCAACAGCAGGGCCCGACAGCTTTCACTGGTTTACCCCTGCCGCATCATACGGGTGCCCAGCCCATCCTTAAGAATGCGTCCACAATCCCACTATCCTTTCACAACACCTCTCCACTCCTTTCTATCACCAACAAGAGCTCTAGCTTCCATTATATTTAGACATCATCCACGTCAATCGCGGCCTTCCTGATAATATATTTCGCTTATTATTCAAATCTATCTTATTTTTTAATAAACAATTATTTTACCCCCTAAGAGGCACTAAAGAATACATAATATCCCTTTAAGAAGAAATCAAAATAATCTATAGTAAACTACAAACTAAAGGTGGCATCTATGAATGAAACCATGATACGTGATTTGCCTTTTTCTAGTGCGTTGACCTGCAACAGACAGCTTCCCGTTGCAAGCGATGGACTCGGTGCGTTTGACGTCCCCGCGGACTGACAACTCCCTTGCTTCAGCGAAACCTCATTTAACCAACGGTCGCCATCCCTGTCATGGGCAATGTGAACCGAAGTCGTACTGACTGCTCGTGTCAAGAGTCGTGCTCGTTTTCAGTTTCTTGTTTTCCACGCTCGGGTTCATCGTTCTGTTGCTTGAATGACTCGGTGCGATAGCCCGGGCGTCAGTTAAGCGTATGCGATAGCATATGCTAGGACTGGGTGATCTCGAAAAGACTTCAAATTTGTCGTTCCTATCAGTAAAAAAAGACTTTGAATAGACATGGAAAGGACGGCAGATCCTTGAAAATATTTGAATTTAATGTGTTGTTTGTATGAATTATAGAGTGCTTGAATTTTGTGTGAAGTGCATGCAAAAGCTTGAAACTGGTGCCATGTTTCTCAACAAGTTTGCTTTAAAAAGACACTGACCGTCACTATTGCCCATTGCCCTCACCTGAACCTGCTAGTTTGCCGTCCAGTCCGATATCTCGCTCCAGGCTCCAGAATCTGGTATCGATCCCGTCTGTCCCGTCCTGTCCGGTATCTTGCTCCAGGCTCCAGAATCCGGTATCGATCCCGTCTGTCCCGTCCTGTCCGGTATCTTGCTCGTGTATCCAAGATCCGGTATCGATTTCATCTGTCCTGCCCTGACGGTATCTTGCTCCGGTATCAAGTTTCCGGTATCGATCTCGTCCGTCCGGTATCTTGCTGTTGTATCCGGTATCGATTCCGTCTGTCCTTCCCTGGCCGGTATCTTGCTCGTGTATCCGGTATAGATCCCGTCTGTCCCGTCCTGTCCGGTATATTGCTCGTGTATCCAGTATCCAATATCGATTCCATCTGTCCTGCCCTGTCCGGTGTCTTGCTTGTGTATCCGGTATCGATTCCGTCTGTCCTGTCCTGGCCGGTATCTTGCTCCGGTATCCAGTATCCGGTATCGATCCCGTCCGTCCGGTATCTTGCTGTTGTATCCAGTATCCAGTATCCGGTATCAATCCCGTCCATCCCATCCTGTCCGGTATTTTGCTCCAGTATCCAGTATCCGGTATCGATCCCGTCTGTCCCATCCTGTCTGGTATGTTGCTCGTGTATCCGGTATCGATTCCGTCAGTCCCGCCCTGTCCGATATCTTGCTCATGTATCCAGTTTCAGGTATCAATCCCGTCTGTTCCGTCCTGTCTGGTATCTGCTCGTGTATCTGGTATCGATCCCGTCTTTCCTATTAATCTTCGATCTTGTCTGCCTCTGGCTTCCTGTTTTCCCGCACCTGACTTCTCGGTCTCACTTCTTCCGCCCAGCGATCGCCGAATCACTGGCATTTGTGTTCACGTACATGACTGCCCCATTGCCGTACAATAAAGCTTGCTTGAAAACGTTACGTGTCTGGGTCCACCGTCTGTTCAGGTTCTGACAAGTTCATATTTAGGAGTTTCTGAGAAATACGACTTCAGTCTCTCGGGGGCCACCCACCCTCTCTTAATCGCTGGTGGAGGGAAGCCAAGCAAAATGCAATGAAGTGGGTGTCACGACAGGAACAGGCAGTAGACCCAAACACGTAACGTTTCACATCATGCTTTATTGCGGAATCGAGGAAGTCAGGCGCGAGGAAACAAACAACAGCGATCCGGTGCTTGCTGGGCAGGAGGAGCAGGAAGCCCTCGCGAACGTAGTATGGTCGGAGAGTGGAAGCAGGTCAGGCAGCCGGGACAGGAGAACAGAGCGTGGGCGGAGGGCAGAAGCAAGTCTGGTAGCCGGGACGGGAGAACGGAGCGTGGTCGGAGGGTGGAAGCAAGTCGGGCAGCCGGGACGGGATAACGTAGCGTGGTCGGAGATCGGGACAAGTCAGGTAACCGGAGACGTTCGGGAAGCCAGTAACAGACGAACAGGAAACAGGAGCAGGGAGCCAGAGTCAAAATGCTTGCCTTGCATGTGCGGGGGTTCGCTGAAGGACTGACCTGGAGTGAATGAGAATCATGTATTTAAATTGGAGAACTAATTAGGAAACAAGTGGCAGCTGGGGCTAAACGAGTGAGGGCAGATGAGAGCAATGGGCAAATTATGACAGTGGGAGCTCCTTGATAGGTGGACAAAGATCTAATTAATGCCTTTCCTGCCATACAGTTGTGCTTTATTATACTGAAATCCTTCCCAGAGATGTAATACTTACTGATCAGCAGCACTTAAACCTTAAGAAAAGTTTTTTTTTTTTTTTTTAATAAGACCAAAACAACTCACTAACTCAGGGCTGATGCTTCTGGAAATGTATTTATACATTATGACACTGAATGGGCTAATCAGGACCACAAACAAAAATGTTGAAAATATTTGGATAATACATAGAATAGTAAAATAAAATACAATTCATATAATATTGCTGTTTTGGTGCCACCCTTGTCCCCAATGTTCCTTTGTATGTTTCCCCTCCATAAATTATATTTATTTCACGAGGCATTCATTTGTACTGCATCACATTTTTTATTTTATCGCTTTTCCTTTTACTCTTACGAGAACAAAGTTTAATCTAAATTAATTTAGAGGGATAAAATGATGAGAAAAGATTATACAGTGGACAAAATACTTGTAAAGTTTCGTAAATAGGGACTCTATAATTTCAGTGAAGGCTTGACTGCGGCTGAGGCGGCGGGGACGCTGACCATCCCCGGCTGTCACCACCAATCAGTGTCTGCAAAGTTAATGGTGAACACAAAACCTATTTAAAAGCTACATTTACCACTTGGCTGATTCCATTACATTTTGTAATTTCCAGGTGTCACATTTCCCCTCAACACGTCTGTCTTAATACTCTCCCGAGCGCAGTGTGATTAGTCAGCCTCGACTGGGTCGCCCCCCTACAAATCCCTACATGACCGCCCCCCAACTATCCTTTTACACACTCGTGGAAGTGAAAACCTCCTTAATGCAGACAATTTTTTTTTTCATTCTTATCTGGGTGTTCTGCACAACCTGAGCTGGAAGCTAATGTCTGGAGTGAGCCGCCTTCCTTCTTGGTATCTGAGGATCTCTTGAAAGAAAATAGCTCGGAAACTATGGTTCCATTTAAAAAGGCTTGGGTTTGGTATCGTTTATAGTTCGATGCTTTGACCTTGGAGATATTATGGGACAGAAGCAAAAGTGCTGATGAGAAAAAAAATCAGTGGCAGGGGATTTTCTGGGAAGGACATCTCTGAAAATGTGTCCCCACAACAAATATCAAATTCATATTTAATAACAATCAGCAAAGAATTTTGGAATTTTGAGCCGTAAATTATTCCCTTCCTGTATTGCGGTTTCGCTACTTTGCGAATTTTCATCTTGCATTGTTTTCTGTATTCTGATTGGCCAAACAGTTGCCCTGCACCTTTTCTGCTTTCCTGCCTGCACGCCCATGACAGCAATTGGAGTTGTAGGCATACATAAAACAGCTTGAAGCACCTACATTATGTATGTGCAAACCTTTTTTCTTTCCTAAGTTTTTCTAGAAGCCATTATGTCAACAAAAACCCACAAAAGCAACAAAAGGCAGAGGAAGATGGATGCCGAGTGACCTCTCACAGCGCCATACGCCGGTAGCGGACGAAAGAAGCATGTCCTATGCTCGGAAAAAGGTGCACACAGTAAAAAAATCTAACTTACGGTAATGTTCGGATATTCTTCTACATCCCGAAAAAAGTGGTCATATCTACATTTAACGTAAGTCGAAGGGTTCTAAATAGGGGAGCGTCTGTATGTTGCTTTTTTTTTACCAGAAAAAACTAGATAGCATCTGTCACAATTAAGCGGCACGGCGGAAGAGTGGTTAGCGCATCTGCGGCACAGTGCTGAGATCATGGGTTCAAATCCAGCTCCAAACATGATCTCCTGTGCTTGCGTGGGTTCCCTCCGGGAACTCTGGTTTCCTACCACATTCCAAAAATATTGATGTTAGGTTGATTGGCCGGTTCAAATTGTCCCGAGGTGTAAATGGGCGAGTGAGTTGTCTGTGTGCCCTGCGACTGGCTGGTTACCAGTTCGGGGTGTCCCCTTCCGACTGCCCGAAGATGACTTGGATCGGTTCCTAGTGAGGATAAGCAGTGAAGATAATGGATGGATCTATTAAAATAAAATACAATATCTTAATTTATGAGCAAAATGGTCCGTTAATGGTGTTAGATTGAATTTTAAGCAGAGTAATTTGGGGAAAAGGGAAATTATAGTATTGAAATCCCACCCCAAAATTGATGAAACAGAATAATTGAGATAGCAGTTAGCAGTGGTGGTGCTTCGAAAAGACGATATTTAATCAGGACGTCAACTTAATATAACGGTCAGAAAATCAATTCGGGAAATGCAATCCCAGCACCGCTGGATTTGACCCCATCATGTCTCGATCTTTTTTCAAGTATGTTATGAAATCCAGTGATGCAGTATTTTATTGTTTTCTATTCACATCAAATATCCTATTTTTACTCGAGAAAGTACCTATACTTATGCATTCTCAAGGTGAAGTCGTATTCTATTACTTCTGCAGCACGATAAAACGAATCTATTCGGTCCAGCCGAGCTCCTTTTCACGGCGTTTAATTACACGCCCTACCCTGAAGTTATGCGATCTATCAATGTGTCAATACTTACAAGTGGGAGGGAAAATAGGGACCTAATTGATTCGGAGAAAGGTGATCATTGCTATTGAGCTAACATGGCCCGGGGGGTGACTCGCCAGCTAGAACTGCTCCATGTGAGAGAGATGATAATGAGATTTCAGCTAAAATCTAAACTGTTACTGTTTTGTTTCTTTTTTAGGAATAAATTCCCTGTTGTGAGGGACATGATGTCTCCACTGGCGATGTGATGAAGAAGGCTGCAATTTTAGTCGTTTAGCCTTGACTGCATCAGTTCATGGTAAAACTATTGAATTTTCGTAGCATCCGTCATGTCGTCCGCCAGTGAGAAAACTAACTTTGCCTTCTACTGAAAATTAAGCATTTTCCGGTGTTGGTTTGACCCAACTCCATGACTTGTTTTGCACAAACAAACCCCCTGATTAAAATGGTGTTTTTTACTTGTTACAACCTACAAAAATGTATATTAACAATTAGTAATTAACAGTTCTGTCATGATTACTGTTTCCGGGCACCTGCGGCTGCCCCGTTGGCGCCAACAGCCCTGGTCGCTGATTGGCTCCCTGCCACTTTTTAAACCCCCCGGCTCCCTGTTACCAGGGTCAGACCGTCCTGCAAACTTACACTTTCAGCGAGGATAGCTCTGTACCTTCCGACAATCTCCTGCCCCGTTTTCTCCTGCCTGATACCAGTTACCGACCTTTTTCTGCCCTGCTATTCCGTCCCGGCCATCGACCTGTTTTGCCCTGTTGCCAGCCTGATACTGTTGCCGACCTCTTTTCTGGACTTGTTACCGCCCTTGCTCCCCCGTTCCAGCTATTGACCAGTTTTCCTGCTGCCTATGACTATCCTTGCTCAACACGGAAGTGCCACTTCTGCGTTCCTGCCATCGGCTACCCGTGTCCGACGATCATCGGATGGTGGAAGCAAGCACTGCTCTCTATTTCAATAAAACTGAGTAAAAATGAACGCTATTGGGTCCTGTCTCCGTTTCTGGCTTATGACAGTTCAACATTGATAATATTTTGTCTATCTGAAGTAATTTTGTTAAAAACTGAACCTAAAGATATCATTTAAGACAAAAAAAAATGGCTTTTTTTTTAAACACAGCCTAAAAAGGTTTGTTTTATTTAGTTGTTTTTTTAAAATGTTTTATTTATTCATCTGTTTATATATGGTATTTTCAGGACCCTAAGGTGCACATAAAAGTTTTGTGGCTCGCCCTATAAGGTGGTGCACCCTGTGTGTGTCAGATCCATCGACATTTCGTTCTGTATACACGTGTACTAGAATGACAATAAAGTAGATCTGAATCTGAATCTGAATCTGAATCTGAAATAAGACCGACGAACTGGCTCTGCTGGTGAAAAACATCAAAGCGTACAGGGAGTGCAGTTTGCTGTGTTTTACGGAAACGTGGCTCACGTCTAGTATCCTGGACGCTAACGTGTAGCTACCCGGAGCTACCGGAGCTATCCGGAGCTACCCGGCTTCAGCGCTGTTAGACAGAGACATGAAAGCCTGCGGGAAGCGGAGAGGAGAGGAGGTGGACTCGCTAAGACGAGGTGGTGTATCCCTGGGCACAAAGATTTCCATCTGCTGCAGGGACGTCGAACTTTTGGACTAGCGTGTGACGTCATCCACTCCGCCGTTGCTAAACTATAACAACACCCGAGGGCTGTTAATCTGTTAATAGACAACAAATAATACTGCTGGGAGTGTGAATTTCCCTACGGGGATGAATAAAGTATCTATCTATCCATCTATCTGGCGTGAGAGCCTCTGGTTTTCGACACCTGGTTGATGAGGTGCAATGGATTTGAAGGCGGACCTTCAAACTTCTGCCAAATGTTGGGTTTTTAGGTGCGCCTTATTGGTCCAGAAAATACGTTATAGGTTTTATCCCCTGCAGAATAATTAGTCAAGGGAAAAAAAATGCATGTTACCAGCAGCTCTATTCCTTATTTTTGGAGTGCCTCTGATTTCAAATTACAGGTCAGCCGAGCTGATTTGTCATCAAGGTCCTACTCAAGTCAGCGCTGAATGGCGCACTGAGTGTATTAAAAGGACCCAAAGGCCTTCTAATGATCTGCTCTCCATCAGCGCACAGCTTGCCAGGAAACATCCCGTCTTTTAATTAATGATTCCGAAAGTAACAATCAATCCAGCCGTATGTTAAAGGAATTAAATCTGTCCGCTAAAAAAGTGCTCATCTGGTGGGCGGACGTGATAATTGTCAGCATTAGTGACAGCCGCTTGTGTTGTTAAAAGAGATAGGAGGACAAAAAAAACATCGCGGTGAGCCCTCTTTTTTTTTCCCCAAGTCGAAGCAAGCGAGGGCGGCCATTCATCATGTGAGCCGCGAGCTATTTTCTGTCCCCCGACTGACTGACTGACTCCAGGCCATCCTTCAGGAATTTTTCATTTATCAAACTGGCGATTTTACCTCCGGCAGAAAGGACGAGAATGAAGTCCGACACCTCCGGGTGAGGTGAGATGACTGCAGAACTTGGACATAATGTCATTGTTAGGATTTGGCACACCATTTTCCTTGAGGGCAGCAAACTGGGGGAACTGGCTGGAAAGTGCCCAGCTGCGTCTAATCTTTCATCAGCTTCATATAATGACTGTATGTGACAGCAGAGGTCATTGGGTTATCGTCCTTGTCTTTATTATGGTCACGTCTCGTCAGGTTTGTTATCTTGTTTGAACACTTTGGGTTTATTTTTGAGGGCATTTGTTTTTTACTTTGTTACTACAACATGACCCGGCCATCAAGGACACAGTGGTCAGCCACCACACTCCTGTTCCAGACCCTTGGCCACTTCTGTCCCCGGTTTTGGCAGAGAGAGACACTCGGCTCCACTGTGCGCTGTCCCAGTAAAGGACTCTCTACCAGAGCCTTTACACCTGAATTTTATTATTCAGGTTCTGTATACTGAATGTACCTGAAAGCATAGGATGTCGGGTTACTGTGTTTTTTTTGGTCATATTTTGAAAGCTTGTTTGTTGCTTTGTACCTTGGTGTCACGGTTGCCATGGCGCCCAATTGGTCCCGCCCGTGTAGTTCCAGCTGTGGCTCGTTGACAGATTGGCTTGTTTCCTATTTAAGCTCAGTGCACTCACTCACCCTTCGTCAGTTTGTCAACGAACCTCTGCACCCGCAAGACATGGGTTTTGACTCTGTCCGGTTTCCTGTTGATGTTTCCTGTCCGGTATTGTTCCAGTCTATTTTGTCCTGTTTAATATTGGTCTCCAGTTTCGTTCCAGTTAAATTTGTCCTGTTTCATTGTGATATCCAGTTTTGATATCAATCTTGTCTGTCCCGTCCTGTTCGGTATTGACCCCATCTGTCCGATGTCTGATCATGCAATTGGTATCGATCTAATCGGCCTCTGGCTTCCTCTCATTAAACGCCAGACTGCTGCCTTACATCCTCCGCCCAACGATCGTCGAATCACTGGCGTTTGGGTTAATGTGCATGTCTGCCCCATTTTCCGTGAAATAAAAGCTTGTGTGGGAAACGTCATGCATTTGGGTTCTCCTCCTGTTCCGGTTCTTGACGCTGGGTTTTGTTATTGAACAAGCATCCTTTTTTGAGCATCCCTGCCTCATTTAATTCTTTCAGGAATATTGGGTCAGAGAGCACACAGTTGTGCCTGATCAGTCCACAACGGCAGTTTGTTATTCCAGTTCCACACAGTTACTACATCCGACAGCATCGGGTCTTTTTGTCGTGTTCATGTCATGTCATGGTTTGTTTTTCTTTTTTGAGAGCACATCTTTTTTACTTTGTACCTGGGTTTTGTTATTAAGTAACCATCTTTTTTTAGGCATACATGCCTCTTGTCCTGCTATCACAAATATTGAGTCCACCCCTAATTCACGACAGAATGACCTAACCACACCCCTGTTCCTGCTTCTTTCCCCAGTTTCTGGTGACGAAGGACCCTTGGCTGCCCCCTGCTTCCTATTCAGTGAAAGACTGTGTGCCACAGCCTTCATGGTCCCTTACACACTTACGTTTGGGATATATTTTTGTTTTCTGGGCCAGCTGGGGTTCAGCCATTGGGGCTGTGGGGGCTATTGTCATGATTTGGCGCACCATTTCACAGCAAGACAGCGACATCCTGGGGGGAGTGGCTGAAGAGCGCCCAGCTGCTCCTGATCAGTCCACAACAGCAGCTGTTATTCCAGCTCCACATGACTGTACTCGACAGCAGAGGTCGTCGAGGGTCTTTGTCTTGGTTATGTCATGTCGGGGTTGTTTTGCTCTCCTTGTTATTCTTTTTTTAAGGCATATATTTGTTTGTTACTTTCTACATGTGTTTTCTTATGAAAAAACCCTCCTTTTTTAAGCTGGGTTGCCTTGTTTCCTGCTTCAATGAATATGGGTCCATTTTTATCTTTGTGTATTTTTTACTTGAAAGACTCTTTTTAATCTCATGAAATGAGTAAAATATAGTATTATTAATACTGTGGAAACACTATTCAGATATCACAAAATAAGAACATTAAATGGTATTTAAAAAACACTCTTATAATCTGATAAAAAGGAAAACAACCAATAAACATACGTAAAAACAAGAAAAAAATACAACAATCCTTTGTTTATCATTGAGGAGAAAAATTAGAAACATCTTTTTAAGTATTATTCATGTTTCAATTCGATGAACAGGGAACTACTCCTGGCCACCTGGGGGCAGTAGAGCACAGACATGCTGTTGGCTACACCAGGGGTAGGCAACCAGAAATAATGAAAGAGCCATATTGGACCAAAAAATAATAATAACATGTCCAGAGCTGCAAAAAAAGTTTCATAAAAGCCTTATAATGATATCACGGTTGCCCATTACCCTCACTTGGGCCTGTCGGTTTGGCGCCAGCTGCTGCGCGTTGCCTGATTGGCTTCCCTCCTATTCAAACTCAGTGCTCTCATTCACTTCTTGTCAATCCGACAACGAACCTCTGCACTTGCAAGACTTGTATTTTGACTGTCCGGTATCTTGGTCATGTATCTACTATCTGGTATTGATCCCTCCTGTATCGTCCTGTCCGGTATCATGCGCCAGTCTCCAGTATCAGATATCGAGCCCGTCTGTCTCATCCTGTCCGCTATCTTGCTCCCGTCTCCAGTATCCGGTATCGATCACGCCATTCTTGTCCTGTCCAGTATCTTGCGCCAGTCTCCAGTATCCGGTATCAATCCCGTCTGTCTCGTTCTGTCCGGTATCTTGCTCCAGTCTTCAGTATCCGGTATCGATCACGCCTTTCTCGTCCTGTCTGGTATCTTGCTCCAGTCTCCAGTATCTGATATCGATCCCGTCTGTCTCATCCTGTCCGGTATCTTGCTCCAGTCTCGACTATCCGATATCGATCCCGTCCTTCTCGTCCTGTCCGGTATCTTGCTCCAGTCTCCAGTATCCAGTATCGATCCCATCTGTCTCGTTCTGTCCGTTATCTTGCTCATGTATCCAGTATCCGGTATAGATCCAGTCTGTCCCATCCTGTCCGGTATCTTGCTCGTGTATCCGGTATCTGGTGTCAACCCTGTCCGTACTGTCCGGTTTCAATCTCGTCTGCCCAGCGATCGCCGAATCGCTGGCATTTGTGTTCCCGCGCAATACTGCCCCGTTCCCATAAAATAAAGCTTGTGTGAAAACGTACCGCATCTGGGTCCACCGTCTGTTCGGGTTCTGACAAAGGAAGTCAACACAAACTGTTTATAAATGAATGTTTCAGCCATGTTTGTCCTTCTACATCAACCATATATTTTTCCATCATCAAACAATTTTGGAAATGCTCCAGCGAGTCACAAGGGAGCACCAAAGAGCCACTGATTGCGGACCCCAGTGTTCACCATACAACAAGATCCTCATTAAGAGGACCTTGTCTTGTATGAGTTCCAACTTATTCCTGCTCAAACATGACATAAATGGACAGACAGATCAACGGATGGACGGATTTTCCAGCATGGCGGTTCTGGGGTTCGTCCAATCAGCCCCCGGGGATGTGAAATCCCGACAAGAGCATTCTCACGCATGGTTGGTCCCCTTTTGTCAGTGCTTCATTAATATACAGAACATGATTACTTTTAACCTCGTGTCCACATGTCTCCCATGTGAGAGAGAACATTGAACATTTTAATTGCCCATGTAAAGAAACATGTATGTCTCTATACATATTCCCCGTTTGACACACACACACACACACACACACACACACACACACACACACACACACACACACACACACACACACGTATGCTAACAGGATTAATAAAGAATGCCTTCAGGGAGGACATGAATATGCATCCATTCTCAATGTGTGTGTTCATTTGGCATGCACTTGTTGCAGATTGAAATAGAAACAGCAATGTTAATATTCGTATGACTTGTAACCCTTCAGGGGGGAATAAATATATTCAGCTCCTACGCCCACCCTGAGCCTGCTTCGGAGCACAAATGAGGATGCTGTAGTTTGCCATACCGGATCAATAGTTAAATGCAAGTACAAATTGAATGATAACATTGCCAATAGTTAAGCATTGAATCGTAGGTTTGGATTAGCGGGTTCAATGGAGCAGGCAAAAAGATTGAAGGACACACAAAGAGAGAAAAAATATATTTTGGTCATGTGAGATGTGTGTTGTATAAGAGGTTGATGAATATACTACATTTTTATTGTAATGCAACATTAATGGTCAATATTATTGTGGTAGAACTCTGCATAGTTTGTTTTTGAATGAATGCACGATACTGTCTTCTGCTGGTCAAGACTGGTACACCAGACGGAGCATGTCAATCAAAAAGATGTATGCATTAAGTTTGACATGTTTTTATCATAATCTATAATAGCATTCCCTTTTTTAATGGAGAAACTCTGGAGTAAATTAAATGGATTCCCGTTTAATTGTATCTATTTTGATCAAAACTAGAAATGAACTAGTTACGAAGACCTCTACATATAGATCTTTCAGTTTACGAAGTACCCGAACAAAGATTGCCTTTTATTAAGAAGTCAAAACATAAACAAACCGGCTATCACTGCAAATGGCAACCAGTGCACATGTGTGCTCCAAGCATGCTCTTCATATCACCCTCAAATTTCAGAGTTCACAGACGAAGAGGAAGAGGGTTTCCAGCTGGACAAAGCTGTCATTCAATCAGAACAAATTCAAGGAATCACCAGGGAAAAGTGTTGACAAGTCGGCTTATCTCTATGTCTACCTAGCTCATTTCCGACGGATTGTCAAACGCTGTCAAAAGCAGACGTCATTGGATCAGTTTTTCAATAACCGCAAGACAAAATGGTAAATTAATATTTTCATTATTTCCTTTATTCGTAATTTTTTTTACATGATTTGGTCCTCGTGAACCTCTTTGAGACTTTGTGATTAAGGGCTTTACAAATAAAAATGACTTGACTTGACTTGACTCGTATTATGTTTACTGAGCAGTAATCTAATATTAACATGTATTCATGTCCGGATGCTCTTTTATGATTTATTATAAAAAAAAAAAATTGCGGGGGTACTGGAGCCCATCCCAGCTATCTTCGGGCAGTGGGCAGGGGACACTCTGAACTGGTTGCCAGCCAGTCGCAGGTCACAGAGAAACCGACAATTCACTCTCTCATTCACACCTAGGGACAATTTGGACCGGCCAATTAACCTAAAATGCATGTTTTTGGAATGTGGGAGGAAACCGGAGTGCCCGGAGGAAACCCACGCAAGCACTAGCAGAACATACAAACTCCACACAAGAGGTTCGGTCTTATGACCTCAGAACTGTGCCGCACACGCGCTAACCACTGCCCCGCCGTGCTGCCCAATTTCTATACATTACATGGCAAATAATGTGGCTAATTGTAATTTTTTTTTTAATTATTTTGTTAATTTAATACGTAATTATTATTTTTTTCACGATATTTTACCTTATTTCTAATTAATTATATGTCAAAAGTTGATACAGCAGGTAGTAGATAATTTCGCTCAATGTAAATGATTCAAAATAGAAAATTAATCAGTTTGCGCAATAAAATACAGTGAGACCTCGGTTATCGCAGTTAATGGGGACCAAAACCACCCGCGATAAGTGAAAATCCGCGAAGTAGCGGCGCACCTTCCAAAAAAAGAAAAAAAAAATGTTTTTTTTTTGTTTTTTTAAATAATTATTTTTTAGACCCGGTTACTGGGGAACAAAACCACCCGCAAAAAGTGAAAATCTGCGAAGTAGCGACGACCCTTCAAAAAGAAAAAAAAAAAAAGAAAAAAATCTTATCTCATCTCATTATCTGCACCGCTTATCCTTATTAGGGTCGCGGGGGGGCTGGAGCCCATCCCAGCCATCTCCAGGGAGTGGGCAGGTGACACCCTGAACTGGTTTCCAGCCAATCGCAGCTGCAAATCACATTAGTTCTCGCAGCTAGCTGCGTTCTTCATCGACGCACGAGCCGAGTGATCCACTGCTAAGAGTCGTACAGCTGGCCGATTTTACGTCCGCCCGGGACGATCGGAGACAGATTCGCGACAGGGTTTTTACTTGCGCCGCACCGCGGGTGTCGTTTGGTCTTTTGGCACGAGCAGCGCGGGTGCTTTCGGGCGCGATACGCACGACACTGACACGGTTACGGGCGTCCCGCGCACGTCCGCCGCCTTTCGCCCGCCGTAACTGAGGGGAGCCCCGCTCGTCCGACATTTTTTTTTTTTTTAACCATTACAGACCGCGAAGCTCTGAAGCTGCGAACGTCGAACCGCGAAGTAGCGAGGTCCCACTGTATTCTTTTTTTCTATCAAACTATGTTTTTACCTTATATTTGAATAAAAAAAATAAAGATTTACACTTCCAATCCACCAGATGGCAGATATTTTTGCTCATTCTAAAAATTATTTTGTTTACTAAAATAAGAAGAAAATTGATGTACTATTTACTAGTAACTAAACAAGATTTAAATGAGAAAAATATATATGCTACCAGCCATATAGGATTATATAGTATTATATTCTAATAAAGTAGTCGAGTTAAGTCACATTTATTTGTATAGCCCTTAATCACAAGGACTGCACAGGGTTACATACAATTACACCATCGCCTGATCTTAAACCAACATGCGGGCAAGGAAAAACTCAAAACTGCAAGCACAAGGAAAATAAGGAACCTTGAGAAGGGGCCTCACAAGTGGTAATCCCCCTTCCATAATGACCAGGGTGCAATAGATTTAGCATCGGGTAACATTACACAAAACGTAGTGAACACCGATAACATTTGGTAATATGTTAAAGCAAGAAAAAAAAATGATTTTTTTTTTTTAATTATACAAACAATTCTCTAAATAATCAAAATGACAATAATTAATTCTGATTCGTTTGTTTTTTTAATTTTAATAATTGAAAAGTATCATTTAATTAATCAAAACAATATGCTAGTCAGAAATTATTTTATTAAATTATGTAAGGGCACTGTCTATTTTTACACCATTGACTTATGGTGTAAAAAGTAGGCCCAGGTTTTTGTGACTCACTCAAATAATTGGGACTTTTTGAGGGGAAAGATCTGAGTCACCTTACAGAAACCCAAAACACATTCAACATAAAGGCCGCCTTGACTCATTTAAACCACTCGTGCAACATTAAGAACAAATCGCCCGCCTCCAAACAACAAACTGGCGCCCCCGACGTGCCAAACACAGCTGCCCGCCTGCTCTTCACTTCTTCTCTTGCCCTTGGCTGAAAACGCTGCTTTTGACTTGGAGTAGCTATTACAGCCGTCTTTTCACCTTAAACTCGGCAAGGATGTGGGGCCACAATCACCAAAGGAGGTTTTTTTTAAAACTGTTATTTTCGGGTTGATTGAGAGGTAAAATATTAGACCCGGCCTGAAACCAACTTCAAGCTAAAAATGTCAATCACTAAGTTGGGCCGGTCGGCCTTATCTCTCGTCTACGCAGCATGCACTTAATTTTACTCAAGTAATTATTTAGATAAAGAAATGCTTACCAAACTAACATTTTAACTCAAAATCACTAAATCCCAAAAATATTCCTCCTTGCTGTTGGGGTAAAAGACGCGTGTTTTCCTCCTTCCACCTCCCTTACATCAGACGTCATTTCTGTTTTTGGCAATAGCTTACAAGCTTTACAAACGTTCTTTCTGCTTTTTGGCCAAATCTTTCACTATTTGCAGCTTGTAATCTGCAGAATTAGATTTTCTTCTCTGTGCCATTTTGTCCAGTTGCACTTTTGTCGCCAAGATGCGCACTTCAGGACAGGGCGCAGGGGCCTTCACTTCCCAGTCCTTTCAGCATTTAAATGCATTAATCATGATCGTTTGAAAAGTGAAACCACTTCATTTCAGCATCTAGTAAAAATGCAAGTACATTAAATTCCGGACTATAAGACGCTAGTTTTTTCCCAAACCTTCAACCCTGCGGCTTATTCAGTGATGCGGCCAATTTATGCAATTTTTCTAACAGCCGCCAGCGGCGCTCGAGTACAAAAGGTAAGATTTAGACCGGTGGAATATATGTGCCGAGGAAGACTGCAACTTCTTAGCTTGTGCACAAATTAAGTTATCGTAGACATATCCTCATCATGCAAATTGCAAAAACAAAGGCACATGACGTAGCTTTCAATCTAAAAGCAAACGAGCAGTCCAATAAAGAAGGAAACAGAGCTACTGCACGTAAACTTCACTTTGCGAGCGTGTTGCTAACATGTTTTTAAATAAGGGAGCGTGAGACGACGTCTTTATGACAAAGTCTCTTTCCCATACTGGGGAAGGCGACTTTGATGACGACAGTTATAAGGAGGAAGATGAGGACGGTTTACCGTGGTTTCTACAAGTACGGTATGTTTTTTTTAACAGACCCGTTTACTGGTTTGCAAGCGTGTCAGTAATAGCGTTTTGCTACCCTTCACAGGCACGGTTTGGGATGAAAGTTATAATATCATAATTCAAGCTTTGAAAACTCTCTCGGTGTACCATCTTTCTTTGTAAATACAGGGTGTCTCGAAAAAATGTATTCACTCTTTTTATGTGTTTCGCAACGTTTGCGCATTATCAGCGTTGTCTGGACAATAATAATAATAATAATAATTTCCTTGTATTGTCATTCTGTGTAACAATGTACACAGAACGAAATGTCGATTGCACCTGACCCGTTGTAGCGAGCCGATGCAGCCGCAGCCAACAGAGGGCGCCGTTGCGAACATGATTCTTAAATTACATTTGTCTCATGTATTCGATGCTATTTCACTTCACTATATGTTCATAACTAAAGGTTATCTCGTCATTCTAAGAGTGAGTACATTTTTTGAGACACCCTGTATGTGTAACTGATGTATAATATGTATTTGCACCTGTATATTTTTGTAATGTATTTATTTGAGACACTTATTCTGATATGTTTTGCGAATTAAAAAAGAGGGGGGGAGCAAACGCGGGCTGACGGGAAGTGGGGTAAAGGTGAGTGAGACCTGTTGTCGCGGCGGACAATAGTGGATACATATTTTTCGCACCCTTACCTTTGGAAATATAGACTTTTTTCCCTTAGATTAGTTTCAATGGGTCTGCATCAAACCTTAAGTACCGGTATCATTTTCTGTTCTTTTGTCTGCTGTGGTTTTTGGACTGTGTACTTTATATTTGGTTACAATCGCGGGACTCAAAGCCGGGTTTGGGCTAATTTTGTGAATGTGTTACATGTTTTATTGTGGGCGCATGCGGCTTATATACAGGT
Organism: Urocampus carinirostris; assembly: GCF_059441175.1. Classification (NCBI taxonomy): domain Eukaryota; kingdom Metazoa; phylum Chordata; class Actinopteri; order Syngnathiformes; family Syngnathidae; genus Urocampus; species Urocampus carinirostris. Next base: position 53,646,794 of record NC_142350.1, read on the forward strand.
GCGGCTTGTGTAAGTACAAAATCGGTTTTCCTCTTTGAATGTGATGGGTGCGGCTTATAATCAGGTGCACTCTATAGTCCGGAATTTACGGTACGTTATTCCTTATTTTTATAGTGTAGTGTAGATTTGTAATTTGGTGCCTCCCTACTAACAACCTCGTGAAACATTGGGGACATTGTTGAGGGTTCTAGATTCCAAAGAGTGTTATTATTTGTGAATTGATGTTTGTTTTATTATTTTGATCAACATCATGTTGGTCCTACTCATTTTTGTTGGACGAAAACTCCGAGTGGCCCCTTTGCTCCTCGCCTAGCACACAGTTGGAGGTAATCATCGCTGCCCTTACCTGACAGTTGCTATGACAACAGCCTCCGCTTGATCCGCCATCTCTGCACAGAATAGCACTTGAGTGACCAATTTTGAACGCGCGCTAACACGCACCCTCCGCAATGAGGTTTGAAAATAATGGGGGAGACGAGTGAAAAAAAAAATACAATATAAATAGTCGATTGTTGTTCTAAGCTGTGTGATGCCTGCATTGTGATTTCTACAATGCAATGTGGTCACAAGTGACAAATGTCATATTTGTAAGCAATAGTGATGTCATAAGAAAGGGACCTAATTGGACACAAACGCACCCGTCCAAAAGGTCTAAGCTTAAAGAACCTATTATTTTAGTCAAAGTGTCTAAATGACATATATCGAACTTGTGACCCATGGGCCAAATTTGGGCCGCCACGTCATTTTATGTTGCCCGCGAGACGATGTTGAAAAAAGAACAAGGTAAAACTGAGCTGCATCACAATGTCGTCAAGTCATGTTTATTTGAATATTTATATAAGGGCTGCACGGACCACAGATTATTGCAAACCCCGGACTATTATTACACCATTCCCTGATTTAAAACGTACATGAGGGCAAGGAAATACTCAAAAACCTCAACATGAGAAAAATGAAGAAACCTAGAGAAGGGACCTCAAATGAGGTAATCCCCCTTCCAGGATGACCAGGCTGCAACGGCTGTTGTAATAACAATTAATACACAGATATCGTCAACAGAAAACATAGGTCTTTCACAGGGTTGGGTAGGGTTACTTTAACTGGATTACTTTCAATTACTTTTGGATTACTCCAATACCAAATATGCTAATAAAAGACAAAAGAAACTAAATATGAATAAAATTATGACTCACAACACGTGGTAAGCTTTCTCTCCTGGCTTTGATCTCTTTGATCTCCGGCAAAACTAACATAAAATGTGACAGAAACAAAATGAAAATAAATCCAAACAGCTTGCCAACATCATTTTTGCCATTCCATGTATTCCGTTACTCCCCAAGCCTGCACAAAATTTAGTAATTTTATTCATATTTGGTTTCTTTTGTCTTTTATTAGCATATTTGGTATTGGAGTAATCCAAAAGTAATTGAAGGTAATCCAGTTAAAATGACCCTACCCAACCCTGTTCATTCATAAACAAGAATAGGAGTTTGTTTTAAGCCTGGATTTAAACAGTTCCACTGAAGTTGCAGATCGAATCTCAGGGGGAAGAGCATTTAACAACATGTCGCCCGAATGGAGAGTGCTCTAGAACCTGCTGTTCTCTTCTAGGCTCTTGTGCCATTGACGCTGTGTATAGTGGCAATGGGGCGCTGCTGACCTCAACCCGGGACGTTGTGAATCGGTGAGCGGAGTACTTCAAAGACCTCAATCCCACCGATACGTCTCCCTCTGGGGAAGCACAGCTTGAGGACTCAGAGTTGGGCTGTCGTATCTCTGAGGTTGAAGTCACAGAGGTGGTCAAAAAGCTCCTTGGTGGCAAGGCCCCAGGGGTCGATGAGATCCGCCCGGTGTTTGTTAAGGCTCTGCATGTTGTCGGCGTGTCATGGTTGACACGCCTCTGCAACATCGCGTGGACATGGGGGACAGTGCCTCTGGACTGGCAGACTGGGGTGGTGGTTCCCCTCTTTAAGAAGGGGGAGCAGAGAGTGTGTTCCAACTACAGGGGAATCACACTTCTCAGCCTCACTGGTAAGGTCTATTCAAGGGTACTGGAGAGGAGGGTCTGCCAGGAGGTCGAATCTCGGAATCAGGAGAAACAGTGTGGCTTTCATCCACGCCGTGGAACACTGGACCAGCTCTACACACTCTGCAGGGTCCTTGAGGGTGCATGGGAGTTTGACTATCCGGTCTACGTGTGTTTTGTGGACTTGAAGAAGGCATTCGACCGTGTTCCTCGAGAGGCCCTGTGGAGGGTGGTTCGGGAGTATGGGGTACCGCGCAGTCTTATCCGGGCTGTGCGGTCCCTGTATGCCTGGTGCCAGAGTCTGGTCCGCATTGCCGGCAGTAAGTCGGATTCGTTCCCGGTGATTGTTGGACTCTGCCAGGGCTGCCCTTTGTCACTGATTCTGTTTATAACTTTTATGGACAGAATTTCTAGGGCCAGTCTTGGTGGGATGGAGTCCGGTTTGGGGGCCTCAGCATTGCGTCACTGCTTTTTGCAGATGACGTGGTGCTGCTGGCCTCCTCAGCCTACGCTCCTACCCTCACCTATGGTCATAAACTCTGGGTTATGACCGAAAGAACACAATCCCGGATACAAGTGGCCGAAAGGAGTTTCCTCCGCAGGGTGTCTGGGTTTTTCCTTAGGGATAAGGTGAGAAGCTCAGTCATCTGGGAGGGACTCTGTGTAAAGCCACTGCCCCTCCGCATTGAGAGGAGCCAGTTGAGGTGGCTCGGGCATCTGACAAGGATGCCTCCTGGACGCCTCCCTTGGGATGTGTTCCGGGCATGTCCCAATGGCAGGACCCAGGACACGCTGGAGAGACTGTGTCTCTAGACTGGCCCGGGAACGCCTCGGGATCCCGTCGGCTGAGCTGTAGGAGGTGGCTGGGGATAGGGACATCTGGGCTTCCCTTTTAAACCTGCTGCCCCCGCGACCCGACCCCGAATAAGCGGAAGACAATGGATGGATGGATGGATAATTTCAGTATTTCAGGTATTTTTGAACCAGTGTTAAAATCGTACTTGGCCAGAAAAATCATGTAGGCGTAAAAAGCGGGACGACACTGGATGACATATAATAAGCCCATTTGTAAACAAAAACAATCTGTGAAATAAAGGACCTCTGTTTTATTATCCTTTTAAATTGACAGTGTTCCAATTAAAGGCTAAAAATGCTGACCAAAATACCTAGGGGAACAAAAATATGCTGCTATCGCTTACTATCATTTACGTTAGTTCTTGCTTTGCTCCCGATGCAATCTACCCGTCAAAATATCAAACCAAATACTGTTTGATATTTGTTGAAAAATACCGCCAAAGGAGTTTCAATAATAATTCATGCAGAGAAGCATTAAATTGATATAATTTACGGTCCCACAGACTTTAATCTCAGTACCAATCCATGTGTGATTCATGCTGTCTTAATGTGCAGTTAGCGTCGTGCGACCTCAGCAGAGTGTAGCGTTTATTTATCTCCCCCAGCCCGTCCGGACAAGCTGCCGTACAGATGATGAATTTAGCTAGCTGCTGACATTGAACTTTCTTCATTGCGTTTGTCGAAGATGGCAGGGAAGGCTGATACATATACCACTCGCTACTTTGCGCTTCAGGTATCGCTGGTTCACTGCTTCACGGATTTTGAATTCAATTGTCTTTAATGTCATCAATATCATATATATCATATATGTTCTGCAGCAGACAACAGACGACAAATGCTATCCTGGGGGCAGGTTGTATCGGTGTGTGTCGAGCAGGCGTGACTGCCAGTGTGCGATTGGGGTATGCAGTCAGTCAAAGAGTGGGGCGGCCGCAAAAGTCAATGGTTCCACTCAAAACAAACAAAGGCAGCTAGCTTTTAGCGGCTCATTACATTAAAATTAAATTCATTAAATAAATCGTACAGTGAGCAAAGTCACAAGAGCGCAACAAAATAGTGATCACCAGCTCTTTGGACTAATACTGGTCTCCAGGAGCGATTGGAGCAGTGTCAAGGAGAAGACTCTCGGTGCCGCTGGTCTGCCTTAATTCTACGGCTAAGCTAACAACTTTTCTAAGCCACCGCTGCAGACCCTGTGTCTTGCCAACGCCAGGTCCTTTGATAATAATAATAATAATAATTTCCTTTGTATTGTCATTCTTTGTAACAATGTACACAGAACGAAATGTCGATACACCTTTAGCCATAGAACGGATGACTTGGAGCAACAACTTGTGGGAAACTAAAACATTCAGGACGGTTGTATTTTACCCACTGTGGGGACCTGGCCCAAATCGAGGTTACCCGATGCAAGTGTTTAGCCAGCCGCTTTTTTATTCACTGTCTTGCGCTGAAAGGAGAAGCCCTCCAATTTCATTTTATAATTTTACAATGTCAGTAAAGGCCATATATTCAACTGCAACTCTGTGTTTTTATCATCTTGGGGTAAGTTTGACCGTTGGGTACTTTTCTGAAGGGGCGTCGCTACATAGTTGATTTTCTCGTTTCGCGGGGGCTTCTGGTTTCTATAAACCACTGTCAAGGTTAAAACTTGAGATTGTATTAGAATGAAAAAAGAACACTCTCTGAGTCGAAGATTTTGGTTTTTGAAAGCCCTTCCATCAGAGGCGCGTGCTTCTAGGAAGGAATCACGCTCCACCTATGGCTACAGGCTCATTTGTTGGAAAGCTCAAGAATGAAACAAGACCTCTGATTGGAGAATGAACTAAATCACGTGCTCGTAAAAGGCATTCACTGCTGGCCGTTAGGAGGCACTCTAACCTAAAAATAAACATAGAAAAAGAGAGTACACTCTTCCACTAGGGGGCAAGCTAACATAACAATATACATTGAAGGCCGTACCCTTTAACCCAGATACATAGCCAGCGATCACAGACTTCCTTTGTCTAGCGGTTCCTGAGAGTTAGATTAGCAAAATGATTTATGTGATAGGCTAGCATGAGGAGTCTTGGACGCCACAGTAATTCATTGTTTGATAAGAACATAGAAGTTATTTTCCATGGATAAGCTAGCATTAGGAAAAGCCTGGGAAACTGTTAGTGGCCTTTCAAGTCTTAGCTTTTTAATGAATGACACCTAGTTGGTGTCTGGGAACGTATTATTTTGACCTTGAAGGTGCACGCCTCAAGGACAACTAAAATTTGTAAAACCACACACTCATTCAGTATAACATAGATTTGTAAAAACACACTTATTAAATATACTATAAAATATAAATGTATAAAGATATAAGAGTATACATGTATAAGATTATAAGAGTATACAATTATAAGGATAAAGGTATAAAAGGTACATTTAGAGCAAATTGTCTCTTACATCGCGATAACCAAGAGACTACTGAATAATTAATATCGCATCACTCAGATATATTTTTGGCCAGCAGAGAACGCATTGACGGCCCACCACTGGTTAAATGACATTATGTTTGTTTTTCAAGTCTTGTCTTGGAACTTTTTTGTTTTATTTGTTCAAATGTGCCAGTTTTGGCCTCAGTGTTGCATGAATATTGTCATTGCACAGACCCATGCATCAATCTTGTGCTTTATTTTAAAAAAATGTCCCGACACGCGTCCCTCACGGGGTACAAGACTTGCTGTGTTCTAACAGGCAGAACATCTCATATTTTAGTCCGCCAACCACAGATTCTTTGCTGCCCGTGCAGCGCAGATGTGTTGGCCTCGAGCGGGAACACGGGATGCGGTAATCGGCTGTGACAGGGCCCTTTCCCTACCCGCCTTCGGGCCGCTTAGTCATGTACGCTTCGAGTCTAAGCTAGCCACTCTCAGACCTGTCCAATCTGGTGCAGATTCTGTCTTTGCGCTAGTGATGGCAATTCTAGCTCTTTTTAGAGAAGCGGCTCTTTCGGCTCCCAAAACGGTTCTGCAGATTTTTCACGTTTTCAGTGATGGTTTAACAACGACAAAAAAAAACATTATGTACCAAATAAGTTTGTTTTTAAAATATATTATGCTACTATATTATAATAGGCTTTATTGTTTCTATATAGAGTGTATTTTTACCTAATTTTAAAGTGTATTGTTGAGCAAACAACACAGAGATGAAAACACTTTAAGAGAGAGGGACAGAAAGAAAGGGAGAAAGGAAGGAAAGAAGGAAGAAAGAAGGAAGAAAGAAGAAAGAAGGAAAGAAAAAAAGAACAAAAAATAAAGAAAGAAAGAAGAAGAGAAAGAATGAAAGAAAGAAAGAAAGAAAGAAAGAAAGAAAGAAAGAAAGAAAGAAAGAAAGAAAGAAAGAAAGAAAGAAAGAAAGAAAGAAAGAAAGAAAGAAAGAAAGAAAGAAAAAAAAAAGAAAGAAAGAAAAAAAGAAAATAAAGAAATAAAGAAGGAGAGAAAGAAAGAAAGAAAGAAAGAAAGAAAGAAAGACAAAGGGGATGGAAAGAGAGCAAGGGCAGAGGGAGAGGAAGAAGAGAAGAGAAAGATTAAGAAAAAGTAAGCGAGTGATTGAGAAAGACAAAGAAAGACAAAAAGGCACAAAAAAGGGTGGAAAGAAAGAGGAAGAGAGAAAGAGAGAGGGAGAGGGGGGGAACAACAGAAATAGAGAGAAAACGAGAGATATAGATAGAAAGACAGAGAAAGAGTGAATGAAAGAAAGAGAATAAGTCAGAAATGGAGAGAGATAGAGGAAGAAAGAGAAAGTGACAGAGTCACAAGGTAAGTAATAGAGAAAGTGACAAAGAGAAGGAACTAAAATTAGAAAGAGAGAATGATAGAATAAGAAAAGGAGAGAAAAATAAGGAACAAATATAGATAAAAGAGAGAGAAATATACAGTATATACCTGTATACAGAGAGAGATAAAAAGAGACATAATAAGAGAGAGAGAGGGAAGGTGTTTCCAGGAGCCGTTCCCTTCAAAGAGCCGTCTCACGGAGCCGTTTCCTTTACAAACAACTAATCTCTACTTTGCACACACACAAACACAAGCCTGCGACGCTTTCTTTTTCATGTCAGTTGTCAATCGGGAAGAATAGCGAGGATGGCAGCGGCTGCCGGTGCTCCTGGGCCTTCGCCAGTCGCCATCGCGTACCTTCCCCTTCCTCGCCCCCCGCATCATCCGGCCGCATGGAACGGGCCATCGCCCCCAGACGGCCAATCGCATGTGACAGTATGAGGGCCGCGGACCCTCGCAGGAGGCGGCGTAAACCACCTCCGACAGCAGCGGTACACTCGGCCGCGGAGAAGTACTGCTATTTATAAATAGTACTGCAAAGTAGCAACAAGCAGTTTGGCTCTTTCTTCTTTACTCTTCTTGTTTGCAACCCTTGAAGCCATCATAGAGGAAGAAGTAGTTGACAGGGTGGAGATAACGTGTACATAAAAAAGGTCTGCATTTATATAGCGCTTTTCAATGTGCTTCACACTTACCCATTCACACACTCTCATACACTGATAGCAGCGTCAGCCATGCAAGGCAACTACCTGCTTACCGAGGGCATTAGGGATTCGGTGTCTTGCCCAAGGACACTTTGACATACAACACGGAGGAGCAGGAAATTGAACCTTGATCCCAAGACCAGCGCTTTACCTTCTGAGCTACTGCCGCCTCGTAATATTTTTCCCAACAATTGTGAAAATGAGTCGCAAAATATTCCATGAAATATTGTCTCAAAATTGACCCATTTGGTCTGTTGCATTGAAGTGATTTAATAGATCCGGCATGGTTCATTGTCAGCCAATCAGAACGTGAGGCAGACAACACCCCGCCCATTTTGATATCACACACAATGCATGGCATGCTAGCTGCTTCACGTTTAACTCGCCGTGCATAGGATCGATGGGAACCAAAACAAAGGTATATGTTCCACGGTAAGTGTTTGGTTTTTATTACGCTTGTCAGTGAGAGAAATTTTCCAAGTGACTGCCGCTTTACTTCCACTTTTTTGGAGTATTTCACTGTGCCCTTGTTAGCCTATGACAAAAACAAAGACAAGTGAAGGTGGTGTTTTGTAATCAAAGTAAAACTTGTAAATTATCATATCCAATATATGTCATTACCCCTCACAAATCAGAATCTATTTCTATATGTAGTTGGCTTTTAAATTTCTTATAGATTGCCATTTTTTCATACACTCCAACTATTTTATTAGCATCTTTGGACACCTTGATGCCATGTATCTGTAGTGCAGTGGTTAGCATATTCACTGAAGGTCCCTGATTCGAGAGGGAGGTAGAAACATATGTTGGCCTAAAGAGGGATGGGTGCCATCAGGCTGTACTTGCTTAAGACACACCACATGAAATGGTGCCCCTATCACCCTAGTGTTTAGGGGTAACAACCAACCGACCAACCATATAGAAAAATAAGACCCTTTCAACAGTCTTTTGAGATGAGTTTTCAGAATAAGGAAGAAATTATATGACTATGCTATCAGGAATAGCGAGGAAAGAGTCTCTCGCTGTTGTTTCAGTCGCTCTTTTTGCTCCACATGTGATACAATGGTGAGCGTAGCTTAGCGCTCTTTGTCGGATCCATTAATTGTATTTTCAGATCCTTTTCTCAATTACAAAAGTAAGGTGTAAAGTTTCATATTCCCATTAATGGGAATTTGTCAGGTGAAAAACATTTAAGACCACACAGAGTATATAAGTCACTCACTATGTTTGAATGAAAAGGAGAAGCAGAGAAGGGAGAAGAGTTTAATAATTGTGGTGTGGGATCCAAACTTCTATTTCTTTGGTTCACTCCGCCCACATGTGAAATAAAAAGAAAGAAGTCAGAGTTCGGATCGGAGTGACACTTACTTAGCTTCCTGCAAGAAGGACACCGGCCGAATGTGTCCTAGTCACCGTTTGTTCCACCTTTTTATGCAGTTCAAGTCGTGAGAGTGCGAAACAGGATATGACTAGAAAATCAATTATTGAAGACAGCTAAATTGTGAGCTTAAACACAATGAACAATGTTGACCTTCACCCAGTATGCGACACAGCCTATGAGTTGAAAGGAAACCACCTTCTCTCAGACAATTTCATCAGGATAAATCTGTTTGAGAACAACCCAGCTCATTTAAATCTAAGCACAGATGCCCGGATGCTGTTTTGCTGTCTTGAGGAAACTCAACTAGAAAATCAGATATTGATAATTGAAGATAACAGGATATGTTTGGGACATTGGGTTTTATCAGCAGAAGTGCAGTGAGACCATGCATTGTTCTTGTGGGTTGAATATAGGATCACATCACCCTCAGCGAATTTGAATTGATAACATAAAAAGACACACATTTATAGTTTAATTTACCCTACAGTGGAGCCTCAAACTACAAAACGAGAATTTGCTAACAAACCAAACTTGTTTTCTTCCTTTCTGCATTTTAAAAAGGAAATACGACATTAGGTTATCCCCGTCGATGAACAAAAGCCTAATTAACAACGTTTATTGACTCATTCTTTCTTCGACATTTTTTGAATGTCCTTTTTTCTCATATTTGCACTTCTGCCTTTCATGTAGCTCCTCAAAAACACAACAAAAAAAACAAGAATGCGGCTCCGCTTATTACAAAAAAAATGGCGTGCAAAAGTCTCTGTTGATTTTTGTCTGGTGACTCTAAATACACACTGAAAAAGTCTCAGTTTAGGATTAGACAAACAGCGATAGATCTACTGTTGTTGTTTATTATATATTATATGTAATGTGTTGTAGGATTTTTGTCCGATTCTTTTTTAAAATGATCTGCATTTCTATAGCGCTTTTCAAGTCAATGACTTCCCAAAGCGCTTTACAGTGTGCATTACATTTCCCAATAGCGGCCTTTTATTGCAGCCATGTAAGACGCTAACCTGCTTATTGGGGCTATTAGGGGTTCAGTGTCTTACCCAAGGACACTTCGACATGTAACACAGACGAGCCGGGATTCGAACTGGGATCCCTTGATCCTAAGACGAGCGCTCTACCTCCTGAGCTACTGCCGCCCCCAGTAATTTTTTACTCCTGGCTCACAGATTAGAAGGCGAGTGCGAAATTGATTACGTAAACAAGCAAAATATGACTGATTTGTGCAGTTTTGTGTCACTATTAGCTAGGCAATTAAACTTTGAGTGTAATTACTTTATGGTAAACTGTGTAACATTTAGTGTCTTCTAGTGGTTTAACAATAGAATGCAATAATTTTGACGCATGTACAACTTGGCTGATCACACAACCTAAACAGATAATTAATTACAGTGGACCCTGGGATACAGCGTCCCCACTTTAGGTCTATTTTCAATTTATGATGTGGACCATGATTTTGAGCCCGATTTGCGTGCCCGAAAAAAAATGCTATTGGTCAACGTAATATTAAATTTTGGCCAACTATTGGTTGACATCATATACAACTCTGGTATTGGTTGTGTCACGGCATCATGAAATACCAATGTGCTATCGGCTGAGCAAACCTCCCAAAATGCCTCTCTGTTATTTCATTCGATTCAGAATCTTTGTAAATACTTCACGAGTCTGTGATGCAATACTGTATTTTTGTACCTTATCTATTTGCGATGGGTCCCAAAGACCTCAGTAACGCTAAAGGGGAAGCAAAAAAAAACATAAAATCACATTACTTGACTTTTAAAGATTTAAATCATGGTGTATACCAAAAGTTCACCCCAATACCCTGTCGGCAAATGGAGGCCAAACGTTTTCCATAAGTCTTCACAAGCTCTTCACACACTGTTGCAGGTATTTTGGCCCATTCTTCCAAGCAGATCTCTTCTAGAGCAGTGCTGTTTTGGGGCTGCCCTAGGGCAATACGGTCTTCAACTCTCTTTACAGATTGTCTATGGGGTTGCGATCTGGAGCCAGGCTTGGCCAGTCCAACACCTTGAAATAGTTCTTACAAAGTCACTCCTTTGTTGCCCTGGTGGTGTGTTTGGGATTATTGTCATGCCGAAAGACCCAACCACATCTCATCTTCAAAGCCCTTGCTGATGAAAGATTTTCACTCAAAATCTCTCGATAAATTGCCCAATTCATTCTTTAATTTACACAGATCAGTCGCTCTGGTCCCCCTACAGGTAAAAAGCCCCAAAGCATGATGTTCACACCCCCATGATTCACGGTGGGTATGGTGTTCTTGGTATGCAATTCAATATTCTTTCTTCTCCAAACACGAAAACCTGCGTTTTTACCAAAAAGTTATATTTTGGTTTATTCTGACCATAACATATCATCCCAGTCCTCTTCTTGATCATCCAAATGCTTTGGCCCTGCACGTGTACTGGTTCAACAAGGGGAAACGTCTGGCATTGCAGGAGTTGAGTCCCTGGCGGCAATTTGTGTTGCTGATAGTATTCTTTGTTACTGTGGTCCCAACTCTATGTGGGTCATTCACTGTGCAGGTGTCTTTCAACAGCTCTATGGTCTTGGGCATAGTGAAATTTGGGGTATGACTGACCACTTATACAGGTAATGAGTGAGGCCTTGTTGGACCTCGTTAGAAGTTAGAACTATTTGACAGCCAAAAATTGTACTTGTTTGTAGGTGACCAAAATACCAATTCTCCACTCTATTTTGGAAATAAATTTTGTAAAAGGAGCAATATGTAGCAACCGATGTCATAGAATTAACAACTACCAAGCATTATGTTTAATAGTAAGTGTGTTAACGTGGCATTAATTTTGATACTATTAAACTGGGATTTTTTAATTTATTTTGTACTTTTGTTTTGTTGAATGTTCTTCCATTGTTGTTTGGAAGTTGTATTATTTAATGTGGTGTTTGCGGAGTAATTATTTTTAAACCTGTAAAATCAGATGTCTTCAATGACTAAATTATGTATCTTGTTGATTTGCATTAAAGGGTATTTTATGTGAAATTAATGAGTTTTTCAGAGATGGATACAAATGAGTGTTCTTTCCTTTTGTTTTTTGTTTTGTTTGTTTTTTTCAGCTTCTTCATAATAAATAATAAAAAGCTTCCATTTTGGTGAACTTTTCAGAGAAAATAACTTCGTCCGATGAATGAAGCACTACAGACTAAATAATAAATATGTTATGAAATCAATACTTTTCTTACACTGTCAGTCAACTAAGGAATTTCTTTGTAGAGGCAGAAGTTTTTTACGCTGCTCAAAAATGTGATGCAAGAAAAATAACTTCTGGGGAATAAAATGTGAACTTTTGACAGACAATTGTTACTTATTAAGAACCAAAGTGCGAGAAATTTTGTTTAAAACAATTCACAGGATTTACCTGTCACAGTCGTGCTCTCAGGTTGATTTCCTCTCTCTCCTCTCCCTGCAGCTTGTCCTTACCTTATTTGGTCACTGGCTCTAATTTCCACCGCACACCCGTCTCACCCTCTGTTTCCTAGGCTAGCTAGTTAGCTAGCTAGTAGGGCTGCAGGATTAACCAAAATCCAATGCGATGTGATGTCGTGCAATTGTGTAATCGCAAGACTCTGTGTTTTTATTTAAAGATTTTATAGACAGCAACCCTAACAAAGCTCTACAGAAATGGGCGCTATTTCCCTAAATTTAACCTCTTCGGTGAAGACAGCACCAAATTTAATTAAAATTTGAATTGTCCAGACTGAATGTTAAAATCGAGATTGTATGTTTTGTCCAATTAACTTAGCTTTAGTCCTACTATTTAGACTATTTTTTTACATCTTGACCTGGATACTGCATATGAAAATGGCTTTCTGTCAAATTCATACTTTCTAAACTATGTGTTATTATTACTTTTTATTTTTGTCATGAACCAGAACGGACTCTCGGATCCAATAGCGTGAGTTTCAAAAGTGTTTTTATTTGAAAGAGTTGTTGGAGCTGGCTTGGGATGTCGGCGATTGTCGGTCGTCAGACTCTTCGAGCGGAATGGCAGCTCCGTGACGGGTGGACGTAAGGTACAGCTTAGCGGGTAAGTCGATGGCCGGGGTGGGAGAGTAGGTCGCAAAACGTGGAACGGAAACAGGTCAGAAACGGAAGGCAGGCATGAATCAGGCAAGAGGAGTCGTGGGTACCTTGTAGTCTGGAGAAACACTCAGGGATACAAAGAGTACACTCGGACGACCATCTCTGGACACAGACCGCTTAAGTGGAGAACGTCAGCCAATCAGGAAGTGCGCTCCACCGCGCCAAACGATTGCCCCAGGTGACTTCACTTAGGCAATCACGACAATTTTCTTTTGTCGAATATGACCATCTATATTTGAAATAATCTCTTCTCATCCCCAACAATAACACCAGGTAGTGACAATGTTTCACCACAAGCACTCAGTGTTGTCCCATGTAGCTAGAAGGCTTACTGACTGTCACAATAAACTAAGTAACAAATAATAATTCCTCTCATTTTTATGGTTATATTGTCCGCCTAATCCAACACAATGTGTAGTCTCTGTGATGGCCTGCAAAAACAATACAACATTTCATATAGAGTAACTGATATTCATAAAATAATGATTGACTTGTGAATCATAGAGATTTTTTTAAAACAAAACATAAAATGTTGATGATTTTTTGGGAATAAACTGGTACATTTTTACACTTTTATCTCTGTATAGAAAGAAAGCCAAACAGCATCATCTGCTGGCCACTGTCCATCCTTGGAGCATCCCATCAACCATTGGGCAGTTAAGAATGAGAGAGAACCTCTTTGCATACCAAGCAATCCGCATCGAGTTTATTGGAATGTTGGCTAGAGCTGCGCCTCACTTGAGGAGGGGCTCAGTGGGCACTAAGGAGTCACGAATGGACGAAAGCATAGCAGGAAGAAGCAGAGGAGGTTCAAGATAAAGTTGACACTTCTCTCGCGGCTTTGCATTTCATCCGAGTCTGAGATGGGCGCAAGAACAGGCAACACGGCGGTCTGGAGAAGACCTAATAAGCAAAAGGCTTTATGAATTATTGATCGCCGCAGGTCCAAAAGCCTCTTTCAAGATACACACTGCCTAGAAATCCAGCTGAGATCGCTTCAGTCTCTCCAAAAAACACATTAGAAAAAGAGACTGACCGTCTGCCGGGCTGAGAAGGCAATTAAAAGGCTGCGGGGTGTCCGCTCGCCTTTTGTCCAGCAAGCGTAGCCTTTTGCCTCCTTTCTACTGGAGGCGCTTTTGTGTCGATTTCCAAAAACAAATATGGCTACAAAATATTGAAGTCAGTTCCAGTTTGCAGTGAGCTATAAGGTCTCAAAGGTGCAATGGTGGTGTTTATTTTTCCTTCTGAGTTGACATTATACATTGCTGGACACAAGGGAATGTGGAGGGGTCCTGAAGGGAGGCTGAAAAATCATTAATTTAAACCGTTTTCTACTGTTTACCGTTTTCAAGGTTGCAGGAAGTCCTAAGGCGATCCCAAAGGACTTCAGGCAAAAGACGGGTCACTTGTACGCAGTAAATATTGGATAAAATTATGGTAGGGAGGTGATGCAACGGACTGGGTAGAGAATTCTGGTGAGTTGGCTGCATTTCATCATGATTCTTTCATGTCTCCTAAAGCACATTTTCTCCCTCAAAAGTATACAACTTTTTGGCGTAACATTCTGACGTTCTCCATTACTTTCACTTGTTATATAAAAAAGTTGAAATTTTGAAAATATAACTGACATGTTTTCACTCTAAATTTTAGATGATTGTTCTCAAATTCTGGTTTAAACGTGCTTTTTATACGATTATACCTTTGTACTCTCGAAGCTTTATACGTTTATATTTTGAAAGTACAGTGGAACCTCGGTTCTCGACCATAATCCGTTCCAGAACCCTGTTCGAAAACCGATTTGTTCGATAATGGGATCATTTTTCCCATTAAAAATCAAGTAAATCGTTTTAATCCGTTTACCTTGAATGTTTAACGTAAAGCTAACCCAGGCTAATCGTACGTTCGCGTTATCGTAATCTTCCATAAAAAAGATTACGCTAACATGAACGTGTAAAAATAAAAAAAAGGATAAAGAAAATAATTTGAATAGGATTTCTTACCTTTGTGGTGGTCAGCAGAAGGCGCAGGTGGACGGTGGGGAGAGGAAAAAAAGTTTTTCAACCCCTTCCAAAACTTGCGGCTGTTGCTTGCTTATAGCACTCACTCCCTTAGCCACATTACTAGATTTCACAGCCTCCTTATTCTTTAGTATCGTACTGATCGTAGATTTAGCCATGCTGTATTCCCTAGCAAGATCAGACACTCGCACACCTCCTTCATATTTTGCTGTTATTTCTTTCTTAAATGCAATAGTTGTACGCACTACTTTTCCTTTTTCACCTGTTGCAACTTTGCTGCTTGCACTGACTTTCTTCGGAGGCATAATAAGGGGCTAAAACACCCGTACGCCACTCAGCATCGCACCCTAGCGTACCCACTCATGCATTACCGGCGTTCGAACTCTGATTTCTTTGACCGAACAGCGGAGCAAGAATTTCTCGAAATTTTTGGTCGGACTCCGATTTGTTCGAACTGAGAGGCGTTCGAAAACCGAGGTTCCACTGTATACTCAATAAGTGTGTGGTTTTGCGATTTCACTTGGTGTTCGGAGGGAAGCACCTCCAATGTCAAAATAATAAATTCCCAAGCACCAACAAATGTGTCTCTGATTAAAAAGCTTAAACTTGAAAGGCCACTAATAGTTTCTCAGGCTACTCCTTTAGCTGTTGATGAAGATGGCCTTTCCTCCCACATTCCAAGTCTGCTTGAGAGCATGCCACCCTGAAAAACAGGGACGCATTGTGTTATAAAGTTTCACTGTCCTTATTGCTTATTTATTATACTCGTACGCCATCTATCGACCAACATTATACACTGCATTTAAATATATGATCCCTGTCTAAACCAATCAGATTTGTTTCCTGTGTTCATATAAACCAATCAGGTGTGTAGTTTCATTCTTGTGTTTTCCAATTAATGAGCCTTCTGCTTGAAGAGGAGGTTGTCCCTTCTAGAGCCGATCCTGGAAGCAGGCATTTCCAATGGCAGTGACTATCTCATCTCATCTCATTAGCCGTACCGCTTATCCTCATTAGGGTCGCGGGGGGGCTGGAGCCCATCCCAGCCATCTCCAGGCAGTGGGCAGGGGACACCCTGAACTGGTTGCCAGCCAATCACAGGGCACACAGGGACAGACAACTCATTTGCTCATTCACACCTAGGGACAATTTGGACCGGCCAATCCACCTGAAATGCATATTTTTGGAATGTGGGAGGAAACCGGAGTGCCCGGAGGAAACCCACGCAAGCACGGGGAGAACATACAAACTCCGCACAGGAAGTCTGGAGCTGGATTTGAACCCACGACAGGTTCCCATGACATGAACTGTGCCGCACAAGCGCTAGCCACTGCGCCGCCGTGCTGCCCGCGGCAGTGACTATCAAAAACCTAAATTTCCGAATCAGAGTGTGTTTTAACCTTGACAGTTGTTCCTCTATTCTTTGGAACCAAGAATTAAGAGTCCAACTTTAAAATGCATTCAATTTCTGTAATATGTGTAAAAATATATATATATTTACGGTCTTAAAATTAGACTACACCATGGGTAATATCCAGAGCGTTGCCTCTTCATTTTTTGTTGTAATATAATTTATAATTGTCATGATTGCCAACTAAGCGCAGCTGCAACGGCTTAATTGGCACCAAAGGCCCGGCCAGCTGAATGGCTGTCACTCTCTTTTTAAACCCCCAGCTTCCAAGAGGAAGCCGTCAGATCGTTACGCGAACTGTTGCCTTAGGCTCAGTAAGCATTTTCGTCCGACTCTGTTCCTGTTCTGCTTTTTCTGCCTGATTTTTGTTGCCAACCTGTTTCCGGACCAGACTACGCCCCGTTCTGCCTGCCTGTTACCTGACCTGTTTTGCCCCATTACCTGCCTGCCTCCTGCTACCGAACTCGCTTACGAACTCGACACGGCCTTTGATCTCCAGCCCCGGCCAACGACTTGCTTTTCCCGCCTGTCTCCGATCCTCCTCGGTCGACACGGAAGTGCCACTTCCGCGTTCCCGCCACCTGTTTGTCGTTCTGCGGATCGTAGAAGCAAGCCTTTCTCTCCCTCTTTTATCAATAAAAACTGAGAAAACGAGCGCTATTGGGTCCCGTCTCCGTTCCTGGTTTGTGACAATAATTTTCTTTTGTTTACTTAAATTCTTAATGATTTTTTTTCAAGAAGGTATGTATTAGAATTTATAAAAATTCCCCCAAAAAGTTCAAATGTTCAATTCATATCAAGTATTAAAAATGTGTTTGTTTTGTACTTGTTCTAAAGGTATTTGTGACAGTAAAATTCTGTTAAATCATTTCTTAAATAATTATCCTTAAGTATTTTTTATTGACTTTATTCCTCTTAAAAAAAATTATAAACGTGGATTGATTAACCTTGCAATATTTTATTGTTTTAATGAGGGAAAACGTTTTTTTAAGAATTATTTTTCAAAAATTACGAATGGAATCCCCATCATGATTCTTGACATACAGTAACTTTGTTATTCTTATACAGCTATATGAAAAACAACGTTTTATAAATGTTTTTAAAAGTATATTCTATTTCATGTCTTTAAAAAAAGGGGTCAGTTTCTAAGTTCAAAAAGAAAAAAAGAATAACAAATTTAGAATATAGCTCAACCCCTCTTTTTTGGAAATGTTAACATTAGTTTAATCATATTACACCTTTCTAGACGTTTCTTTAATTATCAATCAGGTTTGGTCTTGCAAAATGCCAGCTTTCATCCTGTTTTTTCTCCTTTTCACTGTCAAGTCACGTCATATTTATTTATATAGCCCTTAATCTCAAAAAGTCTCAAAAGGCTGCACAGACCACCATTACGTGTGCTGAAACCCATATGAGGGCAAAGCAAAACTCAAAAAACCTCGGTATTGTGAAGCCAATACTCCATTTTTATGCCGCACCAGTATAATAACCCAATTTTGAATGGCCGATCCGCTATTGTCAAAACTCATCTCCTCCCCACGAAACTTCTATTTTCCTTTTGATTTGACTTTGCGATAAAAAATCTATTTTCCAATGACGGCTAGATCGAATTTGACGGCCGTCCGCCGAGCGCCGGCTGCTTCGCTATTGGTGAGCTCACCTCGAGGCAAAGTTCTTCACTTATAGATACGGCTTCTGCGCGTGTGTGTGTATATAGTATCCATCCCGAGACTCACCGTGCGAATCTCCGCCTCGCCCTCGCTCATACGGATGGGTCATAGGGGCCGCCAGATAAGCGCGGCTGTATTGAAATATTCAGAAGCAGGCTGAAACCAGAGCTGAGTGTAAATGCGGCTCCGAGCGAGAAACAGTGAATAAATCCTAATACGGAAGACGGAAAAACACGATGATGGTGGCGGGTTTAACGAATGGTCTGAGTGCCCCATGCTGTGCCTCCTTGTTAGTTAGCTGACTTTCGGGGCCTCCTCCTGGTGGCTCTGACTTTCTCAAATTTTTCACGCCGTATCAGCCCACCAGATCGTTATCGTTTCCCACCATTGATTGCAGAGTGGATGCCGAAGATAATTCATCAGTTCGGATTTGTATCAACCGACTGTTTTATTTTACATCCTTATTTCTGACCATTGGGTACGTTTTTAGGCATGCAATAATCCAATTATAAACAGGATATTGCCAGTGTTCTGATTATGGAAAGCCATGTAAACAAAAACAATAGTTCGATTAGGGGTTGGGTGTCAAACTGAGGTTGGCTCTGGGACTGGATCCAGACTTAATGTTCTCGGGTGGGCCGGATCAATAAAAGAATGTAAACCTAAAATATTTAACTTACTTATTCTCAAAAAACAAGAAAAAAATGACTGGCATTGAAGCTGTAAAATTGATTATTTTTACAGTTGAGTGAATGCAATTTTACACCTGAACCAATTCACCGCGCTATAGAAACTCAAGTGGGAGTTATGAAAATAATCAATCATTTATATATACAGTATACTGAATCTGTAACATTTCAGGTATCAAAAATCAGGTAAACATCTAACAAAACACCTGTTTAAAATGTTTTCAGAACATTGAAATGCTGGAGGCTACATTAAACAACATCGTAACGTCTAATCACTCATGCCGGCTCTCCATCGGAGAAATCACATATTCATTCTAATTGCATCATCTCTTCCACACATGCAAAAACACTTTTTTAAAAGTACGCAAGCCTGTGTTGTTTCTCCTTTGAAGGCCTTGTTTTTACTGCTCGCCAGTCAGCCCAGCAGTGTGCTTTCGACATTAAAAGCTCGTCTTATCTAAAATGGGCCTCTGAGCATTCAAAGAAGCCATCGTCCTGCTTTTACTGTAACTTACGCCAGGGATAGGAGAGGGAAAAAAATGGAAAAGCTGGTGCTCCCGTACTCCTTTGTTGCCTGATGATTTCCAGCTCCGTGCTGCATCAGCTCTGAGGAGCTCAGGACTACAGAAGATCCTCTTGAAGACACAACATCAACCATGCAGAAAGTAACAGGCATGGTTGCACAAGTGCCGAGGGAATCGAGAGGTGTTTTTTTCCAGGGGTGACAAAGTAAAAAAAGACGATACTCACTTGGCAAGAAGTGGTGTGAAGACCCCTGTGTTGCATGTCTTGATAGGCCATCCAAATTGGAAATGGCAGCAAGTCAGAGTGTCCAGATTTTTAGGAGAACTCAGTTAACAAATTATACTAAAGAAATTAGATTCTTAAACTGGACTCCAAAATAATGTTCCTAGGAGCTTCATTTGAAACAGTTTTCACTTGTTCAATGATTTTTGCATTTTTCCATTGCATTTCTGTCTACAATTGTTTAATTTCACACTTTGTGTTTGCCTTTACGGTCGATTTGAGCTAAAATTTTGGTTTGTTTTGTCCAGAAAAACTCCTGATCATGATTTCAATTTCAAATGTTTTTCTTAGTTTTTACAATTTATTTTCACATTTTAGTAGTGAAGTAGAATCGAATGATACTTAAGAATACATTTGAACTATTTGTCATCTGCTATAGATAATTTAAAAATTCAAAAATTGGTTAAAAATAGATAATATTAATTAACATTTGAGACTCTTTGTGATTAAGGGCTATACAAATGAAAATGACTTGACTTAGTTGTTATTTTTATTTGGAAATCAAAAACAATTGAACATTGCTGAAATTGTTTGCCAATGAGTTGTATTACATTGATGCTTGGAAAGAATGAAAGGGAGATGTTGGAAGAGGAGCAGAAGGAAAATCAATGTTCCAGGAGTACACACACTCACACTGCAATAAAATTGTGGTTGCACTGGCAGATATGTTTTCCCATTTCAGTTTTTTTTAATGATACATTTAATTGTTTGTTTGATACATTAACAATAGGAAATGGTGCCCACACAACCCTAGTTGTTAAGGGATCCAACCCACCAACCATACAAGAAACCAACCGGTCATAAATACATACAATTGCGCCATCTGGTGCTAAAACTGCATCTAGTTACTGAGTGTAGTCGTTGATTGCTTTGCCGGCTGGCTGCCAATGTTTTTGTATGCATTGCCGGGCTGCTACGCACTTCAGTGCTGGACTTTCATTAAACAAATTGAGCATCTGTTAAAAAAAAAAAACGAACATCTGGAGGAAACAATGAGCATATGCTGGGTCAGAAGAGCTGTGGACATAAGTTGAGCGGGTCATGACGCGAATGTCCCTGTGTGCTTCTGGTTAAAAAAAATCAAAATATAACTTAAGGTCATTTAAAAACAAAAGGATTCAAAAAAAACATGACTGAAATAAGTGACTTTGCAAAAGAATGAAGTTATAAGCGGAGGAGCTACACAAGAAACCTCAATGTATGGGACGGGCTTGGCTCAAGATTAGTTGCAATTATCTAGCCCTCTCACAAACAACATTATGGTTATAAGTAGATAGATAGATAGATAGATAGATAGATACTTTATTCATCCCCTAAGGGAAATTCACATTTCCAGCAGCATCCCTGAGC
Source organism: Urocampus carinirostris (assembly GCF_059441175.1). Classification (NCBI taxonomy): domain Eukaryota; kingdom Metazoa; phylum Chordata; class Actinopteri; order Syngnathiformes; family Syngnathidae; genus Urocampus; species Urocampus carinirostris. Next base: position 53,667,649 of record NC_142350.1, read on the forward strand.
TGAGAACAATACAATAATAAAGCCAAAAGAAAACAATATACAAATACCCAGTGTGACGTGCAAATGCCCACTTTAGCATGTTATATAGATTAACTAAATAGTGCTACACATAATGCAGTAAGATCCAATGTAGGTGGTGTGGTTTAATGTGGGCCTTTACTCTGCCGGGTGGAGTTAAAGAGCCTCATGGCATGAGGAAGAAAAGAACTCTTCAGTCTGTCCGTAGTACAAGACAGTGACAGCAGTCTGTCACTGAAACTGCTCTTCTGTCCGGAGATAATGCTGTGAAGCGGATGCGATGGATTGTCCATGATTGACCTCAGCTTTTTCAGTGCCTGTCTCTCAGCTGCTGTTGTTAGGCTGTCCAGCTCTTTGCCCACAACAGAGCTCGCTTTCCTAGCCAGTTTATTGAGACGAGAGGCATCCTTCTTCTTGATGCTGCCTCCCCAACACGCTGCCGCATAGAAGAGGGCGCTTGCCATTACTGTCTCATAGAATATTTTCAAGTACCTTAAAATATGAAAAATGCACCATCTTTGTGACAAAGACTAAGCTTTCCCAACCTAAAATCAAAGTCCGGTTGCAGTATGTGAAGAGGTTGTAGGGTGAAAAGCACGTTGGGGTATGGCAGTGACGGGTGATGCACACTGTGGGGAAGAAATGTGAAGGTCAGCCAAGACGACTGCTTAGGCATCTGCAGTCACTTTGGGCTTTTTCTCTGCTATATCAACAGCAACAATAATTGTCAATGCAGCCTGTGATGAGCAATAATAGGCTACATTACACGCGCTGGCGAAGGTAATGATGCACATTGGAAGGGAAGTTCGAGGTCGATGCAGACGCTAAGTCAGCGTGTGTGCACGAAGCGCCCCGACCAGCACCTCGGTATCCCGTAATGATCAACAAAAAAAAGCAAGAATTATGAAAAGTGCTGACTTTACTTTGTTTTTCACGACATTAAACACTACTAATGTGAACATCATGGAGAACCATAGAAATCAGTAAATATATATTGCTGGGAAAGTGTATCCATAAAATATTTTTTAGTGGACATAGTTGCAGATGAATGTTATGAATGATTCCATGATCATTCAATGATTAATTGATGCAACCTTATTGAAAAAAGGAATCACAAAACATTCATCCCAATTGGATTCAATAAATTGGATGAGTTTTTATCTTATGAATTAAAAAGGCAAATATTGGAGCACATCCCAGCTATCTTCGGGCAATGAGCAGGGTACACCCTCAACTGGTTACCAGCCAGTCGCAGGGCACAGTGGGACAGACAACTCACCTGCTCATTCACACCTAGGGACAATTTGGACCGGCCAAATTACCTGACATGCATGTTTTTTGGAATGTGGGAGGAAACCAGAGTGCCTGGAGGAAACCCATGCAAGCGCGGGTAGAAGATGCAAATCCACACAGAAAGATTTAATCGTACCTCAGAACTGTGCCGCAGAATTGCTAACCACTCAGCCGCCATGGCACCCAAATGTACATGTTCATCTAAACTATTACCAACTTTGTTGGGGATATTACTTTTAAAAAGTAATGAGTTCTAGGTGGTCACTACATCTTCCAAAAAGTAACTGAGTACCTGAATCACTCTATAGTAAAAGTAACTAGTGACCAGTTACAAAACTGTTGTATGTCAAAAGATTTGAACTTTTCTGAGCAGTATTCGAGTCTGTCGAATAGAGAAGAACACACAGGCGTCATGATTGACAAAATGAAGACACTTGGGGCAATCGTTTGGCGCGCAGGAGCGGGCTCTCTGATTGGCTGGTACTCTCCTCTTAAGTTGTCAGCGCCCAGAGAGTGTCAGACCGTACTTGTGTCTCCCTGTGTGTTTTGCCAGATTCCAGTACCAAAGACCTTTCCTGTTTGATTCCTACCTGCCTTCGGTGTCGACCTGTTTCTGCCCCACGCTTACGACCTGCTCTCCTTCCCTGGCTATCGACCTGCCTGCTAAGCTGTATCGATTCTGCCTACCTGTCACGGAACCGCCATTCCGTCCAACGCCGCTAGCGACCGACAATCATCGGCTTCCTAAGCAAGCTCTGTCAGCTCAATCCAATAAAGATTCCTTTAAAACGAATGCAATTGGGTCCAAGATTCCATTCTGGTTCCTGACAACAGGTAGTTGTGTTATATTTATTGCACCTCACCGGCAAAAGATTTATCCTTCACTTCATGTGCAACAAAGTGAAGGATAAACAATTTAATAAAATAACAATCAGCAATAAACCATGTAAGGTAAGTTTAATAAGTTAAATGGAAAAAAATGGGTAAATACAATAACAATAGTTGTCCCGTCAACTGACTAAACAAGGACAATTACCCACATCTTCATTCACAACACTTATGTCTTCATCTGGACCTGCAGGGCTCAGTACATCAGTAAACAAAAGTTCTCAACTTCCTGTCAGGTGACAGGAACTTCCTGATAGACAGCCATATTAAGCCTTCAAACCCAAGCAAGCAAGCAAAAGTTTGTCAAGCAAGGCTTGATGGATCTAACAGCAAAATCGTCAGATTGACAGTCAAACGCAACTGGTAGGTGATTGGCTTTATTAAGATACTTGCTTGTTGATGAATGAAGAAATGAAGCACTTTTATTTAGCTTTTAATCTCTGAAGTGGAACATGTGTGTTCATGTTTTATTTGCAATCAGTTAGTTAAATATTTCACTTTTCTTGGTACGTAGTTTTACTGGCATGTTTATTTTGAAGAACTAAATAGTTATTTGAGTTACTTGCCTTCAAATTTAGTTGACCCGATGCTATTTGTACTTTTTATTTAAAAAGGTTGGTTTTCCGCTCTTGTGTTCAACCTGATTACTGCTAACTCCCTGTTAACCCGCTGATAAATCCCTTTCAATTCCTGTCAACCTGGAACGCCTTCATCACCACATTGAATTTCAATAACAAAGTCCACATTCCAAAAATCACAGCCGGCAAAATAAACGGAAAATGATACCGGTACTTATGGTTTGATGCAGACCTGCAGAGTCCAGGTCCCGTTGAAAGTAACCCAAGGAAAAAAGTGTATATTTCCAAAGGTAAGTGTGGGAAAAATATATCAGATGAACACATTTACTCACGCAACTCCTTTTTCTTTAACCAACTTTTTACCCCCTCTTCTTTCCTTGTCTGTCCCTTACCTTTAGCGGTCCCCAATTAAACTCGGCACCCCGCGTTTGTTTCGCCCCTCATTTTTCGTTCACCCGTGCAAAACATATCAGAATAAGTGTCTAAAATAAATACAAATAAATACATTACAAAAATATACAGTTGCAAATACATATTATACATGGGTTACACATATTTACAAAGAAAGACGGTACACCGAGAGAGTTTTCAAAGCTTTGATAATAATAATATAGCTTTGACAGGGCAGTTAATGGTAGCAACACATGAGCGCCGCTAGCGGTCGTTAGAAACATTACATAAATTGGCCGCATCACTGAATAAGCCGCAGGGTTAAAAGTTAGGGAAAAAAGTAACGGCTTATAGTCCGGAATTAACGGTAAATGTAAACGGTTTGCGTTTATATAGCGTTTTTTAAGTCAATGAAGACGCTTTACAAGCGCTTTACAATGTGCCTCACACTTTTCCATTTACATACACTAATATACCGATAGCAGCGTCAGCCATGCAAGGCAACTACCTGCTTATCGGTGGCATTGAGAATTCGGTGTCTTGCCCAAGGACACTTCGATATGTAACACGGAAGAGCTGGGAATCAAACCTGAGATCTCTTGATCCAAGACGAGCGCTTTACCTCCTGAGTTACTGCTGCACACTGGCTTTTCAGAAGCATAGACTTACACTACATATGGATGATTACAACTGTTGCAGCCACTACAGTGGAACCTCGGTTCTCGACCATAATCCGTTCCAGAACCCTGTTCGAAAACCGATTTGGTCGATCACCGAAAATCGTTTTTGCCATTAAAAGTAACGTAAAATCATTTTAATCCGTTCCAAATCCTTGAAGGCTTACCATGAACGTAAACATGAAGCCAATCGTACGTTCGCGTTAGCGTAATCTTCCGTACGAAAGATTACGCTAACATGAATGTGTAAAAATAAAAAAATCAGGTCGTTTACACGTCATTTAGCACCGTGGTCTCCACAACAAGTGGTGAGCGGTTAAAGGATAAAGAAAAGATTTATGAATAGGATTTCTTACCTTTGTGGAGGTCTGCAGAAGCCATGCTCCATTCCCTCGAAAAAAAGGGAAACTCGCACATCTTCTTCATATTTTGCTATTATTTCTTTCTTAAATGCAATAGTTGTACGCACTACTCTTCTTTTTTCACCTGTAGCAACTTTGTTGCTTGCACCGCCCTTCTTCCGAGGCATAATCAGGGGTTAAAACACTCCGTTCACCGATATTCGAAACAAAAGCAAAAAGAAGTGCGCGGTCACGTGACAACAGTTCTTCACGAGGGGTGGGGGCAATCTACACCCGTACGCCGCTCAGCTTCGCCCCTAGCGTACCGGCGTTCGAACTCTGATTTTTTTGAACAAAAAGCGAAGCAAGAATTTCTCGAAACGTTTGTTCGAAAACCGAGGTTCCACTGTATATATGGACTGTAGCGTTTTGTCTGTGGGAGCTGAAAGTCAAACGGAAATGTACTGGTGAAGTCTGTCTTTACACATGAGGCTTTATAATGACTAAACCGGTGTTTGTGTGTCTAATTTGTCTATGTTCTCCAAGTCCCACATTGCTTTGCAGCATTAAAGGATACCAGATGAGGGAAACTGTGCATGAGACACTAAGAAGTTACAATAATGTGTTTTATGCTAACTAATAAACATGAGCAATCGCAAGAATACTACATTCCATGATTGGTTGAGGGTTCGCTTACGATTAACAGTCCTTTGACACAGGTTCAAAATTTCATAAAATCTATAACCTAGCTTTCCTTTGCAGATGTCGAAAATCTAAATTGTATGGTAAACAGAAAAATGACATAAATCTCGTACCGTAATTATGGTAAATGCGCAAAATCTTGGCAAAATACTGAGTTTGATTCAAAACTTTGCATCTGGCACTTTTATTTAGGACACGACTCATCTTATGTTTTTGTAAGAGTCCCACAAAGCCTCGTGATAACACAGGGCCTGATGAAAATCTCCTGTTTCAGGGACAAAATATATCTTCAACAGGGACGTACGTTTTGACAGCCACACGCTGTTTCCTGTAATGGGAAGTGACCCTCCCTATCTGTGACAAGCCGACCGATGAAGATTGCTTCTCCTCCCTGCTGTCTGCTGCAGTTTGATATTAGTTTATTAAAGCTGCGATTACCTCAACTCCTCCTGTTGGCCACAGGGTTTTAGGGGGTTACCTTAAAAATGTAATCTGATACATTTAATGGTTACTTGTTGAAAAATGGTGGAAACATTTGTTAGCCTGATGGCGCCCATCCGTCTCGAGGCTGTCAGTGCCCAAGACGCACAAAGGAAATGGTGCCCCTACAACCCATGTGCTTAAGGGATCCAACAACCAGAAAACCAAACAACCAACCAATATGATAAAAAAAATGTAATATTGAAGTAATGTTACTGGATTACTTTCAATTACTCTTGGATTACTCCAATACCAAAAATTCTAATAAAATACAGCATAAACAATATAAATAAAATTACTAACTTTTAAGATGAATGAAGGATGTAACCTTACAATATTGGAGGAAACCAAGGTGAAGTAGTTGCTTGTAGTCCGACAAAAAAAGTGCTCAAATTATAACCACAATGCATTGTTTATAAGGCAAAAAATCAAAATTTCTCTTTCACATGGCAAAAGAAATCCTCTGTTTTAGTTTACATGAATCTGTCATTAAGACCCCAACACTTTTAAACACACCAACTGTTTTTTTACTCAATGAAGTGGGGATTCCAAATTGCTTGGGAGTATTCAGATTTACGATGCTAAGTAAATCATTCTCACAACATAACAGTGACCAAATAGTGGATTTTGAATAACAATTAAAAGCAAAATACCAAAAGAAGACAATCACTCAAATACACTAAATGTCCCTGAACACATCACTAGTGAACAATTTCCCTTCCCAGTGCCCAATAAGCACACGTTAGCAGCCTCACGAAACTGCAGGCATGTGCCAAGTCAATAAAATGAATGCTAGATTGAGTAATTTTATAAAAAGACTCAAAGTAAAGTGCTTTTATCCGCAACACATTTTGAAAATCATACATTGGTGCCGGTCGGTACAGTCTGCGAGACTGGACATGGTGAATGTAAACATAGCTAAAGCCAAAGAGGAAAAGAATAAAACTAGTTAAAACGTACACCCAACTGACTTCGCTATTGCCCCCTGTAGTATACAAAATGAAAATGCTTTAAAATAAAATTGAAATCCTGCAAAGTAATGCTTATTTTTACAGAATATGCCTGTAATTTGATTGTCTTTTTTCTGTAAATGTAATGGGAAAAAAAATGCATTTTTTTAATATAACGCAGTAACATGGTCGGCCACAGTGTGAACTCTCGAGTAATGTACATGGCTGACGTCCGTACATATGCAAAAAAAACATTATTTGGGATTGTTTCGCTGCATGCAATATGGGCAATGTTGCCGCCTATATCACACTGTTTTCTGAGTGCAATGGTTTGGTAATCAGATTTCTTGTGTACGTGCGCATTTCTCTAATCAGGGATATGTTTATATACCAAACCTATGTGGGATTTGTAGTACAGGGACAGAAGATGCACGCAACACCTGGCTTACGTTCTTAATAATCTTTGTTTATGTATCCAGGACATTTCTGTTTTTTTCTCCCCTCCAACAAAAAATATACTGTCCAAACATAGTGTATGTTATAGTATTTGGGTATGTGTATATCCTTTTGGCCATTTACGTACAGGCATATCTCATAGAACCATGAAACAAAGCAATGGACTTCGGAGAAAACAAGCACGACACTTGGTTAAATTTGGCAGGTGACATGAATTACAAAAATTTATTTAATGTAAAAACTTAGATGGAGAAACGAAAGTTATAAGCGAATTTATTGCACTCATGCTTCGCTCCCTTCCAATAGGATTATGCCCAAACACATGTATACGGGGTAGTTTTTTGTCTTTAGGCATCTCATCTCATCTCATCAGCTGCACCGCTTATCCTCAGTAGGGTCGCGGGGATGCTGGAGCCCATCCCAGCAATCATCGGGCAATGGGCAGGGGACACCCTGGACTGGTTGCCAGCCAATCGCAGGGCACACGAGGACAGACAACTCACTCGCTCAGTCACACCTAGGGACAATTTGGACTGGCCAATTCACCTGAAATGCATGTTTTTGGAATGTGGGAGGAAACCGGAATGCCCGGAGGAAACCTGTCTATGATGACTTTATCAGTTATTGGATACGATAAAATGCTATGGGCAGCAGTAGCTCAGGAGGAGGTGTCGAAGTGTCCTTGGGTGAGACACTGAACCCCCAATACCCCCAATAAGCAGGTTAGCGCCTTACATGGCTGCACAGATCACGGCCGCTATTGGGAAATGTGAAGCACAATGTAAAGCGCTTTGGGAAGTCATTGACTTAAAAAGCACTATATAAATGCAGATCTTTCCAATGCACATCATTTCTATTGAATTTCAGTTGTTCAACGTGATCATTAATAGCAAGTTTTAGTTCAGATTTCACCCATAATGTTTAAACATATACACACAAGTTATCTGTCAAGCTTAAATTTCCTTACTCAAAACATTTCCCTCACACACCTTATACTGCATGTTTTGATCAACTATTAATATTCGTTTGTATTTCAATCATGCAAAATAGAGGTAATATCGGGCCCGATCTGAGTCGCGGGTATATACTGTAAACCTGAATTCACCCCAACCCGCTGGATTAACTTGATGTGATAACCAAGCCCAAAATCAACCGGAAGTTTTCATTTGCTGTCAAAGTAAACACCAAGCTTTACTTCTGTCGTGCGTACTTAAGCTCCGAACTGAACTACAGCTTTCGGCTGAACTATGCAGCTTGGGGCGGAGTCCCTCAAATCAATTTCTCTGCAAGTGCAGCGCCAAAATGAACGTTTCGGCGCTTGTAACCTGAAAAATTTGTAAGTAGAGGCGCCTCTACCCATTTCGGCAACATGCAGCGAATGAAACCGAAGGAAACGACAAGACAAAAACAAAAAGAAAATCATATTCCTCCGATTACAAGCTGCAAATAGTGAACTACTTGGTCGAAAAGCAGAAATAACGTTTCCAAAGCGTGTAAGCTATTGGCAAGAAGCGAAAATGACGTCTGATGTGAGGGAGGTGGAAGGAGGAAGCGAGGATAAAAATGTTTTTGGAATTAGTGATTTGGAGTTAAACTTAGTTTGGTAAGCATTTTATTCACCTAAATAATAATTAAAGTTAAAGTAATTGCATGCTGCGCAGAACCTCCGCGGAGGAAAAAATGAAATAATAAAGAAACGACGCGAGAGTTTTAATGACATTTTAAGAGTTTTGGGTCAGGTTCGAGTTGGGTCCAGGCCCGGGCCAATGATCTTACCTCTGATTATAAAATGTCATCTTTTTTTAACCAAATTGTAAGTGATGAGGAAGTTTATTTTAACTATACAGTTTATATAAATTGAAGTTAATATCTAATGTTGAGGAGCTGAAATTCCAAACAAAAAGGTATCAAATCAAAAATTTGATTATAAGAATTGTTGCAATTTAATTTGATAATTGGTTACAATCTCAATCAAAATGCAATGAACATTTTGAAAAATAAATCACACTCGTGTTTTATATTAAAAAAAGGTTAAATCTGTTGTGGTTTGAAGGGATACTAATTCTAGGGAAACATTTCTAAAGGTATTTTTTACTTTAGCACAACTAGGCTCATTACCAATAAAAGCACATTGCCTGGAGTCAAGAACAGAGACTGCAGCATCCTTCTTTGGAACTGTTTATCTACAGCTAAAACTGAAGCCTTAGACAAGATGCAGTAAATTAGGTGCAGTTCAAAATAGAAGCCAGTTTTGGCACAAATCATTCAGGCTTTTGCTGGCGTAAAACATGTCAGAAGGATCCGTCTAGACCTTTTCCTTTAATGGCATCATGTACCATTTGTTAAAAACACACCAGTTTGCTGTATATTTAAATGAAATCCACATTTTCCCTTTATTTTCTCCAAATTGACGATTCAACCTCTGGATTCCATTATTCCCTGCAATTGGCAGGTGTCCAGTCCAAATAATAGCCCTTGTATCGCCCAAAGTCAGCAGGCATTTGCTGTAGCTCACCCTTGAACAAAATGAGGACGACAGAAAACAACACACTAAAGCCCAAATGCCCAATTAAACATAACATTGCACAGTGTCTAATTGCCACTTGACACGCGTGTAAGCCCGCCAGGGTGTTTATGCAGCGTAAATACAACGGCATCCGCCCACACAACGCACGCCTTTTGAAATGTAAGCGGGAAGTGCCAGTGATTGACAAAATGAAACCCGACTCATTTTATCATTTTACTTCAAAGCGCTTTGTTTTACATCGAGGCGATTGGGGGGTTCTCTTTGCGTTTGGTGCTGGATACGGGCCGGGCTGCTTCCTATCCATCACGGCGGCAGGCGATGTTATCAAGGACTTCCCTAATGAAAGTGGAGATGTAATCTGAGGTGAATACTGTGTCGTCAACAGTTATTTAGAAGCGATGGCTGAGGTACTCCACGGTGGAAAAGATTGGAAAATTTTTCGTTGTTTCTGCTTGGTTGGTGAAGTCGCATGACGAGTAGCGGTAATGCTGCATCAGAATCATAACTTTGTTATAGACTATTGAGAAACGGATCACCCAAATTTCTTTGTGTGTGCGTACAGGTGCTTGGAATTCTTGAAAACGCTTGAATGTTAATGTTGTGTTTTCAAGGATTTGAAAAGTGCTTGAATTTTGTGTGAGTGTTTGTAAATAATAACGGTTGCCATGTATCACTACAAGTCTGCTTAAAAATGACGCCAACTGGAATTTTGATGAAATAACTTAAAATTATTGCATGATCATATGCGTATTGACCCGTTTTTGTTCAAGTTAATCAATCAAAGTCAAAGTCAGCTTTATTGTCAACTCTGCAGCATGAACAGAGAATTGGAATTATGTTACTCAACACTCGGGAGCGACCCAGGACCCGCTGGAGAAACTATGTCTCTCGGCTGGCCCGGGAACGCCTCGGAATCCCGTCGGATGAGCACGAGGAAGTGGCTGGGGATAGGGACGTCTGGGCTTCCCTTTTAAGGCTGCTGCCCCCGCGACCCGACCCCGGATAAGCGGAAGACAATCGATGGATGGATGGATTTTAGTATAACATGAGAGAAAAAGGTGAGATGGTTGAAAGGTCAGAGCTGATGATTTGCTTTTTTGGGGGGGAGGGAAGAATCGGAATAAAATTGATATCGGAGTTTTAAGTTTTATTATTTGTTTTATAACTTTCTAATCAAGAGGGTGAATGATTATAGAGTTTCCAGGAACTTCCAAGCATCCTAACATTCCAAATTTCTTTTAAATACATGTAATTGAAGTCGATCTAGCTGATCTCTAGCTAAAACGCACTGCAATATCCAGAGCGTCAGGTCATCTTCAAATGCCCACTTTCAAATCTATGTAATACTATACGAGGCAATGAATATTATACAGCAGATGAGCGGACTAATATGCAATATTGGTGGCCTGCCAGACACGCCAATGCAGCTGTAATTGCACTTAATGAAACGAGTGCCGTGGTAAAAGATGGCGCCTTTCCTCTTGCTTCGCTGTGCTAAAGTGCTAATGTGACTCCTCGCTATTGATTTAGCCTTTGCTTTTATTGTTCCTGACTACATTAGTTTAGTACGCCATTATTCATATTCATGCTAGAGTGGGCGCTCACCGTATGTTCCCAATAGCATATGGAACAGTTGAAGGTGTATGCATGCAGTAACTCATTAGTTGTTTTGGAGGTAATCAAGTTGTTATGTGACCAAAAATGACAATTGGAGAAAGAGAGAAACTGCTCGTATTACACTGCAAATATAATAAACATTTTTGAGTGAAATGTCATTTATGAACTTTCAGTCTAGCTGAGTGGTTTGGCTTGTTGCCCCTCCCAAAACCCTTTACAATGTGCTTCACACTAACCCATTGACACACAATCACATACCGATAGCAGCAGCAGCCATGCATTTAACACTGAGGAGCCGGGAATCGAACCTGCGTGACCTCTTGATCCCAAAAAGAATGCTTTCCCTCTGGAGTTACTGGGCGGCCTCAATAGAATGTTTGAAGAGATACCACACCTTTTAACATTTTACTCCATTTTATATGGTTATCTCGAAATCAAAATAGTCCCAATGCCACCAATTAAAGCAACTTAATCGCGTCTTAGAAACTCGCTGTGCAGTTAGTTTCGGGGTGGATGTTCCGCCTCATTGTGAAAATGAGTGAAGGAATCGTTGCAGGAACAAAAAGCAAGTTGTGCATTTGTGGTGTGGGTTTGGAATGTTGTCAATAGGTCAGCGTAGAGGTGTGTGCAATGATGGACTAAAATTGTGAAAGACTTTAACAGTATTGTCATCTCAAAAGCTGAAAGATCGCTGATCATCTTTATCCCTGGCCAAAATTTGGCACGTAATTTCAGCCACTAGAAGCCTGAGTGAATAGCTTTGCTTTTGTGGCTAGCTTTGTTTAGCTGCTATCATTGCTTGAGCATTTAATGCTAATTAATATATCACCTAATTCTAGTGCCACCCGCGCTAACTACTATCTATTACTTGTGGACATGGCTGCTAATGCTAAAGTCATTTCATTATTATCTATTGATAAATCATGCGAAGTCCGATTTAAGAAAAATTGGCACTATTTGAAGGTGGGGCACGTCATTTGAGGTGACCTTAAAAAGTTCAAAGTAAAATGTCTCCTCTTATGAGTTAACTATAAAAACGGAGTTTAAAGAGCTTTTATTTTCTTTTTAAATTCACTGCAATTATCTGCTTCTAGCAATCCATTTCAGGACGGGCAGCACATTAGGTAGACAAAAAGGAGGGTAGGTCGAAGAGTGACTTTAATCTTGTCATCGTAGTTTTTTGTTAGTATAGCATGAACATGGTAAAAGTAAGAAAAGGACGGTCTAGAAGCCAAACCAAACCCCAAGATAGATGAAAAATGAAGAATACATTTGAGCGTTTCTAGGGAATGCACTTACTTAATAAATGAACTGACTGAGGCTGCGATGATGACCTTAAGCCAGGAGATGGCAGCAGAGAAGAACAACGTTTCTAATTCCGTACAGCGCCTTTGAATCAAACCCTGTCCAAAAATCTGATACATTTCCTAAAATTTCATGTTTTCTTCTAGGAAAACATGAAAGGAAAAATTGTTTTTTAACATCCGTGCAAGTAACCTTACAATGTAAAAGAAAAGTGCTTAGCCTTGCTTACTCAGACCCATTTCATCGACTCTAGCAATAAACAATCCATAGCAACATTGTTGTTTTGTTCTTCTTTTTGTTTTCTTTTCTGATTGACTGACTATCCTACTATACCCATTAAAAGATGTAGGGACTGCGGTCTCATTCTTAAAAATATCAACATGTCTTTCGATTGTAGTAGGCTAATGCGATGTCAAAGACAACAAATGTTCATTACAGATTGTAGAGAGCAATTTCCTTTATCCTTCCTCTCACACAGCTGATTCAAAACCATGCTCTGTGGACGAATAGACTCATAACGATCAGGTGTGTTAGTAAAAGGAGACATTAAAAATGTCTGTCAATGTGATTTGAGTGTTATTGATGTCACTACTCTGCAATCACAGAACCACATTTCATATATAAATTTTCCCCTGAACTCTGCAGCCACTATTTACACAAAACAAATCTCTGGAGTGTCCGTAAGCAATCATAAAGTCAATTTTCCAGTATGGCAATGTAAATAAAGTGGGACGTCCTTAGTGAACGGCATAACCTGAACGCCTGGGGCACGGCATCTATTTAAAGGCTTCATTAGAGTACTTTTTTCCGAACAACAACTCCGGGCTGAATCAAACCGAGTAATGTATCCCTTTGCCATGTAATTTATGTGGGAGTGTTGAGCAAGACTTGTAATCATAACTCATATTTGTGTTGAGGTCACCCAAGGCCAGAGTTTAACATTTGGGGCACATCGGCAGAACTCTCCCGTCTTTACCCACGCTGCCTCATGGAAATTTCAACTTTAATCTCTTTCTTCAGCTTCTCCATCTCATCAGCATGCGCTCGACACGTCCGCTCATCTGCTTGGAGTAAAAATCCGATGACTTTTCAATTATTTATCCGTTTCGGTGTAGACTAATCGTCGACTATTGAACGATTAGTCCGATTATCAGATTTTTTTTTTTTCTTAAATTTAACATGACGTTCATTTAATTATATACACACCAGAAAATGGGTAGAGTGAAAAATATATATTTTATTGAAAACAAGCATAATAGCCAGGCGTTGACGGGTTATTCTACTTGAGCAAGGTTGTTGGGGCCGTGGTTTGTTGAAAAAGCGCCAGGGAGCCACTGAGATGTGCCAACGGGCAGTATCACCCTACACGAAAGCAGATCCATCCATCCATCCATCCATCCATTATTTGCACCGCTTATCCTCAGTAGGGTCACGGGGGTGCTGAAGCCAATCTTAGATATATTCAGGCAGTGGGCAGGGGACACCCTGAACTGATTGCCATCCATTTGCAGGGCACACAGGGACGGACAACTCACTTGCACATGCATGTTTTTGAATGTGGGAGGAAACCGGACTGCCTGAAGGAAACTCACTCAAGCACGGGGAGAGCATGCAAACTCTGCACGGGAAGGTTTGTTAGCTGGATTTGATACCATGACCTCAGAGTTGCGCTGCGGACGCGTTAATCACTCAGCCGCCGTGCTGTTACGATAGCAGATGTTTTTCTAGTTTTCGGGTATTTATTGGGGGTGTCTTGTCACCAAACCTAGGTAAAGACACTCCCAGAGGCTTTAAGTACTACTGAGTTAATTTGCACAAACACTGGTCAGCTGTTTCAGAGCCTATAAACCACATACGAACACACACACAGCCGCACGCATGCGAGCAAATCAGGATTTCTATAATAGTCTAGATCAGGAGTCTCCAACGTGGTGCCCCCTAGGGACAGTTGAGGTGCCTGTTATCCTTTTCAGCAAATAGCTCACCGGTGTGGGGGTCAATGTGATTTGAATATATTTTCTATTGGTTGATTGACTCTCATGCAAAAGGTCCCCTGGTTCGAGACATATGTTGGCCTGGAGAGAAATGGGTCCCACCAGGCTGTACTTGTCCATGACACACCACAGGAAATAGTGACTGTAGTGGTTAAGGGAACCAACCAACCATGCATGTTTTTATTGACTTATTTCACAGGATATGCAACAACTAAATTCCAATTTATGGATTTTATTAAGTAAATGTTCAGTTTTATTAGCTATCTGGCTACCTTCTTAGCTTTGTGGCTAGCTATTATCCTACCATTTTAGCTATTTAGCAAGCCATCTAGCTGGCTTTTTACATGCAATCTAGATAACATTTTACCATTTTTGTTAGTTATTAGGCAAAATTTTGGCCTCCTTTCGAGCTAGCCAACTTGTTGTTGTTTTTTTTTATTTGCATCTGGTGATTAGGTGGCTTTTAGCTAGCTATCTAGCACCATTTTAGTTGTTTACCCATCCATCCATTGTCTTCCGCTTATCCGAGATCGGGTCGCGGGGGCAGCAGCGTTAAAAGGGAAGCCCAGACGTCCCTATCCCCAGCCACTTCCTCCAGCTCATCCGACGGGACCCCGAGGCGTTCCCAAGCCAGCCGAGAGACATAGTCTCTCCAACGTGTCCTGGGCCGCCCCCGGGGCCTCCTGCCGGTGGGAGTTGTTTACCTTTCTAGTTAACTATCAAGCTACCCTTTTAGCTATTTAACAAGCCATCTAGCTAAGTCACTATTTTAGAAATGTATACTAAACTGGGTGCCCTTTGCGCTAATTGGTAACAAAAAGCAACTCTATGCACGAAAAAGGTTGGAGACCCCTCGTCTAGATACATAAAAAAAATGGGCACTGTGCCAGTCAATAGAATATACACACTATTTTTTAGGGACAGGCAAATAGATTATAAATTAAAATCCAAGTAAACATTTTTTAAGTCTGATCAAGGCAGGGATGGCTCAAACCACAGCCGCACTTGCCAGACTGGAGGGACAAGAACATAGCAGCGGACTCATGCGAGCGCATTTCACATCCGTCTTCCTCTACTCTTACGAGACATGGACTCTCACAGATAACTGGAAAAGAAAATCTGGGCCATGGAGATACAATGCTACAAGAAACTTCTAGGCATCAGATACTTAGCCCATATGCCAAACGAAATGGTGGCAACACCATCAGAGAGCACATTGGACCTACCAAGAACTGTAAACACTGCGTTGACCTAAACTTCAGTTATATGATCACGTCACAAGATCATCAGGACTGTCCAAGATTAATCTCCAAGTCCAAGGGGGCAGGAGGAGAAGAAAACTGAAAAAGAACTGGGCTGACAACATTTAGGAATCGACTGGTGCTAACTTAGCTACGACCCAAATTCAGGCCAGGAAGCGTCAACATTGGAGAAAGTTGTCCAGAGTTGTGTCCTTATTGGTGCCCAGGATGATATAGGATCACATGAACCGTGAAACATTTGATATCCCTAGAAACTAAAAAGAGGCACACAGGCAGCAATAGAACATTAAATACTTAAGGATTCTCAACAGTTTATAAAACTGATGTTTGCTCCTTGGACTGCATGCATCTGATTCCTAGTATGTTTGTCTGGCACCTTCTGGCATAAACCTCAAGCTTTCTTATAGCGAAATTTATGCGTATGAAATGCTAAATTCCAACTGTATTGGCTCAAACAGTACTTGAATCTCACCAAGGCGAGCCAGACTGTCCGACGTGCTCTTCAACTGTTTTGTAAACTTTGCAAGTTGTCTTTTTATTGGCTGTATCCAGGCTAAAATACTCCAAAACTAGGAGTTTTGGTACGCGTAGTTGATTTTGACACTGACATTTCTGTATGTGTCTTTAAGATACTGATTGAGACCGAGACTATTGTACATGAGCGACTGTCAGCAGGGATTAAATTCATTCCGTGATGACTCACTCTGATGGAAAAATGAATCTGGCGACAAAAAGTCGGCAATGGGATTCACTGTCGACTATTTCTATCGATTGTTGTCGTCCACTTCGACTAATTGTTTCAGTCCTATGTAGCAATCCATCCAGCAAATCTAACACGTCCACACGGGAGATTTTAGTTTCGGAACCCCGAGCGGATGTGTGAAGGTTCTCAGGGGGGTGGACGACCTTTCTCATGGGTTCCTAATTAGTGGTTTGGGAGTGAGAGATTATTGGTGTCTCCTGCACCCTGAGAAGTTCAATGCGTCGACCTTCATGCGCTCACCTCCAGGCTTCAGTCACCCTGGGTTTTCAAACGTGGGGACGGTCATCCCCTACATGCTCATAATTTGCACTGTTGTTACCCATTTATTATTCTGTATTGATTTTCATCATTAAACACCCCTTCCCCACAATAAATCATTCAAACACCAGCTGGTGTTGCAAGCTTTAGATCGATCCCGAGACCCCCGAGCGATCCAGTCGAGGCACTCGTTTTATTTTTCCCATCATGCATAACAAATGCCATGCACAAAAGCATACTCCTATAGAAGACTAAGCATCAGTTTTTCTGATAATTACTTAGTTTAACTCTTTCTTTTTTTAAATGAGTTTTTCTTGATCTTACATCAAGTTATGAAGTAAGAGCCCCGCAGCCACCACCTCTTTGACTTGTTGCCCTCTGGTAGGCGCTACAGGTCCTTTTAAAACAGTAGTGTGTAGATACTACAATGTGCTAAATATTTAATTAACAATATCTTACCAGTGGGTTCAATTTAGCCTTGAGGAATATATAACAGTCTTGGAGTCCTACGCTAAAAAATGTATTCTTTTCCAGCAGACTATTTCGCTCATTTTAAGTTTTATTTCACCATTTGTTTTACGTTTAAACTTATTCTGCCTGTAAATTAAAAAAACAAGTCAATGAATGTATCTACCTCTGCTGCATCATATAATTTTGCATTGATGTGTGTAGAACCTGCAAAAAATAATTTTGCACTGGGCGATTACTTGCATTTAAAGTCTTCTCATAGTGCTACATTTTAACTAATTTCCTACATTAATTAAGACAAGTCAATACAAAGATTTACATTTGTTGTATCAGATAATTTTGCTCATTTTATGTTATTTTTTTCCTATTTTAAGATTTTATACTTCAACCATATTAAGAGAAATACTAAAATGAGCCTATTTATCAAAATTCTTAACTGAGAAAAAGTAATATTTTGTTAGAATAGGACAATTGTACATTAATGTTTTACCTATTTATGTCGTTATGAGCACATTTTTTATAAATAACTTTTTTGTTGAATAATGATCACTTAGTAGTAACTGACGATCTAAGAATTGTTTTTAAAAAGAACAATAATAACGTTTGTTTATTCATTCTTAACATGCTACACAAATGTTCTCATGAATAAAAGACAGTTGAAAGAACCATGATCAAGAGAATAAAATTGAAATTCTAAAACTCAGTGTACTGTAAACCTTACAATTGTGCATCCAAAGCTTGTTGACTCATCACCAAATATTTTTACGTCAATGGTGAACTTGAAACGGAGCCATTCGGAATTGTAAGCCTGTTGACATCATGCTAGTTGCCAACTATCCGTGGTTTCTACTTCGTTGATTATTTGGCTCATATTTGATCAGCTCTCAGTGTGGTCGTCCAACTTCTTTTTCTTATTCCTACAAAGTGTTTTCTTGACCACGAGATTCTCTCAGACTTTCTGCGGACTTTTGAAGTCATTTGGTCATTCTCTCCAAACTTTCTACTCGCGGAGGATCGCGGTCTTGTTTTTTGGACTGCCGTTGTGTAACATCCCTCAATCATGCGCGACACAAGGGTTCACAGTCACTCTGTTTATTGCCTGCGTTCAATAAACAATACAAATAAGTCAGGGCGACTGCATACATCTTCAGCACGAGGCGATATAGCTGAAGGTACGGCAAGCGCAGAAGCCCATAAAGTGCCAAACGAAAAAGACAGTCGCACACGCCCATGGCTTAACAAATGAACGCGGTACCAGAGCTTTAACAGTAATGCAACAAAAAAAACTCAAAACAATCAAATTTCAACTCTGTTAAAATGTAATTCCTTTCAGAGGATGTCTTTTACCTGGCAATATGACGAATATTTTGTACTTTTGCTAATAGATGCCACTCTTCTATATATTTTGTACCAGTTTCCAAATTTACTTTTAATGTTTTTTTTTGTTGTTTATTTTTGAACTGCTATTGTGCTGATCTTCAGACAGAAATACTTCAAATTGGTATTTTCTTGTTTAACTTAGCAACTGAAAATAGTTTCGGGTTTGCTATGAAGGATTTATTCAGGCCACTGTAACAAGTCAGGGGTAAAAAATGTGAATTTTATGAGTGTATTATAGCTACCGCTAGTGGTGCAAACATAGATAATTCCTTTCAATAAACTTGTAGTATACTCATAGGTTTAGGAATGTTTATGTTACACACCTTGAGAAGCCCTTTGAAGAAGCTGACATGTTAAGCCATTATTATACTACTAGGGAAGCACCAATGATGACTGTGAAAGGTAGCTTGTCCAGTTGTTGCTTTTGGCAATTAATGGCCACTTAAGTTCCCCTTCAGACCCTGCATGTGATGGTTGCCAAGGCTTGTCATTTTTCCACTGTTTCTTTATCTAGTCTGCAGGCTATCGCTATTGTTATTATTGGCTGCTCTGTGTAAATAAAGCCGGCTTTGTCGTTCAGCGTCACTTAACTTGAACCATTGGTAATACAATCGTCCAAGGCTGAGTACTGTAATCAAGGGTTTGTACCTAGTCCCAGATCTGACCAACTCCAGCTATTTGCCCCTTTCAGCTGCTCCAGATGTACCAAGCTTGCTCGGTCTTTTGTTATCGCTCATTGGGAATTACGCCATCGTTCATGTCCTGTCACTAGATGAAATTAATCCTTACTTACGTGAGCAAATATGAAAGTAGACTTCTGAATTTTATCAAGTGGTATCCTTCGGGCTTTCATTGTGTCTTCTTTGGATGCACACACTTTAGCTCTGTTTTAAGCTACAATTAGCTCCTTTAGCTTATTATTACACACTGTCATTTAAAGTCTGTTCACCTTTGAATTGAGGAAATATTCTTTGAGGTCCCCTTTTTCAGCACTATAGTTGAAAATATGTGTTTAAAAACTCAAGGGCAAAAGGATTAGTTCAGAATAGTGTTTTCGCATGATCATATCTTGATAATGAATACATAATTTTTAAAAAAAGCGACTGAATAAAAATGTAGCCTTCTATTTGAATGTTGGAGAAGCTGGGGAAAAGTGGCACCAAGTTAACACAGTTTTTTCAGTAGTTCTTTTTTGTTACCATTTTGTACATTTCAGCATGATATTTTCAACATTTTGCCGGCCGGATTCAGAAGTTTGAGGGCCTGCTTGTGACCCACGAGCCGAGGTTTGCCCACCCCAGACATAGACGCAGACTACAATGGCATATATTATTTGTCCTCTGCAAAGAACAAACCATCATTGCAGCTTAATTGAGAGTTTTAAATGACACTACATTTTTCTTTTGTGTTACCTGGAGGTGGCCAAGCCACACATTTCTTTTAGGTGGAGCACAAAGAGCATTATAAAAAACAACTGTTTATATATCGTATTTGCATTTTATTTTATTTTCCCTTAGGCTCTGCTTATAGACCAAATAATCCCCTTAAAAACAAAGCTTTCTCCAAACACATTATATTAGCTGTGAATGCGTGTTTAATTTCCTCCGAGCAGACTTTGCTCTTTACTATAAAAGCAATATTTCAATTATTAACCTGTTGGATGTCAAAAGTGATGAATGAAGCCTTAATGTTTCTTCGCCTGAGACCATCTTTTCCTGAAAAGAAACAAAAAAATACTTTGGCAAACTTCCTAACCAAAGAGTTTTCGATATTCTGTTGCCCTCTTGGCTTTTTCCACTCCGCTGCAGCTGTGGGTCGGTACGCTGGCACAAACAACCATTCATGATGGCTCTCTCACCGCCCAGCTATCTGGAGTTATCAATTAACCTATGGCTCGTGTTTTTGGACGTAGGAGGAAGCTAAAGAATCTACCGCCAACCCATGCACACACTGAAGCTTCCTGGCTCGTGGTCATGAGGTAGAGCCAAGTCAGGAGTGTTAGTGCAATAGCATCGATTTATTATCTGCACTTTTTTTTTTCTCGATTTTTCAAATTGAGCTCAATGCTTTGCCTCTTGGATATCAAAGTGAGTTGTATGTCGTATGTATTGTATGTTTTAAGGTTTTTTTTTTTTTTTCGTACTACCATTGGTTAGAGGCAGTGTTCCCTCTAAACTGCGCGCGTGCGCAATTGCGCACTGCTCGTACATTCTCAGCGCACAAGAAAATCTAGCCAGCGCACAAAAATGAGGGCTCAAAATTACTAATTAAGAAGCGACTTAAGTCAAAGTTACAGTGCATTAAGATAAAATTACACGGGTTCCCCTGACGTTGTGTCCTAAATGCGGTATTTTGAAGTCGATGTCCAACGAAGTTGAAAAGTAAAGTCAGTAGAGTTTGTCGAGAACCGGCTTCTTCGGCTCGGCTCACTGAAAGGAACCGGCTCTTTCGGATCCTAAACGGCTCTTCAGGTTGTTTTTGCTTCTTTAATCCCAACATGACCAAATATTATGTAAAATTATGCACAAAATGACTTAAAGGAATCTGGGAATAGGACAAAAAAGAAAAAAATACCAAAATGAAAAAGTAGTAAAAGTTGAGAAAAAAAGAAACAAAAGGAAGAGAAAAAAAGAAGTAAAAATTTTGAATTTTGGAAAAAAGCCAGAAAAAAAAAGAAAAGAAAGAAATGTAGGAAAAAAAGGAAATAGAGAACAAAAAGAAAAAGTAACAGCTCGGGAAAAAGAAACGCAAAAAGATTTTAAAGGATTTTTTTTTAAAAAAAGGAGAAAAAAAACATGGAAAAAAGAAGAAAAAGTTTGTGTTGCATTCAAATAATTTCCAATCATATGAAGTGAATCTTGTTGCCAACATTGTACTTCCACTAAAATATGTCATTAAGTACAGTTCTGTATCTTACAACCGACTACATAAGCCCCCAAAAATGTTAATATTATGCGACAAAATATGTCAGGAAATAAAAAGAAATGGATATCTTGTGAAATAACTGTAAGAACAAACGACGTTTGTAGGACGTACAACCTTTGCAATAGTACATGAGTCAATTCATTCAAAAGAGAAAAATAATTTTGAATTGCCGGAAACTCCGCAAAATGTAACTTGATGTCAAGTTTTGGACATGTTTGATAATTAATTATCTTGCCACACTTGGGATAATGGTTGCTCACTGTTGTTTCAAGCGTTGCTCACCAGCTTTGTGTGAATGCTCAGACCTGTGCAAAACATTGGTTAGAGGTGACTCAAAACGGGATAAAATGTCGTCTGTACGAGGTCAGATTTTTGGAACTGATCAGATAAAAAAACAGTTCCCCATAAATTTTTGGGAGACCCTGTTGGGTGGACAGTTTAGGTGGAAGCAATTTGTGTATACAGACGCTGCCCTACTTACAAGTTGAATATGTTCGTAAGTTTTTTCAGTGCCATATTTTGGATGGAATGTATGTTTAAGGCTTGTATAAGTAATCTGTATTGTTTTGAAACTGAAAAATAAACGCTTAATAGAATAATATGCTTTATAACGTGACAAGGCAGGCTGAATGATAAAAGCATAGTACTGAAAAACAAAGGTACACATTAGGCGTTGACATTCTGTGGTGTGTGAAGCCCTTAGAGACTCCTTATAATTAACGGGTCTACAAATAAACATGACTTGACTATAATGATAAAAAAAAAAAAGTTAAGTTTACCGTATTTTCTGCACTATAAGGCGCACCTAAAAGCCTTTATTTTTTTCAAAAGCTGACCATGCGCGTTATAATACAGTGCGCCTTATTTATGGATCAACATTAAGTTTTCCAACTAACTTGCAGCCGTTGACTAGATTTTCCCCCGAACGCCAAGTAGTATGCGGTGTATGCTGGGATTTATTTACCGGCGTTTCATTGGCTCACCAATGTGTCAATCATCATTTGAATCGATCACTATTGGCTAAAGTTATTCGGAGGTCAAGGGGCGGATCCTTTTTATCATTTACAGGCTGCCATTGGCTTGAACGGCAAAACAAAGCCTGCAATTGGCCCAAAAAGACGTGTCAATCATCAGTTGAATCGATCACTATTGGCTAAAGTTATTCGGAGGTCAAGAGGCGGATCCTTTTTATTATTTACAGGCTGGCATTGGCTTAAACGCCAAAACAAAGCCTGCAATTGGCCGAAAAAGATGAATGCGTATAGCACGTGGCTGACGGCACACAGAAAGCATTTTTTTCTATTCTGTATTTGTAATTATTTTAATCTCCTGGATTTACTGCACTCACGGATATAAGAGGACATTGGCTGCACATTATTATGAACACAACGACTTCGGTGAGCTACTCCGGGTTTTATATTGTCCCTGTATCTTGTTTCAGACTGAACTCGATGTATCTGTGATAAGCGGTGCAGATAATGGAAGGAATGGAGTGTCTATTTTTAAATTCAACTCTATTCCAAGTGTTTATTGTCATATGCACACTAAAGTTGCGAGCGAAAAAGAAAATAGAAACTAAGGAATGTGTGGCATTTCTTGAATCCCAAGACTTTAACCTTCCGAATGATGGAACGATGCATTTGAGTGACATCGTACGGACACCGCATCTGCACGTGTTCTCGACACGTATTTGCGTCTTTGCAAGCTTTGGGAATGTTAAGGGGGTAATAAGTTGGACTGAACTATCTGACTGTTTTGTCCACGTTCCCATTGTAGCGCCTTATAATCCGGTGCGTCTTATGTATGTCAAAAATAGGACCAAAAGCTATTTTTTCGGGGTGCGCCCTATAACCCGGTGCGCCTTATAGTGCGGAAAATACGGTAATTTACTTTTGGAAGAGTTAGGCAACTTCCTCCTCCGTGGTAAAGAGTGGACGAAAAAAAAGCTATCCAACCATATTCTCAACCGCATCAAGCTTTCTTATTCCACTTTCATTTCAAAAGAAACGGTTGCCTCTTCTTTACAATTTACACCAACCATATGGAATGGATGCACGAGATATTAAACTGACTAGGGAGTAGGGATTTCTTCTTCGGGGTGGATGCTGGGTGACCTCTCACAGCGCCACGCAGCGGAAAAAAGCACTACAGTAATGTTCCTCTACTCGGAAGAAATGTGCACGCAAAACAAAATCTAACCTATTAAAATGTCCGGATATTTTTCGACATCCCGAAAAAAATGTTCGTATCTACCGTTTTGCGTAAATCGAATGGTCTTAAGTAGGGCAGTGTCTATTTCAAACGCAAACGCAACGATCTGGTGCATTTTTAGAGCTAAATCATGAAGCTAGATGAATCGTGAATGTGTGCCCTTGTAAAACATAATAATACGTCTGCAGTGCTATTTAACAAAAGATCTAACTATTTATGATTCAATGTTTAGCTAATGTAGACTGAAACAACCAATAAACTCTAAAGGTGACAAAAAATGTAAATTTAAATTTGCACCAAAAAAAGTAAAAATATTATGTGTCTAGTGAATATTGGCGTACAGAAACACCAAGTACCTAATCTTTGAGGGACTGATTCGGGTCCTTTTGTCAGTGATAGACGATGCACTCTGCTTTAAAGCGATTTATATCATTAAAATAAGCCCAAAGTAGGATTATTTTCCTGCTTTGACTCATCTTTTTCCTTTCTTTCGTTTTGTCATGTGCTCTCGTACTTAATTTGACCATCACCGCAGAACGGTTGAGCTGGCTCTACCCGATGTGTTAGCGGGTTCTAAAATTGAGGCCAACCACATTCGCCGTGCTCGCTTGTGACGTGCTGCTGCCTCACCCCTCTGCTCAGCAAACAAATTAGTGCAGTGACAGAGAAGAAACCACGCATATTAATCAATCAACCAAAAGCAAGTGAGAAAACAAAAAAATGGATGCCAGTGAGTACTTAATGGTATCTGCCATCTTTTTAAAATAAGATATCTGTTATCATGATTTTTTTGCATCCATATATATTAAAACATATAAATATATATTTTTACAATACAAGATTCTGTTGGGACAAACCAGAGCCTGGCGGCCCACTAGAGGCCTTCAATGGTATGGGAAACAATGCACAAAACAAGTTACCGTATTTTCCGCACTATAAGGCGCACCTAAAAGTCTTAATTTTTTTCAAAAGCTGACCATGCGCCTTATAATACAGTGCGTCTTATTTATGGATCAACATTAAATCACAAGGTCTCGCAACTAACGCAACAGCCGCCGACTCGATTTTCCCCCGAACGTGGAGTAGTCCGCGGTGTATGCTGGGATTTATATACCGGCGTTTCATTGGCTAACCAATGTGTCAATCATCATTTGAATCGATCACTATTGGCTGAAGTTATTCGGAGCCTCGGATTGGCTAGAGCGCCTAAACAAACCCTGCAATTGGCCGAAAAAGATGTATCAATCATCCGTTGAATCGATCGCTATTGGCTGAAGTTATTCAGAGCCTCGGATTGGCTAGAGGGCCAAAACAAACCCTGCAATTGGCCGAAAAAGATGTGTCAATCATCAGTTAAATCGATCGCTATTGGCTGAAGTTATTCGGAGCCTCGGATTGGCTAGATGGCCAAAACAAACCCTGCAATTGGCCAAGTTTAGCAATGGCGTAGCAAGCTTGCTAAAGTACACCATAAAGAAACATGTTTTATTAGTCTGTATTTGCAAATAATTTACTCTCCTGGATTTACTTCACTCACGGTTGTAAGAAGACCATGATTGCGTATCATTATTGAACGTGAGAACTTAGGTGAGCTATGCGGCTTTATATTTTCCCGGTATCTTGTTTTAGAACGATCTTGATGTTGCTGTGATGAGTTGAGTGAATTAAACTAAATTCCAAGTGTTTATTGTCATATCCACAGTAAAGTTGCGAGCGATAAAGAAAATAGAAACTTAGAAATGTTTGGCATTTCTTGAATCCCAAGACTTTAACCTTCCGAATGATATTTGAAATGATGCATTAAGGTGACATCGTACGGACACCGCATTCGCACGTGTCTACGACACGTATTTGCTTCTTTGCAAGCTTTCAGAATGTTAAGGGGGTAATCAGTTGGACTGAATCATCTGACTGTTTTGTCGACGTTCCCATTGTAGCGCCTCGTAATCCGGTGCGCCTTATCTATGGAAGATATAGGACCAAAAACTATTTTTTGGGAGTGCGCCCTATAACTCGGTGCGCCCTATAGTGCGGAAAATACGGTATTTATTTATTGTGATGTCAGATGAAACTCTTCCAATGAGTTTACTGAAATTGTGCCAGTTAAAAGTATATTCCTAAAAAAATTAGGAAGAAGAAATGGGGGGTTGTATCGTTAAAACATGTAAAATCCAATACAGCTGATTTTTGTGTACAGTTAACCCCTAGGATACAGCATTAATCCTTTCTGAGGTGGGGATCACATAAAGAAATTGCTGTAAAGCGGGTGATGTAAACCTATGATAATCAGCTGATACGTTCCGAACCCACAACACCCCAGATAAAAAAAACAGTAAAATACATACTACTTGTCTGTAATAGACATGTATATCATAAAAATATGCTAGTAAAATGTTTTTTTTTCCTTTTTAACTTAAGCTGGTCAAGAGGAGTAGTGGGTGGATGGCAATCGAACTGATTTTAGAACTTCCACTTGCAAGGATTGTCATGCCCTTAGATTTACTAGCTTTAACCGTCTCCTTATTTTATAACAATGGTCACAATTCGATACGTCCATGCAACTTAGCGAAGGTAGCGATTTGTGTGCTTTCTTTGATTTGTGTGCAAACTTCTTTCCAAGGCTTCCATGTTTTCCTTCCCTCTTAGATTACGTAACTGCAAACCTTGGGACCCATTATGAACGGAGTAAAAAAAACATATTGTATTGCCAGCGCACATTTTTTTTCACGAAGCAAACAAGATTCTGTGCTATTTAGAGAGACGGTGGCATTGTGGGACGTTGTTTAGCCAATTGCCCCTCGGCATCTTCGTTATGCCGCGCCGCAAACCAATAGCAGACAGGCATCTTTAAGACTACATACGCACGAACACCGCAAAATTTGAATTTTTATGTGTTGGGTAACCTAACGTAAAATGACTTGTTATTGATGTCATAAAGTAAGTAAAATGCCATAAACAGGGGTCCAAAAACACTATTCCACACCGTAAAGTTGAAATGTAAAAAGCCAGGGTTGCCATATCCTGGGGGTCTACTTAACTCGAAAATAAACATTTTATTTTTTTTTTCCTCCACAGGTGATAACCCTTATAAAAACCAGAATCCATTCAGTCTCGGAGAGCAGAAAGGATACTTTTGTACGACTTGTTGTTTTTGTCATATTGTTATGTTATCGTCTCTACTTGAGCATCTCCATTTCAATGGGTCAACGCTTATCTCTGTCCGACCGGGTGTCTCCGAGTGGAGAGGAAATAGAGCTATACAAGCGCGTCCGTCTCCTCCTATTTGTGAAGGTTCCACTTGGCAGAACTTTAATTCCCCGGCTCCATCTGTTATTTATCGCTAACATAATTCAATTTGCTGCACCTTCTTCCGTAGTTACTGTCGCCCTGTCCGTCAAGCTCTTTACTTTTTGAAATATTTGGTATTCTGTCCCCCTCGGATGGGTCTGGCCTTGATGCGGCGAGGGGGCTTGCGTGTTCCAGTGACCCTGGAGAGCGATACCGTCGGGAGCTTGCTCCTGGTAGGGTCACCCATGGCGGGCCGGTCTCCGGGGTAGGTTCCAGACAAACAAAGACCCCAGCGTGTCGGTACGCTGTGAGGTGGCAGCCCCACCAACCGACTATCCTGCGGAGGGCTAACAACTCACCCAGGAGAAACACACTTTGTTACGAAACTGACCAGAGAAAGAAGCCGGACTGACCAACACGGTAACGGACCCCAGCCTGCCCCCGACCAACGAGTACGGATCGATCTTCGTCATAAGACCCGTGTCGCCACCTGGAATGTCCAGACACTCCTTCGCCCCGGAGCTGCCACCCTGCTGTCCCGAGAGCTCTGTCGCTATAACATCACCATGGCAGGGCTCTGTGAAGTACGATGGCAAGGCAATGGTGAAACAACAGCTGGCAACCATTGCTACATCTGGAGTGGCCCCGAGAGTCGGACCGGCCTTTACGGTGTGGCTCTTGCCATTCCAAAAGCCCTCCGGAGGTCCCTCATCAGCTGGACACCAATAAGTGACAGACTACTGTCTGCTCGATTCCTCCACCATCACGGCAAGATGACAGTGATCGTCGCCTACGCCCCCACCGATGTCGCTGATGAGGATGCGAAGGACGCGTTCTTTGACCAACTCCACCAGGCTGTCAACCAAGCCCCACCACACGACGTCACCATCATCCTCACTGATGCCAACGCCACTCTATCCAGCATTGATCGGTCCCCCGGCTCACCTGTCGGCACCACCTTCGTTGACAGCACAACAAACGACAATGGCAACCGCCTCCTCCTCCTCTGCCACCAAAACAACCTTTGTGTTGCTGACACCTGGTTTCCCCGGAAATGCATCCATCACTGGACGTGGTACAGCCCAGATGGCAGAACCAGGAAGGGATTGGACCACATCCTGATATCACGACGCTGGAAGTCGTTTGTAACCAACTGCCGGGTGTTCAGAGGAGCACAGCTTGGCAACACAGACCATCGTCTGCTGGTGGCCCAGCTCAAGCTAAAGCTCCGAGCCAACCAGCACAAGACTCTGCCTCGCCCCGACTCCTCCCGACTCAGCGACCCCAACATCGCCAGAGACTTCAGTTGCTCCATCCGCCGCTCTCTTGATACCCTGGCTCCTGACAAGCTGACAGACTGGGCGGCCTTCAAGGAAAGTGTCCTCCAGTCTGCTCACAATGTCCTCGGACGCCCGCGATCCTCCCCGAGAAAGCCCTGGATATCAGAGAGGACACTAAACATCATAGACCAGCGGCGTGAGGCCCGACTCCGAGGCGACCTCACAGAGTATCGGAGACTGAATCGCCTGCGCAATGTGGCCATTGCTGAAGATAGGGAGAGGTTTTGGCAGGCAGAAGCCCAACAGCTTGAGTCCGCGGCCAACAACAACAACATGAGCCGCGTATTCAGTCTACTACGCCAAGCCCGTAGCGGCCCACACATAAAGACAGCCCTGGTAAAGGACTCAGACGGCAACCTCATCATGACAGAAGCCAACTGCCTCGAGCGCTGGAAGGAGCACTTTAGCCTCCTCTTGCAGCACAGCACCATCCCGGCTGATCCCACCCTCCTACGGGCTGCGAGCACAGCACCTCCTAACGACACCTGCTGCACAGACCCCGTAACACCCGAGGAAGTGAGAGCTGCTCTGAAGAAGCTGAACACCAAGAAAGCCCCCGGCATCTGTGCCATTACCGGCGAGATGCTCAAGGCCGGCGGTGATGGCATGGTGGAGTGGCTAACCCGCCTATTCAACCAGGTGTGGGAATCGGAGCAGCTGCCCACCGACTGGACCAGAGGAGTCATCTTGCCCATCTGGAAATGCAAGGGCGACAGGCTTGTCTGTGGAAACCACAGAGGCATAACCTTACTCTCCATCCCGGGCAAGGTCTTTACCAGGATCTTGCTCAGCCGTGCCCTTCCAGCAATCAGAAGCTGCCGCCGTCCCCAGCAGGCTGGCTTTATGCCCAACCGCTCCACAACGGACCACATCTCTGCCGTCCGTTTGCTGATAGAAAAGACCCGTGAATTCCGTAAAGATCGCCATCTATATATCGGATTCATTGATCTGAAGGCCGCCTTTGACACCGTCTGCCACTCTTCACTGTGGAACATCCTCCAAGCTCTCAGAGCACCACCCAAGATCATAGCCCTGTTCAAGCTGCTCTACAGCAACACAGAGAGCTGTGTCCGTATCAACGGCATTGACTCCGACTGGTTTGCTATCTCCAGCGGCGTTCGCCAAGGCTGTGTGGCTGCTCCCGACCTTTTTAATTGCATCATCGACCATCTGATGTTCAGGGTTAGTGAGCGCATCCCCGGAGTGTCTTTCGGCAACTACCACCTGACTGACCTGGAGTATGCTGACGACACCATCATTCTCAGCACTTCCTACAGCCAGCTGAGAGACGCTCTGGGCATTTACAGCGAAGAGGCAGCGCGGCTTGGCCTGCAAGTGAGTTGGACGAAAACCAAGTTCATGTATGTCGGTGATGGACCAGATCCACCTCCCATCCAAATTGGTAGCGACATCGTAGAGCCTGTCAAGAGCTTTGTATATCTGGGGTCCATGGTGACAGACAATGGGGACCTAAAACCAGAGATTCTCCGCAGAAGAGCCCTGGCAGCATCTGCTCTGCAGTCTCTCTGGAAACCACTCTGGCGGCACCAGACCATCGCACGCAAGACGAAGCTCCGCATTTACAACCTCGCCGTACTCCCTATCCTGCTTTATGGCTCAGAAACATGGCCCCTGAACGACACCCTGGCCACAAGAATCGATGGTTTTGATAGCAGGGCTCTCAGAACCATCGAGAACATCAGGTGGCCCCAGCGAGTCTCCAATAAAGAGCTCAGAGCCCGCACGTGCCAGCCCCAAGCATCTTCCTTGGTCGCACAACGCCGCACCCGCTGGTTTGGCCATGTCCTTCGTCTACCACCAGACCATCCGACACGAGCCATTCTCCAGTTTGACCCAAAGGCCGCAGGCTGGAGACGACCACGAGGGAAACCCCGCACTCGATGGCTCGACGTCGTTGCGGGCGACCTCCAACAACACGGAGTTGCCGTAGAGGATGCAGAACAGCTGGCACAAGACCGCCAGCATTGGAAAAACCTGGTTCATCTGGTCGGCTCAACGCACAGGGACGGGACCCCCCGACCTTCGCTGGAGCAATAAGTAAGTAAGTAAGTATTCTGTTGTTTTGGACACAAGCTTCTTATTCTCTGCAGGGCGCCAAATGCAGACTTGGCGGTAATGTGCCAAAAGACAATGATTAAAAAATATATATGTAAAAATATATATCAAAGGCCTGGATTTTATATAATATACGGTAATCCCTTGGTTATCGGAGCATTTTCCAACGAGTTGTAGCTCCAGGTCATCCGTTTCAAGAGTAATGAATCAGGCTCAGCAGGGGGGTTTGTTATGTTGTATTATTAGGTCGGACCTGCAGTACCGCTAGTGCTTTCCTGACGCCGCCTTAGTCAAGTCAAGTCATGTTTATTTGTATAGCCCTTAATCACAAAGAGTCTCAAAGGGCTCTGCAGATTATTGCAAACCACAGACTATTATTACACCATCCCCTGATTTAAAACCTACATGAGGGCAAGGAAAAATTCAAAAACCTCAACATGAGGAAAATGAAGAAACCTTGAGAAGGGACCGCACATGCGGTAATCCCTCTACCAAGATGACCAGGCTGCAATGGCTGTTGCAAAAGCAATTAATACACAGATATTGTCAACATAAAATATAGGTTATTCATATGCTATAGTCCCTTCCCAGGCCTATAATAATCAGCAGAGCACCCTCTGGCAATCAAAGTTCCTTTGCACTCTTCTGACTCTCCTCAGAGTTTGTTTTAAATGATGATTTTCTTTTCAATTTAACAAGCTGCTGAAATATTAGCTGAAGCTGTTTTGGTGGCCACTTTGACTCACGCAACCGTCCCGCTGTTTGACTGACAGCCTATCACAGTCACGCACACAGTCACGCCCATCCATCACACAAAGTCCTCCCTAACCTGCCCCCATGATAGTATTTGCTGTGTGCTGTCTGCTGCATAACACAAAGAATGATACATGTGATATTAATGACAAAAAAGCCAATTCAATTTCAAATCCATGAAGCAGTAAAGGCAGCGTTAACCTAAGTAGCAAGGGGTCTCTGCTGTAAATGAAATATATATATATATACAGGGTTGGGTAAGGTTACTTTAACTGGATTATTTTCAATTATATTTGGATTACTCCAATACCAAATATGCTAATAAAAGACAAAAGAAACTAAATATCAGTAAAATGACTAAATTTTGTGCAGGCTTGGGGAGTAACAGAATACATTGAACGGCAAAAATGATGTTGCAAGCTGTTTGGATTTATTTTCATTTTGTTTCTGTCGCATTTTATATTAGTTTTGCCGGAGATCAAAGAGATCAAAGCCAAGAGAGAAAGCTTACCACATGTTGTGAGTCATAATCGTATTAATATTTAGTTTATTTTTCTTTTATTAGCATATTTGGTATTGGAGTAATCCAAAAGTAATTGAAAGTAATCCAGTTAAAGTAACCCTACCCAACCCTGTATGTGTATATAATATAATTTACCAATTTTAAATAAAATATAAATTTGCGCTCCCACATTTCAGTTTGATTCAACACGAAAATCAGAATTTAGGTAATTATATTCCAAAGAGTATCTTAAATGATTACTCATTTCAGAATTTAGTTGCAGACTAGATTTGATAATTTATTAGTTCTTTCCCCTCCCAAAAATTATATGTGAGAAAAAAAAATAAGACTATATATTGCATACTGCTATTTGGTGTATCATACTATTTATTGAAATAAATAAGGGTAAAAATATAGATTTAAGACAAATGTAGCACTTCTGCCCTTTATTATAACTGACTGTTTACTTGGGGAAGATAATGAATTGTATTAAGTTCATATCATTAATGCTTACTTGCAATCTTACAACTACATAACACAAGTTTCCACATCTACAGTTCATCAAGTGAGAACAAAATGTGATATATATCCACATTATCATCAGAAGAGATAGAAGTGGCACTGTTTACCCAGTAAATGAGTGACACTTTCACCCTCCTCCAATTTTGCTGCTGCACTTCGCTGATGACATGACAATAGGCAGAAGAAAGGACATATTAGCACAGATGAGACCGCAATTATCTTGTTAAATGCACTTACACCTCGTGATTTAAGCAAGAAATTGAGGGCACGATGGAATTTGGACACGCGCATGGTGCTCAATTAGGCGCAGAGCGTTGCTGTTATCCATGGTACCTGCAATTACCTTCACATTATTATGTTTTCCACTTTCATTTTTACGTATACTGTAGAAGGGATGAGACTGGCGTACAATCTCTGTGAACCTGTCATCGGATATCCACCTTTCAAAATGATTTGTTTGGATATTTTATTTATTTTGTATTGATTACAGCAAAGATAAGGCTTTTAGACTTTGAAATGGTTGTTCATTTTAATGGATATAAAATAATTAGACGTGTAATTTATCATTTTCTGATTACTGTCAAAAATAGCAAATACATGTAACTTCCGACTAATGACTTAGATCAATTCCGACCAATCGGGTCATAAATCTTTCACAATAGCGGCATCTAGTTACTGTTCTGCGTGTAGTGGTAGATTTCTACGCAGGCTGGCTAGCAAAATTGCCGTACGCATAGCCTGGCTGCTATGCCAGACATTGATTTAAAATCTGTTTGAATTTTGGGTAAAGTGCTTGTAAATACATGAATGTTTAGCATCAAAACCCCTTAAAATGACAACGACACTACTCTCTGGGGGCAGTTACATGTCTTCCCTCGTGATCAACGGCAGCTGGTATTAGTTTGTATGGCATTGTTCTGTAGAGCGTCATCGTCCCCTATGTGTCGCACCCAAGAGAACAGGTGCATGATACACCTAACAGGGCACTATGAAATGTGTAAGTGCAAAGATTACGTATCAGTTGTGGTCATTTATTATGGTAGCATTTCCCAGTGGTAAATTGCAATGGGAAGAACTTCCTGCAACTGAAAATGTAAAATACATATTTTCTTTATGGGGAGAGACTTGTCCAAAAAAAATATTACACCTGTGATGTTCAGAACCACATATATATTCGCCATGTTTTCAAAACCATCTGTCTCTATAAATACACACACAAATTTGAAAATCTCACATGGACGTACATTGGTGGATTTGCAAAACATATGATTTACACCAGATTTCTTCTTGAATTTGGCCATAAAAAGGTGTATAACCCCTTTGGTTTGCTCGTTGATTATTTCGTATTTTTTCAATCAAAAATGTAATCCATTTATTTTAATTCGTCCTAAAATAATTTAATATCTTACACTCTGTGTGTAGTGTTTGCTTGAGTCCTAACTCGGTAAAAGATCCTTCTAGTTTGCTCCAACCCTATTATCGAGTAACAGTCGATGAACCTTAGTTGTCATGGCAACAACATATCAAGCCAGTTTAACAATCAACAGGCAGTCCAGCATGTCAATTCTGAAATAACCGGACGAATCGAAGTATTGCTAGTTGCAAATTAAAGTCGTATCGCCTACATAAGCATCAGAGATGAATCGCCGCGATCATTAAAATTCAACATACGCAGACGTCTTTCATTGAGGTTGCCACTCGGAAAAAAGTCGAGCGATAAAAAAAGCATGCCATCATTTCCCTAATATCTAGGGACATAAATATTCTCTATAGTCGCTAGGAGGGAGGAAAAACGTGGGAGGGCAATCATCAGGGGAATCGTGATGTTGGCGACAAAAGGATCCGAGTCATGAATATTTAAAGTCAGAAAGTTTAAAAGGTGTGTCAGGTGACATGAAAGTTGGATGGGTTCAAAGTTTTTCCCATTCCCGGGACTCTCCTTTCGCATTCATTCAAACGTTAGCTTCCATTTAACGACAGGGATTGTTATTTCTATTCTATTGGAAGTGACTTGATATTACAATGCTTAACCAAAATGGTAGAATCGTTTTTCTTCAAAGAAATTTCAAAATGAACAGTCATTTGAGTGAAGTCTTTAGAATTGAACAGAAATATCTGCTGGTCAAAAGTTTGAAAGAATGTTCATCCACAACTATTCCTGTCAGGACCAGAACGGAAATAGAACCCAATTGCGTTCCATTTCTCTGTTTTATTGGGAAGAAAGGAAAGGATTGCACATATGATCCGGTGATCGCAGGTCGCTCTGAACGTGGAAGTGGCACTTCCGTGGCGAGCGATGGCGGTGTCGGGAACGGAACAAACGGGTCAGTAGCCGGGACAGGAGAGCAAAAACGTGGTAAAGATCGCAAAACGGGTCAAAGCCGGGAAACAAACGGGTGCAAAAACAGGAGTGAGTCAGGGTCAAAAAGCTTGCCTAGTGTAAACTGAGGTCCGCTGACGGACTGACAACTTGTGACAGATAGGAGTGGGTTTAAATAGTGACAGGGAGCAAATCAGAGTCTGAGGCAGTTGGCGCTAAAGGAGTGGGCACAGGTGCCTCACATCAGTAATCATGACAATTATGAGCCGTCAATTGTGCTCATTTTAAATTTATACGCATATTTTATACCACAAACACCTGCAGAATGTAGAAATCAATGCTTTAAAAAATAAAAAACGAAGCAGAGCTGGTAGATTGTTTGAAATATGTCATGAACCGGAACAGGAGGAAAACCCAAATGCGTGTCGTTTCTCACACAAGCTTTTATTTTACGGGAAATGGGGCAGTCATGCACGTTAACAAAAAACGCCAGTGATTCAGCAATCGCTGGGCGAAAGAAGAACGACGGAAGTCTGGCGTGGAACAACAGAAAGCAAGAGACCAACAAGTTCGATATCGAACGTTACGAAATAGACGTGAAAAATACCGGGCAGGAAACCGGACGGAGTCAAAACCCACATCTTGTGGGTGCAGAGGTTCGTTGACAGACTGTCAACAGGCGAGTAAAAGGACTAAGCTTAAGAAGGACGGGGAACTAATCAGGAAGCCAGCAGCTGGCGGCAAACGAGCGGGCACAGGTGGAATTAATGATTATTAACCCAGGGGTGGGAAAAATATGGCCTTTTGGCCAAATGGGGCTTTCTGGGTTTTTTTTTTCTGGTCTGCCAAATAAGTGTTAAACTGCAATGATAATATACATTAGAGCAAATAGATGTCCCGCTAATAAAAACTATGAGTGGGTGCCAACTTTATCTATATTGTCCCTTCTTCAACTCAAATGCAAAAAAAATTGCAAATTTACTACAAAACTAAATATTGAATTTAGTGCTTAGAAAAGGTGGCAAATATATTATCTTGCTTTTGTTTCAAAAGAGAACAAAAAACTTTAAAATTATTCAATACAAAAACAGAACCACAGTAATATTACAAAAATACTAAAGAAATACTTCGAACATATTACCGTGGAAATACTACAGACATACTACTGCAGAAATATGACAAAAATAGTACAAGAATACAACTGTGGAAATGCTTAAAATACTACAAAAATACTTCTGTGGAAATACTTCAAAATACTTCTACAGAAATACTACAAAAAAATGGGCTGAGTCTACCTCTAAAACATCTGCTTTCTCTATGGGTGCATGGTGATTTATATAAAGAGACCATAGGCTAATTCTAAGAGAAAATTTTGAAGAACTGATCAAGACTTTTACCATGCCAATAATTTGTCACGCTAGTTAGGAAAACAATTTCCCAAGGAAATAACAATGACTCATCAATGACAACTTATTTTCAGAACATGTCCCTGGGCTGCTTAGCTGTTCTTTGGGGCCTAACAGGTGCCCACAAGCACTTCAGTTGTCTGTTGGATAAATCTTGAATAAACGCATATACATATAAAGATAAATTCATTGAAAATGTGAAAAAAAAAAATTGGGAAAAAAAATCACGACAAATAAACAATGTCCACTATCAGTAGAAGGAATTGTTAAATGGCAGTACAATAAAGTCAAACTACTGAACCCCAAATGACTGACAGAGGCATAATCAAGAGGTCACAGGAAGGTGGGACAGCGCAGCGGCGCAGTGGTTAGAGGATGTGCGGCACAGTTCTGAGGTCACGAGATCGAATCTCCTGTGTGGAGTTTGCATGTTGCGTGGGTTTCCTCTGGGCACTCCGGTTTCCTCCCACAGTCCAAAAACATGCACATTAGGTTAATTGGCCGGTCCGAATTGTCCCGAGGTGTGAATGATCGAGCAAATTGTCCCTGTGTGCCCTGCGACTGGCTGGCAACCAGTTCAGGCTGTCCCCTGCCCACTGCCTGAATGTAGCTGGGATGGGCTCCAGCACCCCCGCGACCTTACTGAGGATAAGTGGTGCAGATAATGGACAGGAAGGTGTTTGTAATTGATCGTGAACCATGACCCCCTCGGAGTCACTACATGACAGGAGCGGTCCAATCTTTTGAATTGGAGCAAAAATTGAAGACCGCTCGATAACGCTCTCAAGTGTATTAGCTCTTGCGGCGATGACTGATTTTACCTTTTTTTCTTGCTTTCTGGTTTCTTTTGAGCTCTGTCAGGTAATAAAATTGGGATTGAACCTGTCACCAAAGGGGCTGTTGCATTGATGCGGTGCACACGGGTGTGTATTTGGTGGTGTTCTGTTTTCTGAGCCTGAAGCAAGTGATGAAAATATAGCAAAAGTAAAAGCACCATATTTTTTCCCCTCGCACTGCACGGACCAAAAAAAACTAAAAAAATATGTATGTTCACATAAAAGCTTTACATTCATGCATTATCTTGTACATAATGATTGTGGACCACTGATCTGATTGTCAGTTTGCTTTTTTCACCCCCATCTGGCTTTACCGTTTGAAAGCCAAAAGGCTGATGCGTCTTTACCCAAGCTATCAGTAAGCTGCGATGCGCTCTACGAGCTGAAAGGCTCACTGCAGCTTTATGAGGCATCCCATTAAGACGGCCCCCCGGCCTCACCCTAATGCTCAAAACATGATCGCCTCTTCGACAAGCTGTAAGGAGAAATGGGAATTTGTCAGACGTCTGCGATAAAGAGTGGCGCCCCCCTCCAGCAAAGAATATTATTTTGTAAATGCATTACATTACCGACAACAGTGATGATACAAAGGAGAGGATTGTGTTCAACGGAATATCGAAATGTGAATGCTAAAAACGTTTTTAAATTAAATTACACTGGTGCCTTGAGAAAAAAAACTTGAATTTATTAATGTTTTACAATATAAATGATGAAGTTTAAAAGAAAAATGCTTGGTCAGTCCTTTTATTCTCAATACAATAATCACGTTCATATTGCTGTTTCCCTTTCACATTGTGTGAGTTATTTAGTCGTGTCCTGCAATCTTATTGCCTAAAGAGTCGCCAGCCCCTTTACATCCTGTGTCTGCCTGTGCATCAATGACGTTGCAAAGACGCATACAATTAACAGCTTGACTAGCCTACATTACATATGCGCAAATCTTTTTCGATGTCCGTTTTTTCCAAAAGCCATCATATCAACAGAAGGCTCTGGACCAATAAAGACACTGTCAGACAGGCCCAAAATGCTTTCTATCGCCAACAAATTTGGGTTTCCCGACCCGCTAAACTCTTTGGCGCTCCTTAGTGGCTCCCTGAGGCTTTTTCAAAAAATGTTGATAATGGAAAAATAGATTGTTTCCGTAGGTCAACAAACGGGACACATTTTTAGCGTTTTTCAAATAATTGATATGTATACAATATGTGTTTCCTTAGTTTTAAGGCTTATACAAGCCTTGTTTGTTTTCTTTTTTTTTCTTTTTTTTTGCCTCTCAACTTTTTGGGTAGCCGACGCCTGCCTAAAAGACGCTAAAAGCCGTTTCTCATAACGCCCACATGATGGCGACAAAATATAATCTGGAGTAAAAACTTGAAATATGAAATAATTTCTGCCCCTTAATTTGACAGTGCAGAAATTATAAGTAAAAAAACATGTTTAAAGTATAGTGCCTATTTTTTGCTTAACAAATGTGTGATCCTGTTAATTGGGTTTGTTCTTTGGTTTCAATGTTTTTAATGAATAAAAGTTTCTACTATGCAAGTATTGACTATCATGTGATCTTTTTAGAATGCAAAACCTGCGTATCGCCATGAACACTTACTAATGAAGTACTTAAAATGTTCTCGAGGGAGGACATGTACTGTGATGTGAAATCGAAATAAGGTACAGACAAATAATTGGCATTTAGCAACCAGAAACTGCTAAAAACAGATTTAGCTCAATTCAACTTCTACATTGTTAATCAACAAAAACTTCCTATGGATTATTTTCATCAGATATAAACTAGACTAAACTCAACGAAAATGGTAAAATATTTGTTATTGACGACTAATAAAGAAGTGACAAAATTGTAGTCCCGTAAATAGACTAAACAGAAATCTCTGCACATTTTAGTTGACGCCTAGGACAGAGACAAAACCAAATTGATTTAGTAGAAAAAAGACATAATACATTAGCCAGTTTAAAATAATCCATCTATTATCTACACCGCTTACCCTCAGTAGGGTCGCGGGGGTACTGGAGCACATCCTAGCTATCAGTGGGCAGGGGACACCCTGAACTGGTCGCCTGCCAGTGGCAGGGAACTCAGAGACAGACAACCACTCACTCGCTCATTCACACCTAGGGACAATTTGGACCGGCCAATTAACCTGACGTGCATGTTTTTGGTATGTGGGAGGAAACCGGAGTGCCCCGAGGAAACCCACGCAAGCACGGGGCGAACATGCAAACTCCACACAGGAAGGTTTGATCTCATGACTTCAGAACTGTGCCACGGACCAGCTAGCCACTCAGCCGCCGTGCTGCTGGCAAGAAATTGTATACATTAGAAAAAAGCAATAAGAGTAGAAATGCATACAGTATTTATGGATGGTTGTTACTATACGAGGTTTTATGGTATACAGTAGAAAAATGATTCAAGGATGTCTGCTTGAATCAGTCGACTAAGACCTCATCAAACAAAAACAATTGTCAACTAAAGATTACCAACAACTAGAATTTCAGTACATTTTCAAATGGCTCATAACCGTCCCGTGACCACGAAAAGAGGCGAATCGTAGAAAATGCTATCCTAATTATATATTTAAATACTTCTTTGAATGTTGGTGGCCAAAACATGAATAATTATAATTAACTTGCACTATTAAAAAAACCACCAGAGGGTTCCCCAACTGAAAAAAATTATATTTACCACTTCTAGCATCGTAACTGTCAGGACCAGAACAGAGACAGGACACACTTGCGTACGTTTCTCTCAGTTTTATTGGGAAGAATGTAAGGGATTGCACATACGATCTGGTGATCACTGGTCTCGGGGAGCAGGTCGCTCTGAACGCGGAAGTGACACTTCCGTGGCGAGCGATGGCGGTGTCGGGAACAGAAAAAACAGGTCAGTAGTCGGGACAGGAGAGCAAAAAACGTGGTCGAGATCAGAAAACGGGTCAAAGCAGGGAAACAGTCGGGAGCCAAAACAGGAGTGAGTCAGAGTCGAAAAGCTTGCCTAGAGTAAACTGAGGTTTGCAGACGGACAGGGGACAGATGGACGAGGGTTTAAATCGGAGTCCGAGGCACAGGTGAAGCATATCTGTCATAACAGTATGTTTGCAGTTAAAATATTGCAGTATTCCTGTCATTGTTTTCTTGTATATAACTGTCGTCTTTTTTTTTTTTTTTTTTTTAATAATGGAATGGGTTTTAGTTTTGCAGTGTGCAACCCCTCCAGTTACCCCCACCTCCTATTTTGTAAAACTTTGCATTCATATGCTTTGTAGACTCCACCATGCTGATGCTGTGTTCTGATTTTTGTTACTCTGGACATGACACAAATTAAATGTACTTCTTTTAAGGCATCCTTACATAAATCTCATTCTAAAACCTGTTTAAAATAGTATTACCGTGTATCGTATTTATTCTCCCTTTAGGGGTTGTTTGTGGCTTTACATAACATATCCTTGGATATGAGGGCTTTCACAGGGAAGATTCTCAAGCAGAAAAGCCCTTACGCAGTATTTTTTCTGTGTTCTCAACTTTTGTTCCGCCTGTATAAATGTGCAGTGTTTATCATTTGGAATCCCACCACCAAAGATCTTCGGTGTACATCACAAGGGAAGAAGAGAGAAATGGCAAAGGAGATAGCGGAATAAATTATTCGCAGGCGCCCTCTTTAATTCCGACGCAGAGCTCCAAACAAGTGTGCCAGCTCCCCGAGTAATTCAAGAGGTGCTTTCCTTTTTGTTCCCGCCTTTGTTTCCCCTGCAAACTCGGAAATAGAAACTGTGGGAAAAAATGCTCCTCCCATTCCCCAACCCGCCAGGGCTTCATGTGTTTTTCTCCGATCTTCAATTATTGCGCTGTTTGTTTTCAGTAAGTTGACGGACTCCTTCGTAAATACTCGGAAGAATTTGCGGAACAGCAGTCATACATGTTTCACGAGACGCCCCGTTATACTCGGCGCTACGTTTCAACATATTTTGAATTGTGTTTTTTTTTAAAAGAATGATGGATTTATTGAATGAATGAATGTGTCAGGACCAGCACAAAGGGTAGACCCAATCGCGTAACGTTTACCACAAGTTTTATTGAAAGAAAGAGAAAGGGCTGCCCCCACGATCCAGTATTCGCTGGACGCGGGAAGCAAGTTGCTCTCGCCCTCAGATTGTGATCCGAACACGGTAGTGGATCTTCCATAGCGAGCGGTGTCAGAAACGGAAAAACTGGTCGATAGCCAGGACTGGGAGATCAAAGCGTGGTCAGGTCGGAAGCGAGTCGTAAGCCAGGACGAGAGGGCAGACGTGGTCAGGATCAAAACAGGTCGTAGCCGGAGACAAACGAGAGCAAAAACCAGACAGGCGTGAGTCGGGGTCGAAAAAGGCTTGCCTTGTATACACAGAGGTTCGCAGACGGACTGACAAAAGGGGACAGACAGGACTTGGTTCAAATACTGACAGGGAGCCAATCAGAACCTGTGACAGTTGGCGCCAAACAAGCGGGCACAGCTGAGTCACATCAGTAATCATGACAGAATAACACTTTATTTGGAACATAACAAAAACAAACTAGTCCAAAAACAATGTTAATGTAACATGTAATCCTACCCCTTGACTTTCTTAATAATTGTGTCACAGTTAGCTCTTTTGTGTATTTACGTATAGCAAATACTGCACAAATATACATATTTACAAAGGTTAATAGACCCTAGGGAAATAATGATAATAAAAAATACAATAGATTTGTATTCCGCTCTATGCAAAAAGTTGACCAAAAAAATTCACATAAAGGAAGGTATCCACAGATGGCAGGAGAGGGGAAATGGT
Organism: Urocampus carinirostris; assembly: GCF_059441175.1. NCBI lineage: Eukaryota > Metazoa > Chordata > Actinopteri > Syngnathiformes > Syngnathidae > Urocampus > Urocampus carinirostris. The sequence goes on from NC_142350.1 coordinate 53,708,989, forward strand.
AGCTGATATGCTTGTTTGGTCGCGCCCCCTACTGAGTATTTTGTCGTCAGTTTATGCACTTCACTTAATTATTATCATCACTATCACCATCACGGGGCAGCACGGCGGCGCAGTGGTTAGCGCATGTGCGGCACAGTTCAAGTCATGGGAACCTCCTGCGTGGGTTCTAATCCAGCTCCAGACTTCCTGTGCAGAGTTTGTATTTTCTCCCCGTGCTTGCGTGGGTTTTCTCCGGGCACTCTGGTTTTCCTCCCACATTCCAAAAACATGCATTTCAGGTGAATTGGCCGGTCCAAATTGTCCCTAGGTCTGACTGAGCGAGTGAGTTGTCTGTCCCTGTGTGCCCTGCGATTGGCGGGCAACCAGTTCAGGGTGTCCCCTGTCCACTGCCCGATGATTGCTGGGAGGGGCTCCAGCACCCCCGCGACCCTACTGAGGATAAGGGGTGCGGCTAATGAGATGAGATGAGATGACACTATCACCATCACTTTTTTCACCGTCATTATCATCACAATTGCTGGCTCCATACATTTTCAGCATACTATAAAAATGAATATTACAATAACGATAATTCTCGTTGGTGCTCATGGTAACAATTGACTGTTTTATGGTATGTGTTGTCCATCATACAAGGTATCCTTGAACCTGCTGCTGTAATTATTGCCCCAGACATCTGCACAGTAGGTGAAATGTGGCAAAACTAGAGAAAAGTCTGATAAATACAGTGCACTATAGTTCAAAAACAATTTGACCTTATTAATAATCGAAATGTTTTTAGATAACTTAGCTTGTATGTGTCCAATGTGTGTTTTCCAGTTGAATAAACTGTATTGTAACCCCTAAAAATGTAATTTCTGAAACTTTGTCTATGGCAACATAATCCATTTTCCCCGCCAGGTCTATATTTGCCTTGTGATCTAAGAGAATATCACTTTAGTTTTGTTTACATTTCAAGATAATTTATTTATATGCAACCATATTTTTAGATTAATCAATTCACTACTAATATAGGTTACCAGTTTAACAGAAAATGATAGTGTCATCTGCAAATAAGACTAATTTTAATAGTTTTGAAATATTAAATGTAACTTTGCTACATAAACTGAATAGCTTTGGACCCAGAACCAAACCCTGTGTCACTCCACAATTGAGGTCCAAGTATACGGATTTCAACTCTCCCATTTTCACGTATTGCTGCCTCACAGTCAAATAACTTTAAATCCATTCCAAAGATTCTCCCCTGATGTCATATTGTTTGTTTTGTTAATAGTATATTATGAATAATGGGATCAAAAGATAAATATTGCGGCTGCATATCATCTTTTCAATACTATTTATGATTGATTCTGCCCGATAAATAATGTATATTGTTGTTGATGATATTGACTTTTGTTAATTTATTCATGTTGATCGATACATTTTTCCAGTCTATTATTATAAAATTTCTCTAACATTTAAGAGAACTGGGGGATTCCTTGATGTGGGGACAAAGATCTGATTAAAGCCAACCCTGCCATCGAAAGGGGATTTATTATACTGAAATCATTCTCAGGTTTGATACTTCAGATCGACTGTGATGCTAGACCCTTTAAATTTAAATTAGAATAAAAAATGTTTACGCTTTGGCACTCAGGGCGATGCCTCTGAAAACATATTTATTCTTTATGGCACGTAATGAGTCAAATGCATGATCAATTCTTCAAAGTTTGTAATTAGACTTTTATTTATTTATAATGGTAAATCACTTGAAGCAGTTGGCCAAGCCTATTTCAACCCTACTTCTAATAATTACAACCCAGTAATAACATAATAGTAAAACAGTAACGACATAGTAATAACATAAAAAGTTGCTATTCTAAAATCCGGTGGCTGTTCGTGCTAATCAGTAACAAAAAAGTAGCTCTCCGTTACAAAAAGGTTTCTGTCCCCTGGGCTAAGGATGCACAATTTGTTTGAATGTTGGACTTGGTGTCCTCTTAGAGCGCCCCGCTGCACAATAGATGTGAGCATCCCTGTCCCTTTTATGGCCTCAGAAAGCATCTAGAAAGACGAATATTCCCTACGCTTCATTAAAATGTCACCTGCGTCTTATCCATCTGCTTTTAACTCAGGAGTAGGAACCTTGGAGGAAGGCGCAGGAGATCAATGGAAATGCATAGCGAGCGAGAAATACTTCACGAGGCTGGTGGAGGCTGTAAAGGCGTTACAGATTAAACGCTTTACGTGATTGGGGAAGAAAGAAAATATCCAAACAAGACGTTCCACCTTGCACAAGATGCCAGAGGGGGTTGAAATTAATATTGCTATTAAGAGCTCAAGCAATTTTAAAACCCAGTGGTGGTAACGGGGGCTGATTAGTCGGTACATTTTCCCAACGTTCCTGCACATGGGTGGTAAAATCAAGCACAGCGAATCTTAAGACTTTTCAGGAAAGGAATCTGAACTTTCACAGCGTTTAGCCAAGTTTAGCTCCGTCCCTCCCGCGCATGGCTGGAGCTCAACAAGCTACGGGAGAACGAGGTCCTCTGTTGTTTTCCAGCAAAGGCATGTTCACTCCGCCTGCATGTCTCTTGATCATGTCAAGCGCCTTGTCAATCCAAGGAAAGCTCACTGAGCTTCTTCCAGGAATGTTCTAAAGCCCGCCTTGTTCTTACACTTGAGGTTTAAGTGCTCGCTTGAATTATTGATGATCCGCGAAGCCGAAGCGATATGTGTACTCCTTTGTGCTGAGTTGGGGATTTAAGGGGGGTAATATCCACACGACATTGATGCAGTTACACTAAACCAGCAAGATTTGGGGGAATTCTCATCTTGGAGCTGCGTTACGCAATATCTTCCTCGTTCGAAATAAAAGTTTTTTTTAATGCAATGTGTGGCCTGGCCGGCTGTTTGACCCAAAACCGACATGACTGAACGGGACCATTACTCTAATCATTAATGTAGACCACTGGTTCTCAACTGGTCTGATTTCAGGAGCCACCGCTCCACCCAGATGACGAGCTGCGACCTGAATTAAAAAAAAAAAAAGTCCATTACTCAAATTAAAGTATTGTGAAGTTTAAAGCAGAGACAGTAGAATATGTTCACCTATTTTTTCCCAGAAACAAAATAACCATCAAAACTAAATCGACTTCAAGTACAGTATACACTTGCAGTAAACCCTACATCACATACAAGCGGCCCCCTAAAATGCAGAAAAATAGCCACATACTAAAAGAAATCCAAAGTATTGATAAAGCATTAACCTAAATATTGATAACGATTCAATTAAGTAATTAATAAATGATAATATACTGGTAAAAAAAACAAAAAACTAACATTTTTAAAACCATTTACTGTATGTTCAAGCAGCAGATACTCGTATTTTGCACTCCTTTCCCTGTCACTGTTTTCCCGCTTGCATAACTTTCTTTGGACCAATTATTTTGGGCAGGAAGAGGAAATAAAATTGACAAAATCACAATAAAATGAAATGTGTTCCCTTTTAAATGCACCTATTGAGAGGATAGAAAATATGCATAATTCGTTGATCTAAGTCAATGCAAACACTTTTAATAGTTAATTTTAATGGATTTTTGCTCCCCTAAGTTGCTTCAGTGCTATATTGTGTATGTTTAAGGTTTGTACAGAGGTTTTTACAGAGCAGAAGTAAATGGAAGGAGACCAAGAGGAAGGCCGCGATTGACGTGGATGGATAGTGTTATGAGTGCTCTGCAGGAAAGAGGTCTAAATATAGTGGAAGCTAGAGCTCTTGTTGGTGATAAGAATGAGTGGAGAGGTGTTGTAAAAGGATAGTGGGATGTTTGGACGTGTTCTAAGGGATGGGCTGGGCACCCATATGATGCGGCAGGGGTAAACCAGTGAAAGCAGTCGTGCCCTGCTGTTGAACAGAAGAGTGTGCTGTGTCACCCTGACCCGAGTGACGTGGCCGCTTTCTTATGTCCCGTTTCATCTGGAGGGACACAAGCATGACCAACTTGGGTGCCGAGGTGCTTAACTTGTTTAGGTTTTTGGGGATTTGGGTTGGCCATGGTCCAAAAATTGTTGTGTGTTTTTTGCTACTTTTTCCCCCCTTTTTTTTTTGATTTTCTTTGATTTTCTTGATTTTTGTATGTGGTGTCTTGCTGTCGGTCACCCCTCTCAAGGGATATGACCAGGGTAGGTGGAAAGATAGATAGATAGATAGATAGATGGAAGGTTTGTATAACTAACCTCTATTGTTTTGTAGTGAAAAAATAAACATTTCATGCAATAATATGCTCTGTAAAGTTAAGTTGGACTTTTGAAAGATGAGCGTCAAAAGTGAGGCGACTTCCTCTTCCGAGGTAAAAAGTGGCCGAAAAAAAGCGATCCAACAATTTTCTCAACTGCATCAAGCTTCCACATTCTACTTAATTTCAAATAAAACGGCTTGCCTCTTCTTTACACTTTACACCAACCATATTGAATGGATGAACGAGATATTAAACAATAAAAAAATTCTTAGCGCACTGGAGATAGGGTGTAGAATGTTTACAAACGAACTAGGAAGAGGAATCGGATTTCTTCTTCGGGTGGATGCTGAGTGACCTCTCAAATCGCCACCACATGCTGGTAGCCCAGAAAAGAAGCAGTACAGTACTGTCCTGTACTCAGAAGAAGGTGCACACAATACAGAATCTAGCTTACAGCAATGTCCGGATATTTTTTTGACATCCCCAAAAAAATATTCGTATGTACAGTTTTTCGTAAGTCGAATGGTTGTAAGTAGGGGAGCGTCTGTATATGGGCAAGACTTCTTGAGTGACCTCTGCAAAACCATGATATCATCTCATTAGAAGCCACCTTGCCAAGATGTTGTTCTAACTTCAACTGCAATGGGAGACACTTGCCTCCCATCTGGAAGGACAAGAACATAACAGTGGAATTAAAAATCAGCCTCATCAAAACTCTAGTTACTTTCATCTTTCAGCAAACCTGAAAAATAAAATCTCGACAATTAAGATGCAATGCTACAGGAAACTTCTAGGCATCAGCTACTGAGTTCAAGTGACAAACAAAATGGTGTGCAACACCCTCAGAGAGCACATTGGATCCAGTGATGAGCTGGTCAACTGTGCACAGACGGAAACGTCAGTGGTATGGTCACTTCACAAGATCATCAGGACTGGCCAAGATCAATCTCTAGGGCACAGTCCAAGGGGGCAGTAGGAAAGGAAGACCAAAAAAGAACTGGGCTAACCACAATAAGGAATCGATTGGTGCCAACTTTGCCAGGACCCAAAAACAGCCAAGAAGCGTCAACAGCTGAAAAAATCCAGTGTTGTGTCCTCATTGGTGCCCCTACGACCCATGTGGTTAAGGGAACCGTGATACTTATTGCGACAGAACCAAACTTTCTGGACTTTTTCAAAAATAAGTCAAACTGGCAGGGAGAAATGTCTGGCATTTGAAGGATCTTATACATTTTACTATAAAGGATTTTATACGATTAAATACAAGTTACATTTATCAACTGCAATGAAGATTTTCACTGAGAGGGCTTCAGGTCACGCCGTTCCAAATGCGGAATGTTTTGGCTGGGGAATTTTGATAACAGGAATCTGACGAAGGACGTAAGGCATTGTTTGATAATAAACGCTCTGTTGTTTTGAGTTTCTCCAGACATCGAGGCGAGGGGGTGGACCCCACGTGGGTGTTTTCCTGGCACGCCTATGGGAGGAGCCGGCACACCAGCTAGCGAGAAAAAAAACCTGGGCCGAGAAAATAAGGGAAGAAGAACGAGAGAGGAGGCTTGACAGAGACTCAAGCGACACTAATTCGGTTAATTCGGCCATATATTCGATGGAGTTCACTTAGCTAAATTGTTTAAGAAATTAAATCTGCCCCCCCGTGTGAAAATGTCGGCTATTCTTGTCCATCTTTTCCCATCAAGAAACGAGCGCGCATTGTTAGGAGAAAGTAGGTTGTATTTGGTAAATGGAGTCAGATAACTAATTTGAACAATTTGGTAAACGGTACATTTTTAATTTATTTCCTAACACATTGAATGGGTTTAATCCAAACTATGACCACTACTGGTGGACTAACTAGAAAAAGCCTGCCAAATTGCTGCAGATGTTTTTCATGGCACGACGGAACGTGTTTGTTTACTTATTTATGTGCGCCGAGAGTGTGTGCGGCAGCGGATGATCTGGCGATACCTGGCATGGCTGCGCCCTCTGTTTGTTTGGCTCGGGGCTGGCAGACTGTCAGTGGCAAGCTCGTGTGGTGAAACAAAACACGCTGTCATCTCGGTAACAAGTGTAGCCGGCGGGACTCGCTAGACGCACCTCAGCCAGACAAGCGGTCCCTACCTCCTCCTCCATGCCGCTCTTGCCCCGACGTTTGCAAGCCGGGGGGGCTGCAACCTCTGCCAAGGCAAAGCTGGCAAAGTTTTTTTTTGTCAGAGCCTTCGTGTTTGTTTCTGGCCAAAATTAAAGTCGAAATAAAAGGGAATAGACGCATACAGTAGAACCCCTGCATACAAAAGGTAATTAAGTCTGAGGTGAGGATCGCAAAACCAACATTGCCGTATAGCAGCGATAGCTGTACATTACCATAGGTTTCTATCGCTTTCCAAACTGCCGGTACCCAAAGTAAAAAAAGACGACATTTAAATGACAAAGTAGTATATTGTAAGGACTACAGTGGAACCTCTGTTCTTGACCATAATCCGTTCCAGAAGACTGTTCGAAAACAGATTTGTTCGATCACGAAACCATTTTTCCCATTAAAAATCATTTAAATCATTTTAATCCGTTCCAAAACCCTGAATGTTTACCCTGAATGTTTAACGTAAACATCAAGCTAACCCAGGCTAATCGTACGTTCGTGTTATCGTAATCTTCCGTACGAAAGATTACGCTAACATGAACGCGTAAAAAAAATTAAAAAATCAGGTTGTTTACAAGTCATTTAGCACCCGGGTCTCCACAACAAGTGGTGAGCGGTTCATTGGAGAGAGGGCTCCGTTCCAACACCCTGAAAGTTGGGCTCTGTTCCAACACCCTGAATGTTTACCTCGAATGTTCAACATAAACAAAGCTAACCCAGGCTAGTCGCACGTTCGCGTTATCGTAATCTTCCGTACGAAAAATTACGCTAACATGACAGGGTAAAAAAGGATAAAGACAAGAATTATGAATAGGATTTCTTAACTTTGTGGTGGTCAGCAGAAGGCGCAGGTGGAATAGTTGTACGCACTACTTTTTTTTTTCACCTGTAGCAACTTTGCTGCTTGCACCGACTTTCTTCTGAGGCATAATTAGGGGGATAAAAAACTTCGTACAACTAGATTAAAAGTGAAAGCAAAACGAAGCACGTCCGCACGCGATAACAGTTGGTCACGAAAAGAGTGATCTACACCCGTACGCCGCTCAGCATCGTAAACTAGCGTACGCACTCACGCATTTCCGGCGTTCGAGCTCCGATTTTTTGACCGAACAGCGAAGCATGAAATTTTCGAAATTTTTGGTCGGACTCCGATTTGTTCGAACTGAGAGGCGTTCGAAAACCGAGGTTCCACTGTACTTCTATGTAATATACTTGTAAATGATTAAATTTCGTTATAAATAAATGAACATCTAATTCAGGGCAGTCAAACACGGGGTCCACAGGACTCCATCTTAACAAATATTTGTTGTTGTAAAGTCATGTTTATTTGTATATCCCTTAATCACAAGAAGTCTCGAACGGCTGTACAGACTATTGGATTCCCGAACACCGTCCCCTGATCTGAAACATGTTGTATACTGGGAGGACGGGATCTGACTGGAAATACATGAAGAAGGTAATCAACACCAAACAAAGAATCATTGGCTGCTCTCTGACCAGTCTAGAGGACATTGCTGGCTTGCGTTACCGTACCAGAGCCACCAGCATTATAAAAGACACTTCCCACCCCGGCCACCATCGCTTTGACCGATTTCCTTTTGATAGGCGCTACACATGTCTTTAAACAAAAACAAACAGGCTCAGGGCCAGATTATTCCCCAGGGACATCACCACCCTAAACGATCGCACAAAATTGTGCAAACATATCTTGCCATTTTTGTTTTCTATTTTTCTTCTGCTAAATATATATATATATAATATATACCACAGCTATATCCCCCTAGTGGGAGGTGGCTAGAGTCATTTCTGGCTCTTTTTGGGAGATTGATTCAGAGGAGGGGATTCCCAGCCCCCTCGCTCAACCCAACTGAGGTGTTGGGAGTCATTAGGAGACCAAACCCCCCAATTCCAACCCCTAATGCTGAACGCCAAGCAGGGAGGCAACGGGTACCAATGTTTGTCTAAGGTATGACTCGTCTGAGGCTTGAACCACAACCTCCCAGTCTCGAAGCGGGCGCCATACCCCCAAGGCCACCGAGCTGCTAAATACAACTATGAAAATATGCACTATTGCACGAAACTCTGAAAATATCTTGTTACTTATTTGTTTTTGTTGTTGCTGGTAAATGTGTTTGCAATTCCTTTTACTGCGCTATTGTTACAATTCACCGTTCGCTCTCAATTACAAATATTACAACTTGGGCCAGTTTCTAAGCATTACATTGTAAATGTTATTTTCTGCCTCTTATTCCGATAGTCTTTTTGTTGTTGTTTTTTTTTTTTGTGGTATTCTTGATCACATGTTCACCCTGGAGCGCCATGTCCAATCCCCTTGCATACAATGTTTCACAACGTTGATATTAATGCCAATAAAGACAATTTGATTCAAACTTACACAAGCTCAAGGAAAAACTCAAACTTCAACATGGGAAAAATGAAGGACTCTTGTTAAGGGGCTACATATCAGATCATCCCCATTCCAGGATAACCAGACTGTAATGGATGTTGCAAGGGCATCAACAGGCAATACACAGACATCATCAACATGAAATATAAGTATAGGCAAACACAGCTTTCTGTTCCAGACTTTATTAGTCCTTATTTGGCATTTTTCAGTCGCGTTTTGGTTAAATTTCACTATTACCGTAGGTTGTTTTTTGTTGTTATTTTTAGGTGGGGGTTTTTATGGTCTTTTTTTCTCGTTTGATGGTCATTTTCCACTCGTTTGTCTTTCATTTCCATCCTTTTGAGTAAAATGTACTTTTTTAGGTTTTTTTGATACTGTTATTTACTTTTCAGCACTTTATGCTTTTCAGTACATTTTTTAACACATTTTAATAGCTTTTGTATTTTTTCCATACTACTCAGTTATTTGTGCATTTTTCAGATTCGTATATTTTAGGTTTTCTTTTTTGGTACTTTTTGTTTTTTTGTCATTTTACCTGTACATTTTTTTAGTCGTTTCAGTAGGCTTTTGGGGGGAAGGGTGTTTTTAAATAATTTGTAGCTTATAGTGGGGAAAATTTTGGTAAGAGGGGCTGAAAAAGCATATTAATCAAAACCGTAAATTGTCAACGACTTAGGGCGGTGACTCTTGTCTATTGAATAGTGAAACATAACTTGAATCAAAGGGTAAGACGTGTGTTTAAAAGAACCGCAGGGCTTTACACAAATGCCCGCTAGCTCCATGCTAACATACTATAAAAACACGGGCAGCACGGCAGAGCAGTGGTTAGCGCATGTGTGGCACAGTTCTGAAGTCATGAGATCAAACCTTCCTATGTGGAGTATGCATGTTCTCCCCATGCATGTGTACGTTTCCTCCGGGCACTCCGGCTTCCTCCCACATTCCGAAAGGTTAATTGGCCGGTCCAAATTGTCCCTAGGTGTGAATGAGCAAGTGGTTGTCTGGCTTTGTGTGCCCTGCGACTGGTTGGCAACCTGCCCAAAGATGGCTTGGATGGGCTCCAGCACCCCCACGACCCTACTGAGGATATGCACTGCAGAAAATGGATGGATGGACAATAATAAGATTACAGACTGGATTTGCTCGTATTGCTATTAAGGGTTGGTATTGGGGGGTTTGGTCACCTAATGACTCCCAACACAGCAGTTGGGTCTAAAATGGCGGCGCCCTGTTTGGCTGCGGCTGCATCGGCTCACTACAGTTAAACTGTACGGGTCAGGTGTATCGACATTTCGTTTTGTGTGCATGGTGACAAAGAATGACAATAAAAGTAAATTCTATTCTTCTTCTATTCTATTCTATTCTTCTATCAAACGTATGTAGACCAACAAAGCCTCTGAGAAAGACGACCGATGTACCAGTGTTTTACAGAGTCAGACTTGAATCACATTTTTTGTGTCCTTCTACCTGACCATTAAGCGTGAAATGAAACAACCGTCTCTATCGACAGTTATCCGGGTTTCTTTATATCATCTTTCATTGGCTTCTATAGATAAGACATCAGATGAAGTAGGGAAGCGGGGATCGTAAAAGATCAGAATTGTCGCCCTGGAATGGGAAGCCTACTTGCATGTTTGTTTTTGCCCATCGGTGGTCTCAACAGCACGCCGCTTCAGGCCGATATGTAAGCCGTTCGAGACGGGAAGTCAAGCGCTTCTTTCAATTACTCTCTTATTGGCTTAGATCTCCCCACGGATACGCCGAGGCTCAGTGGCGCAAATGTATCTTTGGTTCTATGTCACCCACTGTGCTGCTGCTGCTTGACAAACTAGTGTTTGGGTATCCACCTTATTATAACATAACTATCAGTTCAGATCAGACATGGGGACTTGAGACTTAGTGACTTGGACTCGAGTCGACTCGAGTCGCTGTTTTTATGACTTGTGACTTGACTTGGACTTGGCAATCTAAGACTCGGGACTTGACTTGTGACTTGACTTGCCCAAGAAAAAAATACTTGGGACTTACTTGGGACTTGAAGGTGAAGACTTGAGACTTACTTGAGACTTGCACATGTGTGACTTGGTCCCATGTCTGGTTCAGATTCCTGCACACTAGAGGTAAGATCGAGCCTAAAAATTCAGGCCGACCCTACCTGAGTCAGACCCTAACCCAACAGATTAACTTGATTTGATAAAGGAGCCCGAAAAAAAACAAAAGCTTTAATTTGCCGCCAAAGTAAACACGAAGCTTTACTCAGACTGTGCATACTTCAGCGCTGGCTGAACTGTGCATTTCAACTGAACTGCGCAGCTTGGGGTTTACTAAGGTCAGAGTCCCTAAAAAAAGAGTGCACTGCGCCTAAATTAACAGTTTGCCACCGAAGTGCGCATCTCAGTGACCTGCAGCGAACAAAAGTAAAACCGAACAAAATGGCGCAGAAAAGAAAATTTAATCCTACAGATTAAAAGCTGCAAATTTTGAAAATTTTGGCTAAAAATCAGAAAAGAAGTTTGTAAAGATTGCAAGCTTTTGGCAAGAAGCAGAAATGACGTCTGACGTGAGGGTGGTGGGAAGAGGAAGCCGCGCGCCTTTTACCCTAACACAGAGGAGGAACGTTTTTTTGGCTATAGTGATTTTGAGTTAAACTGATAGTTTGGTAAGCATTTTCTTCATCCAAATAATTACTTGAGTAGAAGTAAGTACATGCTGTGTAAATCCTCCACGAAAGGGGATTTATTTATTTTTTAATTATTAAATAAAAATAAAAAGTTGGCGAGACAGAAGCCTGACCAGCCTGACTTAATGCTTGACATTGTAAGTCCGAACCTGGCCTCAATTTCAGGCCCAGGCCCAAGATCATACCTCTACAGTATACACTATACAAAACCCGGATCGGCAACTGAAAATTCTGGAATAGCCATAACAGACAAAACAATGTCGATTGTCGCTAACAGATAAAGGTTTATACAAGCTATTTGAAAATCAAATCAAAAAGGGAATGTATACGTAAAAGTTAATCATTTATAACTTAACATTTTTACTGCTTTGAAAAACGGTAAGCATGCTTTTTCCGTATTTCCTCCAACAGCGGAGGTAAAAATCCAGCCCAACCCAGCCCAGGCCTAGGGGTAATAATTTCTTACCCAGCCCTTGCCTGACCAATTAACTTGATATGCAGGACCCAGCCTAAAAAAAACCTTGATTTCACGTTTTATTTGTAAGGACCCGGGGGGATGAGGGGTGATATAACAAATCTAAGCCTTTATTTGATAACAAAGTCTATGTTAAACAAGACTGTACAAACATCTACATCTTTTATATTTCTGTGTTTGCAGAGAGGAAGACCGAAAAAGAACTGGGCCCACAACATTAAGGAATGGACTGGTGCTAACTTTGCTACAACCTGTAAACAGGCATGGAACGGTCAGTAGAGAAAGCTGGACAGAGTCGTGTCCTCAGATGTGCCCCGACGACACTGGTTGCAAAAAAAGTCTTGACCCCGAATAACGACGTAATTCTTCCGGCCAGGATTTCTGATTTTGAAGCGGGAAGAAAACAAATAAAATGGAAACACTGACAATTTTCTCGAATTATCCCTCAATTATGTGCACCGCTTAACCTCAGTAGGGTCGTCAAGTCAAGGCAAGTCATGTTTATTTGTATAGCCTTAATCACAAAGAGTCTCAAAGGGCTGCACAGACCACAGATTATTGCAAACTACAGACTATTATTACACCATCCCCTTATCTAAAACCTACATGAGGGCAAATAATACACAGATACTGTCAACATAGAATATAGGTTATTCATATGCTATAGAATAGAAGTGTGTTTTTAAGCTTAGATTTAAACATTTCCACTGAGGTTGGAAATCGAATCTCAGGGGTAAGAGCTTTCCACAGCACCGGGGCCCGAATGGAGAACGCTCTCAAACCTGCGGATCTCTTCTTGGCTCTTGGGACCACTAATACACAAGCATGTTCAGAGCGAAAGCTCCGGACCGGAACATAGGGAGAAATTAAATCTGAAAGATATGAGGGTGCAAGTCCATGCATGATTTTATATACTACCAACAGAATCTTAAAATCACATCTTAAGATAACAGGGAGTCAATGCAGGTTAGCTAAAATCAGGGTTATGTGATCAAACTTTCTTGTCTTAGTTAAAAGCCTGGCATTTTGTACCAGCTGAAGGCTCTTGATTTTGGACTTCGGGAGACCGAAAAGTAGTGAATTACAGTAATTGAGACGGGAGATAACAAACACATGAATTGTAATTACCGCATCCGACTGAGACAGTCGTGGGGTGCTGGAGCCCATCCCAGCTATCTTCAGATATTTGGGACACCCTGAACTGGGTCCCAGCCAGTTGCAGGGCACAAAGTGACATACAAAATACAGACATAGAACATACATGCAACTCACCCACTCATTTACTCATTGGACTGGCCAATTAACCTGAGATTTTGGAATGTGGGAGGAAACCAGGAGTGCTATGGGGAAACCCACACAAGCACAGGGAGAACATGCAATTTACGCACAGGAAGGCTAGTTGTTGATTCAAACCCATGACCTCAGAACTGTACCACGGATACGCTAACCACTCAGCCATAGGATTTTTCAATTAAAAACATTTTAAAACTGTAGTTGTACAGCTTTGACTCCATCTTCAGCGAGCAGCACGTTTCTGAACCGCTTTTGACATTCTGGTTGCACTTTTACCCGTCAGTCGTCCACCCTCACGACCGGGTAGCCTCGAAGCTTTCTACCCGTTGAAACTTTCCACCTCTTTCCCCCGGTGGGATTTGCCACAGTTGTTTGTAAGTGGGATGGAAGTGTGTGTGACGGGTGTGCAGCTGCAAAGCAGCCCAGTGTGAAGGTCAGGCTGCAGCTCTTCTGCCAGCAGGAGATGTCACACCAGGACGACCCGTGGCAGCCATGCACAAAATTGCCTCAACAGATCACAGACCGCCGCCCATCTGCCGTGACGCCAGATTTCAGGTCGGAGGCGGCTGACTTCGGTTGTCGGACCCGTAACCCGCTGCCGCAATCGGCGCTTCTGACCACTTTGAAGTAGTTCAACTCCCAAAGTGTGGTCAAGCGGTGGTTTTGTTTTTGCGGGGTAACATCTTAAAATATTCTCAAAATATAGTGTGTTTTGTTGAGAAAAAGAACTTAGTCTATGAGCGCGTGTTTGGTTGGAGCAGGATTCAATCTCTGGTAACATTGGCTTTTGTCTCATCATCACACTCATCATATGTAGTCACGATACCAGAGACTAATGTTAATTGTGTTGTGTATTTCATATGTTAACATTACATATATATATATATATATATATATATATATATATATATATATATATAGGGTTGGGTAGGGTTACTTTAACTTGATTACTTTCACTTACTTTTGGATTACTCCAATACCAAATATGCTAATAAAATTGTGACTCACAACACGTGGTAAGCTTTTTCTCCTGGCTTTGATCTCTTTGATCTCCGGCAAAACTAACATAAAATGCAACAGAAACAAAATGAAAATAAATCCAAACAGCTTGCCAACATCATTTTTGCCGTTCCATGTATTCCATTACTCCCCAAGCCTGCACAAAATTTAGTAATTTTATTCCTATTTAGTTTATTTTGTCTTTTATTAGCATATATGGTATTGGGGTAATCCAAAAGTAATTGAAAGTAACCAAGTTAAAGTAACCCTACCCAACTCTGTGTGTGTGTATATATATATATATATATATATATATATATATATATATATATATATAAATAGAATTTAATGTAATTGTGACATGCAAAACACACAAATGGTAAATGGTCTGCATTTATATAGCGCTTTTCAAGTCATTGAAGACCCCCAAAGTGCTTTAAAATGTACTTCACGTTTACCCATTCACACACACGCTTGCACACCGATAACAGCAACCTGCTTAACAGGGGCATTAGGAGTTCAGTGTCACCTAGAGTTGTGACTCTTCAGAAAGAGTGTCTCTTTACACTTCATACAAGCAACATCCCCATCCATTTTGAATAATACACATGGCTACATGGCGGTTCAGTCTTCATTTAATGTAGTATGAATTTGTGAGGTAAAAGGAAATGAAAACGCAGGGTGCCAAACAATGTATGCGAAATATGTGCATCAAAGTAGAAGAGTCCTGAGACAACCAAAGTAACATGTGTCTCTGGTACCATGACAAAAACTAGCGTGACAAGATAACATCCTCTGCCATTTCACAAGTCATCTATACCAGTTCTAGGAAAACTAAACTGAACGTAGACCTGTAAAGACTGAGCATGGCACAACAAAGTTTATATTCCGTGGACTTCGTTTTTATTAAGTGTTATTTGGTTATTAGTAATGCATAAATGGTGTTTATGTTTATTTTCTGAATCTCAAGGACCTCAGAGGGTTTTTTGTTTGTGGCTTTCTGGAAAACAATACATTTTTACAAATAGGCAATCGTTACCCTGGCCCCTCCTCAGATTAGTGAAAAATTGTTTTCCTCGCAGGTCGTAGTGTGGGGACCGCTGATTTTTACTTACTGCTTTGTATCTCGCAACATTTTCCTTTATAGTTTTTGTCAACTCCTATAAATTTCAAGCAAAAAGCACTGGTTTAAGTGAGTGCCTTGGATCCAATGGTTCTATTCCTCTATTCATATATCCATTCTTTTATCGGGGTGATATAGTCAATCTCAGAAGGAAATGCCTGATGGGACAGCTGACAAGGTCAATTAAATAATTGTATTAACTGTTATTTTATGATATTATTAATATATTTATTACTATTTTCTTTTATAGATCTTCACTGTTTTGTGTACTGTTACCCAATGCTAAATCTATTGCACCCTGGTCATCCTGGAAGGGGATTACTACTTACGGTTTATATAAGTATGTTTAAGGCTTGTAAAAGTAACTTGTATTGTTTTGTAATAAAGAATTATTTCATTAAAAAATATGTTCAATAAAGATAAAGTTTAACTTACTTTTGGAAGATGAGCTTCAAGAGTTGGGTGACTTCCTCCTTCGAGGTAGAAAGTGTCAGAAAAAAAGGAATCCAACTATTTTCTCAACCACATCAAGCTTTCTTATTCCACTTTCATTTAAAATAAAACGTCTCGCCTCTTTTACACTTTACACCAACCGTATTGAATGGACGCACGAGATATTAAACAATAAAATTGTAAAAGTTCTTAACACGCTGGAGATCCAGTATAGAATTTTTACACTAGAACAGGGGTCGGGAACCTTTTTGACTCAGAGAGCCATAAAAGCACAATTTTTGGAAATGTGTTTCAGTGAGAGCCATATAATATGTTTTAAGACTGAATTCAATTAAATGTGAGCATAACAAGCGTCTTAATTTATTATTTTAAATAATGATGTTATAATCCTCACCATTAATGCGTCTTCTGGTGCTGCATGGATTTGCTGATGGTTTTGTAGTCTGGTTGGTACTTGGTGTGTTTAAGCTTCATGCAGGCATTGAGGCCCTCATCCGTTAAACGTGATCGTAGGTTGGACTTGATGTTTTTGAGATGTGAAAATGACTGCTCACATGAATACGTCGATCCAAATATTGTCAATACACTAATACTCACACGCCTCGGTGTGTGGTATGTGACTGGAAGCGCGTTCCAAGCTTTGAGAATCAGCTCGTCTTTGGGTTGAAGTTTGTCCATTTCTGTCCTCATGTGCTTGCTCGCCAACACCGCTTTCTGTCGTGCAATTCTTTCCAATTCTTCATTCAGTGATTTGAACTTGCTCATCCTCATCTCTGAGGCCTTCAGGTCAGCCACTTCTGCTTCAAAATCTACCAGGGAGACATCAAGAATGCAACTCAGGTTGGCTGTGTTCAGTGAACACTCGTTTGGATGGGTGGTGAACTTAATAAGACCACAGTGCTCACAAAATTCTCCAAAGCGCGCTTTGAACGACTGGAGGAGACCGGATGTGAAGCCAGCTAGATGGTGGAGATGTTTTGAGTGGGCTCACTTGTTGTGTATGCCTCTGTAAACTCTGTTTTTCGAAATGTAGTAAGCGACCAAAATCCTTGATGAAGAGCTCCAGCTTGTTTTCAAAAGCAAACACAGCGTGTTGAAGGAATAACACTGTATTTCCAACGCCTTGCACTTTAACATTGAGCTGGTTTAGATGTTCGGTAATATCCACGAGATAATAAAACTTGAGGAGCCGCTCAGTTTTCGTTACCTCAGGATGCTCGTTGCCTTTCATTTCAAGAAAAATCCGTATTTCGTTGAGGCAAGCCGTAAAACGGCTGAGCACCTTTCCTCTTGACAACCAGCGCACATTGCTGTGCAAAAGCAGACCGTGCAAAGGAGGCATGGCGTGTGTTGAAGTGCCGCTTAACATTCGACTGTTTCATCGATGCAATTTTGTCATTGCAAATTAGGCATACCTCTTCTTCGGTGTATTCGTCCTGAAAATGTACGATATTCATCATCTTTTTTTCGTTTCGCCATCTTCTCCGTCGGAGAGTTAGCTTTGAGCTAATGACCAACGGTCAAGTGCCAATGGACGCAAAAGGGGGCGTGTACCTGTGCCCCCAGTAACGGCCAACATAGGGTATTATCATCCAATTAAAATAGACAATCGCTCGTGCAACTGCAACTCTGCACAAGACATGATCAATAGAAAATCGATGGATGCATTTAAACAAATGATAATTTTTTTAAACCCAAATCTGCGAGCCAGATTTGCGAGCCAGATGTTATCATCGAAAGAGCCACATCTGGCTCGCGAGCCATAGGTTCCCGACCCCTGCACTAGAACTAGGAAGAGGAAGCCGGATTACTTTTTCGGGGTAGATGCTCTGTGAGCGCTCACAGCGCCACACGCGGCAGGAGGAAGCACTACAGTAATTTCCTGTACTCGGAAAAAGGTGAACAATACAAAATCTAACTGCAATGTTTGGATATTTTTCGACATGATTTGACATCCCCCCAAAAATGTTCGTATCTACCGTTTTTTTGTAACTTGTAAGAAGGGGAGCGTCTGTACTTTACGTATTATATGCTCAATTTAGGTGTTTATACCAAAAATAAATGTTGAATATAGTTTTATTATTATTTTTTCATTCGTTCTAGAAAAGACTTCAAAGTAATTGTCATGGTGAGATTAATTTTTATCTTGCAGCAGATAGACTCCCCAGACAGATTTAGTTTTACTTTCAAATCGATTTAATTTTGAATCATTATGCTCTCCAAACCAAATCAAATTGTTTTTTGTAGGTATATATTTTAAAAAATGTGCTTTGGCATTGACATTTTTGCATTTCTTTCATGAAAAAAGTTGTGAAAGGTTGGTCTAGCCATGTGTTCACCCGCATCATATGCAAAAGCAATCAATATGAAGTTCGGACAAGTGTCCTTTTTGAATCCTAGCAAAATTGACTCTTTTGCATCCAGCCTGAGCTTATTCAAGTCACTACAGGAACTGTAGGATAATTGATTGCTTGTAATCAGGCTGCCTAGAACATGCATTATTTTCTCTGCACTGCTCGGTAAGGGGGAGGCCGTATGCACAGGAAGTGTGCCACTCTCAGCGTGCCGCCATTTCTATTTCTGTGTCTGCCGCTTGCGGCTGATCTTACCGGAGAAGTCAATCTTCCTCACAAAGAGTGAGGCAGTCCTTTTCCCCGAGGGACATCGTTTATTCATATTGTTATTTGTTCCCTCCGAATGTTTGTGGTGCATTACAACCCCCATCTTGTAAAAATCGAATCGAGGCATCATTCTGTCACTGTAGTGTTTGCTCTTTGCACTTTGGCCAAAGGTGGCGAATAACGTTTAGGGGGAGAAATAAGAATAAATGATAAAATATCCATTCATCCATCCATTATCTGAACCGCTTATCCTCAGGGTCGCAGAAGTGCTGGAGCCCATCCCAGCTATCTTCGGGCAGTGGGCAGGGGACACCCTGAACTGGTTGCCAGCCGGTCGCAGGGTACACAGAGACGGACAACTCAATTGCTTATTCACACCTAGAGATGATTCGAACTGGCCAATAAACCTAACATGCATGTTTTTGGAATGTGGGAGGAAACCGGAGCGCCCGGAGTAAACCCACACAAGCACGGGGAGAACATACAAACACTACACAGGAAGGTTTGATCTCATCACCTCAGAACTGTGCCGCGGACACGCTAGCCACTCATCCGCCGTGCTGCCGGCAAGAAATCATATACATTAGAAAAACCTGATAAGAGTAGAAATGCATGTAATATTTATGGGGGGTGGTTACTATACGAGGTTTTATGGTCTTCCAACACGACAACGACTGGAAGAACAAAGCCAGGAAAACCAAGGAGTGGTTCCATAAGAAGCATATCAAGGTTCTAGCATGGCCCAGCGAGTCTCCAGACCTGAACCCAATTGAAAATCTTTGGAGGGAGCTCAAACTCAGCGACAGCCAGAAACCTGGCTGATCTAGAGATCTGTGGGGAGGAGTGGGCCAAGTTTCCTGCAGTGTGTGCAAACTTGGTGAAAAACTACAGGAAACGTTTGACCTCTGTAATCGCAAGCAAAGGCTACTGTACCAAGTATTAACATTCATTTTCTCAGGTGTTCAAATACTGATTTGCAGCTACATCACACAAATAAATCTTTTAAAAAAAAACGTGCATTTTTACTTTTAGTTTATCTCTCTCACAGTGGACATGCACTTACGATGAAAATTCCAGACCCCTCCATGATTTCTAAGTGGGAGAAATGGCAAAATAGCAGGGTGTTCAAATACATTTTTTCTTCACTGTTATATATATATATGTGATATCTATGCTTTTTTGAACAGGTTGACAATATCTTACTTTGGTAAGAAAACATGGTGTCATTTACCCAATCAATGAACAGGTAAACTCGTAGTTTTTATTGTAATTAACCAGCAATTTAAAACTGTCACCTTCCGTATATCCCATGTATTGAAAACTTTTGTTTGCTCTTTCAAAAAGTTTTTTAAGCTGAAATGAAATGTCGAATTATCAACAGATAAAACTGGAGACAAATGTTCGTAAGATAAGGTAAATGTCATTGAATATGTATTTATGTATTGTTTTTAAATTATCTTTAAGATGACATCTATCTATTTTGTTGTTAGATATTATCAAATAAATTCTCCCAAAAAATATGATACCCCAGTACGACATGTTTTTTTGCTTCTTAATAATGCATGTTTTGCCTGGGGCGATTTATAATCCGGAAAATATTTAAAACCAAAAAGTACATTGGGGGTTGATGGCAGTGAACGAGACGCCTTTTATTTATGTGAGTTAAAGCACAGTTGGGTAATTTTGCTATCTTCAGAGAGGACTAGATGAATGAAGCTGAGCACCTGGTAGTGGAGTTGATGGAAAAACCATTTAAGGAAGAAATAAATCTGTCTGGTTTACAAAATAAGGCATTTTTGAAGCTGATACCTTACCAAATTATGGTTGATAATACAGAGTGGAGTGTGGGACAGCGATAAGTTATTCCCCGTGAGAGCTTGACCAGAGCTGGCTGAGCTTATCCGGCCTGGCTGCTTCCAGCCCAGCGCTTGGTTTTCTTTTATGCTTTTACCTTTCCCCTCCTAACTGGATCTGAAATAAAAGCCCTAATCATTATTTTGTTCTCTTAATTTCCTTGCAAAGTGATTATGGAACAGTCCTTTTCATAATTGAGCAGACGCTGCCTAGTTCAACAAAGCACACAGCCCCAAGCTAAACTGCTTTGCATTCAAATTTAAAAGCGTAAATTTGACACAGTATAATTAATGCACCCAAGATTTTTTTTCAAATCCAGTTGTGTGATTGGCCAAGAAAGAAATAATTCCCTGAGATGTTTAATTTTGAGCTTATTAGCAGCAAATCAGATTAAACTGACTTCCCACCCCCTGGCCAGTTGTTTGGATCCATGAAGCATTTATAATTCAAAGCTAGTATGGACTGTACTTGAAACAAACCTTTTCCTACTCTCACTAGTTTCATGCCACACTAACAAAATACTGCAGTGACGAGCGTAAAGTCTCTTTTTGATGACTTTTCTCACTATGTTACAGGCTGTCATGCACTTTCCAGACAAATTTCAGCATGTTACCTATTGTTCTCTTTTATTGATTCCCTAAGTTTGTGTGCTGTTACTCAATTCTAAGTCTAATACACCCCGGTCATCCTGGAAGGGGGATTACCACTCGTGAGGCCCCTTCTCAAGGTTTTGTTTTTCCTCATGCAGAGGTTTTGAGTTTTTCCTTGCCCGCATATTGGTTTAAGATCAGGCAATGGTGTAATTGTAATCCTGTGCAGTCCTTTGAGACATTTTTAAATAAATGTGACTTCACTTAATATGTCAGTGGGCAGCTCATTTTTATCATTTAAGAAAATATATTTAAACCAAAGTTTTACCGAAAAATGGCTCATATATCAGATTTTGTTTGCTTATTTTGAATATTTGATTTCACAAGAAAGGGTTCCAAATATGGAGAAATGAGAATTAGATAATTTTGATTATTTGAATTTTAGGGTTTCTTTATTACCAGGAAAACTAATTTGTACAATTGATACATATATTAAAAATATGTGGGAGAAACAATACAATGGGGAAGGTTCTTTTTGCTGAGTATTCCCTTCACCGCGATCAACAAAATAGAGTGAACCCCTGAGTGAAACTGTCAAACGTGTTATTGGGTTTATTTTTGTGGTCACCATTCTTTTGGACATGGATTTACTAGAAAATAAATATCATAAATATTACATTACTGCTTTCAGTTTTGCACTGACTTGACTCTGAAACAGAGTTGCTTTTTTTCCACTGCTAGAAAAATAAAATAAAAAATGGAACACACTTTTGAAGCTGCCAAAATAACCCCAAAAAGACCACCCTATTTTCTTTCGAAGCTATTGTTGGGATGTCAACATCTTGTAGTCGTCATCCCATCAAGATGTTTTCCTGCCTATTAAATCCAAACGACTCGCAATTTAGGTATTTTCTTTTCCTATAATAATACCGGCTGTTTTGCCGCAGTCCGCACAGAAATTGTACAAACAAAATCTTGCTGGAGTGTGGAAGCCCACCATTGGAAAATTCACCCAGAACCTTTTTCTTCCGTGTGACTGCTTTCCTCTGAGCCTTTTAAACACTTCAATTAAATACGATCTGCCTGCTAATTATTATAATTGATAAATTATAACTTGATTATGCCACATTATGGCTTGCCTGACAAAGCATTTGATGGAAACGGTCCACTGCCTCCCCCTCGTTCTCCCAACATGCTCTACTAGTTGTCTACTTAAATCAGAGGAAAGCTTCTGATTTCATTTTAATAATTAATGTGTGTGTGTATGTATCTGCGGAGGGCGGGGGTTACTTCATCTCTGTAATTACAAAATTAATCACACATTTCTTTCAACAGGAAACTGCGGAAATAGTGGTCGGTGATTTGTTTGGTAATGTTTCGAAAAAGTGCTGTCGAAAGCAATCCAAAGTCGAGTCAACTTTTCGAGTCGCATCTATTTGTATAGCCCTTAATCACAAAATGTCTTAGAGGACTACCTCAGCCACAATTACACCATCCCCTGCCCCAAGCGGGCAAGGTAAAACTCAAAATCCTCAGCATGAGGAAGAAAACAAAACCTTGAGAAGGGGCCAGACAAGAGTTAATGCCCCTTCCAGGATGACCAGGCTGCAATAGATGTTGCATTTAGTAACTCTACACAAAACATAGACAACATCAACAATAAATATAGGTAATATGTAAAATCCAGAGTCTAAGACCGCAAACAGCGCAGCTTCCCATCTTAGCCAGCTGGTCAATGCAGATAATGACAGGATTCTGATTCAGGTGCTGGTACGCTGACTCATCCAGGTCCGTCGCTTTCCCGGCAACAGAAGGACAGGAAAAGGAAGGTATGAGGTCTGCATCAAGCATAATCTATAGAATAGAAGTGTGTCTTGAGTCTAGATTTAAACACTTCCACTAGGCTGTGGATCTTATCTCAGGGGCCAGTGCATCCAACACCACCAGGGCCTAAATATAGAACACTCTCAAGCATGCAGATTTCTTCTTGGCTCTTGAAGTCACAAGTAGACCAGCATCTTTTAAACAGAAGCTCAGAGTATGAGCATTAGGAGAATGGAATCAGAAAGCTATGAGGGGTCAAGTCCATGAAAACCTGTGTAAGTTAGAAACAGAACCTTCATGTTAAATCTTAAATGGACAGGAATCCAGTGCAAGTTAGCTAAAATTGAAGCAATATGATCAAACTTTCTCTTCCTAGTCAAAAATTTCGCTTCCACATTTTGAACCAGCTGCAAACATTTGATGCTAGACATCAGGGGACCAGAGAACAATCAGGGTTGGGTAGGGTTACTTTAACTTGATTACTTTTGGATTACTCCAATACCACATATGCTAATAAAAGACAAAATAAACTAAATATGAATAAAATTATGACCCACAACACGTGGTAAGCTTTCTCTCCTGGCTTTGATCTCCGGCAAAACTAACATCAAATGCGACAGAAACAAAATGAAAATAAATCCTAACAGCTTGCCAACATCATTTTGCCGTTCCATGTATTCCGTTACTCCCCAAGCCTGCACAAAATTTAGTAATTTTATTCATATTTAGTTTATTTTGTCTTTTATTAGCATATTTTGTATTGGAGTAATCCAAAAGTAATTGAAAGTAATCAAGTTAAAGTAACCCTACCCAACCCTGAGAACAATACATTACATTAATCAAGCTGAGAAGTAATAAACACATGAATTATAATATCAGCATCTGATTTCGACAGTATTTGGCGAAATTTTCGCATTATTACAAAGGTGGAAATAAGCTAGTCCAGTAATATTGTTCACAAGTAACTGAAATGAGGAATTGGGATCAAATATAACACCTAGATTTTGAACAAGTTACATTTGTCAAGGTTCGAGCTGTGTTTGAGAACAGGTCATGACAATGAGCTGGACCAACAATCAACATCTGTTTTTTTTCTGGGTTAAGGTGCAAATAATTAAGTGACATCTATCTTTTTATCTCTATATTTCCACAATTTAACGGGGCGGTTGCTTCCAGTGGCAGATACAGTTCAGTATCATCTGCTTGGCAAAGGAAAGTGACAATCAGGAGGATCTGTGTTCATTTTATATTCACCGCAAACAATTTACCCTCGCAATCAAATAAGCAGCGATCATTTTCCCTCGATGCTTGCCTTTCTCGCAGTGACCTTCAACCTGTAAACATAACCCCGCCGCATGACCCCTGCTGCCGGCAAAACGACGTGGGCGGCCAAAACGCTCTCGCGATCGGCCGAAACATCAGCGAAAGGGAGCCGGGGAACGAAGCGGTCGGCAGGTTAGGAACCCTCCGAGACCTCATTAACGAGCGAGCTTTTACCGCTTTGTGGCACGATCCCACGGCCCCTCGGGGGCGAGGATGGGGCCACCCTATGACAACCCCCCCACAGGTCTCCTTTTCACCTCGGTCAATATGACACATTTTACCTTGTGTGTTGTCAACAGGAGTCCAGTTGTGTGCTGCATTTATTAAAACGGGAATGACTTGAATGGTTTGGATACAATTAGTCTTGAGAGTGCCTGCAATTTGGGTGGACCAAAATGCAGGGACGCAGAAACAGAGCCATTTGTCCTCAAAAAAAGTGATTTCCTATTAAAAAAAAAAGCATGGAACAAAGTAACCAACAAAAACAAACCTACCCCCCAAAAAAAAGTTGCCACAAAACATGTAACAGAAAATCCAAACCAGAAATAAGAACCAAAAAAACAAACCTGGCATGACAATGGCAATAAAATAGGGTGTTTCCAATAAAATTTTGTGAGACCCCGGGGTCGGGGGAATGAATTTAAATTCAAACCCATTGATCTTGTGCATTTTAAGAGCAAAACCGTGAAGCTAGAAACATGATGAATATGACCTCTAAACTATTAAATCAGGGAAGCATTTGTTTTTTATTCAATCTTTTTTTTAGTTTTTGTTTTTTTCCCTGGGAAGGAGTGAACCTGCGATAACTGATGCGCGAATTAGCAAGGGATCCCTGTATCAAATCATGTCTTGATATGAGCTCATGCAAGATGAACGATAACAAATGTAAACCACAGATATACCTGTATTTTTGGATTGGCAAAATACATTCACAACATGTATCAATAGTGATAATGCATCGTATTTCGGAGCGCCTTTCAGGACTCCAAGGTTGCTGTATATATAAGTAGTACACAACAATAACACCAGCTCGGTGGCCTTGGGGGTATGGCGCCCGCCCCGAGACTGGGAGGTTGAGGTTCAAGCCTCGGCCGAGTCATACCTAAGACTTAAACATTGGTACCCGTTCCCTCACTGCTTGGCGTTCAGCATTAGGGGTTGGAATTGGGGGGTTTGGTCTCCTAATGACTCCCAACACCTCAGTTGGGTTGAGCGAGGGGGCAGGGAATCCCCTCATCTGAACCAATCTCCCAAAAAGAGTCAGTAATGACTCGAGCCACCTCCCTCTAGGGGGATATGGCTGTGGTATATATATATATATATATATATATATATATATAATAACACAACAGTAAAATGAGGAATTATTCAAACAAGAGTAAAACAAGCAAGTAACAAATGGCAAATAAAACACATTAGAGTTAAAAGGCGCGGTGTGTGAGGCAGATGGTCATGAAAAGGCAAGTCTGAAGAGATGAGTTTTGAGTCCGGATTTTAAGGTGGACAGGGTTGCAGAATTTCGGAGGTCAGGCGGCAATGAGTTCCAGAGCTGGGGGACAGAGATGCTGAAAGCTCTGGTCCCCATGGAGCTGAGGCAGGCAGGGGGTATAGTGAGATGGAGGGAGGAAGAAAGATAATTTGAGGGTGCGGGATGGCATGGCAGTGTTAAGGAGGTCGGAAAGGTAATGAGGGGAAAGGTTATGAATGGCCATTTTGGTGTAGAGCAGGATGGTACAGAAGAAATTAAAAAACTGGCTTTGAAAGTCCTTTGAAAGTGCAGTAGCTCAGGAGGTAGAGCGATCGTTTTAGGATTAAGGGATCCCAGTTTGAATCCCGGCTTGTCCGTGTTAGGATTAAGGGATCCCAGTTCGAATCCCGGCTTGTCCGTGTTACATGTCGAAGTGTCCTTGGGTAAGACACTGAACCCTCCAATACCCCCAATAAGCAGGTTAGCGCCTTACATGGCTGCACAGATCACGGCCGGTATTGGGAAATGTGAAGCACAATGTAAAGCGCTTTGGGAAGCCATTGACTTGAAAAGCGCTATATAAATGCAGATCATTTCATTTTCATTTCAAACATTTTGTCGTGAAAGAGGCGTATTAACGTTGATAATGGCAGTTTTCATATATAAAAATCTGCATGTTTTCCTAATGAACGATCCACTAAAGTTTTTTCTCAACCTGTCTCTTGCTTATTTTGGTGGCAGGAATATTTACCAGGTTAATATTCAGCCGCCGCACAAATGAGCAAAAAAGATAAGATGAAGCGGAAAGGCTTGCAGACAAAAGGGCCCTCGCATCCGACTCGTGCAGATATCGGGCAAGCAACATCAAGACAGAACGGATGAAGGGTGGGAGTGGGAAGAAGACAGCAGAGCTAAAGAGACAAAACAAACCAATAAACAGACGTCTGTCTTTGTGAAGATTGTGCGAGTGATGCTGATGTGCATCAGAGTATTGCCATACGAATCCTCGTGATTTATGTCATGCGTCCCCTCAGACCTTCAGACTTGTATCTCTTTATGCTGATGTTTGGGTTACCCAGGCAATTGTGGGAATTGAAACCACTCGCTTATTGTTTTGGAGTCAAGCAGTTGAATATAGCATAATCGATAACCACAATGTTTGTTTTTCAAACCCTTACGGATGATTGATTTAGGCTTACATGTTGTCTTTATAGCGGGAGTGAGGAAAAAGTAGTCTTTGTTTTACTTTCAGGATTAAAATTATTCAGTGGATGGTGGCAACAAACTCAAACACGCGTGTTTAGAATAAAATACTACTTACAACTGATTACAACATGGTGTATATTTACAATATTCAGGGTTTATACGGATGCTGAAAATCCTTGAATTTTAATGTTGTGTTTTCAAAATTTGAAATGTGTTGGAATTTTGAGTGAAGTGCTTGTAAATGCTTGAAATTGTTGTCATGTTTCATGGCAGTTTCACTCGATAGACCAAGCATTAGATATAGTAAAATAAAACAAGTCTGCTTGGGTGGCTTCACTTTGCCATTGCATTTCTTCTTCTCGCGTAAATAACGACCGGCATCAGTTTGTATGTCATGTGAAGCGGCGTCGTCCCCCTACGCATCAGGCCCAAGAAGACAGGTGAAAAGCTGCCAGGAGGATTTCGTTTTAATGAGCAATCATGGAAATGTATCATGGGCCATGTAAAAAATGACCGTAGCGTTTCCCAGTGGTTAATTTTAACAGGAAGAACTTGCTGCAACTGAAAATGTAAGCTATAAAATACCATGATTTGACCCGTTATGGGAAGAGATTTGTTTAAATGTATTTACACACATATTGTTCAGATCCACAAACCTTCCTGTGTGGAGTTTGCATATTCTTGCGTGGGTTTTCTTCCGGGTATTCCGGTTTCCTCCCACATTCCAAAAAAACATGCATCTCAGGTTAATTGTAGTGTCTGAAACTCAGGACAAAAAGTTAGCGGGCACCAGGGAAGACAACTCTGAAAACTGACCTGCCCAGCCATAAAGTTGCCTGCCCCATTTTTCACAACTTGAAACACAATAAGACGACTAATTGCAAAAAAAAAAAAAACATTGTTGTTAAGTATTAAGGATTGATAATCTGAATATATAACAGAACAACACTATAAAATTAAGCTTATTATATATCTACTTATAACATTCATTGCATGTATATGACATTGCTGTTTTCCATCTGCTATCACTATGTGCCTGTATTTACTCATCTTCATTCATGCAATGTTTGCGTTGCGTCGTCTGTTACAAGCCACGAGAACTCCTCTTTCCACGATACTTTTAATCAGACATGGGACCAAGTCACACATGTGCAAGTCTCAAGTAAGTCTCAAGTCTTCACCTTCAAGTCCCAAGTAAGTCCCAAGTATTTTTTTCTTGGGCAAGTCAAGTCACAAGTCAAGTCCCGAGTCTTAGATTGCCAAGTCCAAGTCAAGTCACAAGTCATAAAAACAGCGACTCGAGTCGACTCGAGTCCAAGTCACTAAGTCTCAAGTCCCCATGTCTGCTTTTAATAGACGTTTACGTTTTGTAGCATCATAAATTTTGTTAGCTTCTTTCGAATATTTCTTCTGGGGCTGAGGTTTTGGCTTGATTCCTAACCACTTATCCATTTTTCTTGTGTTCTCAGTGCGTCTACTTTGGAAAATGCACGACCTCATAACACTAAGTTATTCGATGCAGGCTTCCGATTGGCTGCCGATTATGCAAATTGCCAAACGAACTGAAATTCCGAAATTTCCAAATGGAACAAAGATTTCAAAATCGGAATAAAGCAAATGTTTGATTTGAAAAAAAAAAAAAAAAAAAAAAAGACGAATTTTTGTCGGCCACCCAGGCAGAGACGTTGTGTAAATTGTACGCCCGACATAAAAGATGCACGCCCCGGGCCTCCGGGCTGACGTTTTTTCAGACACTGGTCCAAATTATGAATGACCAAGTGAGTTGTCTGTGTGCCCTGCGAATGGCTGGCAACCAGTTCAGGGTGTCCCCTGCCCACTGCCCGAAGATAACTGGGATGGGCTTGAGCCCCCCCGCGACCCTACTGAGGATAAGCAGTGCAGATAATGGATGGATGGAGGTTCAGATCCACAAATATATTTTCGTTTTACTCAACATCTAAAAATCATCTTCATAAAAGCAAGATTGAAAATTGGACATGTAAATTGCAGATGTTAGTGTGGATACATAAATTGCACCGGATGTATTCTTTTAATGGTCCTAGGTAAAATTGACTTAGAAACTCCATTAATAGTGCTTGAATTTGGCCATAAGAAGGTGTATGAACCCTGATTTAAAGTCACTCATCACATCAATGATCACTCATGATGATTAAAAATCAAATTTCCTGGCAAATGACAATAACCCAACAATGGTGAGCTATTTTCAGAATTGGTCCCGGGTGTTCTTAGACCTACCTGGTGCCTGCGGGCACTACATTGCTGACCCATGCTTTAAACCCATAAAACGTTTAACTACTACCGCAATGTTTGTTCTGCAGACATCAGAATACCCAAAAATGTGCAGATATACAAACCTGTAATATTTATGTGCATCTTATGCAGAACTTAACCGAGAAAGTCAATTTAGTCATGCTCACGGCTCGCTTTACTCTCTGGACTTCATCTGCACCATCACATCCCTGCCGTTTCCAACGATGCTCCAATGAAGCCGGTTTTCAAACACGGCCACCCTGAGGCGCTCCTTCAAAGCCATATCGCGGATGTTCATGGGAAGATTTCTGAAATATTCAGATGAGTTCCAGAGGCTTTGATGCAATAAAAGCGTATTTACCGGAGGGGAGGAAAGGCGTGCAACTCGCATCTTAATACAATGCCCAGAGATGAATTGCGCCGATCCTCTTGGCAGTATATCAAGGTGTCGCTCCGCCTCGGTCTGCTATTGAACGTCGTCCTTGGCCTCAAACGGCATCAAACGTGCCGTAGGGTCTGCTCGGGGAAAGGACAGCAAATCTACCCGCGCACTTTCGATTTTGATGATCATCGAGCTTCTTTCGGTTGTTTTGTTGCGGGAGTGGGGTGGGCGAGCTGGATAAAATTACTTGCAGGATGAATGTGTTCTATTTGCAAGATCACCAGTAAAAGAGATCCTGCAGTTTCCAGACTGTATGCAGCGTTTGAAATAACTTCTGCCCGGACGCCCAGGGCGTGTAACTTTTACGTCGGGCGTACAACTTACTCAACGATTTCTGCCCAGGTGGCCGTCAACTTTTTCTAGAAAAAAAAAAAAAAAAAAAATTCATTTTTATGTTTCGAATTTTTTCAAATCAAACGTTTCCTTTATTCCGATTTCAAAATCTTCGTTCGGTTTGGAAATGTTGATTCGTTAGGCTATTTGCATAGTCAGCAGCCAATCAGAAGCCAGCATCGAATAACTTCCTGCTTACGGACTTTCCTGAGCCTTATAAGGTCGCGCATTTGCATATCATTTTCCAAAGCAGACGAACAGAGAACACAAGAAAAATGGATAAGTGGTTAGGAATCAAGCTGAAACCTCAGCCCCAGAAGAAATATTCGAAAGAAGCTAACAAAATTTATGACGTTGCAAAACGTAAACATACATTAAAAGCACCATAGAAAGAGGAGGTCACGTGGCTTGTAGCAGATGACGCAACGTAAACATTGCATGAATGAAGATGAGTAAATACAGGTACATATTAATGGCAGATCAAAAACAGCGATGTCATATACATGCAATGAATTTTATAAGTAGATTTATAATAAACTTAATTTTAAAACGTTGTTCTGTTATATATTCTGATTATCAATCCTTGATACTGTTTTTTTTTGCAATTAGTCGTCTTTTTGTGTTTCAAGTTGTGAAAAATGGGGCAGGCAACTTTATGGCTGGGCAGGTAACATTTCAGAGGTGTCTGCCCTGGTGTCCGCTAACTTTTTGTCATGAGTTTCAGACACTGCTATATGTTGCACCTAAAAAGCCCAATTTGACCAGAAATGTGAAAGTGCGCCCTATAACCTGATGTGCTTTACATACAGCAGAATAGAGTGCATAAGACTGTGAGTCCATACAATAATTGTATGTATGTGTTACCATACAAGGATTTACAGTATACTACCAAAAGACATTTTTGACCAAAATCACAAAACATTGTATGCAACGGGAATCAAACCCGAGTAGTAGCAGTTAGAGCACCAAACCTTTACCACTAAACCAGCAGTGACAGTGATTAGGATAAGACTTTAGAACTTCTCATTATCACACTATTTTTATGGTGCCAGTAGAATGATTTGCATAGTGCGTTCTGAAAAAGTGTCTCCACTTCTTCACCAACACATGTAAGAGAAATACACTATGCAAGCTCTTTTACGGACATATACATATTAAATTGGAAACTTATTGACACGCAGGTAAAAAAGTGGAGAAACTTTTTAACCCAGGGGTTTTAAACTACCGTATTTTCCGCACTATAAGGCGCACCTTAAAGCCTTTATTTTTTTCAAAAACTGACCATGCGCCTTATAATACAGTGCGCCTTATATATGGATCAATATCAAGTCGCAAGGTCTCGCAACAAAGGCAAGCAGCCGCCGACTAGATTTCTCCTCGTAGGCGATGTGGTCCGCGGTGTATGCTGGAATACATATGCCGGCGTTTCATTTCCCAGCCAATGTGTCAATCATCATTTGAATCGATCACTATTGGCTAAAGTTATTCGGAGGTAAATGGGGCGGATCCTTTTTATCATTTACAGGCTCGCATAGGCTAAAGGGGCAAAACAAAGCCTGCAATTGGCCGAAAAAGATGAATGTGAATAGCACGTTTGGTTGTCTACGGCATAAAGAAAACATGTTTTACCATTCTGTATTTGTAAATATTTTACTCTCCTGGATTTGCTACACTCACGGATGTAAGAGGACCATGGTTGCACATTATAATTGAACGCAACGACTTCGGTGAGCTACTCCGGCTATATATTTTCCCAGTATATTGTTTCAGAGTGATATCGATGTTTCTGTGAAGGGTCTTTTTTAAAATTAAACTCAATTCCAAGTGTTTATTGTCATATGCACAGTAAAGTTGCGAGCGAAAAAGAAAATTGAAACTAAGGAATGGTTGGCATTTCTTGAAGACTTTAACCTTCCGAATGATATTTGGAACGATGCGTTTGAGTGACATCGTACGGACACCGCATCCGCACGTGTCTACGACACGTATTTACTTCTTTGCAAGCTTTCGAAATGTTAAGGGGGTAATAAGTTGGACTGAACTATCTGACTGTTTTGTCGACGTTCCCATTGTAGCACCTTATAATCCGGTGCGCCTTATGTATGGAAGATATAGGACCAAAAACCATTTTTTGGGGGTGCGCCCTATAACCCGGTGCGCCCTATAGTGCGGAAACTATGGCATTTTGACCCAAAGAGCCATAATGGCAAAATATTTTCATTTTCTTTCTCAGTGAGAAATTACAGCATAACCACTAAACCCGCTCGCCAGACAAAATCAAATATTCAGTGCATTTTAATTCACTCTGTGATGTTAGATGATTTGATAACATTTATGAAATCAGAATAATGCCATAGCCTATACCACTTTAGGTGTGTCTCCCGCCAGCAAATACTTTAGGTAATTAAGGCTCATTTTGACGTTCATTTTTTTTTCATCAATAATAGTATCAAGCAGAGTTTGTTTGTAAAAATGTCACAAATTACTGCAAATGAGAATACTGTGTCATGATGACTGATGCGGGGGCACCTGAGTCTGCGCCAAGAGCCGCGGACGCTGATTGGCTGCTTCCTCCTTTTTAAACCCCCCACTTTCCTGTCAACATTTGTCAGATCGTTTGTGAACCTCCGCTAAACGCTAGTCAAACTTTTGTGACTCCTGACTCTTTCCTGCCCTGTTCTCCGTCTGATTCCCGTTGCCGACCTTTTTCTGAACCTGTTTATGTTTTTGCTCCTCCGCCCCGGCCAACGACCAGTTTTTTCCCGTTATCAACAACTACCTTCGCTCGACACGGAATGCCACTTCCACGTTCCAGCTATATGCTACCGGTGACCGACGATCACCGGATCGTGGATGCAAGTCCTTTTCTCCTTATAAATAAAACTGAGTAAAACGAACGCAATTGGGTCCCGTCTCCATTCCTGGTTCGTGACATACTGACGTGTTTACCTTCGGTGCAGACGGCGCCGTCTGCATTGCTCCGCCCCCCACCGCTCACCCAATCGAATTGGTCTGTGTTCTTGGCTTGCGTTTCTTTCTGTTAACAGTTTTTCTGTGATTTTTATCATTAAGTGTCTCGACAGTGAATGAAGTTGTTCAATGAGCTTCCATTTAAAGGATTCCTTATCGATGAAGAGACAAAATGGGGTCTGTTGGAGTGACACGTTAACTGCAAACTGTCGTGGGGAGTATGCTCTTTATAGACTGGACTGAACCATTCGCTCTACTAAGGCTAGATCAACAATGCGCGCATCAGACTGTACTCCATGGTCATCAGTATTGGAACGCTATAGATGAAATTTGCGGGGTACAATTATTTACCCCAGCCATATATACTCGTGAAAAGAGCCATAAATAGCTCACGAGCAATAGGTTATTCACCCTTGGTTTAACCTAACAAAATGCACTCTGCAATTCAGTGTTTCTGGTACCAAAAGAAAAAAGTGTGATGATGAGCTTTAATGCCTGACAGTATGTTATGAGTACCACTAGAGTCCTAGTGGTAAAAATTCAGTGCTTTCATTGCCATTACCCGGGTTCGGTTTCCGTTGCATTCAGGAATTTGCGATTTTAGTGAGCGACACGTACTGACTGATCAATCTTTGTATTCATTTATAAAGAGCCACTCAATGTTTATACAGGAATACGTACAGTAACACTTACTTTAGTCTCAATTTTATGCACCTTATAGTCCGGTGCGCCTTATGTACGAAAAATATGTGACAAAAGACTATTTTTATCGGGGTACATTTTATGATATGGAGTGCCTTAAAGTGCTGAAAATACAATATCAATTTGAAATGTTATTGTGTTGCAAATGTATTTTATTTACTTTTTGGAAATATATAATAAGCAAAAATAACAAGTGAGACTAATTACACGAGAAAAAAAAACAATTCTAAATACACTAGACTGCCAGAATAAGACTTTAATCGGTTTTGAGATCGAGATCACTAAATGAAATTGCCTTATGGCAGGGGATAGAAACCTATTGTAATTAGCGCCGAATCTCCGGTACCCTAGATAAAAACTTTAAAATAACCAAATAGTATACAGCAAGTACTTCTCATGTGCATGTTGCAACCATACGGAGCTCGAGACCAAATCTCTCCACAACACAAGTAAGGTGACTGTTTCAGATTCAACGCCATGCTTGCTCATTCTTGGGAATGAGCGGTTTTCCTGTACAAGGGAATCTCCCCAAATCAACTAATATTATTGCGGGAAACTTTCTTTTTGTGCTAGTATCTTCCAGACTTTCTGCAGCCGCCCCCCTCCTCCTTTTTTCTGTCATTAATTATCTATGTTAATAAATTGTGTGTCTATTTCAAATGGCCTGGTTCATTGATTCCGTTTTCTTGGGATGCGTAATTCATATCAGAACTCAAAGAACTCGAGGTAGTAATTTAATTTAATTTTCAGTGTCTGAAATTTTACCATCCTTCAGAATAAAAAATGAACTATGGTGGAGTACAAGCAACACCTAGAGGCAAATTCGTTTAATGATTGCAGGAAAGAATAATTGTTAAAATTAAAGCTAGAAAAATCCCTCCATCAGTTTGAATTGATGTCCCTCCTTTATCAAAATAGTAAATATTGAAACATGATTTAAATGTGCAAAAACTCAGCTTTCTTGGGATCCTGTTTTATACCCTTTTTAAGGTTGTTTTGCCTGAAAATACAAGCCAAACATGTAATTTATAGGCCTTCTTTTCCCCTAAGCGGTACAAATCAAACAGCCTGAGATGCTTTGGGCTTGAGAATTCTGTGTCATTCAACAACCATCCCTTCAAGTTTTTACGTCAAAAGTACACTTTGCCTTCTGCTGAAACCCTTATGAGGGAAAAAGACGGCTAATTAAATAGTCGATGCCGCCCGCCATTGCTGGAAATTTACTTATTATTGATCGCGGCTGGCGCTCCCCCCCAATGCGAAGCAGATGCATTTTTTTCATCGACCCCCGCATCATGGCGTGCAGCGTAGCGGCACAGTATTCTTAAATCTCGTGGCCTATTACATATCGATCTGGAAAAGTTTTCATTTCTGCCATGAAATACACAAGCTCTTCTCGATGAAAGGTAGCGGTATCGGCGTGGCAAGCGGTGTTAATTGCTGGCTTGTGGAGAAAACGCTTATGAATCTATTCCAGATACAATCACCACTGCAGTCCTTTTGTCGTTGGGCCTTTTTTCTCCCCCCCACGTCTTTATGTTCTGCATCTTGGTTGTAATTCCTAGATGATTTACTGGATTTCTATATCCAGCTCCCACTTCAAGGTGACACTCGGTGCTTTGTTGTTGGGAAGAACTGAAAAAGAACGAAGGAGGAGGGGATGATGGGGGAAAAAAAAACAAGTTTCTATTTCTGTCGCACAACAAAACCCCCTCCACATGTCAGAAGTTGAATTTGCGCAAAGACGGCACTCCTCCTTTGCTGGCCTTCAAACGGGGGCCACACAATCGAGCGTTTGACAACATAACCACCATCATTTTCTGTTCTGTCATGTTGTTGTTGGCGGCGCAATTTCACGCTCTCCTAGTCTATAGTTTGAACTATTTTTAAAAATTCCTATTCCGACCAATTCTTTACTTTGTATTTATAATAGTTTGCTAACTTTGAACGGGTACAGAAATCCCTTGCTACTTCGCGCTTTGGTTCAGCGCTTTGCGGATTTTGAACTGAACTGTTGTTATTGTCATTGATAACAAGGTATTGTGTATTGTGTTCAGAAGACAGCACACAGAAAATACTATCACGGGGCAGGATGGGGAGGGCTTTGTGTGTTTGGTAGGCGAGACTGTGCTAGGCTAGTTTATTCTATCGGTTAAAAAGCGGAGCCAGTGCACAAGTTAATGTGGGCCACCCAAACAAACAGGGAAACACAGCGAAAGCTAGTTTTTAGCAGCTTTCTTCATCCACCCATCATCTGCACTGCTTATCCTCAGTAGGGTCGCACTGGTGCTGCAGCCTATCCCAGCTAGCGTATCTTCGGGCAGTGGGCAGGAGACACCCTGAACTGGTTGCCAGCCATTTGCAGGGCACACAGAGACATACAACTCATTCACTCATTCACACCTAGGGACAATTTGGACTGGCCAATTAACCTGACATGCATGTTTTTGGAATATGGGAGGAAACCGGAGTGCCCGGAGGCTCAGGAAGGTGCACAGGAAGGCTAGTAGCTGGATTTGATCCCATGACCTCAGGACTGTGCCGTGTACGCGCTAACCATTCATCTATAATTCAGGCTCTGAGGTAAGTCAGAAAAGGCAAAGAAATGGTGATCACCAGAAGGTGCTCGTTGGATTGTTATCAGGTCCGGGAGGGGACGGAGGAGCCAAATCGGGGCTACAGGTCCAGCCTACTGTGGCTAGGCTCTGTAACAAATCTCACAAACCAAGCTTAATATGAAAGTCTAAAGGGACGGTTTGTACTATTAAGCGCCTCCTGGTGGAAAAAAATATTTTTTATCTACAAAACAAATACTTATTTGAAAAATAAGCTAGAATACATGAACTATTAAATAAACATCCATGTTTTGAAATACTCATAGATATAGAAATTTAATTAGCCTTATTTAAATGGAGCTTACATCATTGTCGGCAATCTTGCTGCTACAGGTACACCTTTTTTCCCTAGTCTTTGCCTTGCTTTTTTCCCTCCTTATTTTAATCTTTTTTTTTGTCTTCTTTCTATTTCTTGTCCTTCTTTCCATCTTTTTTCTTTCGTTTTACTTTCTGTCTGGTTTGTGTTTTATTACTTTCTTTTTACCTCTTTTCCATTTTTTCATTTTTTGTAAAAAGAAAAAAATATGGTTTGACCAGTCTAGTTTTTATTCTTTCTTTTTAGCACACGTTTTCTGTTGCACGGCACATAAAAAGGAACATCTAGTGGTCAAATTATAAACACTGTCCCCCTTGATGTAAGTGCAGCTCACGGAAATTTTGATATCTTTTAATTTTTAGATCGTATTTTGTGTAGCGTTGGCTTTAGATTTGAGAACAGTAGATTTTTTTTTAAATTTGAGGTTTTCTGTTTTCTGTTTTAGACGGTGCAAAAAAAACAAGCTGTGTAAAATGTATTCAGTTTTCAAACAACATTCATAAGACCTTAATAGCTCACGTATTAGCCTAAATGTTGCACAAAGACTAGTTAACACAGCAATAACGGCAAATTGTGATAACAATGTCTGCACCGTAAGAATGTTCGAATTGGCAAAACAACCTCAAATATTCCAACCGTTCATTAAATTAAACATTAACGAGAGCCCAGCTACTACTTGGGAAAATTCTCTTCCTTTTCTATATAACCTAAAATACCCACTTCTTTCCTCCTTTCTTAGCATCTTCATTAATTTGTAATGTGCTCCATAAAGTTTAGCTTGTCTATATAAGAAAACTCCCAGTGTATCCATATATAATCAAGTTGACAAAGAGACCCGTTATGAATATGCAGAAGTGCTTTGAAATCAAAGAATCACACAGTTTGGGGAGTTTTTCCATAAAACTGTAGCGGGGCGGCACATCGGTGTTGTAGTCTTTGCTTTAAAATAACAGTGTTGTGCAAGTTACCGGAAATTGAACCTCTTGTTTTCTTCGTTTGTGCAGTGATTCATTAGTATATGTCAGTTATTTTTTTCCCATGCAACATACAGTCAATGTACTGTATTTTCTGGATTATAAGACACACCGAAAAACTCAACATTTTTCAGAAATTTGAAAGTGCGCCCTTTAAACCAGTGCGCCTTCTCGCCTGGGAAATACGATGGATGGAATTGAAAATGCATAGTTACAATAAAATGAAATCATAGTGGAATCTAGAGCTCTTGTTGGTGATAGGAATGAGTGGAGAGGTGTTGTGAAGGATTAGTGGGATGTTTGGACGCGTTCTAAGGGATGGGCAGGGCACCTGTATGATGTGGCAGGGGTAAACCAGTGAAAGCTGTCGGGCCCTGCTGTTGAACAGAAGAGTGTGCTGTGTCACCCTGACGCGAGTGACATAGCCGCTTTCTTGTGACCCGTTTCATCTGGAGGAACAAAAGCATGACCAAATTGGGTGCAGAGGTGCTTAACGTATTTGGGTGTTTGGGCATTTGGGTTGGTCCATGGTCCCAAAAACTTTGAGTGTGTTTTTTAGCTACTTTTTCCCTTTTTTTCTTTTCTTTGTTTTTGTATGCGTTTGTCTTACTGTCGGTCACCCCTCTCGAGGGATATGACCAGGGTAGATAGATATATGGACAATAGAATTATACTGCTGACGGTAACTGTTCTGCAATTTAGAAACAGAAAGAGTCTTTGAGTGCTCTCTTGTGGTTAACATGTTAAATGTTTATTACTAAAAGAAAACAAGCAAAAAAATAGTGCCAAACTTGGACTGCCAACTCTCAAACGCTTATTGTAAATCCCCTATTGTTGTTGCTTTGGACAATAATGGTCCAAAAGTATGAATCGTCTTGTGAAGATTTGTTTATGGGAAGGTTTTGTACAAAATGATGTACTTTTGTTTGAATTTTGTTAAATTATACTGCATACACTAACTATTTTGCCTTTGAGAAACAACTAAGGTGCACTCTTGCAGTTCAGATATTTATTGTTTGTTGCTAAAATTATTTTTTGTAGTGAAACCAGGTGTCATAATGGTAATTTGTGTTCTATAAACTAAATATCTCAATTGAAATGTATTTATTTATTGCATTTTATTCAATCCTAGCCCTTTCTGTAGTTTCAATTCCATGTACTTTATAGTCCGGACCCCCTTATACATGGAAACTATATCACAAAAGACTATTTTGGGGTATTGCACCTAGTAACCCGGTGCGCATCATAGAATGGGGGGAAAAAACCATTGGGTTTTCATTGTAAATATTTTGACTGTGTATAAGAAAAGTAATATTCTTTTTTTTTTATTAACTTTATTGCCCTACTCTTCTTTTGTGAAGATGTAACAGTTCATGTCATTGCACTATTTTTCAATGCACTGTTTTTGCGACGCATCTAAAGCCAGTCTACTTTGAAAATATTGCCTACTTAGCCTAATACTTCTTTAAATTTTATTGTTTTTAAGTATTTATTTCATGTTTATCCTTTTTGTGCCACATGTAACTGTGTTGCAAAGAAATTACACAATAGAGTTAGCAATGATTATAAAAACGATTCTATTGTAGTAAATGTGTATATGGGGGAATTGTTTTTAATTTACTTTATTTTATTTTTTTGCAGCTAAAAGTAGGCCAAACATGTTTTTATTTCCATTTTGGGATATTTCTTATTCTGTATCTCAGGTAAGTGTAGCTTGTTATTTGGGTTACAAAATTACTTTACCCAACCTGTGCAACCTTTTTAAACCTGCTTTTGCCAAGGCTAGC
The DNA here is from genome assembly GCF_059441175.1 of Urocampus carinirostris. Lineage (NCBI taxonomy): Eukaryota > Metazoa > Chordata > Actinopteri > Syngnathiformes > Syngnathidae > Urocampus > Urocampus carinirostris. The sequence goes on from NC_142350.1 coordinate 53,748,069, forward strand.
ATCATAACAAATTATGTACAGACGCTCCCCTGCTCACGACCATTCGACTTCCGAAAAACGGAAGATACCATTCTTTTTTTCGGGATGTCGAAAATTATATCTGGACATTGCTGTAAGTTTGATTTTGTATTGTGTGCACCTTTTTCCGGGTACAGGACATTACTGTAGTGCTTCTTTCCGCCGCCACGCCGAAGAAAAAAAATCTGCTTCCTCTTCCTAGTTCGTGTGTAAACATTCTATACTGTCTATGTCTATTCTATCTCCATCCCGCTAAGAACTTTGACATTTTTATTGTTTAATATCTTGTGGATCCACTCAATATGGTTGGTGTAAAGTGTAAAGAAGAAGCGAGTCATTTCTTTTGAAAATGGAATAAGAAAGCTTGATAAGGTTGAGAAAATGTGGTAAAAAATGGCCGACAAAAAGCATTCCAAACAGAAGATGACTTCTTGAAGCGCATCTTCCAAAAGTAAGTTAAACCTGACTTTATCTATTTTTATAGAGCATATTATTTAATGTAATGTTTATTTTTTAGTCCAAAACAATACAGGTTACTTATATAAACCTTAAACATACAAACATAGCAATGAAGCAGCTTACAAACAAATTCAACTTACGAACGATCGTCTGGAACACGTCTCGTTTGTAAGTGGGCAGCGTCTGTAATGGCCGGTTTTGTAAACCTTAAAAAATATGTACCTGGAAATGGCATTCTAGATCAGGCATGGCAAACATACAGCCCGCGGACCGGATCCGGCCTGTTGGATGATTAAACACAGCCCACCATAAATTTCTGAGTTTCTCAAAAAAAGAAACAAGCCTTTAGTTCATTTCTATTAAAAGTTATAATTTATTTTTAAATAAGTTTGACATCCCTGTTCTAGATAGTTGCTAAGCTTCGTGGAATTAAAAAAAACATGAAGAGTCCCCTTTTTTCCTGTCCTCTTATTCCTGGTAACAAAATTCCCCTTTTTATCACAAGGGTTGTAAAGGCCATCAGTTTGTGTGCGAATGCTCGCGTGCGTGCACAAATAGGTGAGCCAGGGCTGATACGCTACTCAGGTGATGAATGACCAACTGCAGATACAAGTAAACATCAATAACCTCCTGAGCTATCCGCAACAAATTCATCATTGAATCGTCAGAGGATTTAATCAAATGTGTTTTCTTCGCTCCGACTTTGGGATTTATTCTACTGTTCGTAAAAGCCGCTTTGAGTCAGCATTTGGCGAGTGTCGACACGGCAGATCCGGTGAGGATAAAAGGGAGAAAGTACACTTCAGGGCAAAAGTTGTAGTTGGAGTATTAGCCAAATGGAATTGTAATGAATGTGTGTATTATGGCATTTTTTTTTTAAATGAATGAAAAAAAAAAGAATAGGACTTTTACGATTTTAGCCAACAGCCGCAGGCAGGTGTTCGAAGCGTTGCTTCCATAGCCCAGCGAACAACTCCTTTCCAAGTGCAGATTTTGTTGGCTTTTTTGTGGTGGCAATGTGTTTTGATGACTTTCTGTAGGGTTCTTTTGTTTGCTGCCTTCCACCCATCACAGATTTTTAGGGGGTTTTTGTTGTTGTTGTTTTTTAGGCTTTTTGTGATGCGGATAGTAATCACAAAATGCATTATACAGGTTGTTCCATAAGTCTTGGGCACATTTTGTGGAATCTAAACCTCTATTACGTGGTTCAGTCCGCCAGCATTTGAAAAAGAAAGACCGAAGTCTGAGTTCAGATTGGAGTGACACTTTTTGTTGTCTTCTTGCAAGAAGGACATCCTGGCAGAATTCCTCCTGCCGAATGTGTTAGTCACCGTTTGTTTCGTGTTTCTATGCAGTTATAGTCATGAGAGCGCAAAGCAGGATATGACTAGAAAATCAATCACTGAAGAGAGCTGAAACATGAGTTTAAACACAATAATTAATGGTGACATTCACACAGTGTGCAAGACAGGATATATATGTTTGAGAACGACCCAGCTCATTTAAACTCAAGTACAAATAACTGGATGCTGTTTTATTATCTTGAGGAAACTTTAACTAGAATGTCAATCATTAAAGTCAGCTCATTTAAACTCAAGCACAGATGACCGGATCCTGTTTGGGACCTTGGGTTTTAGCAGCAGGTCAGGGAGACCATACATTATGGGTTGAATATAAAGTCACATCACCCTCACCGAATCTGAATTGACACACATTTATAGTTTAATTTACCCTACATTAAATATCTCAGAAACTCTTAAAGATATAAAAACACATCTGGTAAATTCAGAAAGCTCGTAATCTCATATATTTTATGGAATGTTCAAAGATGTTCAATGGGAGCACCATTGGTCACACGCCACACATGAAGGCGATTAGCTGTTGCATTGTCCATGGTTACAACAGCTTCTGTTATTTGTGCCATTTTTGAAATAGGGGGATCATTGACACACCAAACTAAAGTGCCCTACTGGCTTTTTTTGACTGATGTATGGGGCTCTGCTGGAAAGCAGTTCAAACTTAGTCATTCAAATCTTGTGAAGTTGAGGGGCATCCCGTTGTTTTTGCTGTGCATAAGCATCCATCTGTTATGAATTGACCATGCTATCTTACCATGGACTATCTCACTGGTGGCTCCTTTAAATGTTCTGGAAAATACACGTTGAACATTCAGTTTCGCAAAGTCAAACACACAAAACAGGCATTACTGGTTGAGTGAACGCCATTTATGGGTCGGATTTTTTCGATTTTTTTTTTAAATCAATAAAATGTAGTTGGCTTTAAAAAGCACAACTTTTATCTTACTACCATTCATTATTAAGGAGATATGGGGATGTCAAATGTGCCCAAGACGGTTGGAACACCCTTTACAATTGTAATCCTCACAACAATGGGGCGGCAGTAGCTCAGGAGGTAGAGCGATCGTTTTAGGATTAAGGGATCCCAGTCCGAATCCCGGCTTGTCCGTGTTACATGTCGAAGTGTCCTTGGGTAAGACATTGAACCCCCAATTACCCCCAATAAGCAGGTTAGCGCCTTACATGGCTGCACAGATCACGGCCGCTATTGGGAAATGTGAAGCACAATGTAAAGCGCTTTGGGAAGTCATTGACTTGAAAAGCGCTATATAAATGCAGATCATTTCATTTCATTTCAATTTGCCGATTGTCTGGAAATACATTTTAATCACCTGCTTTTTGTGTTAGAGGGCCAAGTGCGAGGTCATCAGCATTTGACAGCAGGGGAGTTGTCGTTTTTTTAAGTGTAATCCCAGCATTGTGAAATTGTCCACCAATATTTGTTTTTATTATTATCCAAAATTGCAGATCAGCACCATTTTGAGAAGCTCCACGGCCATCAACATGTAGGATGCTACAATTTACACCAGGCTTCATGTCATGTTCTGCAATACGATAGAAAAGTGCATTAGCCTTATTGTAGTTTTGTAGAATTTAGATGTACTTTTAGGGCCTTGTTTGTTTTTCAAAAACAACTTTTGAAATAATTTATTGAATACAGAAATTCGGCTGAGGGCAAAGATTGCTTTGCTACGGATCACAAACATGACCTGGCTTTGTTGGCTCAGACAAGTGGAATGTGTCGGGGTTTTTTTTTTGTTTTTTGGAAGCGCGGGGGTATCTCGGTGTAGGAGGTAGAAACCCTGCTGAGCCCCGTGGGCTCTGAACACTCATCGGCACATGAAGTGCTCTTCACTTTCTGCCACTGGATGCTTGCCTACTCCTATTTTTACACAACTGGATTTTCTTTTACAAATGAAAAATCTGTTCTTCCCTCCCTGAAACGTCCCTGTTCTTCGACTAGCATGTCCTCAGCCTGTAGTTTCAGTCTGTTCAGTAGTACCTTTAGCATAACTTTACTTGCATGGGTGATGTGATTGATGGTTCTCGAGTTGAAGCACAGTTGGAGGTTTCCTTTTTTTGGTAGCATAATTACTAACAATATGTTCCATGCAGATGGCCACTGTCCTGATTGCCAGATCTTTCCGCAAATATTTGACAGAATTACTATAGTTTGCTCACAAATATTTCGCATGAGTTCTGACGGGATGTTGTCAGTTCCTGGAGACGTTCCATTCTTCAGTGGGTTAATTACTGCTTGTACTTCTTCTCTGAAGACAGGAAAGTCATGCCCCTGGGTCAGAATTCTACATCTTGGCACCCTCTGTTGAGGCGGACCTCCCTTTAGAATTGGCAACACTTAAATTAACATGGGAGGGGAGCAACAATCAAGGGCCCACACCTCAATTAATACCCATATTGCATTATCTTTTCTGGAATCACAATTTATTGATATAAAGAGGAGCTATCAATCAGCTCCTCTTTATATATGGACCAGGGACGCTTGACCAGATTATGCCTTTATGAGCGTGGTCTTAGATATCTGATACTCGCAGTATAGGGTGACGGTCTTTGAAGTTACTAAACTTGTTAGAGAGCCAAAAAAGTGAGAAATTGGCATAATGTTCTGTACTTGAGAATGCTGCTTCAATCAACATAAATACGTACGGTGAGGAAGTTTTAATTACATTCAAAACTTAATGTTATCAGATTTCATAATGGTACACGGTGAATTGGTATGTTCAGGAACTGTCCAAAAGGGGATGCAGTCGTTCCAACCATTCCAAAGTTCTGAGTTACTTCAAAGTCAATTTTGTGCTGTGCTTATTTGCTCTAAATCAGTACCCTGAAAGTTGCAAACAATAACTTGTTGATTCAGCTCGTTGTTTGAAAAGTGTTTTAGAAATAAAATGGTATTTTAATGAGAAAACAATTCCAAAATATATTGTATTCTTACTGTAGAAATTCCAACAGAATGTTACAAGTCGCAAAAGGCAAGAATTAGACTGTGATAATGCAATTTTCGATTGTGAAGATATCAAAGCCCATACTTTGCATTCTGATCCTACACGTGAGTCACCTTTCATAGGGAATCGTGAATAACGAGGCTCCAGAGCCGCTTTTCACACTCAGCGGTTGCAGGAAGTTATTTGTCGGTCTGGTGGAGTGGGAGGAAGTTCCGTTTAATTGGATTTTGATGTTCCCCATTGTCATAGCACCCAGATCTCATTTTTGTAACAGTCAACGGGCGCTGTGCAAAAAGAGGGAGTGCTATTTGGATGAGACACAAGATAACCGTGTCATCCGGCGTTTAAGAGGGAGGGGCTTGATTGCTGTGGAATTACAACGTCCAACTCATGCATTTGCATCTCCAGCCGGCCGAGTGGTTTACTTTACCAGCGGCGGGCGCGGAAAGAAAAAGCCTGCCAAGAGATTCTGTGCATGTTTAATGAGGGGACACGAAGTCCATCTGCAACCCCGTCTTGAATCATCTCCAATGAGGACTCTATTGAAACCTGTAGGGTAGCAACTATTCAACATCTCTGCAGATTTTTAGTTCATTCTCGATCTGCAAAGACAAGAAAGCTGTTGCAATGATGAAAAATGTGAGAAATCAAGCCCTCAGACATCAGCAAAACATCTTACTTTGAAACAGATTTACATTGTAGTGTGAAATAGGCACATCATGCACTCTGTATATACCGTAAATTTCGGACTGTAGAGAGCACCTGACTATAAGCCGCACCCACCACTTTTTCAGTGATTTGCCACTTTTGTACCCACACAAACCACATCTGTATATAAGCCGCGTGCGCCCTCACCAAGAATGAAACTGATACCCGTAATTAAGGTATGATGCAGACTTGTAAAGTCTGGGTCTCGTTGAAAGTAATCCAAGGAAACAAAATGTGTATTTCCAAAGTTAAGGGTGGGAAAAATATATATCCACTATTGTCCGCTGCGACAACAGACAGTAACTCAGCTTTACCTCACTTCCCATCAGCCCGCGTTTGCTCCACCCCTTCTTTTTGATTCGTCTGTAGAACACATAACAGAATAAATCTCTAAAATAAATACATTACAAAAATATACAGTTGCAAATACATATTATACATGGTTACACATATTTACGAAGAAAGACGGTACACCGAGAGAGTTTTCAAAGCTTTAATAATAATAAATATAATATAACTTTCATCCCAAACCGTGCCTTTGAAAGGTACCAACACGCTAGTAAGATCACGCTCGCAATGCATCAAGCGTGCCTGTCAAAATTAAAACATCCCGTATTTGTGAAATTCACGGAAAATCATCCTCAACATCCTTCTTATAACTGTCGCCATCAAGGGCGTCTTCCTCATGATCGGAACGTATCTTTACTTTACAAACAATGTATGCAGAAACTTAGAGGTTGCAGTCTTTTTTGGCGCACATATCCTACTGGTCTTAATTTGACCTTTTACACTCCAGCGCCGCTACACAAATTGGCCGCTTCACTGAATTAGCCACAGGGCTGAACATTTGGGAAAAAAGTAGCGGTTTGTAGTCCGGAATTTACGGTATGTATATATATATGTATGTATATCAGACCATATAGGAAACGGCAACCCTGCCTTACAACATTTTCACTTTAATAAGGTGGAATAAAAAGTTTTTCAACCCCTCTCCAAGTTGTTTTCCTCTTTATACAACTTTGACAACAAATTATTTAGCCTGCCCAAATTCTTGTTAAGTCAAGTCATTTTTATTTGTGTAGCCCTTATTAATCACAAGGAGACTCAAAGGGCTGCACAGACCACAAACTAAATACGATTAGTATACCATACCCTGATCTAAAACTTATATGAGGGCAAGGAAAAAATCAAAACCTCCACATGAGGTAAATGAAGAAACCTTGAGAAGGAATTGCACATAAGGTAATGTGAAATTACAATTATGCAGTGTTCGTTTTCATGTTCGGTTTCCTTTTTAATCCGCCGTTGCCATTTCCTCGCCACTTCTGCATCCACCCACTCATCTACTTGACCAACTCAAAACACGTCACACTAAAGGTAAAATAAAATTCTATTTTTCATTTACATTTATTTATGTTATTTAAACCTTTACACTAATGTTACACATATGGTTTGGAACTTGTTTGCTACACTTAACCATACGTTTCCATACCATATTATACGGCAATTTCACTTTGTGATCCTCACCTCAGAAACGACTCATATTGTATCCCGGTGGTTTACTGCGTACACAAATAGTTACGTGATGTTGCTCAGTCTGATCCTTATATCATATTCATAGTGTCAATATTTGTGCTTGGCATCAAATATGGAAAGGGATCACAGTAGTGTCGGCCAGTGTGTGTTATGTGTACAAGTGTGCAGGAACTCCAATATCATGACCAGAATGAGGAGCATCCAAACAGCGAAAAAACAAAAATATATATATATAAATGCTGAGTTAATCAGCACTGGAACATCTGTTGGCAAACAGCAAGCGAGACGGCTTGCATAAAAAGTTAATTTACCCCTAAAATAAACAGGGGGAACATTTAAATGACTTCATGAACTCTTAGCAAAAACGGGAAAAGTCACTTGCTTTTGATTTCGCCCCTCAGGAAGCTGAATATAGCAAGATGCCATAAGGGTGAATTTTCGAGAGGGTAATTTTAACTGTGACTCATTTGCTTCTCATTCATATTGTGAATGTTACTTAAATCCTTTAACGTGAGTTATTGTGACGAAATGGTAAAAGATAAAGTAGGCTTTGGCATAGATTTCTGAAGAGATTCAACGGCAAGGGTAAGGAAGGAAGTATGCTAATGTCACGTAGGTCAGGTCTGTTTTATGCTGACATATGTGTAACTTGCAGTGCATCCAGTAGTTAAACATTGTAGGCACATAAGCAAGTGTTAGCATTGGTTGTTTGGGTCCCCTTTAAGGGTTAATATGCTAGCTCACATGAGGTGAGGCTTCCAGTTCCTTAGCTTTTAAACGACAATTTTAGGGCGTTTTATTTGTTTTGTCTCATTTGGGAATATCACTATTAATGCTTGATTGATATAAACCCTTAGTACAGTTATACTCAAACCAAATGGATATTTGAACCAAAAGTCAAGTCATGTTTATTTGTATAGCCCTTAATCACAAGGAGTCTTAAAGGGCTGCACAGCCCAGAGATTATTGCAAACTACAGACTATTATTACACCATCCCCTGATCTAAAACCTACATGAGGGCAAGGAAAAACTCAAAAACCTCAACATAAGGAACATGAAGAAACCGTACATTGGAGTATAAAATCAAAACACAAACAAGCCTTAACATAGCCATCTTGTCTCTCTTACTCCAGTGGGAAGCATCATTTGAAGAGAGGTTGTCAGTCCATCACTAGTTCAGAGGTTATTGGGATTTACTGCGTTTTATTGCCTTTTTTGCTAATTATAAAGTCAGCGATAAGGAACAGGAATGGAGGAAAACAGTGATTGATTGAGAAATTCGAGAATGGTGTACGAGAGTCTGCCATTGGACTGCTGATTAAAGGTAAAGCAAATGGTTTTAAATTGTTTCCCGAATATTTTGTGTTGACAATATCTGTGTATTGTTTGTTTTTGCAACAGCCGTTGCAGCCAGGTCATCGTGGAAGAGGAATTACCTCATGTGCGGTCCCTTTTCAAGGTTTCTTTGTTTTCCTCATGAGGATGTTTTCAGTTTTCCCTTGCCGACATGTTGGTCTTAGATTAGCGGATGGTGTAATAATAGTCATTTGTAGTTTGCAATAATCTGTGGTCTGTGTCGCCCTTTAAAACTCCTTGTGATTAAGGCTACACAAATAAACATGACTTGACTTGAATAGATTAAGGTCGAGTATTGAGTTATCACTGTACTAAATTACATATTTGACGCCATCGCCACTATGCGGCTTGCTTGCTTGAAGAGTGATTACAACGTATGTGGTTCTGGTTAGCTCTGTAGCTGTCTAAGAGTTGTGAGTGCAAGTAAACTCTGCGTCCCCTTAGATTTAACTGTCACTTCAATTTAACCGAGACAGAGAAGTGAGATATACTAAAACTTTAAAAAAACAAAAATTAACAAAGAATCCTTTGGGTGGTTCTATTTCTCTTTAATGTAACTTCTCTACTTCTCTTAGACTCCGGAGACCGACATTGAAGAACAGAAAGAATAAAATAAAACGAGAAAATTCAAAAAGAGTGGCAGTGGGAGAGAGGACACAGGGCATCTTTGTGGAGAATATACCGTAAAAGATTGATGAACACGCAGGAGGACAGTTGGTTGTGTTTTCCTAGCAATAAATGGAGTAATATGTTCCATCATCAGCTCCCAAAGGATTATATCAAGAAGACCGTCAATGGGATAGTTGGGTTGCAAATTTCTGTTTTCCCCAGAGAACTTGTTTTTTTTTTAAAAAAAAAAGCCTCCATGGCCTCCGATCTCATTTGTTTTCATTTTCGTCATCCCTTTGCTCCAGTCTTTCTTCCGTCCATCTGTCTTTTGTTTGGTTAATTTGCTCAGATCAATCTGCCCTCCCCAAAATGTCCACACTCATCTCATTGTGTCATTTCCCCTCTGAACAACCATCCACCCTCTCCCCACATTTTCTCTTCCAAAAGCCTCGCCTTGCTGCATCCTGATGTTTTTTTTTTTTCATTCTTTCTGGTATCCGTTTGACTGAGGGCAGAGCGTCCCCAGGCGGCAGGGGGTAGCATTACATGGAATGGATGCTACTGATTTTTTTCTCTTTTTTTCTGGTGGGGTCTCTCATGCGTGAAATCAGCCTGGCATTTGCCGACATTGTGATAGAAGCTCTGTCTTGGGGCCACGTTTGGCCCTTGCTTTCCCCTCGCTCTCCGGCTTTCCAGGCAGCACCAGCCTTTATCTGTTTTAAGTTTATAGTCAATGGTTATGACAACCCTGCATGTCACAGATTCACTTTTTTCAGATTTTAAAGCCATTGCTAGTCCTTGATACTGCTTAAAGTTCTGCTTTTTTAATAGCTGTACATTATATCATTGGGTGGTCCTCCTATCCAAGTCAATCAAGATACAGTAAGAATGGCAGTAACTGAGATAATAGCACGTTGAAGACTGAGAATTACATACGTGTCAAGCCAATTGCTCTCTTTATAAGTTAGAATGATTATTTCTATTAACTTTTTATTAATATTATATTAAATCCCCTTATTAAGCAATAAAATACCTTACAAATGCAATGTGGCACCTATTAACTCACAGCAAGACTAATTATGTAGAATACAGCAATCCCTCTGATAGCCCCCGCGAAAAATTTAAAAAAAGTAGCGTCCCTCCTTTGTAAAGGCCCCCAAGGATCAAACTTACCTCGAGATGACGTCCTTACCAACTGAGAGTATACAACTGTAAATTAATAACAACTCTAGATCTACAAATGACACAGAATTACTGGTGAATTGTATCGGTATACAAAAGAACAATAAAATTGAAGGGCTCTTTTTTTCAGAGTAATAAAGCGATTTAGCGAGCAACTATCCTCGAAATAGTCCAGGTCTCAGTGATGATTAAATACAACAGTCCCAAATGTAGAGGTTTGCTACGTGTTGCAGACTAGGTAATTTGTTTTATGGAAAGGGATCACACGTTGGTGAGATACAGCCTCGGCAGGGGTGGCTTAAGAGATTGGTTAGCCTAGCTGTAGCAGTTGGCCGCACTTGCAGCCTCGCTCTTTCATTTTCCCTCGACGCCACCTCAGTCGCTTCCCAAACCCGATAACAATCCACGGAGCACCCATTGGTGGTCACTAATTCTTTGCGCTCTTTTAACTTTTCTCAGAGTCTGATTTCATTGAAATCAATTCTTTTCAATGTAATGAGCCACAAAAACTATGCGGTGTTGTGCTCTGCAGTTTGTTTTGGTGACCCTGCTGACTGACAGCATTCACTTGCCTATCACAGTTGCGCACAAACACCGTCACACCCACCCAACACACAAAGTCCTCTCCAACCTGCCTCTCTGATAGCATTTGATATCTGCTGTCTGCTCAGAAGATAATGCACAATATGTTGATGTCATTGACAACAAAGACAGTTTATTTAAAAATCCGCGAAACAGTGAACCAGTGATAACCGAAGCGCAGAGAAGGTATGGGTTCTCTGTACCGCAACATTATTAGCAATCTACGATGATGTTGTCGTTTAACCAAAAATGAGTTTTCCTTGTCTAAAAATTGTTAAAAGGGGTACAACATTTGAAATGATCAAATAACGTAGAAAAATACAAGAAAATCCCGCAAAAATTCACAGATTCAATTATTGCACTTGCTAGAAACCACCACTGAATATTTTATGGACTGTATCTTGGCTCACAGAATTACTGGTTTTACATCATACACTGCAATTCTGCAGATATGTTGAGTGTAGCCTACTCTTGTGCTGATCACATCAATGAAAACAAACGCCCAGCAAGTAATATTTTTTAAAGCCAACTCTGTTAATCCAATTGTTTATGCAAAAAATCATAAATCACGGTGTAAAAACTTGCTTAAAAGCATTTTGTGAGGGAAGGATTTGTTTTTACCTAAAACAAATAACTTTGTTTTTTGTCTTTGAAACAGTCAAGTTGGTAAACAGCATCTCAGCGGCAAATTTATGGCCACCCAAAAAAAACTAAGTCGTGAATCATGTCAAAGTTGAAAAATGACAACATTGGCCAAACGCTTAACTGGCCTCACGAACTGCCTGCCGGAGTGTGAGAAATGTGACTTTTATGATAGTTATTGTATGCTTGTCTCGTTTTGATTGTATAAAAGTTCCTTACACACAACAAATAGTTTTAGACTTTTATTAAATCACACGTCATAGAAACTATCCTTCTGTGTAAATGTAACTTGCTGTAATGTACGTGCCAATCCATTACCTGTCAATATAGTCATCATCCCAAAGAAAAAATATATATTTTGCTCATTTTAATATAACTTTTCTTATTTTTAAATATTTATGAAATAATTAACACCAGATAGATAAGCATAGTTGTTACCGATAACTGCTCCAAAAAGACATTTTCGTGGCCTTTTGAAATGTTAATTATTTTGTAATTTCGCTGATCGCAGCCAACTATTTATAGTTTTATCAAAACCATCTTTAAAACAAAAGTTGAACTACTTAAAAGTACACAAATTTACAGCCATTGTGTTTGAAGTGGGCTTGATACAAATAAAAAGTAAAAAATAAAACTCAAGAGGACCAGTGACAGTAATTTTACGTGAGACTTCTGCTCAACTACACCAAAACCCAAATGGCTTCCACGACCCGAAATGCACTGTGGCTTTTATTAGGTCTTCAAAATAAAATATTTCCAAAACAGCCACAGACTAAAAGCAAGTCTTGGACAAACAAAATTATACAGGTCATGAGCGTTATTTCAAACGTATCACTTAAAAAAACTATTTAATACAGCGTCATTTTATCCTGATAGTCTTTTATATTCTTTTCTTTTTGAAATCTTTGACATGTTTACCCTGGAGTGCCATGTCCAATCTCATTGCGTACAATGTTCTACAACCTAATATTAATGACAATACATTTATTTGGTGCTTGCTCTTTTGAAATAAGGAAGACAAGTGAAAATTATAGGGGTTGATTTAGTCAGTTAATAGATGTGTTTTTGTTTTATTTTGAAATTTAAAAAAAAAGTCCATACATTTTTCGACCTTTTAAACTTGTTTTTTTGTAAAAACTTAAGCCAACATCTACTTAAGAGACGCAGTAAAATTTGACCCCTAGATGTTGCTGCAATGTGTAATGCAACCAAAAACGAGTGTTACGAGCGACCTGTTAACAAAATTAAATTGATTTCCTCAGGCAAAGCTTGAGGTACTTGAGCACGAATCCCCCCTACTTCCAGTAAAAAAGGAAAAAATATATAATAATGGCAGTTAATTAGTATACTATCTTTAATTTTATATTTCTTTTGAAATAAGAAAAACTGTCCTTAAACCTTTTGGCATACATTTCAAGCAATACTTAAAGTTTGTTTGCATGTGTTTTGTGTCTTTTTTCACCTCCCCAAAAACTCGAAGGCAAGCCTTCTACTCATTATTGGCCGATCATTGTACTTTAATAGTTTAGGGAGTCTCATGCAATATTATCGATTGACCCTCGAAGAGATTTAGCTAAAGCTTAGTTTTTTTGGAACTCTAAGAAAGAAGGTAGCTAGAATGTCTTGAAAACATGGAGGATTTGTACAGGTGCTTGAAATCATTGAAAATTATTGAATTTTATGTTGTGTTTTCAATGATTGAAAGCTGATTGAATTTTTGTAAAAGTCCTTTTAAATGCTTGAAATTGTTGCCGTGTTTCTTAACAAATCTGCTTGAAAACGATGCAGACACTTCTCTCTGGTGGCTTCGCTTTACTATTGCATTCCTTCTTTTCTGGTGATTGACGGCAGCTGGCATTAGTTTTTATGGCCTATGAAGCATCATTGCCCCCCTAATGGTATCGCCCAAGAGGATAGGCGCATGCACTATGAAATATGTATTAGTGCAAGAATTAGGTATAAGTTATGGGCATTTATTATGGACCATGCAAAAAATGAAGGTCGCGTTTCCTAGTGGTAAATTGTGATGGGAAGAACTTCCTGCAACTGAAAATGTGAGCAACATATTACTTTTATGCAATACCTCGATGAGGAGAGATTTGTTTAAAAAAATATATACATTCTAAAAATCAAATGTCGTGATAAATCCATGCGCAAAATTAAAAATTGTATATGAAAATCAGATATATTCGTGGGGTCTGCAAAATACATGATTCACACTGGATTCCTTTTTTAAGTGGTGCTGGAGAAATTGAAAAATCGCCTTTGAAAGGCCTTAAAAAGTGCTCGGAATTGGCTATGAAAAGGGTGAACGAACCCTGATAATTGCACAGTAAATTGCAATGATTTAAAAGTTTTGAGGGTGGAAATTGCAATTACTTTACAAAATGTTTCAGCCCTGGTTTTCCACTGGATACATCTGCAAGGCAGCTGATGCAGTTGCGTGTATTCAGATGCTGCTCGTCCCCAGGCGGCCGCTTATATGAGATAATGAGGTCCATTGTGGAAGCCGGAGGAGGCTGCTGATGGAGTGGGAGTGCGCACATTCAATCGCGATATATATATTTTTTTCCCCACTTTTTCTCTTTCTCAGCATTGTAAAGCACTGGCGTTGTAATTCCTAAGTGTGACTCACCGGGGAACGAACAAAACGCTCCAGCCATCTCTTTCGCATTCGTCCAACATATATTCATCGCCATCGATTTATGCGTTGGGTCATAAACCTCGGCTGGCATTTATGCTTTCCATCAATGCATTGAAAAGACGGCGAGTTTGGACCGGGTCAGGCAATTGAAGCGACCCCGCCGGCTGAATTCACTTTGTGTATGTGTTACGTGGAAAGTTGTGCTGGCATTTTTATTTCTGTTTTTCAGTTTTTGATTAGTTTCAGATTGTTGCCTATACATTATGAATAATGCAGTTCTTTTCTGTAGCCCACCAAAAATGTTTTTTTCACTTTCTGACAAATATGAAGTTTGTGATCCTAAACCAGGGGCAGTTTTTGGTGCACCGCAACTATAGTTTCACTCTTGACCCTTGTCTTTACTGATGTGGGCTTGGACAGCCTTTTAGTGGTAAACGTGACTTCATTCATTAAAAGAAACATTACTAATTTTAATAATAGAAATCATATGAACAAGTATTTTTATGATAATAAGGAGAGGTTCACCGAGAGCATGCTAAGATGAATGGGGATTACCTCATGTGCAGTCCCTTCTCAAAGTTTCTTCATATTCCTCATGTCGAGGTTTTTGAGTTTTTCCTTGCCCTCATATATGTTTTAGATCAGGGGATAATGTAATCGCAGTCTGTACTTTGCAATAGCCTGTGATCTGTGCAGCACTCTTAGACTCCTTGTGATTAAGGGCGTCACAAATAAACATGACTTGACTAGATGAAAACAAAAAACAGCATCAACCACTAATTAACAAAAGTGAACAACAATATTCACCATCCATCCATTATCTGCACCGCTTATCCTCAGTAGGGTCGCGGGGGTGCTGGAGCCCATCCTAGCTATCAGTGGGCGGGGGACACCCTGAATTGGTTGCCAGCCAACCGCAGGGCACACAGAGACAGACAACTTACTCGCTCAATCACACCAAGGGACAATTTGGACCGGCCAATCAACCTGACATGAATGTTTTTGGAATGTGGGAGGAAACGAGAGTGCCCGGAATAAGCCCACGCAAGCACGGGGAGAACATGCAAACTCCACACAGGAAGGTTTGTAAAGCTGAACAATATATGTGCAAATATATTTAAACAAATCTCTTCCCATATTGGGTCAAATCATGGTATTTTGTAGCTTGCATTTTCAGTTGCAGCAAGTTCTTCCTGTTAAAACATGCAAACTCCACAGAGGAAGGTTCAATCTCATGACCTCAGAACTGTGCCGGACATGCGCTAACCACTGTGATACTGTGCTGCCGGCCCAAAAAAATCATGATATATTAATATTCTTTCGTAAAATGAGGAGAAATATGGTCCGGTTTGGTTACCTTGAGTCTCCGTAGTTTGTATTCTTCCAAATGCTTTGTCGGACTGGTTTTGCACGACACAATGACAGCCTGCTGGACGCCTCCCTTCGGATGTGTTATGGGCATGTCCCACCGGCAGGAGATCCTGGAAATGACCCAGGACACGCTGGAGAGACGAATAGTCTTTAGCCTGGCCTAGGAGCGCCTCGGGATCCTGTCCGATAAGTTGGATGAAGTGGCTGGGCATAGGGAAGTCTGGGATTCACTGCTGCCCCTAAGACCTGACCCTAGATGAGCGGAATGATGGATGGATGGATGGATAGAAATCAGCAACATCGAGTGGTCAAATATGAAACAGTGTCCCTTTAACTAAAAATACATGGGAGTAAAATATATATTTTTGTGACCGACAAAATGTCTGTTTGCCCTGCAGTCGCTTGATGAGCAACGTTAACTCATCCAGGTTAGAAACTGAAATAGAAAATGAAGTGAGTTAAAATGTGGTAGAGTCTCTGAGATTTGATGTTGAAAAAAAACTTAATAGAGCTAACGTCACCATGGCAACCGCATACCCCGTTTCTTTGGTGTAACTTGTCAGGTTATCCAATCTGATGCAAAACTTTAACTGACAATGAAACAGATATGGTCCTTAAAAAAATAAAAAGATCAAATGTTGGAGATATTTAGTTTCCACTAGACTCCATCAATGTCATGTAGTTGTGTGGGTCAATGTTTTATTTTACTGTTGTATTTATCATTAAATAATGTTAATGATGACATTTGCTTTGGTCCTCTATTTGTTAGTGTAGACCCCCGAAATACGGTATTAATCGAGGTAAGGATCGCAAAGGGAAATTGCCTTAAAAACAGGGATAGATACTTATGGTAATGTGCAAATGCTTTCCAAACCCCTAGTACTCCAGATGAAAACATTGAAATTAGAAAAAAGTACTAGCTATGTATAACATCACCAGTGGGCACCAGGGTGTACCCTAAGGACAGCTGAGGTGCCCGCGGACCAGTTCTGACAATATCTAACCAGTGCTGGGTCATTGTGATTTCTAGTAAAAATATATATTTTGTTTGTGGTTGACTGAGTCTATTTAACTCTACTTTTTGGCTTACCTATTCCTCATAATTGTCCCAGTCATCGAATGGTTACTTGCATGCAACTGAGAGAGGGTAACAATGTGTGTGTGCCTTGTTCATATTTCTTTATTATCTCAAGCTTATTTTCCATGTTATCATCTTTTTGCTCTTTCCTTTAGCGCCATTGCAAGCCTTGGGACTTCATGGCCAGTAAGTATAGTACCAAAAATACACCATTGTAAATTAACCAAATAGTATAAAGTAAGTACACACCTTAAATAACAAAAAAAACAATATACATAAAAGAACAACGAAATTGTATTTATCTTTTTTGTGATGTGACTTGAACTGGTGTATCGGAGTTACTGGGTTGATGCAGATGGTGGCGAGACAGACGATAACAATTAGAACTGATTTTAACCATTCTAATTGCGAGGATTGTCATGCACGTAGAATGCTTTGTTGCCTTAAGTGCTTGCTATTATTAGTACCTTTGCCGATCGTCAAATTGGTAACAAAAATATTTATGAGAAGGGCATTGATAAGTGTGTCTTCTATTTCTTGATAATCACAAGCTTTGTTTTCATAGTTATCATGTTTTTCATTCTTCTTTAGCATCACCGCAAGCCTTTGGGCCCATAGCAAATAAATACAGTTTAAAAAATACAGTATTGTATCGCTTTCTTAACTGAATTGAGAGAAAGGCATTGTGGGAGGGATGTCTGCACATTCATGATTGCCTGACTCAAACCAATAGAAGACCAGCTTTTCCCTTTGACTCAACTGAGAGATGGATTTAAGAGGTCGAGTGCTACAAAGTTCAAATTGCATATGTTTTTCTTGATGCCGTATAGTGGGGGAAAGGCCGTGATAAAGGGTTGAAGAAAACACCCCACATTGTGGGGTAAAATCTTGTAAGGCGGGGTCATTATTTCCCGGGGGTCCACGAAACCATTTTGTCATTGAGGTCTTTATTCTGTAATATAGAATAGAGCAAGGGTCTCCAACCATTTTGAAGCTAAAAGCTACTTTTTGTGAGCATTTAGCGCAAAGGGCACCCAGTTTCCTATGCATTTCTAACATAAGTTTTCCTGATATTACTGTTATTACCAAGTTACCTTTTGGAGGTAGATAAATAATTATCCTATAAATGCACAATGATCCGGCAGTGGTGAGATATTTTCAGAACAGGTCCGCGGGCACCTGAGCTGTCTGTATGGGGCACCCTGGTGCCCGCAGGAACCATGTTGGAGACCACGTGAATCGAGAATTAGCGAAGTAGCTACAATAATGGTGATTTTACTTGGATTTTTATGTTTTTCTGGTTCAAGCTTGCTAAAGCTTTTAATTAAGTTTTTACTATCAAATGTTGAAGCCATCTAAATCCAGGAATGCTCTTTTTGTTTCTTTATATTTTTCTCCTTGGAAACTCCTGTAAAATGTTGTTTTCATAATCCAAAAGTTTACAAAACTTTTCTGAAATACGTTCGAAAATAAGACTCATCCTATCAGTATGAAAATACTTTTGCTTGTCTCTGCAGAATCACAACATCAAAGAGCGCCGGCACTCGCGCTCTCAAATAACTGTAAAAAATAAATAACAGCAGCCGTGGGGAAATATAAATGATCTTTATGCGCGCTGTAGTCATTTCACGGCTGAGTGACTCTCACCTTTAACCGGCTGGTGCACGTGTTCCTTTGCACGCTCCGAGAGCGGCTAGTCTAATAAAAGAATAATGAAAGCCTTCTCGCCGTTTTAATTGGACATTGCCGCAACGACATATCAATCCCGTCGTCGAGATGGCCTTTCCGTGTACCGCTGTAATTGAAATGTTGCTTGTTTCCCCGCCGTAGCGCAGCCTCACGATGCTGTCCACTTCCTGATTGTTGCGTTCATCCGTCCCGAGGAATTTGTGGATAACCAAGATGGCCGTTGTGAGGAGGAAGGTGACTCCTCTCGACTGGGCACCGATAACTGCTATTCTTTCCTTGCTTCTTTGAGAATGACCACACATGATTTTATGCGCCAAACTCTAGGGCGGCGCCATTGTACACAGCACCAGAAGTGATGTTCTTCACTTCCGGTTTCTTGTAAACAAAGCGGATTGTTTGGATAGCACGTCACCATGTCCATGTAAGTAAAATAGGAACACTGTTCTACTTTAACTGGAGGTGGCATGACGATCCCACTGCATTGAAGGACAATATGTCTACCTGGCCGGGTTTGACGTACAGTTAGATTTGTGCTTACACACAGGGTTGGGTAGGGTTACTTTAACTTGAATACTTTCAATTACTTTTGGATTACTCCAATACCAAATATGCTAATAAAAGACAAAATAAATTAAATATGAATAAAATTACTAAATTTTGTGCAGGCTTGGGGAGTAATGGAATACATGGAACGGCAAAAATGATGTTGGCAAGCTGTTTGGATTTATTTTCATTTTGTTTCTGTCGCATTTTATGTTAGTTTTGCCCGAGATCAAAGAGATCAAAGCCGGGAGAGAAAGCTTACCACGTGTTGCGAGTCATCATTTTATTCATATTTAGTTTCTTGTGTCTTTTATTAGCATATTTGGTATTGGAGTAATCCAAAAGTAATTGAAAGTAATCAAGTTAAAGTAACCCTACCCAACCCTGCTTACACACACACACACACACACACACACACACCGTGGCGAGGGATGGCGGTATCGGGAACGGAAAATCGGGTCAATAGCCGGGACAGGAAAGCAAAAATGTGGTTGTGTCGGAAGCGAGTTGTAAGCCAGGAAAGGAGAGTAGACGTGGTCAGGGACAAAAAGAGGTTGAAAGCCACGACGGGAGAGTAGACGTGGTAAGGATCAAAAAGGGGTTGAAGCCGGGGGACAGACAGGAGCAAAAAACAGGTGGGAGTTGGGGTTGAAAAAGGCTTGCCTAGTATTAACTGAGGTTCGCCAACGGACTGACAAAAGGTGACAGATAGACGTGGGTTTAAATAGGGACAGGGTGCCAATCAGAGTCCAAGGCAGTTGGCGCCAAAGGAGCAGGCACAGGTGATTCACATCAGTAATCATGACACCTTTGGCTTCTTGAAGAACGAAAACAATGGATCGCATGTACAACTACGCATCGTGGCTGGTCGGTGGTCAAAACATTCCAGAACGAGCCACTCGTTCCGACGCTTTTGTGAATTTTGGCATCCAATAGCTGCGCATGTCCTTCCCGAACTACATTTTATAGTTTTATATCCATGATTGACTTTTGTGTTTATCAAAGCTGTAAACGCGACTAACACAAGCTAAGCTAAGCTACTGGAAGTCAAAAACATCACTTGGAAGAATTCTGAAGTAAAAGCGAAAGTGGCGTTTGCCGATCACTAAAAAGGTCTATTGCGCGACAACACATTTTCTATTCCGAAAGCTTGGTTAGGCATGTTTCCAACTATCCGGTAATTCTATGGTAACACATTCTCCCAGCAGGGAAAACAATACATGGCATGTCCACTGAGGCGAGTATTATCATTTTTGTTAAAGGAAAATTGTGTATTTGCTATTCGTGTTCGTTTTGAAATTGCATTCCAGGTAATAATTATGCTGAAAGCGAGATTATGAGTTGTGGGTTGTGAATAAATTGCTTTTCTGTGAAACGTCTAATTAGTTAGGGACAATTTCAGGATGCTGGGCAACCTCAAATGTGTTCCTTGTATGGAAATAAAATAGTTCGAAGTGTTGAAAAACAAAACAAACTGATGTAAAAGGTTAGATTTTCACGTTTCCCCTAATTTTTTCTATTAATTAGTTCTGTGAATTTTGCGTACATTGCAGAATTTTTGTGGCACTTTAAGAGCAGCAGTACACTCTAACCGATTGGCGAACTGCTGGGTGCTGATTGGAAAAATTAGAATCTCATCTCATCTCATCAGCTGCACCGCTTGTCCTCAGTAGGGTCGCGGGGGTGCTGGAGCCCATCCCAGCAATCATCGGGCAGTGGGCAGAGGACACCCTGAACTGGTTGCCAGCCAATTGCAGGGCACACGGGGACAGACAACTCACTCGCTCAGTCACACCTAGGGACAATTTGGACCGGCCAATTCACCTGGAATGCATGTCTTTGGAATGTGGGAGGAAACCGGAGTGCCCGGAGGAAACCCACGCAAGCACGGGGAGAACATACAAACTCCGCACAGGAAGGCCGGGAGCTGGATTTGAACCCACGCAGGAGGTTCCCAAGACCTCAGAACTGTGCCGCACACGCGCTAACCACTGCGCCGCCGTGCAAAAAAAAAAAAATTTGAATCAATCGTGACAAAAATAACCTGTTATACTGTACATGACGATGGCAAGTAATTCCATCAGGGGATAGCCAAGAGTCACGTATTTACACATTTATTTAGCTTTGAAATTAATTATAAATGTAATTTTTAATTTCATGCATGTCACTCACCAAAATCAACAAATTGCCGTGCTTGTTTGCTCTCGGTCCAAAAGTGAACTTCATTGCTGCGTCCCATCTGTTTACAAGGTGTGCTGTATGTGGCCTCCAAGGAGCATGGACTTACACTACATACAGATAGATTCAACTGTTGCATCCACTCTAGATGGACTGTAGCACTTTTGCCGTGAGGACAGAAAATAAAGTGTCCATGTCCCGAGAAATCAACTGAAACATGAGGCTTTTGCGTGTACCATTCGTCTACTACAAGTCCCACAGTGCTTTGCTGCATACAATATGGCAGAAATTCCAGTTATAAGGGTGGTTATGGAACAGAACAACCACAGAAACCAAGTTATAATGTAAAAAAAATAGTATGCTGCGATAAATTCATAGTTTAGACACTGAAAATAAGGAGAGAAGACATCAATTATATATGAACTTGTAACAACAGGAGAGGACAGCACAAAACAACACTCTCAATGCCAAATCCCAAATCTGTTTAAAAGTCCTTCTCTTAGCCCTTTCTTTTGATCAAATCTGTAGGTTACCAGACACAGATCCGCCTTAAAGGGTGTGTTAACATATTGTCCAAATCATAACAACAATGTAAACGGTCAAAACAACAGCAGTGAAGTATAATAATCAAAACAACGAACTGAAATCTTAATGTATCTCCTTTGCTGGTGTCCAATATTAAGAACAAAATAGACTTATCGCGTTGTAATAGGATTTTCAATTTAAAACAATAACCAATGGTACAAAAAACATATTTTCATGCAGCCAACTTTTTGGGCAATTTTAAATGACACAGAAGTGATCCCAATATAGTTGGAAACAAGACAAAAGAGGTCTTGACCACAACAATCTCCTAGATAGATAGAGATAGATAGATACTTTATTCATCCCCGGAGGGAAATTCACATTTCCAACAGCATCCCTGAGCTGAGAAAAATACAATAATAAAGCAAAAAGAATACAATATACAAATACCCAGTGTGACGTGCAAATGCCCACTGTAGCGTGTTATATAGAATATCTAAATAGTGCTACACAGAATACATATTGCAATAAAATTCGGTAATATGCAATGTAGGTAGTGTGGTTTAATGTGGGCTTTTACTCTGCCGGGTAGAGTTAAAGAGCCTCATGGCATGAGGAAGAAAAGATCTCTTCAGTCTGTCCGTAGTACAGTAGTCTGTCGCTGAAACTGCTCTTCTGTCTGGAGATAATGCTGTGTAGTGGATGCAATGGATTGTCCATGATTGACCGCAGCTGCTGGAATTTCATGAATGCAACAAAACTGGCCAAGCTCCAAATAATTTGTTTTATTTGTTAAAAAAAACTATAAACATTATGAAACGTTCTCACAAATGCAAACTAAAGAGCAAGTTTCAAAGATTTTGAAACAGTCACTAAAGAGCCACAGTGAAAAAAAAACACTATCTCCATAATTCAGCCCTGCTACTGAGCCTAATTAGGTTTTATGTTGTCTGCAAAAAGAATACCGGCGTTGTTGACCAATACCAAAAACACAGAGGGAGGTAATGTTGCTCAACATCAAATGAAAATATTAGCTTTTATTGAGCTCTAATAGCCTGAAATATTCCGTACACAACAGCGAGCCAATTCAAGTTGATTTCTACACATAGCTCCCGCAGGCGAATACGAATGGATTGAAAATGCAGCCTCACTTTTTCGAAGATTTCTAACAAAGAATCACCTCGAGCCGATTCAGTGTGCTGAACCGCAAACACCTTATCACATAAGGCGAGACCATGATGATTTTCAATTTTGATGCTGTTATTTTTCCAGCTCGGCTCCGTCGCCGGCATATAGCTAGAGCCAATCACGGTGAGACGAGCGAAAACGCTTGTGAAGTAACCGCGGGTTTCTTTCCTCGGCGTGCCGGCAGAGAGTGCATTAATCATTCCGCTCTCTGCTCTCAATAAGACACCGCAACAGCTGGCAGAGAGAAGCTGGCCTTTAAACAGTACAGACTGCAGGAGGTTCAGCCATCGCTTCTTGTTGCCCCTCTGCCATCAATAGTAATGAACACCTTGGAGCGACGCCCGGGCCGCCTGAGCGTGAATGGCCGGGCGAGACGCAGGAGTGGCTTTTGTTTACACGTGCTTGTCGCAACCTCGTCTGTTTATTCAACCCCGATCGCAAGTGTAAAAGGAGTTCCTTTGTCGGGCATGAGTAATATGCAGAGGACCAGGTAGCACCGCGTGACCTGAGCTGACAGGAGCAATTAATCACAACATGGTTGGAGAATGCCAGAGGGGGCCACAGATCCTTACACTTGCATGGGTCCCTTTGTGCTGTTCAGTTTTCGGCAGACATTTAAACGAGTTATGGCAGTAACGCGGCAAGAGTAATGTAAAAAATTCCAATTCAAAGTGTTTACTGTAATATGCACAGTAAAGAACCACGATTCCCTGCACAATGAAGTTCTTACTTTGCTGTCCACACAGTTGCCAACGTAATAGAATAAAGAAACTATATACATGTATACATAGAAGAATATCACAGATATTAAAAAGATAAAAATACAAGATTAACTATGGTTGAGTTCAGGCAATAAGATAAAACTCAGTTGAAACTGACCGTAGTGCAAAAATAGTTCAAGTATGGCCCAATTCAAAGTGTCTGTAGTGTGCCGAACTTGTCTGTGGTGTATTGTTCGATCAGCAGCCATTTAAGAGTCTGATGGCAGAGGGGTCAATAGAGTTCTATAGACAGGTTGTTCTGCATTTCACACTCCTGTACCTCCGCCCCGGGGGCAGAAGTGTAAACAGTCCGTCTTTTGGGTGGGTGGGGACGACAGTTGAATAAGAGTTGAAACAAAACTTCATGTCCACGACAGAGGAATAAAACTATAACTTTTTACATTGGTGATTTTTTTGCCCTGTGGTGTGCTGTGCAAACAGGCAATGTTCTAAGCCCATTATGGCATTTCATCATATCCCTATTGATGAAGACAGACGACTGCGGTTGATATCCGAAATCAATTGGAGGGAGTGACAGGCTTCAAATTGAACCAGGATTTTCGGCAAGCAATTTTTACAAAACACGTTTTGGTTATTAGCAAGTAAATTGATTTTAAGTAAGTGTGAGTCACGCCAAAGACACTCAATGTGGATACCAAGATGTTAGCTTGTGCTGCTGAAGCTGAGTGTGTCGTATGTCAGCTATGGATAAACGCATTGGCCTATTCAAAATGAACATACAATATGTCACATAAGTGAGTACACCCCTTATATTTCTGCATAGATTTCATTACGATGTTTAATTGAGCAACCACTGAAGAAACATCGCTTTGACATTCTCGGAATGGAACATTGCCCTGCGACCGACTTAATGGAGGGAAGGGATCGTTCCTTGCTCCAATATTTCACAGGACATGTTTCCTTGATGAAATCCAAACTCCACAACTAAAGTTGCACTCATGCAGCCCCAAACCATGACATTATGACATTCCCAACGTCATGCAGTCCATGCAACGAGAGGAAAAAAATGGATGGCTTGACATGCGTTTATCTAGTGCTGAGAGGTGCACCAAATTCAAGTCCTTGGTCTCACTATCGCCCTGTGCCATGATGCGAGAGATTTTTGTGCCTCACGCTAAGAACAGTTCTACGTTACATACTGCTCCTTAAGAACTAAAGCATCGATAGATCAATAATCCTCCATTATAAAAAGAAACATGCAGCAGGAAAAAAAATACTTGATATCTTGACTTGCCCTTGGCTTGCTATAACTATTTCCAATTATACTTTGTACGGATGAGGTTAGTCCCAAACCATAATCATTGGTCCCACGATCGCCCTCTGGCATGAGGCAAGAGAATTTTCCCAGGGGAAGAAACTGACTGCTTTGCTGCGGTATCACAAGCCGGCAATGTTCTCCAGGCTTGGCAGATCAAGGCTGATGATCTTCTGGGCTGTGTTGATTACTCTCTGTACTTTTTACCTGTCTACTGCCGTACACCCAGGATACCACACCGTGAAGCCTTATGCCAGAATGGTCCCCACTGTGGCTTATAACGTGAAAATTCAACAATTTAGAAAAATAACATGAAAAAATTGCAAAGTTAAATCAATAAATATTAACATTTTTTTATGCTTCAATAATTTTGTATTTCCAAAATGACAGTTGAGGTACAGCCTGACCTTCTCCCCTGAATGCACGTCACTGGTAAAAAAAAGGAAAGTTGAG
Source organism: Urocampus carinirostris (assembly GCF_059441175.1). Lineage (NCBI taxonomy): Eukaryota > Metazoa > Chordata > Actinopteri > Syngnathiformes > Syngnathidae > Urocampus > Urocampus carinirostris. The sequence goes on from NC_142350.1 coordinate 53,773,192, forward strand.
ACAATAGCTAAAATATAATTGGGAATCAAACCAAAGAGCAAATCAGACTTTAACATTGCACTCGGTGTAATGCCATGACCAATATAACTGCCAAGAGATCGTTAGGAAAACAAAAGCAAAAAACATGGCATGGTAAGGTTGAGGGGGAATCAAATTTCTAGCTAATCAAACAAATTCAAACGACTTTTAACTTAAGCCTTCCATCAATGCCATCCACCCACCTCCGCTCTTTAATCCATTCCCCCGGCTCGGCACACCCAGCGGGCCTTTGCTCACTGGTCTATGTAGGACAAGTGGTGTGGCGTCTGAAGTAATAACCCGACAAGATGAATGTTCGGGATTGGCGTCCCCGTGGCTGACAGTTTGCCGTGGCGGGCTGCTGCACAAAGGCCGAACCCGCGCCGCTTGATTTCCTTTTTGGATCCGAAAGCGTGGCTAAATTGGAATCATTCTGACACCGCCGGCGTTAAGATGGATTGCCGTGGTTTAAAAAGCCGCCGTCTCTTTGCTTTGTCGAATCATACGCGAATTAATATTTGTGACAGACAGTTGACCCGGTCCATGAAAGGAAGGAATCTGGGTAGGTTCGGTTCCAGAGTGAGGTTTCCTTACATAGCCACCAAGCACGTCTGAATGATGAATGTTTGATCAGGTGTCGGCGGTGCAAACTGCCTTGCCAAAATTCACCTTTCTCCTGAAGGACAGAAAGCAGGTCTTAGTGAAGAAAACCGACCCAATCGGGTCAACTGTCATCCAGCCTTTAAACTTCCCACCAGGCTAGTTTCTGAATGGAGCGTTGCAGATTGGGCTCATGCTCTTTGTTGTGTGATGCAGTGGATTTGCTCAAGTGCAATCCCTTCTCAAGATTTCTTCTTTTTCCTCGTGTTGAGGTTTTTGAGTATTTCCTTACCCTCATGTTGGTTTTAAATCAGGGAATGGTGTAATAATAGTCTGTGGTTTGCAATAATCTGTGGTCTGTGCAGCCCTTTGAGACTTTTCTTGATTAAGGCCTACAATAATAATAAACATAAAATGCAATCTTTCCTTTCTTCCATTTATCAGCCAAGTAACTCACATCCATCCATAGCAGTGGGTGGCAGTAGATTGTTTTTTTTTTCTTCTTAAAGGGACATTGTCTATTATTTAGCACTTACTGGTGGTATAAAACACCTACATTACATACATACATGCATTATATTACATTACATTTCATACATTCAATACATTTTACAAATGGGCAAAAAGTGCATGAACTATCATATAAACGTGCTTTTTTATTTTTTAAATACCCGTAGGTCAGGAATTTGTATTTAACAGGTGGGAGCTGACATGATTTTCCACCATCTTGCTGCTACAGGTACCCCCACCAATAAAATCCTGGTGCTTGGCTGTGCAAAAGAATTAGAAGAAAATAGTGCAGTCCGGTCGCTTTTTTGTCTCCTTTGTACTCTTTTTTTGTGTGCTTTGTAGCTCTTGTTTTTTGGTTACAGTACGCAATACAACAACATACTATTTATGAGGTAGTACATGGAAATATGTTAAATAAAGTAGAGATTGCAACACGACCAAATAATCAAATAAATCAAATAAAGTCCAGTGGACATATTTAAAATTGCAAGTTTCTATTGTGTTTCTCAGCATTGTCTCGTGGACCACATAATATGATGTGGCGGGTCATATTTGTCCCTCAAGCCATGAGATTGGTGTAGGGCAGTTAGTGGAAAGTGTCACTGGGGGACGCGCTTTCATTGTCTATTGTTTTAGTATTTATTTTCAATGTAAGCAGGCGGTATTATTTTGTCAATTTAGAGACCCCTTATTTTACCTATGTCTTCCTGTGGCGCCATTCTCCTGTCAGTGTTTCTTTTGGATTGATAAAGAATTGAAAATGAACGTCTAAGCCGCATCTCGGCCTCTGTGCTGGTTCCCTCCACACCAACATCAACAACCGAAAACACAATGCAGACTTTTCAGTGAACAAGGGTTACAATAACACATTTAAGATAAAAAGTTGTACCTTGGGAAAAGGTTGGGAAACACTGTTTTAGTGTGTAGGTCGCAAGTCATCTTAGCTGGCTGCAGCTCATTGCTCTGCAGTAATAGCAGACATGTAAGCACCTGAGACCAGGTGAAGGAGGGCCAAGAAGACCAAGCATTCTTGATAACTTTGGCCAAAGAAGTCAGTTGCCGTTAAGCTCGTTTCACAGAAAAATCTGTAAACTCTGGAACAAAGCCTGCTTTATATATTTTCCATATGCAAGGGATTATTATTATCAAGATTTTACATGAGGTCCGTGTGTTCTGCAGTGAGAGCATCTGTCAGGCTTACTGTGAGTCTTGGGTCGGTGCTAGTCTGACATCTAGTGTTCATAATATAGTATTGAGAGACAATTTGGATTTTAGACTTAGTTTGAATTGTTTTTCGTTTATTCTGTCATGTCTCAAGGGGCAACCACAATGACTCTGATATATTCAGGTGCTATGAACGTACAAAAAACGCTTGTTGGGATTGCAATAAGCAACTTTCTAACTCAGTGCAAAAATATAGAAGACTTCATGTATGTCCCTACTACTCTTTGATAGCCAGCGGCCAACATTTGGCCAGTAGGTTGTAAATTTGAGACCACTGCCTTCACATAATTTTAAATCCTGGCATTTATTGATCATTCTTAGATTTTTCTGTATATTTTCCAGAAGTAAAAGGTATACTGAACGCTTCCATATAAATTTGTCTAAGATTTTTCTGAATACTTAAAAAACCTAGTACACTTAACCACTAGATGTCGCAGTATTGCTTAGTGCAACTGAAATCAAACGTTTAAAAAGCTCAATAAGGAATACAAACTACGGAATCTCATAGGTGACCAAAATGCACCATTTTTCTTCTAATTTTTGCCAAGCGGTTTACAAGGTGTTTTGATTATCGAGGGTACCTGTAGCAGCAAGATGGAGGGCAATAATGTCAGCTCCCTCTTGGTAATCCCCATGTTATGTGAAATACAGATGTCCTGACTTACAAGTATTTTTTTATATGGTAGTTCATGTCTATCAATCTATCCATTATCTGCACCGCTTATCCTCAGTAGGGTTGCGGGGATGCTGGAGCCCATCCCAGCTACCTTCGGGCAGTGGGCAGGGGACACCCTGGACTGGTTGCCAGCCAGTCGCAGGGCACACAGACGACTCACTCCCTCATTCGCACCCAGGGACAATTTGAACCAATTAGCCTGACATGCATGTTTTTTGGCAATGTGGGAGGAAACCGGTATGCCCGGAGGAAACCCATGCAGGCACAGGGAGAACATGCGAAGTCCACACGGGGAGGTTGCGGTAGCTGGACTTGAACCCTGAACCTCTGCACCAGGGAGCGCGCTAAACACCCAGCTGCCGTGTTGACTTGGTAGTTCATGTATTTTGCTTATTATTCAAATTAGTGTTTTTGTTGAATTACATTTTTTATCACGTGTAGGCCCTAAATAATACACTATATCTATTGAAGATGATACATGTTGTTGCTGACTTTTATATAATATCAAGGGCCACAAACTATTGTCCAGCGGCCAACATTTGGCCTGCAGGCCATAATTTTAAGACCACATTTTCACATGTATTTTAATCCTGGTATTTATTGCTTGGATATGTATTTTTTACTTTCTCTGAAGTAAAAAATACACTTCAGTTTATCTTGGTTTTATTTGTTTACTTTTCAGAAAAATCCAAGTTTACTTCCGCAAACTATTTTTAAAGGGTAGTATTCAAAATATATCTTACTACTACTGATTTGTATCAAGAATTAAAAGGTATGATGGAAAAAATGTTTCGCTTTGGAAATTCCCAGCCCAACCCCTTTGAAATGTATTTCTTACATGTTGATGTAATATTCATTTAAGCATCAGTAGATAAACGAAGGGAATTTCATTTATTTTTCATCCCAAATTTTAACAAAAGTTTTGGCACCAAGAACTTGTGAGTAAATTTGAAGAATTGGTAAATGAATACATGAAAAAATATAGGTAGAAAAAATAATTTGGAATATTTTGTTGTATGTCTTAAGCATCTCTCTGCTCCGAGTCTCTGTCTGCTTTGGTTCACTGTCCCTGTCACGACCCAGAATGGAATATTGGACTCAATTGCGTTTGTTTTAAAGGAATCTTTATTGGATTCAGCTGACAGAGCTGGCTTTGGAAGCCGATGGTTGTCGGTCGCTAGCAGCGTTGGACGGAACGGCAGTTCCGTGACAGGTAGGCAGAATCAATACGTCTTAGCGGGCAGGTCGATGGCCAGGGCAGGAGAGTAGATCGTAAACGCGGGGCAGAAACGGGTCGGAACTGAAGGCAGGAATCAAAACAGGAGAGTAGTCTTTGGTACTTGGTAATCTGGCGAAACACACAGGAACACAGAAGTACGGTCTGACATCCTTCTCTGGACGGTTATCGCTTAAGAAGAGAACGTCAGCCAATCAGAGAGCGCGCTCCAGCGCGCCAAACGATTGCCTCAGGTGTCTTCACTTCGGCAATCATGAGTCAAGTCAAGTCATTTTTATTTGTATAGCCCTTAATCACAATTAGTCTCTAAGGGCTTCACAAGTTATTACATATAAGAAGTTTAGGTTACTCGTATGCAATAGAGTAGAAGTGAGTTTTAAGCCTAGATTTAAAAATTTCCACCGAGGTTGCAGATCGGATCTCAGAGGGAAGAGCATTCCACAACACCGGTGCCCGGATGGAGAACGCTCTCGAACCAGCGGAACACTTCTTGGCTCTTGGGATCACCAGGAGACCGGCGCTCTCGGAACGAAGGCTTCGGGCCGGGACATAGGGGGAGATCAGATCTGAAAGATATGAGGGGGAAAGTCCATGTATGATTTTGTATAGTAGTAGGAGAACCTTAAAATCGCATCTTAGGCTAACAGGGAGCCAATGCAGGTTAGCCAAAATTGGGGTGATGTGATTTTAGCAATGTTACGGAGATGGAAGAAAGCGGTTCTAGTAATTTTCTTCACATGTGTTTGAAAGGACAGATCAGGGTCGAAAATGACACCTAAATTTTTAAGTGAGTCACTCTGTGTGATGTGGCAATTGTCCAAGTTCACTGCGGTTTTAGAGAATAAGTCACGGGACTTAGATGGACCAATAACTAACATTTCAGTCTTTTCAGGGTTAGGACGCAGGAAATTGAGTGACATCCACTCTTTTATCTCAGTGAGGCAGGCCTCCAAAGTTCCACAGTTTAGTGTGGGAGATTCCTCCATCGGGAGATAGACTTGAGTGTCATCTGCGTCGCAATGGAAACTGATATTATACTTGCGAATAATATCACCTAGTGGAAGCATATAAATGCTGAAGAGAAGGGGGCCAAGCACTGAACCCTGCGGAACACCACAAGTAACACTAAATGGCTCAGATGTCAATTCGCCATATTTAACGCAGTGTGTCCTATCTGAGAGGTAGGATCTGAACCATAATAGGACGCTTCCTGAGAGACCAATCCATTTTTCCAACCGTTCTAGCAAGATAATATGGTCCACCGTGTCAAATGCAGCACTAAGGTCCAGCAGCCATGACAGTCCCATTATTTTACACATTTATCAGTGTTTTTACAGTAATGTGCTTATTTGTTGAAACTAAATCAGTGTAGTTGCTTCTGCTAGTTTGTTTTTGATCCGCAGCACGTGTTTTATCCAGCCTTTACGGTTTTATCCCTACTATGTACAATCTGTACTCCACTTGGCAACATTTCTTGAAAATCATTATTTCCCATTGCCAGTGGTGTCATTTAAATTGGATTAGCAGGCTATTTCCCCCCTTTTTCCAATGATTCCCTATGTTTGGTCTGTTAGTAATTTAAGAGTTGTATTATTTTGTTGCAAACATTACAGTTTTGATTGACAATATATTAAATTTGTATTTAAAATATTTTCCCAGAATTCAACTGTAAATGGTTATCTCCTCCATTATCATCGGATCAGAATTCAGATTTTCACTTAATGTGTATCACATACCCACCTGGGTCATCAGAGCAACACTACCCATGTTGTGTCTTGGGCAAGTACAACCTGGCAACGCCTATCACTCTCCAGGCTGTTTTTGGGGATAGGGGCTGGCTCCTCCACATCAAACAGATCATACTGGTCTCCATGGTTACCAGTAGGAGTAGAAGCTTCCCGATTTGACTCGGATATAGCACTTTCATCATCTGGTCACCATTGTTTTTCAGTGTAACTAAAGAAATTTCCCCATTTTGGGACAAATAAAGTACTATCTTATCTTACCATTACTTGTGGATTTCATATCTATGTTGAAAACACACTTTATGGCGATGACGTTACATCATTTGCTTTTACGACATGTTAATAACTCAAAGGCTCTATGTCAGGTAAAGGATTTCTCGTTTTGTTTATATTTTTGTATCTATATCTAAATCGTTTATGTATTTAAATGAACAAATAACATGAACAAAATTAAATGTTTTCCTTCAAAACTTGATTATTTAAAAAAAGTTACAGAAATATATAGATCCAATTTTTTTTTAAATGGTCCCATTAAAATACAAAAAAAAAAAATATATATATATATATATACATTACAAATATGGATGGATAAATGAATAAATATCTAAATAAATATATGTAAAATAAATACTGGCTGAGCAACTGTCCGAACTAGGGTGTTTCATTAACACTGTATATTTTATCAAAATGTTAAAGGGACAGTGTTTAATAATTGGTGCCCCCTAGTGGTACAAAAATACATTTAAAAAATTAGAGAGAGAGAGAGAGAGAGAGAAACTTGTTAAAAAAAAATCATAGGCCGAAAAATGTGTATTTTTAACATGATGGAATCCCTACCTAGAATTCCCCATGTTTGTCTGACGACTGCTGGATGTGGCACTGGTTTTCGTTCACATTAGACAACAATGCCAACAAAATACTTGCATTAGAAATATAGAGTTGGATACATACATAAATATCTAATTAGATAGATGTGAAATTAGTACTCGCCGAGCAATTGCTCGAACTGGGGTGTTATATTAACACTGTATATTTTGTCAATATGTCAAACTGGTTTTCGTTCGCATTAGACGATGCTGTTATCTAGTGGTCAAATATTGAACCTTGTGGCTGTAACATTTTCTGCTGGATTTGGAAAAAAAAAATAATTGAGTGTTGGAATCATAAAGATATTAATCCACAGCCAAATCTGAAGTTTTAAGAAAACTACTGTCCTGGCTGGCCGAATCGCTTTCTTGGCAGCTTCATTTATTTGGGAAGTCACGCATGCGCAGTAGCCACGCATGTGCATTAAAATACAACGGAGTTACACATATGCTTTCCGTTACATACAATGAAAAACCGAAACGTGTGTGTATTTTAATTAGACTATGTGTGTGTATTTTAATGATTACTCGTATATTAAAATAGAAAACAGAAATAGAAAAAACAGGTTAAAACAAGTTCATTTCATCAGGATTATTTGTAACATAGGTGTCTGAGAAATACACAAATAACTCAATGTAATTTACTTTACATTGAGTCATTTGTCTTGATGTGTTATTTTGTTTTGCTATTTGTTCTAGAGACCTAATTCAACTTTGAGAACCGCCTTGGCACTTTCACAAACAAATTCAGGTCATGCAAATTCCCCTTGTTCAACATTCCCAAGTGAGTAGTGAGACAAGAGGGAGGAGGAAGTTTTCAACTTTATTGTACTTTGACAGAGTCAGGTCTCCTCATTCGCACTAAGTCACAGACGGAGGAACAAATCAGATCGAGAAGGTAAGTTTTAATTTGGATCGGAGTGTAACAGTGCCGTTACAAATGCGTAATAAGCCCCATCTTGACTTTGTAAAATCCTTCAAAGTTGATACATTTTTAACAAGAGTTATAAAGACAAAGTGGTTCTTGTTGTCATATTCAGGGTTTGCACAGGTGCTTGAAACCCTTGAAAATGCTTGCATTTTAATGTTGTTTTCAAGGATTGAAAAGTGCTTGAATTGTGTGTGAAATGCTTGTAAATGCTTGAAATAGTTGCTATGTTTTTTAACATGTCTGCAAAAAGGTTGTTTTGCCATTGCATTTCTTCTGCCCTTGTCAACTCAAGTCCAGTCATGTTTATTTGTTTAGCCCTTAATCACAAGGAGTCTCAAAGGGCTGTACAGACTATTGCAAACTAAAGACTATTATTACACTATCCCCTGATCTAAAACCGACATGAGGGCAAGGAAAATGACGAAACCTTGAGAAGGGACAGCACATGAGGTAATACCCCATCCAGGATAACCTGTGATTAACAACAGCTGGCATTACTTTGTATGGCATTGTCCAATGAAGCGCCCAATAGGACAAGCACATGCAGAGCCTAAACAGGACACTATGAAATGTTTATTAATTCAAGGTTTACTAAACTATTATGGACATTTTTAGGAGCCTTGCAAAAATTATTGTAGTGTTTCCTAGTCATAAATTGTAATGGGAAGAACTTCCTGCAACTGAAAATGCTAACTACGTATCATTTTTACACAACACCTACATTATTAGAGGAGAGATTTATATCAAAAAATATTTACGACGTACTCAAAATCTAAAAATTGTCTTGATAAATGCACACGCAAGATTGTCACGGTTGCCCATTGCCCCCGATTGCGCCCTCCTGTTTTGTGCCAGCTGTGGCTCGTTGACTGATTGGCTTCCCTCTTATTTAAGCTCAGTGCTCTTACTCACCCTTTGTCAGTCCGGTATCCTGCTTGTGAATCCTGTCCGGTATCAATCCCGTCTGTCTCGTCCTGTCTGATATCTGACTCCAGTCTCCAGTATCTGGTATCGATCCTGTCTGTCCCGTCCTGTCTGGCATCGATCCCGTCCGTCCGGTATCTGCTTGTGTATCTGATATTGATCCTGGATGTCCCGTCCTGTCCGGTATCAACCTCGTCTGTCCGGTATCTGCTAGTGTCTCTGGTATCGATCTCATCTGCCTCTGGCTTCCTGTTATTCCACGCCGGACTTCTGTCTTCTTCCGCCCAGAGATCGCCGAATTACTGGCGTTTGTGTTCACGTGCATGACTGACCCATTCCCGTAAATTTGTGTAAAAACGTTACGCATCTGGGTCCTCCTCCTGTTCGGGTTCTGACAAAGATTAAAAGTTGCTTATGTAGATCACAGACATATTTGTGACTTACCTACATGATTTACACCAGATTCCTTCTTTTAATGGTTCAGAAAAAAATGAAAAATTGTCCTTGAAAGTCCTTAAAAAGTGTTTGAATTTGGTCATGAATAATGTGAAGGAATTCTGCATATTACATAGTTATTATCTAACCAAAAGGGGCTATGATGAGCAGATGAGCCCAAGGCTGTGCTGAAAGCCTGGAGTTTATTTTTACCGCTGTTTATACAAAACGGCTTGAAACTTGCAATCTGTCACAGCGCGAAGAACAGAAACAGCTCCTGTGCGTGCTTTTTACACATTGTTCACATTCTCTCAAGTGCGTGTTGGGCGTCTGCCACCAGGTTGTCAAACACAGCAAAAACTCTGTAGTAAAATGAAATCAAAATCATTGTCTGAGAGAGGTGGCCATTCCAAATAAACCTTTGTACAGCTTCTTCCTGTCATACAGGAGTTTGTTTTCCCAAAACACTTTGCGTTGTTGTTGTTAGGATTTACAAGTGATTCATCTGTCTTGGATTTTGAGTTATTTTACACAGTTTTGTTGTTATATTTCCTGTGCCTCCCTAAAATTGCTGTTGCCATGAGCGTCTTATTCTAAGCTGAAAACAAACATTGTATTCTTCTACGTAGAAAACAGGTTTCATCTTCGATGCAAAAAATAGTGGCATTTTTTTCCATACTGAAAATGTCTGTCATCTTTCCCGTACAACAGTAACTACTGTTATATTTTGCGCCCAAAAAAATTCGTCTTATACTCTGAAAATAAGCATCGTCTTCGACTCAACAACTAGCGTTGTCGTCTCTAATGCTTAGGATAAGCATATTTCTACAATAGCGGCAACTTTATAAATAATACATAGCATTGTTGCCTCCTTGGCAATTTAACATTATTCTTCTGTTCAAAAACTAGCTCTATGATAAGAACACCATTTTGTACACTGAAAATTACCATTGTCTTCCTCTACACTGAAAACTGACATTTTATGCTGAAAATAAGTATTATATTTTTCTACATGGGAAACTAGCTTTGTGTTTGTCATCATTTTCTGTGCCTAGAGCTGGCGTAGTATTTTTCAATGTTTTACCCCGAACCATCGTTAAAGGGAAAGTGTTTATTTTCTGACTGCTAGATGTTATTGTGAGGTTCAGGCGCACAAAGAGGGCTAAAAAGCACAAGGAATAATACAAACTGCGGAAATTAGGGTGACCAAAAAGCACTTCTTTCATTTCTTTTTCAAGCAAGATTATTTTTTTTAAGTATGAAATATTTTTCACTAGGAGATGTTGTAAAATTCCCAGTGCCCCTTTAATTAAGATGCAAAAAAATCTTATATTGCATTTTGTTTTATATTTTTATTTTTTATCTATGTTATATTGGCGGGATCCCTAACCTTTTTCTAACTGGGGCTACTTTTTGTTACTAATTAGCGCAAAGGGCACCCAGTTTGATATGCATTTTTAATATAACAACATATTTTATTACTATGTGATTACCAAGGTAATTATCGGAGGTGGGGTTGGACTCAGTCAACCACGAAAGGAATCACTTTACCAGAAAATCACAATGACCCAGCACTGTTGAGCTATTCTCAGAACAGGTCCGCTGGCACCTCAGCACTTCTTAGGGGGCACTCTGGTGTCCGTGGGCATCACGTTGAAGACCCCTAGTATATTGTATGCCTGCCTTTTAGAAATAGTATATCAATGTAAATTTTCACCTTGTATCCTTGGCTATGCAGGGTAACTGCTGAAGTAGAAAAATGATGACCTTTGATTATCTAGAAAAACCAGATTGTAGACATAACCGGTCTTCTATGCTCCTAAAGAGTCCAGATCCTCTCTGAGATGGAACCAACTTTCCCAAGCCTGAGCTCAGCCCCTGCAGAGAACCTGGAGCGCCAGCTTCACGCCGACTTCTTCCGGAAATTGGGTTACTCATCAACCGAGGTCAACGCGGCGCACTCCAAACTGGGCCCATCCCCGGACACCAACTCTATGCTGGAGGAACTGGTTCAGATCCGCAGCACCGAGCTGGCATCATCCGGCGAAGATACCCAAGAAAGCTTTAGAGAAGATCGGAGTGTAGATCAAGTTGAGAGCAAGACAGACGCGTCAGAGCTGAGGCCCATTGTTATTGACGGCAGCAACATTGCCATGAAGTAAGAGAACATTTCAGTAACTAACACATTGAACTATTATTTCACTTTTAAAAGCTGTTACATGTATTGGCTATTGTCTGTTTTCTTGTAAAAAGTCAGGATATTTCACTTTAGTCATTAATGTTTCACGTCTGCCCACCATAGAGGTGTAGGATAAGACCTATAAAATCCATCCGGAACCAGGCCTGCAGGTATTAAAGCCTGACCAATTATCTCTATTTGCATGACCTAGCCCAGAGCAAACCCAAAACGTATATTTTATGAGGCCTCTGAAGGAGTAGAGGTGATTTATGATTACAAATTAAAGCCTGTCTCTTGTAACAAAGTTTAACAAGATCATATAAACATTTACATCTTTTTATATCTGTGTCTGCAGAGGTTACATTAACTGACAATTTTCCATCATTACGGGATTTTTTTATCCAGAATTGACGGGAAAATTTGAAGTCTGTCTGTTATTTTGATGGGTTGAAAATCGGGCCATGAACCACAGCAGCAGTACATCCTTAAGACTAAAGCGCAGCACTTTAAGAGAGAGGGGCAGAGAGACAAAGAGCAATGACAGGTGGATAAAAGACAGAGACTGGAAGGAGTTCTTTGAATTGATAATGAAAGAGTATCAGGGTTCGTATAGTTACTCGAAACCCTTAAAAATGATTGAATTTTTATTTTGTGTTTTCAGGGATTGAAGAGTACTTGAATTTTGTGTGACACTCTTGTTAAATGCTTGACATTTTAGCCATGTATCTCAACGAATCTGCTCAAAAATGACACTGACATTGCCCTCTAGTGGCTTCGCTTTGCCATTGCTTTTCCTCTTCCCACGTGATTACGGGCAGCTGGCATTAGTTTTTATGGCATTGTCCTATGAAGCACCATTGCCCTCTTAGGGATCGTGGCACTATGAAATATGTATTAATGCAAGGATTATGTACCGGTTATTGACATTTAATATGGGCCATAAAAAAAGTAGTTTTTCCCAGGAATAAATTATAATCGGAAGAACCTTCTGAAACTGAAAATGTAAGCTACTTGTTGTCATTTTTACCTAACATATATATGGGGAGATATATGTCTCGAAAATATTTACACACATATTGTTCAGATCCACAAATATATCACTCAAGATCTTAAAATCATACATCTTGATAAATCCATATGCAAGATTAAAATTGCCTATGTAAATTGCAGATATATTATTGGCTCTGCAAAATACATTATTCACTTTGGGTTTATTCTTTTAATGGTATCAGCGAAATTAGAAAACTGGCTTTGAAAGTCCTTAAAAAGTGCTTGAATTTAGTGCTGGAGTTTAGTACTGTATAGTACGTGTTGTGATGATGTTTTTTAGCGGACCATGTTTGTCGTGGCCAAAACAACTCCAGCCGCTACTGTGATGTTAGCGCAACAACATCACAATGAGTTGTGACAAGATACTGATTTAATCATGCTATTTTTTTGCACATCATGGCCCATGCTACCAGCTCTGACACTGACAGGTCATTACACACTTATCCAGAAATTTCCATACAAGCTAAATACATTGTTTTTTTTCTCTTTTAGTTTAGTATCCACCCATAGTTTCAATATAGTTTTTAATGAACATGTTTTTAAAGTCAAAGGGAGAGAAGCCTGACCCAACCCGAACGTAATGATTGAAATTTTAGGCCCGGCCTAGGCGTAAATTCGGTTCGGACTTGGGCTTGGGTTTAGGATCTTATCTCTAGCACACCATGTTTTCATGTTTATTTTCATCCTTCTGAAAGCAATTGCAATCTAATGTTCCACTCAGTGTTTTGCTGTGTTTTTCCAAATTACCTCTCCTCTTTTTGTTTCCCATCGACAGTCACGGAAACAGAGAAGTGTTCTCATGCCGAGGCATCCAACTGGCAGTCAACTTCTTCCTGCAGAGAGGACACACAATGATTACCGTGTTTGTTCCGTCTTGGCGGAAAGAGAAAAGCCGACCTGATGCCGCCATAAAGGGTAAGGTCACTTTAGTTCAAATATAGTTGATTACTTCTTACCTGGAGCAATTGTAATGCCCGCCCATGTTATGTATGCAAATTGTTGCTGCAGTACAAACCAATTATTTTGACATTAATCAGCGCTAATTATTAGAAATCATTATTATTATTATTATTATTAAATAAATCATATCTGTTACTCAATACTGTGTCGCATATTGTTTATCGCTGCATGGATTTGAAAACATTTCTTCTTTGATTGCATTTACAGTAATTCCATATTTGTTTGATATGGGGTGGGCAATATTTTGGAGTCGCAGGGTTTAAATATTTGGTGGAGGATCCAGGCCAGGATGAAAAAAAAACAATAGCGTGATGGGATTTCAAATGACAACCAATACAGAGTCTCTATTCGATAACTTGGCAATGCATGTGGGAAAGGGATATCCTACTTATCTAATTTACGTGCAGGCATTTATATGTACATGTTATATTTAATTTTGTATCTATTAATATATTGATTTATTCATATTTGGTTTTGAAACACTCCAAATTCAAACACAATCCTATATTAGGTCCTAGTTTCCAGGGTTGGGTAGGGTTACTTTAACGTGATTACTTTCAATTACTTTTGGATTACTCCAATACCAAATATGCTAATAAAAGACAAAAGAAACTAGATATGAATAAAATGATGACAAACAACACGTGGTAAGCTTTCTCTCCTGGCTTTGATCTCTTTGATCTCCGGCAAAACTAACATCAAATGCGACAGAAACAAAATGAAAATAAATCCAAACAGCTTGCCAACATCATTTTTGCCGTTCCATGTATCCGTTACTCCCCAAGCCTGCACAAAATTTAGTAATTTTATTCATATTTAGTTTATTTTGTCTTTTATCAGCATATTTGGTATTGGAGTAATCCAAAAGTCATTGAAAGTAATTCAGTTGAAGTAACCCTACCCGACCCTGCTAGTTTCTAGATAGATAGATAGATAGATAGATAGATAGATAGATACTTTATTCATCCCCGAAGGGAAATTCACTTTTCCAGCAGCATCCCTAAGCTGAGAACAATCGAAAATAACTGAGAACAATCGAAAATAACACGGGAGCTGCTGGAGTGGCTGCCATTCGTGACGGCGCCGGAGAAACGATTCAATTTGAATCATGTACAAACAAACAAACAATTGAATCATGTACAAGAAACGATTCAATCTGAATCATGTACAAACAAACAAACAATTGAATCATGTACAACAAACAAACAAAATATTTATGTTTCAATAAGTGGAGTGTTAATAAAATGGGGGGAAAATAATTTCTGATACTGATATAACCAGGTAAAACTAATTTTAAGTTAGGCACTAATTTTGATAGTATGAATTGAAAACATCCAAATGTAATAGGGCTAGCTCAGAGTTTTTTTTTGTTTGTTTTAGAAAAAAAAACAGGATAAAAAATAGAAGGTAAAAAAAAAACCTAGACAGCCATTTAATTGATGGCCCTCAAAAATGTCACTGGGGACAAGAGTCGCACCAAATCAATTACTATATATTTTACCATTTTTGTTCGGTGGCTCAGATTAAAATGCTTATGCCAGGCATGTCAAATTTACAGCCTTTTGGATGATTGAATCGGGACCACCGATTTCTCTGAGTGTGTCAAAAAAGAAGTGGGTCTCTGGGTCATTTCTTTTAAAAGTTATGTAGTTTTATGCATATACAGTGGCTTGCGAAACTACTTGGCCTCCTTGAACTGTGACCTCTTGCCACATTTGAGACTTCAAACATAAAGATATAAAATTGTAATTTCTTGTGAAGAATCAACAATAGGTGGGACGCAATCATGAAGCGGAACACACTTGATTGTATATTTTAAACTTTTTTAAGAAATAAAAAACAAAAAAGTGGGTGTGCAAAATTATTCAGCCCCATTGAGTAATACCTTGTAGCGCCACCTTTTGCTGCGATTACAGCTGCAAGTCGCTTGGGGTATGTCTTTATCAGTTTTGCACTTCGAGAAAGTGATATTTTTGCCCATTCCTCCTTGCAAAACAGCTCGAGCTCATTGAGGTTGAATGGAAAGTGTTTGTGAACAGCAAGTTTTCAGTTCTTTCCACAGATTCTCAATTGGATTGAGGTCTGGACTTTGACCTGGCCATTCTAACACCATGATGTTTTTTGGTGAACTATTCCATCGTAGCTTTTGCTTTATGTTTTTGGATCATTGTCTTGTTGGAAGACAGATCTCCGTCCCAGTCTGACGTCTTTTGCAAACGCCATAAGGTTATCTTCCAGAATGGTCCTGTATTTGGCTCCATCCATCTTCCCATCAATTTTAACCATCTTCCCTGTCCCTGCTGAAGAAAAGCAGGCCCAAACCATGATGCTGCCACCACCATGTTTGACTGTGGGGATGTGTGTTGAGGGTGACGAGCTGTGCTGCTTTTACGCCAAACATAACGTCTTGTATTGTTGCCAAAAAGTTTGATTTTGGTCTCATCTGACCAGAGCACCTTCTTCCACATGTTTGGTGTGTCTCCCAGGTGGCTTGTGGCAAACTTAAAACAACACATTTTATACTGATATCTTTAACAAATGGCTCCCTTCTTGCACTCTTCCATAAAGGCCAGATTTGTGCAGGATATGACTGATTGTTGTCCAATGAACAGATTCTCCCACCTCAGCTGTACACCTCTGCAGTTCATCCAGAGTGATTATTGGCCTCTTGGCTGTATTTCTGATCAGTTTTCTCTTTGTATGAGCTGAAAGTTTAGGGGGACGGTCCGATCTTGGTAGATTTGAAGTGGTCTGATACTCCTTCCATTGCAATATTATGTCTTACATAGTGCTCCTTGGGATGTTTAAAGCTTGGGAAATCTTTTTTTATCCAAATCCAGCTTTAAACTTCTCCACAACAGTATCTCAGACCTGCCTGGTGTGTTCCTCGTTCTTCATGATGCTCTCTGCGCTTTAAACAGACCTCTGAGATTATCACAGTGCATTCATACAGAGACTTGATTACACAAAGGTGGATTCCATTTATCATCGTTAGTCATTTAGATCAACATTGAATAATTCAGAGATCCTCCCTGAACCTCTGGAGTTTGCTGCACTGAAAGTAAAGGGGCTGAATACCACTTTTTCGTTTATTTGAAAATTTGAAATAGCCAATAAAGTTTGTTCCACTACATGATTGTGTCCTACGAGAAATTACAGTTTTATATATTTACGTTTGAAGTCTGAAATGTGGCAAAAGGACACAAAGTTCAAGGGGGCCAAATAGTTTTGCAAGCTACTGTGTGTGTGTGTGTGTGTGTATATATATATACTGGACTGTCTCAGAAAATTAGAATATTGTGATAAAGTTCTTTATTTTCTGTAATGCAATTAAAAAAACAAAAATGTCATACATTCTGGATTCATTACAAATCAACTGAACTATTTCAAGCCTTTTATTATTTTAATATTGCTGAATTTGGCTTACAGCTTAAGAAAACTCAAAAATCCTATCTCAAAATATTAGAATATCATGAAAAAGTATACAAGTAGGCTATTCAACTAATCACCTGAATCATCTAATTAACTCGAAACACCTTGCGAGGTTTCCTGAGCCTTAAAAACACTCAGCTTGGTTCAGTAATCTAAATCACAAGTATGGGGAAGACTGCTGTCCAGAGGACCATCATTGATACCCTCCATCAGGAGGGTAAGACACAAAAAGAAATTTCTCAAAGAGCAGGCTGTTCACAGAGTGCAGTTTCAAAGCATATCCACAAAAAGTCTGTTGGAAGGGAAAAATGTGGCCGGAAACGCTGCACAACCAAGAGAGATGACCGCAGCCTTAACAAAATTGTGAAGAAGAGCCGCTTCCAGAATTTGGGGGAGCTTCAAAGACAGTGGGCTAAAGCTGGAGTCCAGGTATCAAAAGCCACAGTTCACAGACGTGTCCGGGAAATGGGCTACAATAGCCGTATTCCCATGGTCAAGCCACTTCTGAACTCAAGACAACGGAAGAAGCGTCTGACTTGGGCTATGGAGAAGAAGCACTGGACAGTTGCAGAGTGGTCCAAAGTCCTCTTTTCAGACGAAAGCAAGTTTTGCATTTCATTTGGAAGTCAAGGCGCCAGAGTCTGGAGAAAGGCTGGAGAGGAGCAAAATCCAAGTTGCTTGAAATCCAGTGTTAAGTTCCCACAGTCAGCAATGGTTTGGGGAGCCATGTCAGCTGCTGGTGTTGGTCCACTGTGTTTCATCAAGTCCAGAGTAAATGCAACTGTGTACCAAGAGATTTTAGAGCACTACATGCTTCCATCTGCTGAAAAGCTCTATGGAGATGAGGATTTCATTTTCCAGCATGATCTGGCACCTGCCCACAGTGCCAAAACCACCAGTAACTGGTGCACTGACCATGGCATCACTGTCCTTGATTGGCCTGCTAATTCCCCTGACCTGAACCCCATCGAGAATTTGTGGGGTATAGTTAAGAAGAAGATGAAAGACACCAGACCTGCAAATGCAAATGAGCTGAAGGCCGCTATCGAAGCATCCTGGGCATCAATAACACCTCAGCAATGCCACAGGCTGATTGCCTCCATGCCACGCCGGACTGATGCAGTAATCCGTGCAAAAGGATTCCCAACCAAGTACAGAGTGCATCAATGGACATTTTCAAATGTTTGATTTAGTTTTGCTGTTATAAAATTATTTTTTTACTTGGTCTGAGGAAGTATTCTAATATTTTGAGATAGGATTTTTGAGTTTTTTTTCAGCTGTAAGCCAAAATCAGCAATATTCAAATAATAAAAGGCTTGAAATAGTTCAGTTGATGTGTAATGAATCCAGAATGTATGACATTTTTGTTTTTATAATTGCATTACAGAAAATAAAGAACTTTATCACAATATTCTAATTTTCTGAGACAGTCCAGTATATATATATATATATATATATATATATATATATATATATATATATATTCTGATTTCTGAGAATGCTGCTTCATTGTCTAACTAACCTCATTCTAACATCATAAACCTTCAGAACACCATGGTATTTTATTTCATTAAGTTGAGTGCATCAATTAAATAGAGCTACTAATTTCTGACCATTGAATCACATGTGGTTAAAAGTCACTCTTAATCCGAGCCCTTTAAGCGTACATGAATGCAACAACAAGCATACAATAAAGGCCATTTCTGTATTTTGCTTGCACCAAAGCCAGGGTGGAGCAGAGTTAGTCTATTTCCTTTTGTGTGAACAAGGAAATAAAAACCTCAGCCCTTGTCTCTAATTGTGGCTGAGTCACATAGTACGCCTTGTTGCTGACCTTAATGTTCAATGTACTTGGCAGCATCTTGAAGTCTCCATAAAAAAAAGTATGTCAGTGACAATGTCATCATTTGGTTTATTGTCTGTAATTAAAGCAAACAGTTCCTGAAGAGTACCGGAACATGCAAATGAATTGAACTTGAAATTCACGTTGTAGTGAGACGTAAATTAATGGCTGGGGAATTTCGTATTGGGGTCAGGGTGAAAGTTACCAGAAAATTTACAATAAGATAAAGACATTAACAAAAACAGTGCAGTGGACAAAATACCAAAAAAATACAGTAAGACCTCGGTTGTCGCGGTTAATGGGGACCAAAACCACCCGCGATAAGTGAAAATCCGCGAAGTAGCGGTGCACCTTCCAAAAAAAAATATATATATTTTTTTTTTTTTTTTTTTTTTTTAATTATTTTTTTAGACCCGGTTAATGGGGAACAAAACCACCCGCAAAAAGTGAAAATCTGCGAAGTAGCGACGACCCTTCAAAAAGAAAAAGAAAGAAAAAAACATTTTTTTATTTTTTTTTAATTACTATTATTTTTTAGACCCGGTTAATGGGGAGCAAAACCACCCGCAAAAGGTGAAAATCTACGAAGCAGCGCCCCTTCAAAAAAAAAAATTTTTTTAAATTACAGACCGCGAAGCTCTGAAGCCGCGAACGTCAAACCGCGAAGTAGCAAGGTCCCACTGTAATGTCCCATTGTATGTAATATCTACCGGGTGACTATATTAGCCGTGTAGTTGATGCCCTCATCAATTAATTGCTGGATGTTATCCACTTGAAACAAAAAAAGCAGTAAAACTGCTCTGCGGGGAAGTTTTTTTTTTTGTTTATTTGTTTTTTAGTTCATAAACATGATCAAAATGTATGTAACAGATAAACCATGTGTTTCCACTTTGCTGCCCGGCGTCCAATTGCAGCTCTCAGGATGATAGTTTGAACTCACTGTCTTAATATGAGAGGGACAGTGTGAATTATTTGACCACAAAATTTCTTTGTATTCTGTTATGCCAGCGAAAATGTTTTATAAAAAGCACAGGAGAGAATATAAACTATGGAGGCTCAATGTGATCATAAATCACAATTAGTCTTCTACTTCGTTTGCCTAGCCTTCCTTTAGGTTTTTGTTTTTCTGTCACTGGTTTCATGTTTTTTAAGGGGACACTGTAAAATATTTGAGCACTAGATTTCTCTGTAGTGTGTAGTGTAACTGAAAACGATTACAAACTATGGAGACTCGGTGACAAAACCGCACCACTTTTTCCAATCAATTTTTTGCCCAGGCTTTCTTGCCCAGGTTTTTTGGGGGTACCCAAGGCAGCAAGGTGTCAGCTTCCTCTAGGTGTGCCCAATGTTATGTGGGTGCGGGAACAGAAAATCACACTTTTTAAAGGATTTATTTTCAAATTAGAATGAAAAATTAGTTTTAAGTCACCTATAAGCAGCAAGATTTCTGGCTGTCAAAGAGGTCTAACTTTATCTAATGAGGCTCAACTTGTTGCCTGTATTAATGGCACCTGTTTTAAGTTGTTTTTGGTGTAAAAGACACCAGTCCACAACCTCAGCCAGTCACACTCCAGACTCCACTATGGTGTCGTGAATATAGCTGGTAAATAAAGCATTCTAACAAACAATTTATTGACCAATTGCATTAAAGAGCCAGCCGAGTTTATTTTTTTTCGTCTCGTCTTTTTGAAGCACCACATGCGTTTTTAGATCGTTTTGTCAGGAAGACGGATGAAAGACCGTGTTTAGTTTATTTAAAGGGTGGCTACACACCCTTTAGGTGAATTATTTTTACCGTTTTGATATTTCAATGTACTTTAATCAAGACACACCCACTCTTGGATTTATGGACTTTTCTTTTACTACTCATCTACTGAAGAAGATTGAATAGAACACAAAACAATAATAAGTAAATAAAACAAAACAAAACTAGAAGTTAAAAACTTAATCTGGCTCCATTTGGATGGAAGACAACAATGGCTGGATTATTACGTTATTGTATTTGGATAGAGTTCCCCTTTTTACGTCACACCAATATTAATGCCTAGCAACGACGAGATGTTCTGCGAAGTTCCGCGTCGATGAAGATGAAGGCCCAGTCTTTATGTCTTTGGCTGTAGAGCGATGAGGAATCCAGCTAGGCTTGAGACCCAGTTGGGAAGAGGACCACAGGTTGCAGGGTGTTGAGGCAGAGGTTGACTGCTGGTGGCTTGAGGCTTCTCTGAGGTCGCTGGCTTTGTCCCACTGGTTTAGCCGCTAGCTTTATCAAGCTTGGCTGCTGACTTGGCACAGTTCTCTGGCTGCCCCTTGAACTGAGTCTTGGTCAGGACCGACCAGGGCGGCCTTGTTTCAGTTCCTCCTGTGAGGACATTTCTCTTGCTTCTTGCTGGCCAAAATTCTGACTGCCCTTGCAAGGTGAGACGTGTACCAACTCTCGGTTCCAGTCTCCTGGGAGGGGTGAACCCCCTGTGGTGGAGTTGTCACAGCGACCTTTGATGCGAACATGCAGCCAAAGCCCCTGTCCCGAAACTCACATTAAGTAAGGAGCTCCACTGTCTTGCTCTCATTATGTATAAACCAGCGCTAGAAGTTGGAGAATCCCAGGAACTGCTGCAACGGTTTCTGGCAGGTGGATGTCAGCCACTCAGCCATGGCCTGGTTCTTTGCAGGATCAGGAAGCAGACGGCCCTGTTTGACGATGAAACCAAGGAAAGTCACTTTGGAGACGTGGAACTTGCTTTCTCGGCATTGAAAAAAAGACCGTTTTCATAAAGACGCCAGACGGACAAGCTGGATGTCATTTAGGTAGACATAGAGAAACTTGTTTAGCATGTCACAGAGAACATCATTTATGAGCACCTGGAATATTGCTAGAGCATTAGTGAGACCGAATGGTATCACCCGGTACTCAACCGGGTGACACCGTTCGGTCTGGGTCAGATGGTAGACATTCCGGAGGTCAAGTTTCGTTTATACCGTAGCCTTCTGTAAATAGGCAAAGTCAGCATTAAGGAGCGGGGGAAATACTTCTCTTCTACTGTGATGCTGTTAAGACCACAACAGTCGATACTGGGATGGAGAGTACCGTATTTCTTCTTTAATATAAAAGGGAGATCCTACCGGTGAGGACGATGGGGTGATCAATCCTGAAGCAAGCGACTCGCTCGTCTACCCCTCCATGGCCTCATGTTTTGGTCTGGAGAGTAGGTAGAGCTCGCTTGATGGTAGGGGGGCATCCGGGCAACAGGTCAATTGTGCACTAAGGCAGGAAAAGGGCAAGATGCTTTGAGAAGACCTCCTTGAATTTTTTATATGCTTGTGGGATCTCTCAAATAGCCATAGCTGGGGAAGGAGAGGAGGGTTCAAGAGGTGCTGGGAAATTGGCCGACCTGAAGCAGTGCGAGTTGCATGTTAAACTCCTTGCCATAATTGTGCCTAAACTCCACTTATTTTGTGGGTTGCGTGTTACTAACCAGGGGGAACCCAAGACCACCAGAGGATGGCATAATATAGAACTGAATATCCTCTCTATGATTGCCCAAAACCAGAAGCATAAGGGAAGAAGTACGGTGGTTTGCGCGGGCTGAATGCGGTCCGTTAATATTTTCAATTATGCGGGATTCTCTGGCTAGCTGGATTCGGGCTACTACTTGGAAGTGCTTTACATGAAGCTGTATCTTTGCGTCCACTGTATGGGCTAAGGTTGACAGCACCTGATAGGCAAGCAGAAGGGTTAGCTCGTGTCTCACAAAATCACTGTCCACGCTTGTCATAACTGATCGTT
The DNA here is from genome assembly GCF_059441175.1 of Urocampus carinirostris. NCBI lineage: Eukaryota > Metazoa > Chordata > Actinopteri > Syngnathiformes > Syngnathidae > Urocampus > Urocampus carinirostris. The sequence continues at coordinate 53,795,606 of NC_142350.1, forward strand.
TGTCTGCTGGGTCCATGGCGTAGTCAGATCGTTTTGTCATGTTTGGTGGTTGAACCCAAACGCAGACACGCAAGCAGCATTGACAGTTCTATTTGGGTAAATGGGGGTTAAATGAAAAGAGCTCTGCGCAAAGAGGTTTGTGAAAATGTCCCTCTTTTTTTTCATATATATATTCCAAATGAATTAAGTTTTTATAACATTAGGAGGCATTAAATAATACACAATTTCCCTTTAAAAAAAACTTGCCAAAAATTTCATTCATTGCATTTTGTTGTTTGTTTTAGCTCATTTGCCAATTGCACCCAATTGAGTATGAGGTTATAACATCATTTATTTCAAGATTTTTTGTGGCTTTTTGCTCCCAGATAAACACATCCTGATGGAGCTGGAAAAGCAAAAACAAGTCGTCTTCACGCCTTCGCGCCGCGTGGGCGGCAAGTTGGTAGTTTGCTACGATGACCGCTACATCGTCAAGTTAGCGTACGAGTCAGACGGCATCATCGTGTCCAACGATACCTACCGAGACCTGCAGGGAGAAAATCCAGAGTGGAAGAAATTCATCGAGGAGAGGCTCCTCATGTACTCGTTTGTAAACGACAAGTAAGCAGCAGTAATTTACGTCTAAACCTGTTGCCCAGAATTCAGTTTTTTTTTCTTCTGTGGAGCAGATTCATGCCACCTGATGACCCCCTGGGTCGACACGGTCCCAACCTGGACGACTTACTCAGGAAAAATCCACGACCCTCGGAGGGAAGAAGCCAGCTCTGTCCTTATGGTGAGGAACAACTACCTTATTTATTCATACATCATTGACCACATTCGAAAAAACTTTAGATGCAAAGGGAATCGAACCCGGGTCACGGCAGTGAGAGTACCAAATTCTAACCATTAGACCAGTAGTGATATAAATGACATACAGAAGGCATTACATTTGATCTCAATGTCGGACTATTTTTGTTCACGGAGAGAACAAATGTTAAATAATGGTGAAAATAAAAAGTCGTCCTGAAAGATATAAGTAAACGCTAAAAAGCACGACAAGAAAAATAAATCTTTTGTGTATCTGTTTGAAAGACATTGAAAAAAAATACATTGTAAATTTTAAGTTTGTTATCGTGTTCATAAGTATCAATAAATTAATTTAATCATGGCTGCTCATATTCAACAACGTTGGTCACTTACAATGCTTGGTTTGAGCTAAGAAATAAAGTAACCGAAGTATATACCGATTTTCAATTAAAAGTTTGAGGTGGGTGTTATACACTAATAAATGCGATACTTTCTCTGCACATAAAAATGTCAGAATTTTTTTAAGTAAATTGTCAACTTGACAAGAAAACAAGGTCTGTTTTTTTTCATTGTCATTTCAAATTTGAGTGTTGATTAGTTGATCTCATGTTGAAAGCAAAATAATAGACCCTTAAAACATTTACCGGAAAAATATTGCCCTTTGAAGAAACAGTTCGGGAAATATCCGTCTGATATTCTGTGAACAAAACAAAAGCACGTGCAACACTTTTTGCATTTGTGGAATTATTAAAATACGCTAAAACCAATGCAAAATTTACATTTGTGGTCCTCACTTTAGCATAGAATAGAATAGAATGGTCTTTATTGTCATTTATGATCACTGTACTTTATTGGTTAGTCGAGGCCCTTAGATACGAAACACTATTAATTAATAATTAAGTTAATCTAAGTCATACTGCAAGTGAATCGGAAAAAACAGCAAAATTGAGAAAAATAAAGAAATAAAATATATTTTGTTGTTATTTAATTTTATATTTGCATTTGTTCTCTCCCCCAGACAAAAAGTGTACTTACGGCGTTAAATGTAAGTACTACCACCCAGAGCGGGCCAACCGGTCTTACTTGTCTTTGGCTGATGAACTAAGGGAAAAAGCCCAGAATTTACTCGAAGAGGACAACATAAGATCGTCACACATACAGTCGCATTCAGTCCCTTACATTTGTCCTCAGGAACTTCATATTTTAGACCATCGGTGGTCTTCGCACCCCACCCGGGTTAGTGAAAACAAAGTCTTGTACTGTGAAGTTCCAAATCTTCTCCCATCATCTGGACACAAAGAGTGTCCTGGACCACACCACTACTTCTCCAGCAGTCCTCATGAGTGCTTGGACTCTGGCCTCGGTTCCTACGAAGGACAGTTCTGTGACGTTTGCCCCTGGAACTCACACAGGCTCATCCACACAATCAGACACCCTGGACCAAGACATTCTTGTGGGTGCTACAAAAACCGTAAGTCTGGGGTTTCACGCGAGGTCTCGTCAGGTGCAACCCAGAACCAAAGCCTACCGTGTCCATTCAATGGAGCTTCTCAGAGTCTGTGGAACCAGGCCGATCCTTTTCATGGATTACCGCGAGTCGGAGGATATCATTCCCTAACTGTTCCGGTTCACGCATCTCAGCACAACATTCCTTGTCGCTCCCATTCAGGGGATCAGTTCCCCACCTGCGTTCAGCAGCAGTTGGAACCTCAAAAACTAGAACTCCGCAAGAAACTGCAAGCCATTTTCAGCCCTCAGCAGGTGGCAACGGTCATGCACATGTTTCCACATGTGTTAAACGCTGAAAAACTGGCCACAGAAATTCTTAACCAGAACCCTCAAAGCAGCATGTTCCTCTAATCAGGGGTCGGCAACCGGCAGCTCAGATCTGTATTCGGCTCTTTAGCGCTGCCCTGTGGCTCTCTGAGACTTTTCCAAAGTTATTTACGAATTGAAAAAGATGGGCGAAGGAAATATATTTTTGTTTTAATAAGGTTTCTGCAAAAGGACAAACATGACACAAACACTTTTAATGTGTTCCATTGTGTAAAACTGTGTATAATACATACAGTATTACATTTCAACTAGGGGTGTAACTATGTAACTATGAAACGAGAGGGAAGATCAGCTGGTAAAATTTCATGGATGGGAAGTGACAGGTTTGACCGCTATTTTCTCACTGCAAACTACAGGTTTTCACCTCGAATGCAACAAAATCATTTATTGTGATATAAAGTCTTTGCTCTCAGGCTTGAATACTTGCCTGGAGAACATATCTGAAATGCAAAACTTTGGGGCTGTTCTCTTCTGCTTGTTTTCCTTTCACCCCTCTGTGGACCCAAGCTCCGCCTTTTAAAGGGGCAGCGCCACAAGCCAGGAAGGTTGTTGTTTTACACAAACCGGCAGACGTGTGATCGGCCCTGGACCCCAAAGGTAAAAAGAGGGGCCACCGTGCAGTTGTTTGGACCAGATAAAACCTCAGTGCTTCTTTTTTACTTTAATAAGCTTTATACAGTGAATGAAGTCGTAATCACCATGTTTTTCTCTAATGCATTTGTTTTGTTTTTTTATGGTTCTTAAGAGTATTATTATCGCTTGTATGGATGAGAAATTTGATGTCATTCTGAAAAAAAAGAATAAAGAATACCTGCCTGAGTTGCTGAACAATTTGAATTCCACAAGAGGGTGGACTCGATTAAGGCATGTCTTATTTTGCATAAACATACTGAGTTTAGGTATGTGTATGCCTATGTCTTTTTTGCATGCTTGTCACTTAAAGACATTTTCAGGGGTTTAAAGAAGCAGTTCTCCGACAGTGTGTCGCCACAACTCACTTGTGTGCTGAAGAAAATTGCCCGCTGACAATATTTATCCGTGTATTTTGCACCTTTTTTGTTACCTAAAAATGAATTCACTGTTTGGAGACACAAGGTATTACCGACTTGTAAAACACTGAATGCAAAGGGCATCGAACCCAGGTCACGGGGGTGAGAGTGTTGAATCCTTACCACTGGACTACCAGCAATATATGTGACAGAAAACAAGCCAGTAGGCTTTATGTCGTTATCGCACTATTTTTTGTCTAACATTTCTGAGCCTGGAGAGAGATGGGTGCCACCAAGCTGTATTTGCCCAAGACACACCACAAAAAATAGTGCCGCAACAACCCTAGTGCTTAAGGGATCCAACAACAACCCAACATACCAGAAATGTTATTGCCTTGACATGTAAAATGTATAACAAAATGAACATCCGTGTCTGGTACGGTGACAAAAATAGTGTGAGAATGAGATAAAAACTACTAATAGCGATGCACAAGTGTGCGGTTATACAGGTATAAACAAATTAATAAAATTCTCAAATTGTGACGAGCAAAGTAACTAATATTCTTCCATAACAGTAGGTGGCAGCAAATCTCTAATTTGATTGAAGAAATCATTTGAGTTTCAACTGCAAAATCATCGGTTGGGGCCGGGCTAACGGCTAGGCTGAAGGCTAAACCCTTCAAAACGCCTCTCCCATCTATTTTCCTCTCCAACGTTCGCTCCCTGGACAACAAACTGGACCATTTACAAGTAGAACTTACATCGAACCGCGAGATGACGAACTGTTGCGCTATAATTCTGACGGAGACATGGCTAAACTCATCTATCCCGGATGACGCTGTTAACATTGTGGGGCTAACTGCTTTCCGCGCTGATAGAAGCGGCGAGCTCACCGGTAAGAGCAGGGGTGGCGGACTATGCATTTATACCAACAACAACTGGTGTAGAAATGCTAAGATAATCTCGAATCACTGCTCACGAAACATTGAACTTTTGACGGTGATCTGCAGACCCTTCTACCTACCGAGGGAGTTTAGTGCTACCATCATTACTGCCGTGTACGTGCCACCCAGCGCTAATACTAAGGAGGCAATGGACGTTCTCTACCGAACTGTGAGTGAACTGCAGCATGCTTACACCGAGTGCATTTTCATTGCGGCGGGGGACTTTAACCAGGCCAACATGAAAACAGTTCTCCCGCATTTCCACCAGCATGTCAACTTTGCTACAAGAGGTAGGAACACATAAGACTTGGCCTACACAAATATCAAAGGAGCATACAGAGCAGCCCCCTGCCCCCACCTTGGCACCTAGAGGAGAAGAACACCCATGTGCGGATGCTGTTCCTGGACTTCAGTTCAGCATTCAACACCATCATCCCACAACACCTGGTAGACAAAATGAGACTCCTGGGTTTCAACACCCCCCTGCGGAACTGGCTGCTGGACTTCCTCACTGACAGACCCCAGTCAGTGCGGATTGGTCAGAACATCTCCGATGTCATCAACCTCAGCACGGGCTCCCCCCAAGGCTGTGTCCTGAGCCCCTTGCTGTTCACCCTGATGACACACGACTGCGTCCCTAGGTCCGCCACAAACCACATAGTGAAGTTTGCGGACGACACAACAGTGGTGGGCCTCATCAGGGACGACAACGACCTGGCCTACAGAGAGGAGGTGGAGCAGTTGGTGGGCTGGTGCAGGGACAACAGCCTGGTCCTGAATGTTGACAAAACTAAAGAGATCATTGTCGACTTCAGAAAAAAACCAGCCCAACCATGCCCCACTTTTCATCAACAACAAGGCTGTGGAGGTTGTCAGCAGCATCAAGTTCCTAGGGGTGCACATCACAAACAAACTCACCTGGTCCGTGAACACTGCATCACTGGTTAAGAGGGCACAGCAGCGCCTGTACTTCCTGCGGAGGATGAGGAGAGCCCGCCTGCCCCCACCCTCCCTCATCACATTATACAGGGGCACCATAGAGAGTATTCTGACCAGCTGTATCTCTGTGTGGTGTGGAGGCTGCAGCGCTACCGACTGGAGTAGTGTGAGGAGGGTGACGAGGACAGCAGAGAAAATCATCGGGACTTCTCTTCCCTCCATTATGGACATTGGCCAGAAGCGCTGCCTATCCCAAGCTAAGAACATTATCAGGGATCCCTCTCACCCCCATCATGGACTGTTCACTCTGCTAGCCTCTGGGAAGAGGTACTGCAGTGTGCGGTGCAGGACCACCAGGTTCCACAATAGTCTTGTCCCCCTGGCCATTAGACTGTTAAATGGTCACTCAAACACATAGTAAATCTAAACTGCTGCGAATCTGTACATCTGTGGGTTCTGTTTGACTTTTTGCACTACTGGCAGTTCTTTATAGCTAGCCACTCCTTGCACATCTGTTTCTCTGCACTATTGTACTTACAGCGTTATTGTTACAGTGTTATTGTTCTGTTTACCTGACTGCCCATTTTGCACATCTGGTTGGCTACTCCTCTTGCACTATTTGCGCTACTGTAAAATACTATACATAGCCATAATTATTTAGTATATTATTAGCACTCAATACTACAACTCAATACAACATTTTATTTATATCTGTACATTCAAGGAAACTGTGCGGGTCAGATGTATCGACATTTCGTTCTGTATACACGTGTACTAGAATGACAATAAAGTAGATCTGAATCTGAATCTGAGAATCTGAACTAGAAGATTATTTTGCTCAATACAGGTTGTGTTTCTCTTATTTCAATGTTAGACCCCCGGGATATGACATTAATACGTTCTGGGGTGAGGATTACAAAGTGAAATTGCCAAAAGCAGGGAATAGAAAACTATTGTAATACGTAGTTAATGTGTTCCTAACCCTCTGTTACCCGGATTAAAAAATGTAAAAAAAAAATATATAGATATAATATCTATTATTAATACGTATGTGTATTTGAATAAATAACAAAATAAATATACATGCAGAGGAAAAAATACATTTGAATGGGCTTTAGTGTGTCGTGACTTTAGCTGGTCAAGTGGAGTAGTGGGTGGATGCAGGGGGAGTGACAGCGGATTTAAATTAAACAGTTTTCAAAACTTCCAGTTGCAAGGATTGTCATTCTTTAAGAGATTTACTTGCTTGAATGGCCGCCGTATTTTTAATAAAGGTCCCAATTGTAGATTGGTTAAGTCCAACTGAATTCAGCAAGGGTAGCGATTTGAGTGCCTTTTTCATATTTCCTGATAATCCCAAACAGTATAGTGAAATCGTCATAAGGTGTGTTTGCCGTATCCCAGAGGTTGACCGTATGTGAAAACGAAAAAAAGCTAATAATCGGATAAAATAAAATAAGAAATATGACAAAATAGCTTACTCATATTATTTACAAGGCCACCACAACGTTTTCTTGCCAAGACACTAAAGGAAATTTATATTCTCAATTTAGCTATATTATACACCCTAGTTTAAAAACAAAAACAAAACAAATGTGTTCTTTAATATGGTTTTAACAAAATTTGCCTTGGGCCATAAAGGTACACAGTACACAGTGAGCAATCAGCAGGAAAGCCTGACTATTCCTCATTTCAAAATGAATGGGACGTCATCCAAACTAATTGGGGATTTTTTTCTGGGTGGGGGTTAATTGCTTGTCTGCTGAGTAAGAACTGTCTGACTGTTTTGCATTCGACTCCAACCGGTTTTTAAAGTTATTGGCTCGCGGCTTTGAACATGTCCGTGTCTTGCAGGTTGTCCCCCTTTTCTCGCACAGCATCTTCCACTACCGTATTTTCCGGACTATAAGGTGCACCTAAAAGCCCCTATTAAGCCAGAAATTGAAAGTGTGCCCTACATAACACAGGATACGGCAGGTAAGAATGGAAATGCATACAGTAATTATAGGTATGCCTTATCATAATACGTTTTTCAGTAATTCAGTATTTGAGCTATTTTTGTGCAAAAATTGATCAACTCGAGAAACGTCACAGGAACATACATTTTAAAACATTTCATACAACGGGGATCGAACTCAAGTAATGATGGTAAGAGTGCTGACACTTTACTACTAGACCACCGGTGGTAAAAATGTGACAAGCCCTAAGGGATTTCAAACTCCTTTTAACTCAGGGGGCACACGATAGAACAAACATTCTGTCGGGGGCCGGACTAGTAGATTAAAGAGAAAGGAAAAGAGATAAAGAAATAAGAGAAAGAGGGAGGGAAAAGGAAAGAGGGAGGCACAAAGAAAGAAAAAGAGAGAGAGGGAGAGAGTGTGAGAAACAAAAGATAAAAAGTCGTGAGAGAGGGGGAAAAAGGGAGAGGAAGAAAGAAATCCAAAGAGAAATAGAAAGACAGAAGGAGAGAAAAGAGAAAGGAAAGCACTAAGGGTATGAAGAGAGAAAGAGAAAAGAGAGAAAAGGAAAAAAGGAAGTTAGAGCAAAAGAGGTTAAATGACAGAGAGAGAGAGAGAGAGAGAGAGAGAGAGAGAGAGAGAGAGAGAGAGAGAGAGAGAGAGAGAGAGAGAGAGAGAGAGAGAGAGAGAGAGAGAGAGAGAGAGAGAGAGAGAGAGAGAGAGAGAGAGAGAGAGAGAGAGAGAGAGAGATTAAATAAATAAATAAATAAATACAAGTCCAGTGTCTTTGTGAGAGGCACCTGGCTTTGGCAACACCAAGTTGACATATTTCAACCAGCAGCTTGTTTTTCTCTTGCGCTTCTCTGAGTGTTGTCTGGCAGGCCGGAATCAATCGGGTCGCCTGCTGTGCCCTAAGACCTTATCTTTTCATCACACTAGTTTTACTCATGGTGCCAGTAACACTGATTTGCATAGAGCTGTTAGGATCTGGTGCGCCCTCTTTCACCAGCGGGCGCCTAATGGGTTCCCTAAATACCCAAAGCCTTCAAAAGGGCATTTAGGACAGGGTCCATTATCGGGTCATCATCCAATTTCTAACATCAATATCACAATCACCTTTTTCCAGTTCCATCCAGATTTGCAGTGTGTAAAATAGCGTCTGCCCGGAAGCCCGGGGGTGCATCTTTTACGTCGGGCGTACAACTTACAAAACGTCTCCGCCCGGGTGGCCGACAAGTTTTTCAAGAAAAATGAAACTTTTCAAATGAAACATTTGCTCTGTTCCGATTTCGAAATCTTCGTTCGGTTTAGAAATTTCGGAATTTCGGTTTGTTTGGCAATTTGCATACTCGGCAGCAAATCGGAAGCCCGCATCGAATAACTTGTTGCTTCCGGACTTTCCCGGTCTTTATAAGGTCGTGCATTTGCATATCATGTTCCAAAGTAGACGCGCAGAGAGCACAAGAAAAATGGATGAGTGGTTAGGAATCAAGCCAAAACCTCAGCCCAGAAGAAATATTCAGAAGAAGCTAACAAAATTTATGACGGTACCAAACGTAAACATGCATTAAAAGGAATTGTGGAAAGAGGAGTTCACCTGGCTTGTAGCAGACGACACAAGGCAAACAATCCACGAATGAAGATGATTAAATACAGGTACCTACTGACTTTTCAGAGTTGTCTGCCCTGGTGTCTGGTAACTTTTTGTCATGAGACACTCAGACACCGTGAATTGCGTGGTTTGGTTTTGTTTTCTGGTTTTTATTTTTGTTTTTGACCATTTATCCGGTACTTTATTGAGGATAACATTTTTGAGCACCTTGCCTTTGTTCCTGCTTCCCAACGTTTGGTTTCACTACATTCTACAAGTGCATTCTGATGGGTTAGGTTTAACCGTTAAACTGTTCCTCCACTTCTTTACCAATGAATGTTAGAGAATGGAAATAAACAGAAACAAAATACTATACCAGCCCTTTTTCGTGGTTATTGACGCACAGGTGAAGACCTGGAGAGACTTTTTAACCTATCAAAATGCACTCTGCAAATCAGTGTTGTGGCACGGGGTTACAATAGTGTGATAACATGATGAGCTCTAATGCCATTTCTTAAGTCATCTGTACCACTGGTGGTTTTGTATTCGCGCTCCCTCCACCACTAGTTGGGTTCAATTCCCATGTTTTGCAAATTTCGTCAGCTACAAATATTATCGCATTGCATCAATGCATTAATATGGATCCGTACACACGGAAGCTCTTTCTGTAGTCTTGATTTCAAGCGCCTTATAGTACAGTGCGCCTTATGTATTTTAAATATATGTCTAAAGACTATTTTTAGGGGGTGGACATTATAATACTATGTGCTTTACGATCTGGAAAATACGGTACTTCTTGCTGCGTTTGCATTCCAGATTCCCTGGTTGTCATTCCCAGGCCATCAGTAGCTTATGAAAAGGTACGAAGGCACCATAGCCAGGTTTGCTGCACACAACCAAGAGAAAAATACAATTTTTTATTAATGATCTTTGACACTTGTTCTGTGCTTTACTTAATCTAAGCTTCATATGGAGCTCACCAGTCAAAGTAACAGCGTCGTTTGTGATGGCCATCCCGCATGCCGTGATCTGGCGTCTGCAGTTCTACTCCCAGGTGGAACTCAGACTCCCCCTGCAGGTGACCCATAAAACGGATGGTGCCGGTGCTGATTTGGCCGGACGGCAACATGAACCGGACTCGGTGGCCGAGGTGCAGGTCCAAGGGGGAATGGGGCACAAAAACCCGGTGAGGCCCCAAAGAGTGCCCCGATGGAAGACTGGAAATAAACAGCGAAGGTGATTTTCAGGTGATAACGCAAATGGGCTTAAGAGGATATGCTTTCCCTGCCCTCTAAAATATAAATCACAATTTATATTATATGACTATGTATCATGTGACCTGTTTGGAAATGTTTGTCGCTGCTAAATGGTATTGCACTACTTTTCATTCCACTATTATTGCAACTTGCACCAGTCTATAAGCCATACGCCGTAAATATTTTCCTATCTAGAGATTTTATTTCGTGTTTAGCCAGGAGTTATGTGTCTAATCTCAATGCATATAATGATCCACTATGTTGTTATAAATTACTATTGAGACAATTTAATCCAAATGTTACGGGCATTTGAAAATCCTACAAGAATGAATGAATGAATGAATGAAAACTTTATTACGAACATTGTAAAATAAAAACAGGACAAAAACAATGACTCAACAACAAAAATAATGTTAACATAACATGTTCAAAAAGGGATAGTAAGAAGCAGACGGTTATTTTCCCTAACCCTTTATCTTCCTTATTAATTACATTTTACAGCTCCTCTTTTGTGTCTAAATATAACAAAATCTCGCGGATATACATAATACATAGGTCAGATATCAATAACTATAATAATAACAATAGTCACATATATACACTAATCATCGTATTACCCATCTATTAACGTAATAATGCCACTAGTCACTAAATATCATTGTGACACCAATGATAATAACAACACGAGCAATAATAACAGTTATAAAATAATAAAAGTAACAATAACAACAAGGTTAACTGTAGTTATAAAAGCAAAAATTCCAATCTCTAGATTCACTCATACCCCGTTTTCTTCATCTCTGTATTCCGCCAGAAATGTTTTTTTTGTATTTATATTTGAACACGTGAATAGTTGGACATTGTATCATCTTGTCTTGTAAATTGTTCCAAAGTTTGACTCTACACACACACACACACACACACACACACATACTTTTCCTGGTGGTTCTCACCTTTGGGATTTTGAATTTACTACAGCCCCTCAAATTATAATTTCTCCCTTTCCGAATAAATAATTTTTTTAGGTTTTCTGGCACCATGTTTTTGTTAACCTTAAATAGCAGTTGTTAAGTGAAAAAATCTAAATCATCCAATTTTAATAATTTGGACTGCAGTAATAAAATATTAGTATGATCCCGATATCCTTCCCTGTGTAAGGTTGTAATTGCACGTTTTTGGAGGATAAAAAGGGGCTGTAGTGAACTTTTGTCATTATTGCCCCAGACTTCTGCACAATATGTTAAGTATGGCAGAACTAGAGAACAATACAGTGGAACCTCGGTTTTCGAACGCCTCTCAGTTCGAACAAATCGGTTCTCGACCAAAAATTTCGAGAAATTCTTGCTTCGCTTTTCGTTCAAAAAAAATCGGAGTTCGAACGCCGGTACGCTAGGGTGCAATGCTGAGCGGCGTACGGGTGTAGATCGTGTAGATTGCCCCCGCCCCTCGTAAAGAACTGTTATGACGTGCGCGCGCACTTCTTTTCGCTTTCGCTTTTAATATCGGTGAACGGAGTGTTTCAGCCCCTAATTATGCCTCCGAAGAAGGTCGGTGCAAGCAGCAAAGTTGCTACAGGTGAAAAAAGAAGAGTTGTGCGTACAACTATTGCATTTAAGAAAGAAATAATAGCAAAATATGAAGAAGGTGTGCGAGTTTCCCTTCTTTTGAGGGAATAGAGAATGGCTTCTGCAGACCACCACAAAGGTAAGAAATCCTATTCATATTTTTTTTCTTTATTCTTTAACAGCTCACCACTTTTTGTGGAGACCTGATTTTTTTATTTTTACACGTTCATGTTAGTGTAATCTTTCGTACTGAATATTACGCTAACGCGAACGTACGATTAGCCTGGGTTAGCTACATGCTTAAGTTCAAAGTAAACATTCAGGGTGTTGGAACGGATTAGAACGATTTTACATTACTTTTAATGGGAAAAACGATTTCGGTGATCGAACAAATCGGTTTTCGAACAGGGTTCTGGAACGGATTATGGTCGAACACCGAGGTTCCACTGTTTGATAAATACAATGGATTATAGTTTAAAAGGAATTTGGCTTTATTAATTATTGAAATGCTTTTAGATACCTTAGTTTGTATGTGTCTGTATGTGTACAAGATGCTAACATACGTGTAGGTTGATCATTTGCAATGCATGTGCGATTAACACAACAACAAAAAAGTAATTACTATCACGGTTCACGGAGCCCTTAACCACCTGGATCGTTGGGGCACCGCTTCCAGTGGTCTGTATTGAGCTAGTACAGCGTGGTGAATTCCGCATTGAAGGTGATTATTGCCTCTTGGCAGAAGCTGTTTTTCAATCTATTAGTTCTTGACTTTATATTTTTATATTCCTGAATAGTTTAGCTAACACACCAACTAACATAAATGCTTTATGATCCTTTATCTTTGGTACTGGATTAAAATTTAGCATTAAAGTATTCCTTGTAGAAGCAATCTGTTTTGGGGGTAGGTGTTTGCTCCCCATATGAAACAGATTGTACTGGTTTACATGCAATGCAATAGCAGGAGAAGCCTTCTGATCAGACTCAATCTACTATATTATTGTGGAAAGTAAACATAAGAGATAAAATCTTATATGATTAGAATGTTAGTGTGTGATTTACAGAAAACACATATAGTTTGCAAAAATGCTGAGTATAAAACACCTTAGCTAGTACAGGTTTGAACTTTGTTAGAATATTGTGGTATGTCACTGCAAAGTCATGAGTGTATGAGTTTCCCTTTCTTTTAAAACCTTTTTATTCGTTTTGATAATCACATAATTATTTTAATAAATCTTTATTTCTATACTTCTTAAAGTGTTCATTTTATGTCTGAATATATTCATTCATTCAGTTTTTAAACAGTTTCTAAATTGGTTTGATGTGGTGGAGGCCTTGAGTCTCTGGATATCAATTAAATGACTGAAAAATCCAGCTTTTATGAGATTTGAGGAATTTTCCACTGAACCACCAATCCTTCGTTTTATCAAACCACACTCATTTCCTATAGAACATAGAAACACCAATCATCCATTTTGTCGAGGCTTTTTGTGAGGAACACAGGTTGTTCTGTATTCACAGACCCAGAATATATACCGTTTTTTAATGTTTTTTTATTATAATAAAAACCTCAACTGAAATACTTAGTTTCCACGCTTTTTTTTTAACTCATCTAGTCTCTGAACCTGGATGTTGGTTAAAACACACGGAGGAGAAAAGGCTTTTCCTCCTTCAAATTCCTGTAGGATAGGGCAAATAATTTGGACGAAAATTCATAAATTATACTTTACTATATAAATTTTCTGTATGATATGGTTTATGTAATAAAAAACGTTGGGGAACACCCACTACTCGAAAGCTCCCCTAGTCTGACTCCACCCAGGGTTGGGCCTTCAAACTTGATCCACAAGCAAGAACAAAAAATTATATTGCTGACAAGATAATGCTGAGTCAATGCTTTAACTTTGACAGCACTCATTTACTTATACCTTTTTTTCAGCTCTTACCTTAAACACAATGAGACGGGAAAAAACACACACAAGTTCTTCAATGGTCTACCGCAACTGGTTTTCATTTTCAAGTACCGGTAAATAGTGTCTAGATGTAATCCTTATGAGTTCTACCTTGATACAGTTGAGCAACATGAGGCTGATGTGTTGCTGGGCACAGGCGACAAGGACAACGGGCTTCCACGCGACGAAACGTCAGACCCTCTGCCGTGATGTCTGGATTCACGCAACGCTAATTGGATAAGATTTAGACAATGGTGATTAGAGTGGTCGGCTCAGGCTCTGTAATTTTTCTTTGTCATTCTGCTACATATGGACTAAAATTTGGATTTTTGTCCTCACCGAATATGTCCCCATTGTCCACTTTTTGGTCAGCGATGGTCAGTGCTCCAGCTTCAAAAATGATCTATGCACATATTCTGAGATTAGATCCCTATACTCTGGCATTCTCCTTGTTTGCATCCATACCTGATTGCAAAGAGTCTCCTGTTTCCTTTGCAGTTCTGCAAACTTCCTCTCCCACGATGCTCTCTCTAATGCTATCCTTGTTCTGAGTGACAGGATGTCCTCTTCGGTTTTGCTCAGCCTCTTCTGGAGTGCCGTGGTACGGTCCGGAGAGCCCGGTATGGTGACAGCGGGCATCTTGTTCTCACACCCTGGAGGTCAATTTTATTTATGAGATTCGGGATTGGTCTCAAATATTTTTGGGATAAAGAACAGGTTTTCTTGACCTTACTTGTGGGTTGTTTTAGAGAAAAACTCCTTTCTGCTATTATTTGTTTTTCCCTTGGTAGGAACTTGACAGCATTGTATGGACAAATCTGTGACATCAATAACAAATGTTGTTACTTTAGATAGATAGATGGAGCCATTTAAAGGCACTAGAGCTCCGGGGAACCACTGTCAGAGCCATTATCCACAAAGGGCTAGAAAACTAGGAACAATGGCAAAACTTTGTCGACCAACTGAGATTAGTTCAAGAGTGCAGCCAAGGCTCGTCCAGGAGGTTACAAAGAACTTTGCAAAACATCCAATGAACTGCAGGCCTAGCTAGCCTCAGTTGACGTAACTCCTTGAGGTCAGTGTTTATAACTCCCCTCCAGAAAAAGACTAGCCAAAAATGGCATCCATGGGATACTTCCTAGTCAAAAACGAGATTGCAACGCTGATTACCAAGCACTGCAAACCTTTCACAGAGGGTGAATTTATTATGGACTGTTCAAAAATACCAGGCTGAATAATCGGCCCTCACACATTTTCAGCTGACCGAATCTAGCCGGCTTTCTGAAAAGTTTTGACACCCCTGTTGTAAACGTTTATTTTCTGTTTTCGCTGCCAAAGGTGGCCCAACCCGCTTTTAGTTCAACGGGCAATTACTTTTTCACATAGGGCCAGATCGTTTTTTTTTGTTTGTTTGTTTTTTTGTTTGTTTGTTTTTTGTGCCTTAGCAAAATGAATTTAACATTTCAAAACTGCATTTTATATTTTGTTGGGTTGTCTCTGTGTGAGACGCTGTTACGATGATGATCCAATAGTTAATACTCTACAAGTTTATTTAGACTGTGTTTTATGTATCGCAGATCCATAAATTCCCCGCAGTACATCCTTCCAAAAAAGTCTGAAACTATTGTTAATATTATCAGCTATAAAGTTACAGATTTCACCCCATATATTTTTGACCATAGGGCAGTGCCAGAATAAATGACTTACAGTTTCACCAACTGCTAAGCAAAATGTTATTTTTACATCAATAGATTTCTTAAATATTTTCATTATGTGAACATTATAGATCACATAAAGTACATACTCTGTTTACACACCCCTAGTAAAAAAACAGTAATTATTCTTCATTCTCATTTTTTTCAATGCGTTTTCAATGCGTATTACATGTCTCCCAGTAGAGTATTCAATAAGGTAAGGAATGCCACTTATGGCCTGGTTTTGTGAGGGTTGCTGCCGCCATCTAGTGGCAAACATAAACCTCGAGAAATTATTGGGTGCTCACAAGCTCTGCACATATATTTGTGCCATGTATTTTATTATCATGCAGCATATTGTCTGTTACATGTGAAACTCACCCAAAGGAACCTACAGGTGCACAATATTCCCTTGATAGTCCAGGAAAAGACACTCCAGAGCATGCTGCCATCACGAGGGAGCATGTTTTCCTCACATGGTTGTGCTATGACTGAGAAGTGGACAGAAAAACATTAGATATTTATGCATTAATGGATAGTTAACTATGTGAAGCATCAACACCATGCATTTAACAAGTGTTTTTCCACTTGTGGTGGAATTTGTGAGGACATTGGGGGACCGGCCTGTGCTCAGAGGAAAAAAAGCTTTCATTTGGAGGGATTTATCCAGCCATCTTTCCAGCCACATACACATCAATTGTGCTGTTTATCCAAAATAATTAATCACAAAGGTAGTCCAAAATTTTATTTCACAGTTTGGCTTTAAAAATAAATGTGCACAGGCACAATTGTTTGGAAAGGACAACATTGTTCCAATTTGAAATAATTGAAATTTCAGGTACTTTTTGTTTTTCTCTGACTTTTTTATGTGATGTAACCACAAAAAAAAATCAGAAAAAGGTTGAATATCTTTACAAGGTTTAAGCGGATGCATATCTTAAGTATCCCGTCCGTCATTAAAGGGACAGTGTGTAATATTTAGTGCCTCCTAGTGGTACAAAGAAATTTTCATGTAGTAAAAAAAATAATTGATTTGAATACTGGGCAACAGTATATTAACTATTTTACTAAGGGTAGTTTCCATAAAAAATCATTGGTCGAATTTTTTTTATTTTTTTTTCACTGTGGAATCCGATCTTGGATTGGCGCCATCTTCTTCCAGCATCCTGCCGCTGCGCTGTGATGTGAATCACTGGCACTCGCTCGTACCAGGCAACACAGTGCCTTCTAGTGGTCTAATATTAAACATTGAAGTTTTAATGACCTGAGTGAACTGTTTTATTTTGTTTTTGAAAAGTAAACTTTTTTATATGCGGTATATATACAAATTGGCCTGGAATGGGGTGGGCGCCATCAGGCTGTACCTGCCCAAGACCCACCTGAGGAAATAGTGCCCCTATAATCCTTGTGGTTGAGGGATCCAAACAAACAAACATCTATATATATATATATATATATATATATATATATACAGTATATATATAAAGTGAGTGGAGAGCATGAGCTATGGCATCACCTATTGTACATATGTGCACCCACTAAAGAGAAAATTGCAAATAGATTACTTCTACAAAGAATACTTTAATGCTAGATTCTAATCATGTGGCCAAAGATAAAGGATCATAAAGCAGTGATGTTAATTGGTATGTTAGCTAAACTATTTAGAAATATCAAGTCAAGAACTAATGGATTGAAAAATACCAAGCAATAATTACCCTCATTGTTGCAGAATAAAACACTTGTTCTCTTGTTATGAGCGGCGGTAGTTCAGGAGGTAAAGCGCTTGTCCTGGGATCAAGAGGTCGCATATTCGATTCCCGGTTCCTCCGTGGTATATGTCGAAGTGTCCTTAGGCAAGACACCGAATCCTCAATGCCCCTGATAATTACATAGTTGCCTTGCTGCCATCGGTGTGTGCGTGGTACGTGTAAAGCACATTGTTAAGCGTCTTTAGTGACTTGACAAGTGCTTTAAAAATGCAGTTCCTTAATATTTTTCTTCGATTTTACCCATATTAATGTTATTACTTTATTTGTATCTGTTGAAACCGTTCTTGGACCATCAGGATTGCACTTTTTAATTTTTTGTGCATTTGACATGTTACAATAACACAATAGATTTTTCTTTCTATAACTCTGGAAAACATTGATGGAATATTTATAAACTTAATAACATTGTTCCACTAAATAATACTGAAGATAAATATATTTTCTAAAGTACTACTATTGGTAATACTGAGTGCAAAAACAGCTCAAATCAGTTTTTCGACATATGATTTATGAGATTCACCCAGATGTTTTGAAAATGCCTGACCACAACAATGCAGAGGGTTATAACTCAGAACTCAAAATGAATTGATTAAAAGTAAAGTGACAAGCAAGCCACTAACCTTCGCCTGAGAATCTGTCGACGCAAAGAAACCAATACGAGGTCATAACATGGTGATGTCTCTCCTTTTTTTCCCCATTAATGGCGGAAACTAATGTGGAGCACGCTGACCTGTTGGTACATGTCTCACTGGCCACGTAAATCGCGCCTAATCCTCTTAGTCGCCTAGTCCAGTTGCATGTGGCTTGTTTAATTTTGTCCGCTTAGCCTTATCTATTAATGCCTGCCCCTGACTTGCTGTCCTTCTCCCCGGTGAGACAAGAAGAGGCCTCTTGAATAAATATATAAAAATAAACCCCCGGCTATGTATCACCTGAACATTTTTTCATACCAGTGTCACTCAGAAACACCACAATGAAAGAACAAAAAGAGGAAAGGTGTGCTGCGGTCTGACGAGTCCGACTTTCCCAAATTGCTAATATCATGATTGTTAAAAAAAAAAACTCCGGCGAAATAGAACAATGAGTTTCATCCTGGTTTCTGTGATCAGGTAACAGGTAGTTAAGGTTCGAGTGTGTTATTGTCAGCAGAAAGGACGAAATTGAATATGTTGTTGGGCTAAAATTGTCCTAAACCTCTGCTGACTCATTTAGGAGGGGGGTGACGATCACTAAAACATCAAAAGTGTGTTAGAAAAGGGCACAAGTGTCTTTTTTGTCACCAGCAGAGAATTCAATGTTGTTTTGGTTACAAAGGCCTAATTGTGTATGAAAAAAAATATAAAGGGGGTCTGTGGAAGCCGCCGGGGACTAACACTCTGATTTCGTATTGTGTTTCACCGAAACCAAAGCATGTTCATATATCAATTATCAGGAACGGGGGTTAAGCCACAGAGTTATTCCTTGAACTGCAAGCCTTTTTGAAGCAATACGACTCTCGTGCTGCACATTTTCAAGTTTCATTAAAAAAGAGAAGACATCCAAGAACTTAAAACTTTCAGGAAACACCGTCTTATCATGCCATTTCGTTAAGATATCATTTAGAAAAATTGTCAGAAAAACATCTACAAATGTAAGGGTAGTTAAGTAAATTTAATTTAATAAATAAATCAAATAGAAAGTGAAAGTAAAAATGGCCAAAGTACATATAAGTGAGTACAAACCAAAATTATCGCAATGTATTGAATGTTATTTTAGAACAAAGTCAAACTTTTATAAAAAAATAAAATAATAGATGTTAATATTATATATATATATATATATATGGGTATATATATATATATATATATATATATATATATATATATATATATATATATATATATATATATATATATATATATATACGTATATATATGTATATATATGTATATATATACGTATATATATGTATATATATATATATATATATATATACGTATATATATGTATATATATATATATATATATATACGTATATATATATATATGTATATATATATATATATATATATATACGTATATATATGTATATATATATATATATATATATACGTATATATATATATATATATATATATATGTATATACGTATATATATATATATATGTATATATATATATATATATGTATATATATATATATATATATATATATATATATATGTATATATATATATGTATATATATGTATATATATATATATATATATATATACGTATATGTATATATATATATATATATATATATATATATATATATGTATATATATATATATATATATATATATATGTATATATATATATATATATACGTATATGTATATATATATATATATATATATATATATATATATATATATATGTATATACGTATATATATATATATATGTATATATATATATATATATGTATATGGTGGCACGGCAGCTGGGTGGTTAGCGCGCAGCCCCTCCTTGGGTTAGAGAGAGAGAGAGAGATAATAATAACAATCATTTGATAGTACGTTTATAAATTATCACATGGTTTGAATCACAATATATTTCACATTTTTTGAGGGTTTTTTTCTATTCCCTTTCTTCTCCTTACTATCTAACAAGGGAGTGAAGCAGGGAAAAGGGAGAATTTCCAAGTGTGAGAAGTGTTCTTTCTTGTGAGCCGCCGGAAAAAGAAAAATGAAACACCAGAAGAAGAATGACATACTCCAGAAAAAGTTTATAGTGCGAGGCTAGTTCAATTTTTAATCATTTAATGCTTGCAACAAAGAAGGCTTATAATACCATGGTTGTTTATTTCTGATTAGTAAACGCTTACAAAAAATAATGCTTATAATTGCTGGGCCGGTTTATTTTGATGATCATTGAGAAATTTCGACAAGTATGGTTGTAATGCACGGGTTGCCGTTATTTGTGATCACTGTTGGCCTCATTGTCACCGTTTGCCAATCATTCATTTTTTTTAGATTTCCACCTGCCTTAGAGTTGATTCACTTTTTTGTCATGTTGGAGGTTTTAATGAAAGAAAGGATTTAGGGGAGGACCTTTAGAACAGGAAATTGTACATCTTGAGGGTTCTGTACAGTCGTCTGTTGTTCTCCTTGCAATCTCATCTCATCTCATCTCATTAGCTACACCGCTTATCCTCAGTAGGGTCGCGGGGGTGCTGGAGCCCATCCCAGCAATCATCGGGCAGTGGGCAGGGGACACCCTGAACTGGTTGCAATCTCAAAATTAATTATTATTTAACTACTATTTATCAAAGTTAAAGCCAATGATTATATTTAAACTATGTTTGTTGCCAATTAATTACCAAACGTCATCAGGCTTCGGGAATAAGAGAATACATGTAAAGGTGTTACGTATTGAGGATAGATTTTTTTCAAATTGTATTCTGTTACATTTACAGAAAGAAGATATCAAATTAGAGTTGGATTTTGTAAAAATAAGGTCCCAGTCCCATGCGGGGAGTATAATTAACACACGTTTGTTACCTCCTGTCTCGATTACTGTAATGCACTACTCTCCGGTCTCCCGAAGTCTAAAATCAAGCGCCTTCAGCTGGTACAAAATGCTGCAGCGAGACTTTTAACCAAGACAAGAAAGTTTGATCACATTACCCCGCTTTTAGCTAACATGCGTTGGCTCCCTGTTAGCTTAAGATGTGATTTTAAGGTTCTGTTGGTAGTATACAAAATCATGCTTAGCTTGCTCCCTCATTTCCAATATGGCGGCTTACTTCACTTTCCTCATGTTGAGGTTTTTGAGTTTTTCCTTGCCCCTTTTGTAGGTTTTAGATCAGGGGATGTTGCAATAATAGTCTGTGGTTTGCAATAATCTATGGTTTGTGCAGCCCTTTAAGACTCCTTGTGATTAAGGCCTATACAAATTAACATGACTTGACTTGACTACCCGGAGTGACTCAGTCATGACTTTACTTTGCATTTTATTTAAAAGCATTTTTTTTATCGTGCAGGAGACAACATTGAACTCCGGTGTGCTTTTTGATCTTTTTCTCTTCAGCTTTAGCTATATTTACATTCGCCATGTCCAGTCCCTCTTTCTGCCGTCTCATTCCACATCCACACAGCGCTGCTCTTATTGTGACCTAAAGCGATGCATATCTCATCCGCCATGAGAAAGATGTTATTTCGCACAGTGTGCTGTACTTACCCAAGACACACCACAGGAAATGGTCCCCCTACAACTTGTGAGGTTAGGGGATCCAACCAACCAACCAACAAACTATACTATGTGGTTCAAATGAGAGTTTACTCTAAATACAAAAATGCCATGGTTAGATGTTTCCAATATTATTTTCTTGGTCACTAACATTTGTTAATCAGACTTTAACTATGGGTCACCTGCCTCCATGCCACAAATGTATCTCAATTCCTCGATTTTCTATTAGATGAGTATTGCGACTATAATTTAACTCTTTGTTTTTTTTCTTCCAGATGATGGCGTCCATCATCGCTACCAGAAGTGGCGTCACCAGGAGAATCCAGCCAAAGGGTTGGTGGAAGAGAGGAGGGGAGGCGACAAAGAGCACGAGTCTTTTTGCAAGAGGACTCATTCACTTCACCCGCAGCTGACACAAGACCTGCTACGCAAGGTGAGTTCACCCACATATAAAGCATCCTTCTTTTTGGTACAGTTTCTGCATTATATTGTATTAACAGGTTTTGTAAACTTGACGTATTTATGACAAATTGCTACATAAAAGAATTGTTTAAATTTTCCCAATGGAATTGAGACATTAATATCACATATCACATGTTTAATATGATATAGTGTATGAGTCACAACGACCTAACACAAGAAAGTCTGGTTGAAAACACTTAAGATGGACTGCAGGATTTAGTTTTCATTTTTAAGAATGTCTTAAATACACGCAACGCAATACAAATATATGTATCATTGTTTTTAGTCAGAGTTACCATATGTGCCATTCATTAGACATTAAGAAATTGATAGCATTACAGAATTTATTGTATATATAAATGTTATTTCAGTATGTGTTCTCATGTAAAAACACATTATATGTGCAAATTGACTACTACTATAGAAAGGTAAAAGCTTAAACTCTGATAAACTAAAACTCAACTCAATTTTAATATCAAATATGCTCTATGCACATCATACAACACCGGTTAAATTATTTATTTTACGGCCTGCAATTAATTGGGCACAATACAAATACTGTAACAAATAGTAGCAAGGTCAAAAAAATAAGAAACAGAAGCATGCACTGCAATTTTAAAAAGTTGTTGTAATTTAAGTATGCATGCATATGCAAGGTTGAATATAACTATTATGAATATAATCAAATTTATTTAAGAAATTGTTATTATATTTATTAAAAAATACAGGATAAAGAAACATAATTAGAAGTTATTGAGTAAGTCATTAATCTGCATTTTTTTTTTTTATCTTTCATTTTTCATTTTTTTAACCCCTTCATTTTATCCTTATATGTTTTTGGGAAGAAAAGCGTTTTGATTGATGTTTCGTGTAATGATTTCTCTTGTGATGGATTCAATTTTTGTTATTGTTTATCGTCTTGTTTTAGTGTTAATATTAAACCATTTCTAGTATTTGTCACATTACATATTTTCATGTATTTAAAATAAAGAGAAAAATGTAGCATTATAAAAATGTAATCTCTGACGCTAAGAAAATTGTTTATTTGGCCGATGATTTAGCTAATTCCAAATAATATTTGTACATATTATTACCATGGAAACGCATTCACCTTGTAAAACATTTCTGTTTGTGTGCAAGACAGCATCAAGTTCGCAATCACGTCCATGCAGTTACCATAAGAACGCAGGCCGCTGTTGTGGTTTTGTTTCCAGGGTGTCCAACCCAGAGGAGAAATATAAACAAGTGTGGCTCCTTAATCGGCCTCCCAATGGGACTGATCCAGAAGCAAATAATTTTTAATTGCGTGCACGGTTAACAAATGTACAAATACGGATGTATGCGCGCTTAAATCTCTAAACCAATAAATGACAAAGACGACTGTCCAAGTGCTGAGTTACCTTACCTTCGTTCCCTAAAGTTATTTATCTCAGTGCTTTCCTCTCTTTTGTCTCTAACCAAGCAATATGAGCTACTGTTCACCACAACAATTGGTGCAGTCAATGATAAAGCTCTCACGTAGGATATTTGCTCACATGGCGTGCATCGTTTAGCACAGAAGAAAGCCATTCAAACGACCGAATGCATTATGCCAGCTATGTCATGTCAATGTATTGGTTTTGTCATCTTTTTGTGTTTGTTTGTTTTTGTTTTTGTCATTCCAGATTATTTTTCCGCCTCTCTGACAATGGCCTCAACCACTTTACTAATGCCCACAGGTAGAAGCTTTGCTCATTCAAAAACAACTTGTTTGCAGAATCTATAGTGAGCTTTGGGCGGGAGATGTTTGACATTTGGACATGATTTATCGGATTACATAACAGACTTTGTATGATATTTTGATATGACTGGTTGTCAAACTTCTTACACAAAGCTCCAAATTTGTGTGACAGAATATTTCGATTAACCTTTCCCCTGTAACGTTTGCATACTTCTAGGAAGGAACTCAAAGACCGTAGTCTTTATCTTCAGTTAAAGAGTTGCAGAAAGCTTTGACTTTATAATGAATCGGAATGATCTGCATATATAGTCAATGACTTCCCAAAGCGCTTTACGGTGTGCTTCACATTTCCCAATAGCCGTGCAGCCGTGCAAGGCGCTAACCTGCTTATTATGGGTTCAGTGTCTTACCCAAGGACACATCGACATGTAACACGGAGGAGCCGGAATTCGAACTGCGATCTCTTGATTCCAAGACGAGCGCTCTACCTCCTACTGCCACCCCATATAGTGATGAACTTTTTTGTTTTTTAATTATAAATAAATAATTTGTCTTTTTGGGGGCAAAATATGGTAGTAGGATTTAGGGGAAAGGGTTTTCAAATTTCAATTCCCCCCTAGCCACCCCCAAAAAAACACCTTCATGTAAAAAGACCCAAGTTGTAATTTTCCAAATTATATTGAAATACATTGAAGAGAATGTTTCATTGTTGAAGTTTATAATTGATAAACTATAAACAGTATATAGTTTTCATTTTCAGGAAAACTATTTTTGAGATAATACATTACAAAAGTATTCCTTCATCTTTCATTGAATCTGATTATTAAAAGAAATACAACAACTACAAATACAACTATGACGATAAAATAGTTATATATTAAAAAAAACTAATTCAACATAAAGAAAAGGTGTCATTTGCTCATTCATCAAACTCAAAGGCAATTTCTGACTCAGCATTGATGATTTTGTGATATCGCCTCGCCCGATTCATTAAACACAGATCCGTTGTAATTACATTTGGCTTAATTTTTAAGAGCTATTGTTTTAATTTATATGACAATATGGTATTTTTTGTGGAAGCATTAAGAACTTTTTATTTTTTCCATGTAGTATTTAATCTAAAATTACTCAGACTCAAACCTCTAATGGCAGAGTTGATTAAAATATTGTTATAAGCATCTACCTTAAAATGAATTAAACTTCTTACCAAAAGCCATTACCACCCTGAACTCCCATCTACAACCTGAGCATAAATGCATATGCGCAGTTGGCCATTCATTTATTAGTGTTCTTTTTCAATGTTTTTTTTTCCTCCTCCAGGTTGGCTTGATATAACACCCCCACATCTTTCGTTATTGGGGCTTCTTCTTCTTCTCACCATGTCAGGAGGTACAGCGGGCGCCACCTCTCCCCCCGTCACCGGTATGGCCACATCCATAGATACAAGCATACCCCCCACCGCCTTGTCTTCCACAGGCGCTTCCCAAACCCCATCAAGCACGCGTTTATCCACAGCAGCTCCTAGCTTGTCGTGGATGTCATCCTTACCTGCGACCACCGTAAGCGAGCCTTCATCCACAGGTATGGTGATGTCTTCATCTGGAACAAGTGCCACTGGTTCTACAAGTATGGATTCATCTAGCTCAGTCGGTAGAACCACCTCTAGTTCCTCACCAGCTGCAATCAGTACCATGGCATGGTCCTCACCAAACGGGCCTTCGTCCACAGGCATGATAATGTCATCTTCCGGAACAAGTGCTACTGGTTTTGCAAACATGGCTTCATCTAGCTCAGTTAGTGGAGCCCCCTCTAGTTCATCACCAGCTTCAGCCAGTACCATGGCATGGTCCTCACCGAACGGGCCTTCCACCACCGGCACGATGATGTCATCCTCTGGGACAAGTGTCACTGGTTCTACAAACATGGCTTCATCTAGCTCAGTTAGTGGAGCCCCCTCTAGTTCCTCACCAGCTTCAGTCAGTACCATGGCATGGTCTTCACCTGTGGCCACCACAAATGAGCCTTTATCCACAGACTGGATGATATCATCCTCTGGAACAAGTGCAATTGATTCTAAAACCATGCCTTCTACTAGCTTTGTCAATGGAATCACCGCTAGTTCCACACCAGATGCAACTAGCACCATGTCATGGTCCTCACCTGTGGCCACCACAAGTGAGCCTTCATCCACAGGTATGATGATGTCATCCTCCAGTACAAGTCCCACGGGTTCTACAAACATTGCTTCAACTAGCTCAGTCAATGGAATCTCCTCTAGTTCTTCACCAGATGCAACTAGTACCATGGTGTGGTCCTCATCTTTGTCCACCGCCACTGCAGGTGAACCTTTATCCTCAGCAGCTCCAACCGGCGGCATGATGATGTCATCTTCCACCACAAGTGTGGCTGGTTCTACACCCATGGCTTTAACTAGCTCAGTCAGTCTTCCTAACATCGGAACAACCTCTGCTTCTTCATCCACATCAGCTAGTACCATGCCATGGTCCACAAGTTCATCCTTATCCACAGCCGTGCAAACTAGAGGCATGCTAACCAAAACAACAACTTCTGCTAGCTCAGATAGTACTTCTAATGTAGGAACAACCACAGCCACGCCCATGCCTGGCACCACCACCAGTCCAAATGGCGTCTCTGGGACAGCAATGACGATGATGATGACCACCACCAAGGCGTCCATGTCCACCAGTGTGTTTTGTTTTGTTGCTTATTGTACTATAATCATGTTTCTTTCCTTTTACGAAGACACGTGTTTTTTGGGGGAACTAAAGTATAATTTAAGAAAAGGTTTAGGGGATAATTCATATGAACTATAAATATTACTTTGAAAAAAATGTTCAATTGTTAACAAAAAACAATCTTTTTTTAAATGTAAAAATGCTTATTTTTTTCGAAGAAAATATCTTGTTACATTTTTTTTTCCATAAAACTAGAAACGTTTTAGTTATATATTGTTAGTATTCATTGTAAAAATTGGGTTTTTCCTAAATTTAAATGAAAAAATTTGTGAAGGGACAAAAATTTAAATTAAAGTTTTTTTTTTTTCAAATTGTCAATTAAAACAAAAACTTTGTAATTGTATCTAAATAATGATTATTTTTGTTATAATAACTATTATTGTTATTAATATTATTATTAAAAACTTTTGATTTTCCGACATTTAAATAGAGAAAAAATGGTGGCAGGACAGAAAATCTCAAAGAAACTCAATTTAAAAAAATATTACAATGCTCAAATTTTTTTAATTGTATTCAAATCATTATTACTGTTTGGTAGGGGTTCAGAACGTATGGCTCGCAAGCCAGATATGGCTCTTTTCATGACCACATATGGCAAGGAAATAAAACGCTACTGGTGTAAACTTAAAAAATTACACACTTACCCCACTAATTAAAAAATATCTGTGATAAAAGATGTAAACAATTGTTATAAAACCATGGTATTTGTATAGAATTAAATAATAACAAATAAAGACACGCAAGCAAGACTTCCCCCAAAAATCACATAACTTAACATACAAAACAAGTAAGCCGTGATTGGCCCTTACTTGAGCACAACTGTGTCGTTTTCCGTCAACAGCAAGTGGCAAAATGACCTCCCCTAAGATGGATATGAATGACTGTATTTTCCGGACTATAAGTCGCTCTGGAGTATTAGTCGCACCAACCAAAACATTCTTAAGAAGTCAAAAACAACGACGTAAAATATTAAGAGTTATTCATAAAACTCTGACCAAACTATCAGTTTCATTCCAAATCACTAAGTCCATTCGCTTCCTCCTTCACGTCACGTCAGATTCATTTTCACCTTCGTTTCTCGCTCACTCCAACCTTTCGGACGCTCGATTGTTTTCGGCTGCATGTTTCGCTATTAGCAGGTTGTAATCTGCAGAATAATGACTTTCTTTTCGATTACATTTTGTTCAGCTGTTCTCAGTTGTTTTTATAAATTACCGGCAATGTTGAGTTTATCAACATGGGCCTGTAGCGCCCTCTTGCGGTTAAGTAAAAAAATAACCTGTGAAATGATATACTGGTAATACAAATTAAAGAGGCAATGATATGAAAATGTGTTGATTCCATATATAAGTTGCACCTGAAGTATAAGTCACACCCCAGGCCAAACTGTAAAAAAATACTGCGACTTATATTCCGGAAAATACAGTATAGTGAGGAGCACAATTTTTGCACCAGTCAGTCTCATTTTTCCAAGATACAATTTTAGTATTTTTAATCCAATATCTACTTCTTCCACAGCAATGTCTATATCCGGCAGCACTACCAGCATGACTATGAGTCCAAACACCGGCTCAACCACAATGATGTCCGCGTCCTCCTCCAGTAGGTTTTTAACCGAATTGACAACAATTGTGTTTTTACCTGTGAATACTCTTTTGTCTCTACAGGCATGGCTGGCACTGTAACAAACATGAATCCAAACACCGGCCCGGGAAATCCTACAACCATGATGATGTACACTTCCTCTGGTAGGTTCTGTTCTATATATTTGCAATATTTTTAGTATCTGGTCTTAATCACCTTGGTTCATATTGACAGGGAGTATGAACAATACAACAATGATGCCAATGGACATGGCAAGTCCAATTCCAACTATAAATTCAAGTTTATATTTCTAGGTAGGTAATAATCTAGCTAGCTTAACCCTTTCTTACGTTTTGTCTCCCGGATGCAGATCTACTGTCCAGTATTCTCATGTAATTACTCAGAATGCAACGCCATGTACATGAGTCAGAATGCCACGCAATGTGCCAGCGGGGAATGGTGTCAGGTGAGCAAGTCCAACATGGTATTTTGGAACATGTCGACAAATCTGTTTTAAAAGAAGCCTGAAATAAATGCCAATCATTTTTATGTGCATCTTCTCGGATGTGTAAGGTGAAGCAATTCTCCAATGTTTTTGTTATTATTATTTTTATATAATTATTTTAATTGCCATTGATTACAATATGGTGTACTTTGTTCACAATGAGATTAGATAGGTAAACACCTAGAAAAATAGAATAACATTTAAAAAGGAATATTAGGGTAGATAGGCAAATTTTCAAGGTAGTGGCCTTAATTGTATCTGGTTGGTTTGTTGGTTGGTCAGTTGGTCGGTTGGTTGGTTGGTTGGTTGGTTGGTTGGTTGGTTGGTTGGTTGGTTGGTTGGTCGCATCGTTGCTTGATTGGTTGGTTGGTTGGTTGAATACCTTAACCACATGGGTCGTAGAGGCACCATTTCCTGTGGTGTGTCTTGGGCAAGTACAAGCTTGTGGCTCCGGTCCCTCTCCAGGCCAACATATGTTTCCACCCGATCTCTCACTGGGTATCTTTCGCGTGATAGACAAGGGAAACATACAAGAGTGACATGATCAGAAATATTGTACAAAACTAAGAATAAAGAAAGTAAACATGAATGCATTTTTCTATAGTGAAATACTGATTTTGTTGTTTTTGTAATGCAGGGAGTTTGAGTGAAATATCTTTAGATTAAAAAATTTGATACAAAGAAAGTAGAAAATACAAGAGACATATTTTCTATCCTACAATTTCTTTTTTTGGGGTTCCCAAAAGCTTTACACACTTTCTATTGCCAACGAGAACTTCACCACACCCTTAAGCGGGGGTCGGGAACTTTTTTGACCCAAAGAGCCATTAAAGCAAACATATTTTATATATATATACAATATATATATATATATATATATATATATATATATATATATATATATATATATATATAAACATACATACATATACCTGCTTAAGGGTGTGGTGAAGTCAAACATCGTTGACAATAGAAAGCTGTCAGACACCAGGAACCCAATTGCGTTAGTTTCTTAGTTTTATTGAGAAGGAGACGTAAGCTGGCACCCACGATCCAGTGATCGTTGGTTGTGGGGAGCAGGTTGTCCGGGACGCGGAAGTGGCACTTCTCTGGCGAGCGATAGCAGTGTCGAAGAGGGCAAAGCAGGGAGGGTTGTCGGGGCGCAGGAGTAGAGACGTGATCAAACGGAAACAGGTCGAAGCCGGGAAACGTACGAGAGCCAAAAAAACAAGGAGTCAGGTTCGGAAGGCTTGCCTTAGCGGGAGCTGAAGGGTCGCAACGATCGGACGCCGGTAACAGGGAGCCGGGGGGTTTAAAAAGTGGCAAGGAGCCAATCAGCGACCAGGGCTGTTGGCGCCACCGGGGCAGCCGCAGGTGCCCCGACTCAGTAATCATGACAAAAGCATGTTCCTCTGCTTTTTGGGGCCGGACGAAGTCGGTCAGGAGCAATTTGCTGACAGGTTGGGTTTTCAAAAAAACTTAAAATTGAAAACGATTCGCACATAACTTCATTAAGCTGTTTTACACAGGTGTACAGTTTAGACTGCAAAGTTATTGACTGAAAGGCAGACAAAGGAAGAATGCAGAATACAATGCACGATGAAAGTCGGCAAAGTAGTGAAACTGCGGAAAGTACACTGCGATACAGCGAGGGATTACTGTACTGACATTTTTGTGCTGATTTTATGTTTTGATCATACGTAAGATTTTTTTTTTATATCTATATTTGTTTTCTTTTACATTAAACCAGCTGTTGAAGATGGAATCTATGTACTACATGGCCAACTGCAGCGCCCCCTGCAGCAGCATCTGCGCCAACGACACAGACACAAACTGCACCGTGGCCTGCTGCAACACAACGGGCTGCCTCGCCGACACTTTCGCTAACCTGATGATGACCACGTCACAGGGTACGCCACACGTCGCTTTCAAACTGACTTTCTGTATCCTTTGGTGAAAACGAAAATATCTTTGTTTTTGTCAAGGAGTTTCTCCATCCACCCCAACAGTTACCATGTCAATGACGGTGGCACCCACCCAGCCGGCTACGACGGTCCAGGTAAGGACTTAGACCATTTATGTCAATGTGAAGGCTCACGGGCCACATCCGGCCCCTGGAAAATGGTTTTCTATTGCCCCTGAAATAATCGTGATTAATTATTGGATTATATTGAAATGTATTTGTTCTCCCCGCAACCCTACTGAGGATAAGCGGTGCAGCCAATGAGATGAGATGAGATATTTGTTCTCTTTTCGGTAGATGCAGTTACGTTCGGTATATGAAAGCCACAAGTGATGCAATGAGTATTGCACATGATACTCATTATTACGGAACAACATCATTTTCCCCCAGTGATTTAGGATCTTGTATCCGTATCGTCACACTAACGCCACCATTGCTGAGGTCTTGCTCATATCTGAAGAGTGGGATGACGCTTTACACCGAAAAACAACATTGTCCAGAAGATGAGGGTGCTGTATCTGAGTGAGATCAGGATGCTTCTCCTGCTACTGGTGACCATGGAAACTAGTACTGTTTGATGTGGGGGAGCAAACCCTACCCGAAAAAAAAACAGCCTGGAGAGGGATGGGCGCCACCAAGCTGTACTTGCCCAAGACACACTATAGGAAGTGGTGCCCCGATGACCCTAGCGGTTAAGGGATCCGTAATTGTGAACAGTGTACCTGCCAATGACCCACCACAGGGAATGGTGCCCGCACAATCCTAGTGGATCCAACTAAACAACCAAATAACCAGACTATATTTGTCATTTTAAAATGTTTCAATATTCGATCACTCTGGCTTGTAGCTTATTTTTTGATTTGGTTCTTCCTTCCGATTGACACCCCTGACTTAAACCCTCTTGTTGACCAAATGCATGCATAAAGATTGTCAGAGCCTATCATTTTGCAAATTACCTTATAGGCATTTAAAATGATTTAAAAAATCACACATTTTACACACCACAGACTAATCTTCCTGATGTATCTCAAAATTAAATATTTCTAGACTTTATTTACTTAAATAAAAGGAAAATTATTTAGATTTTCCTGACTGACTGTGTCATTATACTTTCTTTTACTGTATGTTAATCTCTCAATCATTTCCCAATCTGATAATTCACGTGACACACTCTACTCCACCAGATAATCGCTTAGAATTACCTTTTATAGGTATCCAACAAATTGTTACTTTGTAGACTTTGGCTAGAAGGCGGGAGCTTTCTTTCTTATTTATGATCTAAAAAAAAAATCTTATTTTGATTTTTAAAAATCCTCCACTGTAAACTAGGGGTGCATAGTTTTAAAGCATCCTCCAGAGGATTTATTGGCCTCAATTTGCTGAATGGCGGTATTGCGGATAGGTGGTTGGCCCACAGCCAGTGTAGTGGTTCAGGGTTCAAGTCCAGCTACTGCAGCCTGCCCGTGAGGAATTTGCATGGTCTCGCCATGCCTGCGGGGTTTCCTCCGGGAACTCTGGTTTCCTCCCACATTCTAAAAAACACGCATGTCAGGTCCAAATTGTCCCTAGGTGTGAATGAGCGAGTGAGTGGCAACCAGTTCAGGGTGTCCCCTGCCCACTGCCCGAGGGAAGCTGAAATGCGCTCCAGCACCCCTGTGACCCTACTAAGCATAATTGGTGCAAATAATGGAGGATGGATGGAATTTGCTGAATTTAGAGAGATCATTAGATCCTCCTTGTTTTGGTCTGAGGTCATCCAATTTCTCTTTCTGCTGAAATAACTCAAAATATAGAAGAACAGCGTCATATGCCACTAAAAAATTAGTTCGAGTAGTTTGCAGCTTTTGTTCTATGTCTTATTAAACAAGTATAGAAAAGCCAAAAGTTTGCGTTAATAAAAATTTTAATGAAAACATATAGATTGTCAGGTCTGTTTTTTAAGAGGTAAGGAATTGGAAATCGCTCAAAAATTTCAGTGTATCCCACACCATTGGATAATGTGTAGATCATATTTTTGATGCCCAGCATCTAGGACCTTACTGACTTAAATTATAAGGGAGTGCAAATTCCCAAAATGAGTTATTTTATCACAAATTTGTCCATGCTCTGATTTGGGGAAAGCAACAGGTTAGGCTACATCACAGTGGTACGCAGTGGAAAAAGGGACACATTCTGTTTGTGGCATATCGGCGCCGTGGGTCAAAATTTTCTCCTCCCTAGGTCCCTCAAGGAAACAAATGCCACCAGGGGACTTGCACCGGCACCACCTGCTACACCAGCTTTAGCAACACAATGCAGACGTGCTCCTCTTCGCAGCTGCACTGTCAGGTGGGTGCCATACAATGTGCCACACAATCCCGGGAAATACATGCAATATTAAATTGTAAAGAAGAACGCTATTGTAAAGAAGTTGTGAAACATCACGGTAATGTGAAAAAAAGCATATCCCCAAAATTTGTTTTGCTCATTATCTAAATCGTTTTTCTATTAAAGAGCTATTAAACACACTATTTTCTAAAACAGTCAGTATTAAATGTATTGTTGCTTGCTTTAAAAAAATATTAATATCCAAAAGTCTTTTTTGGGGAATAATGTCGTTAATTCATCTTCCTGACAAAAATGTGAGAAGTGTTCTTCACATGACAGTAGCAAAACAAATATTTTTGTTCCACTAATCAATGCTTATCTCATGCTTATTTTAAGTATATTTTTTCTTGTTTCAGTATATTTAACTAATTTTCCCGTTAAAATTTGAAAATAATACTTAAAATGGGCAAATAATAGATTGTAAATATTTGAATAATTTTAATCACATTTATTTTACTAAAGAAATACGGAAATGAGCCATGCCAATAATTACTAAATTAAGTGAATTATGCAGTAAAATATAATCACTTTATTGTGGATTGTTTTCTTGTTACACCAGCAAATAATTTAGCTTGTTCTAAATATGTTTTCTTATGTTAAGAATCATATCTGGTAAAATAGATATATACACAAGAAAAATTATCTGCCGGTTTTACAAGAAAATGTAACTTGCTTATTGTTTTACTACATTTTCCTATACTGTATTATCTAACAATACTTTTTGCAGTGTTAATTCGTAGGGAAACACCATTACCGTTCTGTCGGATTGTGTGTATTTTATGAAACTGAAAATTAAAACTTAAAAACGTGATTCCAGAAGATGGCGCAAAAGTCACTTATTATATTAATGGCGACAAATAAGAATAAATTGAATATTTTTATCCTCTTAAAATAACTGCCTAGGCCGAAGAGGCAAATTTGGAATTTTACTAAATATCTCTTTAGTTTTTATATTCCATGTTTGACTGACTTTTTATAATATAAAGCGTATGTACAACCAAATTGATTAATAAAATCAAATTATTTGTGCAGTACTTTTATGCAACGGATTGCAACTCAAAGTGCTGTATAAAAACAATAAATGTATAATAGAAAAATAGAATACCCCTCTTCCTTGCCACCCAACAACCCGAAATGCCAAATACAGAGACACACACTATGGTTAAAATAAAATAAAAACAAACTGAATACGTAAATACATACATAAAATCATGGCAAGGCAATAGTAAATGCAGGGATCAGAATGGAGATTTTCATTTTCAGCTGAAATAGCCAGGGTCCAGGGGCCCCAGGCCCCGGCCAGGTCCAGGGCGGAGCCCGGTGGGGGAAGCCAACAGCATTTATCTTATTTGCTATGTGAAAATTGCACTAGAATGAATTAAATCCAACAAAACAGAAACCATGTATTTTTTTCAGTTTTAAGATGTTTAAAACAATTGGGGGATTACTATGTTACAACCATCACCATTGTTGTTGTGTTTTGATGATGAAGATGGACCTTGTATTTAGCTACTAATCAACAATATATATGAAAATATATACATTAATAACCATTCATCATTAATTTGAAAATAGAATGCACAAACTGAACATGCTTAAAGAAAATACATGTCAGTCTGTGACAGTCTTCTCCAGCCATGACCACTTAAATTTATTCTTGATTCCTTTATCAATCTCGGAGACAAAAGCCTCGTCTTCTTTTCTTAGTATTTTCATATTTACTTTTTCAAACACTCATTTCACCGTTTGAAAAGACCGGAAAGAGCGCCATGTTTGAGAAAGCCAATGCTCTGAACAAAAGCTCCGCTGATTGGTTATCAGCGAACCTATCGACCAATGGTAGGAGTCGATCTATTTGTTGTGTGTTATAGATCTAATGTGCTGCGCTTCTTTTTGCCGATTTTTCTCGCGATCTCTAACTGCTAACTTGGGGTGATGAAACAGTCACGTATCATACCTCACCCCCCCCAAAATATTTTCTCATCGAATTTAGACGATTTACGGGAATGATCTTTGGGGTTCAAAAACAGCGGAAATCCGCGGATCCGCGGAAAAGTCTGATCCCTGTAAATGTTAAATAGTC
Organism: Urocampus carinirostris; assembly: GCF_059441175.1. Lineage (NCBI taxonomy): Eukaryota > Metazoa > Chordata > Actinopteri > Syngnathiformes > Syngnathidae > Urocampus > Urocampus carinirostris. The sequence continues at coordinate 53,830,540 of NC_142350.1, forward strand.
ACGAAATGGATGTTTAAAAAATGAGATTATTGTATCATATTGGATGAAAGCACAATTTTTGAAAATGTGGGTCATTTCACCATTTTCTCATTAGCTGATAAAGCAAACAGTCAACTCAGCCACACAGTGGACAGCAGGCTGCACCGCCAACTGTTCGGCAGAGACACCTTGCCGGGACGCAACGCTGCCTCCCTGCCACTTGGAGTGCTGCAACGTGACCTACATGTCGTGCTTGTGGCTCAACGGGACCCTCAACCACGTGTCCTCCGGGGCCCCGGAGCCACATCTTCAGACAGGCCTTACGACGTCCTTTGTGTGCCTGCTGTTGACCTCTATTCTCCTACTGTGAGGATACAAAAGTTAAATCTTTTGTATATGTTGCTGATGCTCAATTGTATTTTGCATGATTTTTTGTTACACTTTTTCTCCCACATCGCATTTCATGTTCACTTTTATTTAATTAAGAATATTTACACAGACAGTGTCCACCAGATATCGTTGTGTTGCGTAGTGCAGACGAAATCTAATGCTAAAAGCACAAGGAGTAATACAAACTACGGAATGACCAAAAAGCATATTTTTTCTCCTTGTTTTTTGCCTAGCTTTACACCAGTTTTTTAGGGTTTTAGGGTGCCTGTAGCAGCAAGATGACAATGATGTCAGCTCCCTATAGTGAGGGTCATCTTGAGTAAAATAAATGGTAATTTTTCAAACTACGAGTATTTTTTTAAATGCATGTTTATACGATAGTTTGTGTATTTTGCTTATTTTTTTCAATCAATATGTTGTTTTGTTTTTGTTTTTTTATGAACAAATGAGGTATTGAATAATACACACTGTCCCTTCAAAGAAACAATAAATTGTTACACATGGCCCAAAAAATGCAATATTGAATTCAGAGGATAAAGAAAATATTTAAAGATCTCAATAATTTGTCAATAAATCAAGAAACCGCAACCAACATCCGCCCCTTAAAACATAAATGATGTACTTAGCTTCAAGGCAAAACCACTGCAAACAAACCCTATATTGTAGGTAATTCATTATATTCTTACAATTTAAATGCAACAATTATCAAACGTATTTTAGTAAGGACTGTGAATTTTTCAGTATGATTTTTTTTCTCCTCTGTCATGCAGGCCCACCTAATGAATTATCCGTCCATCATTCATTTATCTTTTTTTTCTGCTGTCTTTAAAGCCATGATAAGAATAATGTAGCTGTGATGATATATTTAATATTAATATGCACTTTATGCAGCACCTCGAGAGACCTTTTACAGGGTGTAGTCGAAATTCACTGCAATGTTTTACCCAGAGGCGCATGTTTAGTTATCTTTGTAATGTCCTTGTTTTTGTTTATTTGTCTTTATTTGTGACATATTTACTTGACAAAACGTGTTTATAATGTCTTAGGTATATATTTCACAGTCAAAGTGGCATTTGAGAATCTTCTGTTATACATTATACATGGAAATAAATCTCAACTATCTGAAATTTTATTTGGAGATGTTTTTAATTTTGACCATGTTTGTGATTACATATTGTACAAACGGAATGCATTTTGGCAAAGCTCGTAAATGAGGGTCAGGTAGGAGAGCCTCCGCTAGCTTGTGCTTGTGCTTTGTTTTCAAAGCTGGGATTTATATTCCACGTTGCAAAATATGTATTTTTTTTTTGTTTGTTTGCTTGAATTGGGGTACTGATAGAGTCCCGATTACCAGTGATATGCAAACTCGCTCGATTGAAAACTATTTTAGCATAATTATACAATTTAAGACTCCATTATACATTGAAACCAAATCCATTTCAAGGCATTTGTTTAACAAATAGTAGACAAATACCTACGGCATTGTTTAATAATGATAAGCAGAGATGCTCTTTAGACAATCAGAATGCAGCACACAAAACGGGATACAAATTAGTGTGGTAGCGAAACCGTGAAGATCGAACCACGTTACAGCAAGGGTTGACTGTTCCAATAGGATCCAATCCGTAGCTCATACAAATGCTAAGTTTGAGTTTTATTTTACAATATGTATACTTTAAGCTTTTCTGATTATAAAGAAAACATTTTGAATTTGAAGTTTAAAAGAAAATTGTGTAAGCACTCTGGACATCGTTTTTGTTTTTCATTTTGTTTAAAAAGACAACTTCCGCTTATGAAATCATCACTTGCGCAAGAGCGTCTTTACTGCAAACGAATAAACATTTTAATCCAAAAACTTCCTCACTTTTTATTTATATTTTGAATTTCGAAGTTTTGAAATTACATTGTTGTCAAATAACAATAATAATAATAATGTATTTTATTTAAAAGCGCCTTTCAAGCCACCCAAGGACACTGTACAGACAATGAGAAAATACAATGTAAAAAAATTGTAAGCGAAAAATTAAATAAAAACAAGACATAAAATCATAAAAACATGGGAAATAGAGAAGCTATGTGTTGTAGGCAGTCCTGAACAGGTGTGTTTTTAGACGGGACTTAAAGATGGAGAGAGGTGTGCAATTTTGGAGGTCCGGAGGTAGATTGTTCCAAAGCTTTGGAGCAGCACGACTGAAGGCTCTGGCTCCCATGGTGCTCAGGTGGGCAGGGGGCACTGACAGTCGGAGGGAGGACGAGGATCTGAGGGAGCGAGTGGGGACGTGCACCTGGAGAAGGTCAGACGGGTAAGGAGGGGCCAGGTTGTGAATGGCCATATATGTTTATAGGATCAGTTTTTAGCTGATGCGATGTTGAACAGGAAGCCAATGTAGCTGTTGAAGAAAAGGGGTGATGTGCTCCTGGGAAGATGTTTTTGTGATGATACGAGCAGAGGCGTTTTGAACCAGCTGAATTTTATGGAGGGACTTTTGAGGAAGGCCAAATTATTATTTATATATCGTTCCCATGGGGTTGTATCTGATGTTAACTCCACTCAACTTCTACTTTATTGTCAAATATGCTCTATGCTCAACATACAGCACAAATAAAATTGCTTCCTTTTCTCCCCGTGCACAAGGCACAATACAAATAACCGATAGACTAGGCTAATTTAAGAATACAGTATCTGAGATCTAAAAGTGATGATAAAATTAGCTGATTGAATGCAAGGTTTTAAAAAAAATATGTTTAGGAGCACGCTTGGCATTTTGAGGGTGTGTTTTAATTTTAGTATGATGCGGCAGGGGTAAACCAGTGAAAGCTGTCGGGCCCTGCTGTTGAAGAGAAGAGTGATTGTGTCACCCTGACCCGAGTGACACAGCCGCTTTCTTGTGTCCCGTTTCATCTGGAGGTAGGAAAGCTTGACCAACTTGGGTGCCGAGGTGCTTAACTTGTTTGGGTGTTTGGGCATTTGGGTTGGCCATGGTCATTTTTCTGTGTTTTTTGCAACTTTTTCCTTTTCTTTGTTTTTGTATACCTGTGTGTCACCCCTCTTGAGGGATATGACCAAGGTAGATAGATAGTTTTATTTATTATTTTTTTATTTTATTAAAATGGCAACTTCCGATTGTGAGCAAGAATCAGGAGGAGAGCATCTTTACCACAAACAAATCAACCTTTAAACAAGCTAACAGTTAACCATGTACTTCGACGATTTGAAATGTTTGTTTTTTTGTTTTGTTTTACTTTTGAAATTTACATTAAACTAGACGGCTCAAAGACAAATTCTGCCCAGCGACAGGTACAGTACTGTGTTTACAAAACATTCACATGGGGGTCGTATCTGATGTGAGCTAGCTCATTTTGGCTAACGTTTTAAATATTTTTTTCCAACTGGGGCGTATACAAAGTGCGAACGGTGGAAAAAGAAAATTGTCTTAACTCAACATGTTGGTACTTGAGAAACTTTTACACGGAGTAAATAGTACTCTTTTATATTAACTTACTTGGGCTGTGTGTGTATGTGTGTGTGTGGCACAAGTTCTTTAAATAGAGTATAAACTACACACACGCACGCGCGCGCAGGCACACACGCACACCGAAACGACTTTATATTTATATGTTTATTTTTTAATTATCTGAGTAACCCAAGTGTCCCAATTAAAAAAAAACATTGTATCCATTTTTTTCCACAGAACTATTTTCACGCGCATGTGTGAGTTGTGTAAACGTGCGTGTGTACAGCCCGGGTGTGACGTCACTTGGGTGAGGGCTTCAGAACCAGTGCGTGGCAATCTTGTGAAACCAGAACCAGGAAGGTCCTCGGGAGTTTCCCCCTGCTACTGGACTTTTGGACACCCGAACTGAAATCACAGTCCGACAAACAAGCCCGTCGCCATCTGCCCTGCTACCGCCGCCCACTCATGAGATCCACGACGACCTCCCACGCGTGGAGTCCCTGCAAGTTTTCTCAAGATCCAAAAAGAACATAATCATGGATCAGTCGATTGCGGTTCAAGACACTCTGCAAGGAGACGAAAACTGCATTATCGTATCCTTTTTTAAGTCACTTTTTTGTGATTTTATCTATTTATCCTTGATCGGGATTTCTAATCCTGTTGAAGTCTATTGACAGATTGCAGAGTTGCAATAGAGAACGTTTGTTTTGGGGCAAAATGTTTTATTTTATAATAAAAAAGGAGTTTGAGGACACGTCTGCATGTTGAGTGGGTTGGACGAGACCAAATTGGGAGCCAAGTTTTGTAGTGGATGTGGTTAGCCACTAAGTGATGCTATTGCTTCCCCGGAGCCGTTATTTAAAAATGTGGAGTTCCTCGTCGTAAGGATGTATTGCAACACAGCACAACGCTCTCATTTATTGCGACAAATTTATATTTACGCTGTGAAAATGTACAAGATCAAATGTCTATTAGGATGGAACGGAAAAGAGTGTAAGTATTTGTTTAAATCAACTAGTTACATTTTATGAATGTAGAGCTTTACAATAAAGGGAAAGAGTATTATTTTGTGCCTCCTACAAGTAAAAATAATAAAATCCTTCAAAAAAAGAAAACAATGCTGATTTAAAAAAATAAGCCAAAATACACGATCTATTATATAAACATCTATTTGTTTAAAAACGCGTGGTTCGATAAATTTGTATTTACTTGATAAAACTGAAAGCTCACCAAGTGGAAGCTGACATGATTGTCCACCATTTTGATGCCATACGTATCCAAAAACCTCAAAAAGGCCGGGCAAAAAAAATGAGAAGGATGATAGTGCAGGGTCTCTCTGAAACAGGGATAATTGTCTTTACAGAGCTATCGAATACAGAAAAATCCATAGTTTACTATGTCCGTTTATAACAAATTACCAAATATGCATTTTCTATAAAAACTCCATGTATTGATAGTACCATGTTTATGGTACTATCAAAAATGTAGTTTTCTTACGAATACACTGATTAATACAAATGTTCAACAGGTTTAATCATACCTTTTTTTACTATACTGTATACTGTAAGATCAGTACCTTATCTTTTGCATTAACTTAAGTGATAACATTTTCAAAGAACCACTTTCAATCAAAAATTGGTGATTTGAAAAACATATACTAATCAGAAAATTGTCTTTATCCATTTTGAAATGATTTCTGTATATGACAGCTCTGTCTTGCTGTCATTGATAACAACGTAGGGAACATTGTTTACAACAGGTTTAGATGTGGTACACCCAGGGCCGTAGCCCCGCAAACACACATGACACGCACTTCGTCAGGGCAGGGGTGGCGAACAAGTTTCACACAAAGAGCCGAAATTTTTAACCGTGAGGGTCAAAGAGCCACACCACACACTGACCGGCATTAGACGTAACCTACGCAGATGATTGGCAGTCAGTTATGTGTCCGAAGCAGCATAAAAACAACAAATCTGCCAAATTAATTTCAAAATATTATTTTTTATTTGTTATTAACTCCGATGGATTCAAGTGTATTTTAAGAGGGGGGAAAAAATAAACATGTAACGAGGCAAAGAGCCACAGTATATAGTAAATATGATAAGGCAAAGAGCCGCATTCTTATTGGCCAAGGGCCGCATGTGGCTCTAGAGCCGCGTGTTCCCCACCTCTGGCGTAGGGCATCAGAAGAAATCAGTGTCATGAAAAAAAGTGTTAATACTGTAATATGCGCTAATATGCTTAAACACTACAAACGCAGCATAAACCAAATTTTGCGGAAAAAGGGGTGAATCTGCTTTGTGTCCCGGCCTATCTCCAGTCTCATGGTGCCCCCCTCCTCTCCCAGTGGTATGTTCTATTAGGCCTCATTCGCAATTTGATGAACACAACAAGAGTCTGGAACGGAGAAAGGAAAAAACAAGAAGAAACGAGATGAAGCTCATGCGTTGCTTGCCGGTAGTCAATGTTGAAATAAAAAAGCGAATTATTGTACCGTTCTTCGACACCCATTTGGCGCACTGTTTTAAAGGGCGCACACTCCTTGGTTCGAATCATTTTTTTTGTCGGCTCAATATGGCGCATTGGTCTATTGGAAAATTACTTATTTAATTCTCGTGTTTGTTGACAGTGTTATGTAAATAAACAAATTGCACTCAGAAATTCAATTTTTTTTTGTCTTGGGGAGGTGGGAACCATAGAGCATTAGTGCTTAGGGCACCCAAATGGCTAGCAACGGCTCTGGGTACACCAGGATAAACGTCTCATCTCATTAGCCATACCGCTTATCCTCATTAGGGTCGCGGGGGGCTGGAGCCCATCCCAGCCATCTCCGGGCAGTGGGCAGGGGACACCCTCAACTGGTTGCCAGCCAATCGCAGGGCACACAGGGACAGACAACTCACTCGCTCATTCACACCTAGGGACAATTTGGACCGGCCAATTCACCTGAAATGCATGTCTTTGGAATGTGGGAGGAAACCGGAGTGCCCGGAGGAAACCCACGCAAGCACGGGGAGAACATACAAACTCCGCACAGTAAGTCTGGAGCTGGATTTGAACCCACGACAGGTTCCCGAGACATGAACTGTGCCGCACAAGCGCTAACCACTGCGCCGCCGTGCTGCCCCAGGATAAACGTGATAAAAGATAAAAATAACACTGCAACGGTAAATGGGCAAAAATAGTGCAACATTAGCAGCGGCATTGGCTCAGGAGGGAGAGCGCTCGTCTTGGGATCAAGAGACTGCAGGCTCCTCTGTCCAAGTGTCCTTGGGCAAGGCACTGAATCTCAAATGCCCCAGATAGCAGGTAGTTGCTTTACATGGCTGATGCTGCTATTGGTTAGCTAGTGTGTAAAAGGGAAAAGTGTGAAGCACATTGTAAAGCGCTTTGGGAGGTCTTCATTGACTTCAAAAGCGTTATATAAATGCAGACCATTTACATTTACCGCAGCAACACATTTCCCCAAAAAATATGAAAACATGGAAATGCATAGGCAAGATATACTGTTTATACATTATATATGTATATATATATATATATATATATAATCGTTTTTTTCACTGTCTTGTGTCCTTGTTCAGGGTGGTGATGGCCCTGACAAAGAAACTGTCTCTGAGCCTGTTAGTCCTTGTAAGGGAGTTCAATAATAACAACTTTGTCCATTATCCAACCCATTTATCCGATATAATGTTTTTAGGCACCGATTTGAAATGTATTTTTTCTTAATGAATGCATAAAACATGCTGCACAATGTGACGTCCTCTTGAATGACATGACGGAAAGCAGACTGCTGGGTTTGGTGGAGTCTGCCAAAGAACACGCGTAAGTTCAAATGCTACTACAATTATAAAGTTCAATGTATACATGATCAGCACCACACATTGTATTTTTGTAACAGAATATTTATTTATACCCATCGGAGGATGGCCATTACTGCTGAAGACGTGTGTCTTGAGGACGTGGTGCCAATTGACCTTGACTTTGCTGTTGTTAAGAGTAAGCATACCGTCTAGCTTTTACTTTTTTTTTACTTAGTACTCATGCAGTTATATAAAGAAAGTATTTTATCTCAGTGGTTTCCAATTCCAAATTCTCAGTTCAACATTGTTTTTTGTTTCCAGTTTCCTCCCCAGAGGAGCTTGTTATTGTGGGTGAGTTGTGTTTTTTCTGTGCCTTTTAATAGTTTTTTAAACTATTGTTATAAAAAATAGAAACATTCCCGTCTGTTCTCTTTAAGGAGCTGATACTCGAGTGCTACTGAGTTACAAAGAGGAAAGTCTGGAGGTTCGACTTCCCTTTGGGTCTCACTCGAGACTCTTCCTGGGTGAGGTCATCAGGACTTGGAGTGGTAAGTTGGTTTGCAATGGAATTTTTTTTGTTTGTTTACTCTTGGTTTTATTCGACCACAGAAAGGCCTTAAATGCATTGATGGAAATTATTTGTAGTCTGATTAACGCAAGTTTGAAGTAGTTTTCGTTAGCGAACAGTTTGTCGTCTTGCGGTAGTCATTGTTGGCACAAAACCTCCAGGTTTCTGCTAAAAAGGCAAATATATATATATATATATATATATATATATATATATATATATATATATATATATATATATATATATATATATATATATATATATATATATATATATATATATATAGAGAGAGAGAGAGAGATATAGATAGAAAGATAGAAAAAGAAAAAATACAATAATTAAACGAACAGCGATTAACGTCAAAATTGCATTTTGCTATGAATGGGCTAATGCAGTGACTCAATTGGCTGGCTGAATTAATAAACTGATATTAGTGATTTTTAAATCAGATTCGCTGTACCACTCCATGGAAGTCTTGAAAGAAAGGGATTTCTCTCTCTTTGGTAAATTTTAACAAGCGCCAAAAGAACAATAGATATAATTTTAATTATGTTTTCCTTTTCTTATATTTAAAAATCTCCATTTACATATAAATATAGAATTTAGCCTGAATTTCTGGCTATAGTGTTGGCACACATTTACATGAGATTAAAGGTATCTCTTTAATCCTGGGAGTTTTTCCTCATCAACGGGATTTTAAATGTCATGATTCTGATTCTTATTGTATCATAGGGGTTATTTTGTAATGATATTGTATTGTGAGGTTTGGATAGCATCCCTAGTAGCTGCCCAGGCTAATATCGAGTTGTTCATAGAGCTAATGATAACTTAGTATCGCTATTGACTTTATATCGATTGCACTTTTGGTTAATCACGTGGAATCATGATGAGAGATGTACAACTACGACACGTGTGCACGTTGTGATAGGCGTGGCTTTCTCAGGGGAGGAAACATTTAGGCTTCATTTAAATAGGTCAAATTTAGTATCTGTTTCTGTTATTACTGGATACAATTTTAGTTTCTAAGACATGATCACATGGTTTAGGTCAGGGGTCACCAACCTCTTTAAGTTGACTGCTACTGTTTGTTATGTGTTTAGCGCTAAGGGCTACCTGTTTGATATGCATTTCTAAAATATAAATGTAAATGTTCTGTATTTATATAGCGCCTTTCAAGACCTCCTAAAGCGCTTTACAATGTGCTTCACACTTTCCCTTTTGAACACACTAACTAACAGATACCATCGTGAGCCATGCAAGGCAACTAATTGCTCATCGGGGGCATAAGGGATTCAGTGTCTTGCCCAAGGACACTTCGACATATAATTTGGAGGAGCCGGGAATCAAACCTGTTTTCATAGACAGTATTGCTAAACTAAAATGTATCATGTTATTATTGTTTTACTATTGTGTTTTTTTCCTAGAAAAGCACAATGACCCATGACCGATGCTTTAATTCAGGGGTTGGAACTCAAATGTGGAAAAGTTTGGAGCTGCAAAAGATTAAAAGCTTTATATTAGTCTTATAAGGAAGCCAACACATACTATATATCTATATTCAGTGGAAAACATTAAAGAATGTATCATGTTTGTGCTCCTAAAGAAACAATATCATTTTCCATTATCAAACAGTTTTTAAAAAGTGTCAAAAGAGCCCCTAGGGAGTGCCTAATAGCCATATGCTGCTGACACCCCACTTTAACTAAAACGTTTCGACACTAAACATGGAATACATTTTTTGTCGTTTTAAATAGGAAACCAGTTGCTCCAGGTCACCTCGTTGGTGTTCACGTGACAAACAATAACAACAAAAATATTCCTCATTCCTTGAAGCATACCTGCCTTTTTCGTGACTCACTGACGCGAGCTGTGACGTGGGCAGAATTTGACACAAGCGGAAGGTGGAGTTACAGTCACTTCGTTCCTGGTCGAGTCACCTTAGCTTTTTTTTATTTTTCTTTTGACTTCAAGATTGGGCTGATGGGATTCATCCGGCAGTTCTCAGGAACATGTCGTTCTTTGTCAAATTTTTCCAAGATGCTTCTCGGGAATTCGGATCATGACATTTTGCATTTTATTTAGTGCCACCGAGTGAGAATTAATCACGGTTCCATAAAAATGGAGGGTTTACACAACGTTGTACCTGTCGTTTCGAAAAGTAAGCGCGTGGGAAAAGGACTAGGTGAGCTGTTTCACACCCGCTTTTGACAATTTGATTTCAACCTTGGGTTGTTTTTTTTTGCTTTTCTTCACGCTTTAGATGCTTGCAAGTTTCCGACGCAAGAAGCCAAATTCGAGTGGATCAGCAAATATCGGACAGGCTCCAAAGGACAGGGACTTGTCAAACAAGCCTTGGCACCCCTCGGCACAACACTGAATAAACTCAACCAGCAGAGGAAAACAGGTTGGTGGACCAAAAGTAACTTAGGGGCATGCTGCATAGTAAAAAAATCTTCTGAGGTCGGGCGGAGATGAAATAGGGGCCCGTGGGCTGTATGCGACTCGCCATTTAACACAAATAGCCTAAAGTAGAAAATGTACCCTACAGACTTTAAACCTAATTTGAATTGACACTGTCTTCGCAGTATTTATTCATAAAACATTTACATTACAATTTAAAAAACAGGTGTTATAATTATGTCAGCTTTCTTTAAAGCAGCAGTGTGTATTATTTGCCCACTAGATGTCGCTGTATTGTGAAGTGCAACTGAAAACGTGTGCTAAAAACCACAAGAAAGAATAAAAACTACAGCGATGCAAAGTGACCTAAAAGCAAAATTTTCATTCTTTGTTTCTTTTTGCCCAAGACTTGAGTTTCAGGGGTTTGGGGATACCTTTTGGTGCAAGATATAAGACAATAATGCATCTAGGTGAGGCTCATTATATGTAAAATAAATACACATTCTATCTATCTACCGACCCGACCGACCGACCGACGGCTATGTCACTCGGGTCAGAGTGACACACAACACCCTTGTATGTTCAACAGCAGGACCCGACAACTTTCACTGGTTTACCCCTGCCGCATCATACAGGTGCCCTGCCCATCCCTTAGAATGCGTCCGAACATCCCACTATCCTTTTACAACACCTCTCCACTCGTTCCTATCACCAACAAGAGCTCTAGCTTCCACTAGATTTAGACCCCTTTCCTGCAGTGCACTCATAACACCATCCAACCACGTCACTCGTGGCTTTCGTCTCTGTCTCCTTCCATTTACTTCTGCTCTGTAGATCCTCTTCAACATTCACTCCTCATCGATCTTCTCCATGTGTCCAAACCAACCAAGTACTCTCTTATCCACACGCTTGCTCAGTTCCACAACTACTCCAGTTCTGTCTCTCACAATTTCATTTCTCAATCTATCCAATTTTGTCACTCCTAACATACTCCTCAAACACTTCATCTCCAAAACATTTAATTTCCTTCTCAAATCTGCGTTCAGGCTCCAAGTCTCCATTCAACCTACAAGTATTTAAAAAGATTCACCTTTATATAGGGTTTGTACGGCTGCTTGAAATTCTTGAAAATGCTTGAATTTTAATTTTGTGTTTTCAAGGTTTGAAAATCACTTGAATTTTGGGTAAATTGCTCATAAAAATGAAATTGTTGCCATGTTTCTCAGCAGTTTGATTCGATAGACCCAACATTAAGTGAAGTCAATTAAAACGTGTCTGCTTAAAAATGAAAGACAAAAAAAGAAGGGTTTTTTTTCCGAGTGTGTCTATGAAATGCACATACTTGCACACACGTTTTAAATTATCCGACTGAGGCTGCAAAGATGACAAAAGTCAGGAGATGACAAAAGTTCTGAATTCTGTACAGTTCCTTTAAACTTGATAATTTATTTTCTTTGGCGTGCACCCACCTCATATACCTTGTTAGTGTTGGTGGAATCAATAAGAAAAATGATAACGATAATAATAAGAATCTCAAATTCTTATTTACAATATAATAATGTATTATTTATTCTTTGAATGGTACTGGAGAAAGTGGAAACTGTCAGTCCTTAAAACTGCTTGAATTTGGCCATGGAAAAATTGTACAACCCCTGGTTGTATGTTTTTTTCCCAAATATTTTTATGACTTAAGTGAATTAGGTTTTTTGCTACTCGGAGGGGCTAAATAATACGCACCATCCCTATAAAGTGTTAGTTTAGAGAAGTGGTCCTGAAATGGGGGTACACTATGGGGCTCTATGGGGCACTTTGGAAAGTGCGCAGGACTATAAATATTAATCATATTAAAATAGTATATAAAGCACTTATGTCATTAAGTGGTGTGAAAAAGAATGTTTATTCAAAAACTTGTTCATTTATAAATATCAGTTCATAGTTACCCTTTTAAACATATATTTACTGATCCTTGTGGAGATAATGTTATTGTGATTATTGCATTCCTGTAATTAAAAAGTTAAATATCATACATGAAAAAAAACATTTTGGCAAACATGTGGGCTAATTATTAATGTTAATTCTCTCATTTACTAAATTTTTCAAATGTTGTTTTCAAGTTAAAAAAGAAAAAAGGTAAATAATATTCAATAGTTTAGTAAAATTACATGAGTTGACAAAAAAAATCTATAAATATATATACCAGTAAATCAAAGTAACCATTTTGTTGGTCTATTGTCATGTTCATTATAAGTATTACGACAAATGGCTTATTCCAATTTATTTTTAAAACTTTGTTTTCCAATAAAACAACATAATATTTGAAAAGTTAGCAAAGTTATTAAAAATAGCTAATAATAAATACATAAATATGCTTGTATACCAGGGGTGTCAAACTAATTTTAACTCGGGGACCACAGGATAGAACAACTTTCTCTTGGGGACCAAATACGACAGTTTGTAAGGGCATGAAGCGGTGGAGGTCGACAGGTATGGGAGAGAGAGCAAAAAAAACAGGATTTGGTGATACTGTATTTGAAAGAGAGAGGGAAAAAATATATGTAACATGACTTAAGAGCATAGTGTCATTATTATTATTGATGTTGGTGTTCTTTTTGAATATTATTTTTCGTGTTTGAGCTACATGTAGAAGCCATGTTAGCTCCTCCCCTCCCATGGCAACATTAGCATGGGCTGGCCCCGCTCGCTCGTTCCAACGGCTCGGCTTAACTTCCTCCACATAATGCGTGGAAACAGAGCCAGCACAAGTCAATGGTCATGAAAACCTCCGGTATGCTGCCTAAATTTTATTTTTTCCCCCACCGCCTTTCCATAATCGTGTTTTCTTAAGGCTACTTGATAGTTAGCCCCGGCTAGTTAGCCGCTTAAGCTCGAGGAAGGGGGTGGGGGCTTTGAGTGCTTGTTGAGGAATAGAAGATTTACGTAGATTTTTTTTTCTAGAATTTTTAACCCCTCCACTTTTAATGTTTTTAAATGAAAATATTGTATTCTGGCAACTTGTTGTTTGTTGTGGCGGTACATGTTATAATAGTGTCATTCATTAGGAAACAAGTTGCGTTCTCACCCCTTTTGGTGGTTTTTTTTATGTAAATCTTCTATACTTAACTTTTCTTTGAACTAAAGAGCTCAAGTGGGCAAAACCTAATGCTACTTAACACTAATGAAAGGGAAAATGCACTCTTCTGCGGATTTGTGGCCTTTGCAGGGCGATTGTGCAATAATGAACTTTGTGCATTCTCATTTGTAAAGGTGAGTGATGTGAATGATGATAAAGAGTTTGATAAAGACTCAAATCTGAGAAAATGCAGCTCCAGACCCACTGAAAGTCAAGAGCAACTTTTGCACAAAATGTGCAAAATGTGTTCTCTGACAGGCGTGGTACATGCAATGGCCTTTTCAAATGCAAGTTTTGTGAAGAAAATGCTAGGCAATTGGGTGCTTTTAAGCAAGCAAGCGTGCCAACAGAAGTCAACTGACACTCGTGTGTTGAATAGCAACACAAAGATGCTGAGTTGACAGAGGGGGGAGGAAAAGAATGGAAACTACCTGACTGAAATGTTTGGGTTGTAAGTGCCTTTTTATTATGAAAGATCGATCATTTCGTATTTATCAGAAGAAAAAATCAGTAAAAGAACATAATTACAAATTTAACACATTTGTTTATCTGCATTTCTTTCAGCTGATGTAGGTCATTCTGATTTGCTCGACTAAGAAATCACATTGGTTTTGCTCAGTCACGTCAAGTTTTGTAGCTATAACGTCCTTGTTCACATATAAACATGTGAGCAGCATTTTCGAATAAGCCTTTATGTTTGAACTATGGTGACACAACATGCAATTGAAGATTATCGCTGTCCACCATCGAGTTTACAGTAATTGATTTTTCCATTGGTTAATCCATATAAATTGTTGAACAAACATTTTTTTTTTCTTTTAAACCTAAGGATGTTGTAGAATGATTTATAATCAGACAAACAACTTTGCAGTCTAGCCTGACTGAATGAAGAGAAATTGATGCTCTTTACTTAGCCGGCAGAAATACCCCAAAACAATGTTTAGAAATGTAGGCGACATTCAAAAAGTAAACAATGGTGTTATGTATTTACTATAAAAGTTTTATGCTTAAATGTGAGATGTGAGAACTATTTAGGGTCACCACGTTGAGTTTTCTGTGACCTTAAAATCTTTTGCAGTGTTTAGCGTAGTCTTTGTTCCTCCATATTTTAGAAAGAAAGTATTGTGCTTGGTAAAACTTTCTGCTTTTGGGAGTTTTTGTTCTGTTTTGATAGTTTGGATCTTTTTATAACATGCTTATTTTTTAAAGGATGCTGGCACCCTTTGTGTTATCGCAGAGCTTTTGAAAATACAGAAAACAACAAATAGGGAGCTTATTGAGTTAAAGCAATAGAGTTGCCTTTTAGTTGCAGCACATTTGCATAAAACCTTTGTAGTTGAGTAATTAAAACACCAACCGCAAAATGGGGACATACTACCCTTTGTATATAACGTGTAGATCTCGAAATAGTGGAACAACACATTTAATGTAGTTTTTTTTAACATCTAATCCCAATTAAACGTAGCCGTTTGTGAAGACGTATTTTTCGATCCTATTGTTCTTCAATGAAGATTTGATCTTTTATTTCCTATGATTTCGAGTGCAGTGCTCCGACCAAAGCATGACACTCCCCTTTTTGCCTTTCTATTTCCATTCTTACTGTCATACATGCAGCCCGAAATACGTTACGGTCACGCTTTTTCACAAGAACGACTGTATTTTACTAGTGCTAAAAAGCTTTGAGTTTGAGTAAATTTCATGCCTCAAAGCAGCTCACCCTTTAAAGACCCAGCTGTGTTTGGACAGGGGAGGTGCAGTTCGCCATGAACACATTAAGATGCGTAAGCCATCTCATTCGGCACACCTGCATCAAGATACCCACACGTATCACTGCATCAATTCTCAATTACAATTAAATTGTTTTTTTCTACCGTTTTTCTGTAAATAAAGCATGACGAAAGGCTGCAGGGTATTTTGTATTTCTTTTCAAAACCACACTGGCTTATCGTTTTTTTCTCCACTTTTTCTATAACAGAGAAATTGTCAGACAAGAAAAAGCGAAGTTTGGAACGTTTGAAAGCCTCCAACAGTGCGACGACAAGCTCCCACACAGAGAGGTAAAGCATTTATAGCTGTACTTAATACTCTTACATAACCAGCTTTTGGAGCCATCTAAAGGGGGTCGGTCTAGTTAAAAAAGCATTGAAGTTCTTGAAAAGCTTTCTTTTATTCAGGAAGAAAAGTAAGGGTAGCACTGACAATGGAAACCTCGCCGCAGGGTAAAGAAAATCACAAAACCATTGTGTATTATTTTTTATCCAGAAACGTTTTTCTGGGCCCACCATATCAAAACAACCTTGTGTGAAATAACTTTTTTTTTTTTTTTTTGCTGACTGAATCGGTTACAGAATGCATACAAACTACACATTACACTTTTTTCAGCTGTTGAAACAATTTATTGCTAAATAAAGAGGTGGTAACATTTTGCATCATTTCCTGTTGGATAGATTGTTTAAAAAGTAAGGCTTGTGAAGCACAACCGATCTTCAGCTCTGGTCAATTTGAAAAGTAACTTGGCCACAGTATTTCACCACTAATCAGTCTTGGCTGATCCTCAAGGGTGGGTTGAGTTACAGCGTATTCCTAGATGGATGCTGGCAATGTCACATTTCCTCTCCTCCTCCCTGGGTTTGCGCACAGAAGTAGACTTTGAATTTGTGCTCTGAATATGTTGTACATTAGAAGAGCTGCAAAGAGGTTGAAAATTGCAGGTATAATACTAGAAAACAGTCACATTTAAAAGCAAGTCTTATTAAAAGTTTTTTTCTAAGAAAACAAGACGGCTTAAGAATTATATAACAACGTCTTCCATTCTGGGTCTGTGCCAACCTTTGTTAATTTTACTGTCTTTCACCGCATGCGGCAGTCAGGGCGTCTCCAACCAGTACATCCCCAGCCAAGACGATCGGGATGACCTGGTTCGCTCCTCCAGCCACACGCCGTCCAACAAATCTCAGATTCTAGCCATGCCGCAGTTCGGTCTGCGCGATAACCTCATCAAGTGCGAGCTGCTGAAGAATGAAGACCTGTACATTTACCGAGAGCATTTCAGGTAGGTCACAGACTGTGTTTATTTGTTTCAATTTGTATTTCTTTGCTGTTTCATGTAGACCCTAGGAATTCACTTTTTAGCAAAAGGAACATTGCTCTATGAAGTGTATTACAATTGTGGGTGTTTTTACTTTATTTTTTAAACCGTCCGAAAGAGTTGGCAGTGACGACACTATATCCCCGACTATAAGTCGCAGTTTGTTTCATAGTTTGGTCGGGGGTGCGATTTATAATCCTGTGAGATTTTCATATGAAATTATGAGCACTAAACAGCAAGAGAGCGTTCTAGACCTGTGTTGCTAATTTCAAAATTGCCAGTGTTGTCCCCCCTAGCATACGTCACATGGGCAAACAGCACTAAAATTACTTTGTATCTCGTTTTTGGGGAAATGTAATCAAACAATAAAGCACAGAGAATTTGCACCTTGTATAGAAATACATTTTGAGCAAGATGAAAATATTTAATTTGGTAAAATGACACCGCATTTTCTTACCGATCGATGGACACGTAAGGAAAACGAGTAGCTTTAATTTCGATTACCCTGGGATTCAAAACTATGATCTTCTGAATATCACATTTATTTAAAACTGTTTGGTGCTTTAACGTAAAGTTTATTATGCTGAAATGAACTATCAAATTATTTCGTGACACAGTTCCTGCATGCACACTCTCGTCACTATAGATATAAATTAGTACATACGACACAGCCATTCAAGCGTGTTCCTACTGCAAGTCTTATATATGTGTGTTAAAATTTTTATATATATATATATATATATATATATATATATATATACACCATATTTTCCGCACTATAAGGCGCAACGGGTTATAGGGCGCACCCCCAAAAAATAGTTTTTGGTCCTATATCTTCCATAGATAAGGCGCACCGGATTATAAGGCGCTACAATGGGAACTTCGACAAAACAGTCAGATGATTCAGTCAAACTGATTACCCCCTTAACATTCCCAAAGCTTGCAAAGAAGCAAATACGTGTCGTAGACACGTGCGGATGCGGTGTCCGTACGATGTCTTTCAAATGCATCGTTTCAAATATCATTCGGAAGGTTAAAGTCTTGGGATTCAAGAAATGCCAACCATTCCTTAGTTTCTATTTTCTTTTTTGCTCGCAACTTTACTGTGCATATGACAATAAACACTTGGAATTGAGTTTATTTCCCTCAACTCGTCAAAGCAACATCAAGATCGTTCTAAAACAAGATACCGGGAAAATATAAAGCCGCATAGCTCACCTAAGTTCTCACGTTTAATAATGATACGCAACCATGGTCTTCTTACAACTGTAAGTGTAGTAAATCCAGGAGAGTAAAATATTTACAAATACAGACTAATGAAACATGTTTCTTTATGGCGTAGTTTAGCCAGCTTGCTATTCAGTCAGCTTTTTCGGCCAATTGCAGGGTTTGTTTCGGCCCTCTAGCCTATCCGAGGCTGCGAATAACTTTAGTCAATAGCGATCGATTCAACTGATGATTGACACATTGGTTAGCCAATGAAACGCCGGTATATAAATCCCAGCATACACCGCGGACTACTCCACGTTCGGGGGGAAAATCGAGTCGGCGGCTGTTGCGTAAGTTGCGAGACCTTGCGATTTAATATTGAGCCATATTTAGGGCGCACTGTATTATAAGGCGCATGGTCAGCTTTTGAAAAAAATTAGGACTTTTAGGTGCGTCTTATAGTGCGGAAAATACGGTGTGTATGTTTTTTTGAAAGAAAAAGGATCAATCATCTTGCTGATTTTTTTTGGTCAATGTCATGATCAGGTCATGATCGCCCCATTAATCGAAAGCGGACAAACAAATTCAAATTATAGGTCGGATGCCCTACGTTTTTTTCTCAAAACATTTTAAGCATCTTGTCTCGTTTCCTCCAGCTTTTTCCTGGGCACATACAATGTGAATGGGCAGACGCCCAAAGAAAGTCTCCATCCATGGCTGAGCTGCACTGGCGAGCCTCCTGACATGTACTGTGTGGGGTAGGTATCAATTGCAGTATCCCACAGATGTGTTCTCACTGGGCTACCAGGTGACCAGCACCCATTTATTTTGTATATAATTTAGTCTTGAAATATTACAAAAGTTTGGATGCAGCATTTTAGCAACCTCTGACAAAATTTTGCTTTTTGGGGCTAGTTTCCAGGAGCTGGACCTCAGCAAAGAAGCTTTCTTCTTCAACGACACTCCCAAAGAGATGGAGTGGACAAAGGCTGTGTCCGACGCTTTGCATCCTGACGCCAAGTATGCCTTAGTAAGAAAGTCACATTTTTTATTTCTCAAACAACGTTTCGAGTACTAATAATGTGCAGTATGTGAGAAAATAAATGCACAGTCTTCTTTCCTAATTAATCTCCTTCCCTGTTTCTGCAACTGTTGATTTTAGATTACTAGTTTCCTCTTCCTCTTTGTGTTTACTATTGTTACCGCAGTGAAAAAATGTTGTCGTCCTCGGTCACAATCTGACAATGCTCTAGTTTATTGCGCGCAGGTACAAAGTTGTATCCATGAACAAGTGTTTCTCTAACTTTTTATGCCAATTCCACAAGTTCAATACCACCAGAGAAAGTCTACAGAAAAGAGGTCAGCTGAGAGCTCCTTTTTTTGGTTGTTAGCGCAAATGGATACCAATTTCACATGCATCTCTATGGAACAACTTGTCATGTTATTACTGTGTTTTTACTATATTACTGTTGTGTTATTTCCAGGTTGTAATTATTAGGAAAAGGGTTTAAATAGGCTCAACTACCAAACACCAGATATATTGGTTAATTTTAAAAATAATTTTGGAAGAATCGATTGTGTATCTAAGGATACCAATCCTGTCAATGATTTCTCCTAGCAGTTAAAATAAAATAAAATTTCCTAGAAAATCCCAATGACCCAACAGGTGGGCTATATTTAGAACTGGTCCACGGGTTACCCAGGGGTTGGTAGGGGACTTTTTGGTGCTTGAGGGCAACACTTTGTAATCTGTAACACTTTATTTTCAATCCCAGGTGAAGTTGGTGAGGCTAGTAGGCATCATGCTGCTCTTCTATGTGAAGAACGAGCACGCTCAGTTCATTTCAGATGTGGAGGTGGAGTCAGTGGGAACAGGCATCATGGGCAGAATGGTGAGGTCAAATTCCAGCAAACCAATTGCTTTCCCGTTTGTATTCTGATGCTGACTTCTTTGGATGCCGCCTTGACAGGGGAACAAAGGTGCGGTGGGAATCCGATTCCGCTTTCACAACTCTGACATCTGCGTGGTCAACTGTCACTTGGCGGCACACGTAGAGGAGTACGAGAGGCGCAATCAAGATTACAAAGATATCTGCAGCCGCCTCCAGTTTCGCCAGACGGACCCTACGCAGCCTCGGTTGTCCATCATGAAACACGAGTACGAGTCAACACCTTCGGTCCCCTGAATTATATTTTAAATGTCTTTCTGGGTGATATTCCATCCCATTCTCCGTTTTTTCTGCTTGAGCAGCGTGGTCCTATGGATCGGGGACCTCAACTACAGGATTAGTGACCTTGATGTAAACAATGTGAAAGACCTCATCAGTAAAAAGGATTTCAAGATGCTACACACATATGATCAGGTAACTGGGCAACCTCATTTTATTTTTAGCTGGGGTTTTCGACACTCACCACTTGTGTTTGTCTGCAGCTTAAGAGGCAGATTGACGAGGAAGCGGTGTTTGTTGGCTTTGTGGAGGGGGAGATTGATTTCCAGCCCACCTACAAATATGATACCGGGTCTGACAAGTGGGATACAAGGTATCAGAAAATGAACTGCATCATGCACGCTAGGCCAAGGAGATGTATTCATGGGTCGTACGGGTGCTTGAAATCCTTGAAAATGCTTGAATTTTAATCTTGCATTTTCAAGGACTGAAAAGTGCTTAGATTTTATGTGAAGTGTTTGTAAATGCTTAAAATTGTTGCCATGTTTGACACAGACACAACTCTCTGGTGGCTTTGCTTTGCCACTGAATTTCTTCTTCCCTCATGATTAATGGCAGCTGGCATTAGTTTGTATGGCATTGTCTTATGAAGCGCCATTTCCCCCAATTGATCGTGCCGAGGACAGGTGTTTGCTACACTTAATAGGGCACTGTTAGTGCAAGGATTACGTATCAATTATTGACATTAATTAAAAGATGTAAGCTACAGATTACTGTCATTTTTACCCAACATCCACATAAGTAGGAAAAATGTCTCACAAACAAATGTATTCGTGATTCCCCCAAGATCTAAAAATCACATAAGATGAAAAATTGCATTTGCTGATTGCAGATGTATTTCAGGGCTCTGCAAAATACATGGTTTCTAATAATGTTACTGAAAATTGTAAAAATTGCTTTGAAAGTCCTTAAAATGCTGGAAAAAAAGTGGACAAAACCCTGTGTATAGAGTTTTTAGAGTTTGTTTTTCAGGATCATTTTTGACAAGCCATTACTCTCTGCAAATGTCTTTTAAATTCGACTCAACACTGAAGTTTATTTTAAACAATTCTGCTAAATTGAAATGTATTTAAAAAAAGAATTTAAAGTAGAGGTAAGATTGGGCCAAAAAAATCCGGCCCGACAAATAACTTATTTGTGACAACACGAAAGGAGCAGGGGTGTTTTGGGCCGACTATGCCTGATTTGGGCCTATGATCTTACCTCTAATTGAAAGTATGTGCAAACAGGCTTCACATTCCATGCAAACAAACATCCTGAAAATTAATATTAAAATCTGTTATCTTCAAGTGAAAAATGCCGTGTGCCCGCTTGGTGTGATCGCATTTTGTGGCGAGGGAAGGACATCAGTCAGCAGCATTACCAGAGTCACATGGCACTGAAAACCAGCGACCACAAACCTGTCAGTTCCCTGCTTCTTGTTGCGGTAAAAAAAAAATTTTTGTTTTTTTTGTTTGTTTTTCAAACAGAGAAATACTGAAAAATATAAGATTTAGCTTCTGTGCTAACAAAAATGTAAACGTGCCAAAAATGTTAGTTTGACAACATAATTACTTTGTCCTTTATGAAAATATACCGGAGTGAAACGTTCAACAACTACCGGTAATTACTTTCGATTGTCAATATGTTCTTCTGGCTCCCTCTAGTGGTACCCTAAAATCTCCTAAAATGTTCAAACTGCATCATGAAAGTTTTTAAAGGTGTTTTTAAGAAAAAAACATTTCTTGAGTAAAGTTTAGAGTTGTTTCAGAGTTTTATTTACATTTAAAAATTAATATTTACAACATTCTGCTGCTTATTATAATTAATAATCTCACAATCGCAGTGTTCATTTTACCTCTGAAAAGTGATGGGTCCCGGAGACTCGCATGCTCAAAGATCTATGGGTCCCAACAGAGATCTATGGGTCCCAAAAATGTTGTGTTATCGAGGTTGAAATTGTAAACCGGCGACAAATATATAATATAAATCTATGTATTCATTCAGTTTTAATCATCACAATTTATTGGTATTACCAATCAGTTATCACTTCAAGATTTTTCTGTTCACAACAATATTTTACATTATACAAAGTAGTATTGCTGAAATAATTATATTAATCTATATTCTTTTGTTTATTTTCTTTCATCGAATCGTTGGCTTCAACACACTAGTTTTCCTTGCCTCCGCGATCTTCCGAAGAATTTCTCCGCCGTTTTTTCCTGCCAGAATTATTGCCGTTGTTATCACTTTCTTCATTATGTTTCGACTTATTATTGACACTGAAGAAAATACCAATTTTGTGTTGATTTTCACCTAATACTGTTTTTTCGGAGGCATACTCATACCTGTCAACCTCCACGGCTCCATGCACTTACAAACTGTCATGTTTTCCCTTACAAAATACAAAAAAATCTTACACCATATTTTTTTTCAAACGTGTTTATGTAGTTTAACATGTTATATTGTACATGTGTTTCCTTATATCATATATTGTTAATAAACATTTTGTTGTGAGAGACTGAGTTGCTCGACATGAATGAGGTTTTTTAAAAAAAAAGTTCAAAATGAAGTAGCTTGGACGTTCACTGTAGAAGGAAAAAATACATGCAAATATAATTAAGTAGAATAATACATTTTCTTATTCAAATTATTACTTCATTTTCTGCAATAAATTATTGGTAATATACTGATTAAAGGGATAACCACAAACCTGTCTTTTTTCATTTTCTCCTTTTATACTTCCTTTTTTTCTTAACTTATTTATACAACTTCATAATCCGTAATATAATGCATCAAAGCAAGTGAGCCGTTTGAGAGCCGGCTCTCTTTAATTCGTTGAGCCGAAAAAGCCGGTTTTCTAAGAAGAGGCGGACTTCCACCACAACAATGACGTAATATTGTTTTCCGAGATCAGCGTGCAGATGAAAACTCGAACCGCAAGACCAAAATAACAATGGCGTATCTGCCTGACGAAAAGTTGAGTGCGGTAAATCTTTGTTTAAAAAAAAAAAGTATCGGGTAATAATGACAATTTTGTGTCAAAAAAGTTGCGTCCTGGGGACGCACGTTGATTTGACACAATGTGTCCCCAGCAAAAATGATGCGTCTAGGACGCAGGGACGCGGACAAACGAGAACACTGCAATTGTAATAGTCTATTAAATTATATTCTAAAAGCCTTTTTTGTATGGTTGTAGTTAGTGTAAAAACTTAGTCACTCCTCGCGATGTTATTGAAAATTTTGAACGTTATCAAAGATAAAATTACTGTATCATATCTGTCCATTGGCCGTTTTGTCATTGCTTCTTGATTGTTATAGATCAAGAGAGTCAATGCAGAATCATACAAGAAGACCTTGGAAGAGATTGTTCGCAATTTGGACAAAATGGAGAATGAGTGTATTCCGTCTGTAACCTTGACAGAACGTGAGGTAAACGCCTTTTTGTCTTTAAATACAATACAACTAGCGTCGCAGATAATGATTTTACTTTAAAAAAAAAAAAAAAAAAAGATGACTGCAGCCGTCTTGCTTTTGGTCTCTTAGTTCCACTTTGAGAATGTCAAGTACATGGACCACCAAGCCAGGACGCTGAGCATTGTGAATGACGGCCAGGTTCCGTGTCAGTTCGAGTTCATCCAGAAGCCGAACGAGGCCACGTACTGCAAGCCATGGCTCACGGCCAACCCCAACAAAGGCTTCATCGCCCAGGGTGAGCTGCGCTTAATGCGACTGACCTCTGTCATCTTTACAAATTGCATAATAGAGCTGGCATTAGGGGGAGGAGGTTTATCTAATATGTCAGTTTCTTGCACTCTTAAAAAGTAAAATAAATAAAAATCAAGAAAACAATGGGGTCAAATGTGGACCTATCCCTTACTTGGGTTATTCAAGTAAAGTGACTTTTATTCGCACAGCCCTTAATCACAAACGGTGTTAAAATTTGTACAGGCCACAATTACAACATTTAGGATCTAAAACCTGCATGCGGGCAAGGAAAAACTCAAAAACCTCAGCATGAGGAAAATAAGAAACCTTGAAAAGGGGCCATACAAGAGGCAACTCCTCTTTCAGGATGACCAGGCTGCAATGGATGTTACTTGGGCAACAATTCTTTCGTATTAACCAAAATAGTTCAATGCCCATGAGTGTGACAACGCCAAACCCATCTCAATTATTTTGAGAGAAAAAATGGATTTGAAAAAAAAAAAGCACCCTAAAAATTTCGGGATTTAATTCAAACATAAAAATAAACATGTCAAGTTGTTCATAATTCCTCGCCCTGATTTGGTTTGCTTTGTTAAAAAATAAGATGATATAGATGTGGGTCATATTGTAGAAGACAACCACAATAGCTTTTCTTTTATTAAAACTATTAGTTCCTTTTAAAAACATCCCAACAAATGATTCAGTTTTACAAAATAACAAACTAAAAATGTGTATTCTTTCCTCTAAATTACTCCACTAAGTTATGTCAATTTGTATTGAACAATCCAAAACATTGATAACCCCGGTGGCCGGCGGACGGCATGCTGTTGATAAACAAATACGTGTCTGTACGTTGTCAATACATCATGCCACTTATCATTGGAAAGCTTAAACTCCTGATAATGAATATATGCTTGAAAATATGCTTCAAAATGTACTTATTAGAGGACCAACCCGATCAGTCTGAAACAAGATACCTGAATACCTTTTCGCTTCCTTCTGGATATCTTAAGCCAGTGGTAACCGATTCAAATTATGATTGACACATTGGTGAGCCAATATATTTTCTGAAAAGAATAATATGCAGATGTTTGGAGGGTATTCAAATTAGACCCGAAAATAAACGTACGTAACACCACCGTGGGGCGGCAGTTGCTCAGGAGGTAGAGCGCTCGTCTTGGGATCAAGGGATTCCAGTTCGAATCCCGGCTCGTCCGTGTTACATGTCGAAGTGTCCTTGGGTAAGACGCTGAACCCCTAACACCCCCAATAAGCAGGTTAGCGCCTTACATGGCTGCAAGGCCGCTATTGGGAAATGTGGAGCACATTGTAAAGCGCTTTGGGAAGTCAGTGACTTGAAAAGCGCTATATAAATGCAGATCTTTTCATTTCACGTGTGATAATTTTTTACGCACCATAATTACGCACAAGTGTTCACAATCATTCATTGACTTCTGGAAAGAGAAGTTAAACATTTACAACTCATTCAAAACGTCTAAATGTTGGCCAAAGTAAAATACACATTTGCCAATGTTTTATAGCTGTAAACTGGTCGTCTCCAAATGGCCACTTTTGGAAACGCCTAAACCTACCTTTGAAAAAAAGTGTAAAATGCAATGTTTAGTTTTTTCGGATTGTGATTAAATAAGACAAGGTACAGAGTAAGGCTGCAATCTATTGTCTCAACTGTGTTCCAGCTAAGATGCCCATCATTTGCAGGCATTTGATTGCAATAAAAAAACAAAATTCAGGCGAAAATAAAAACCTTATATTCCTGTGCCTTCCAACTCAGATTACTCAATGTTAGTGCCAATTGCATAGGTGTTCAAAAATAGTCAGAAGTCATTCATAAGTTCAACTTCAAATCCAGGCGCTTCTGTGGACATCGACCTAGAGGTTTTTGTGAACCGCACCACTGCGCCTGAGTTGAATTCCGGCAAGCAAGAGATCGAAGACATCCTGGTCCTCCACCTGGAACGTGGCAAGGACTACTTCATCTCAGTGACCGGAAGCTACCTGCCCAGTTGCTACGGAACGCCCATCCGTGTGCTTTGTCACCTCAGGGAGCCCATACAAGACATTCCTCGGGAGAGTCTCCATCAAATGGTAACTGCCTAATTTCTGGGGATGTATAAATGTTTGAGGGGAAGGGTTGAATGGACTAATGATCCCTGCAGATAGAAAGCCTTAAGTTGATTAAATTACTCCTTTTGGCACTGAACCAACAGATGACGTCATCCTTAGTGGATGAAAACACAGAAAGCACAGAAAAGCCTCTTGACATTCCTAAAGAACTCTGGATGATGGTGGATCATTTATTCCGCAACGCAATTAAACAGGTTAGAAAATGTTGATTGTGAAGGATTACGTTTGATAAGCTTTGTTTGCCTTGCTCTGACCCGTCGTTATCTTCACAGGAAGACATTTTTCAACAACCTGGACTCCGGAGCGAATTTGCTGAAATTAGAGACTGCCTCGACACTGGCATGGCTGACTCCCTGTGTATCCTTTTCACCGTTGATCCTAGTGCAGGGGTGGGCAAACTGGGTGATACAGGGAACAAAAATGGCTAATTTAAGTATTTTTTTTTGTATTTGCCTAAAAAGATTATCTAATTGGATACCTGGCAAATACATGAGGAAAGAGGACTACGTAAGCCTATCCAATTTTTCTCACTTGCATTTACCTACATATATTTCATTGTATATTTGTTCAAGGGGCCATTTCAGATTAGAGTTCCTGGTTTTGGAACACTTGCATAAATAAGTGCATTGATTTAAAACAAAAACTTTAATTAAAAGTAATTTAAACAAAGTAATACAATATCTCCCTTTTTAAAGCACTAAAGTTGATCATTTGCATTGAAAAACTCGAAATTCGATAGGGTGTCTGTTTTTCTTGCGTGAGTTTTGATAAATATCTTGATAAATTAATTAACTAATGACAAAAAATAGCAAGTACAGAACGATGTAGCTAGCTATTTGAATGTTGGCCATGAGCGCCCCCCCAAAAAAATATATACATATATAAATTATGGGGGCATATGAAGAGACACTATAAAGGTACCAAAACAAAAGTACTTTTTTTAACATAAGTCCGGCTACTGGTAACCATGGAAATCAGGAACCAAGAAATCCAGTACTTTTTGTTCTATCATATGGTGGGAAAACTCCTACCCAAAAACTGGCCTGGAGAGGAATGGGTGCCCCCGGGCTGTTCTTGTCCAAGATGCACCACAGGTGGTTAAGGGATCCATGAACTGTGATGGCATTATATCTTGACCATTTTTATTTGGTGTGCTGGCTTAAAACGCCTAATGGGCTACATGTGGCCTCCGGGCAGTAATTATAACCACCCGTGTTCTAGTACAATAGAGTTGGAATTTGTTACAAGGTTTGTACAGCTGCTTGAAAATGCTTGAATTTAAATGTTGTGTTTACAAGGTCAAAAACATGCTTGAATTTTGGAGGAAGTGCTCAAAAATGCTTGAAATTGTAGCCATTACCATGCTTTTTGGCAGTCTGCCTCTATAAACCACGCAATTAAATAAAATTAAAAAGAATGAAAAGTCTGTGAAAATGTCAGACACGCCTGCTCTGGTGGCTTGTTATTGTGGCGTTGTCATGTGAAGAGTCCCCGCCCCTACTGGTCGCACCCAAAAGTTCAGCTTTATTTAGAAAACCAGCTTCTTTGGCTCAGCTCACTGAGAAGACCCGCCTCTTTCATCTCCCCAACAGCTCCTCGGATTATTTTATTTTTTTATGATGTATTAGCAATAAAAAGAAAATGTATCCACCAAATTATATAATAATTTGTCATTTCGTATGTTTTGCAGGGATCCTTGAAAAATGAAATAGAAAATTAAATATTCAAAGGTCTACAAAAAACAGTTGGTAATTGTCGCCTGTTGCACACTGAAAAGTCGAACAACACCACCAAATCCCTGAAAATGCTTAACAATGAATTTAAATTAAAAATATGAACTCTTCAGTGCTATAAATCAGTGACAAAATGCAAAAAAAAATTCAATATTTGCGATTCTATTTTAAGTAATTTACACATGGATCCTCTGAAAAACACGCAAAAAAATATAAATTAGAATAACAAAGTATCAGCCGTTTCTAAGATTGAAAATGTAAAAGATTCGGAGCAATCAATGTCATTAAAATGAGTCCAAGTTTGGCTCATTTCTCAGTTTTTTTTGTCTTCTGTATTGAACTCCATTATTACTCAGCATCTATAGATGTAGCACAAGCATTGTTGAGGCAGAATTCATGTCGGTTTACAGTATAGCAGCTCATTTTCAGAAAGATTAGAGATTGGAACAGCTCATACTACCACAAAGTGTATGCTAGAAGTAAAACACGAACTTTATTTTAGTCATCAAAGTAAAAAAAAGGTTTTGTGATCTGCGCTCGATTTCTTCCTTTGAAGGTACTAGTATTTTTTTTTTTTTAAATAGCCTTAAATGGGTTTTGAATTTGGCTGTGGAAAATATGTACAAACCCTGTTGTTAAATCTGGTGTAAAATGTCCTACCAATATGGATATCCATACGTTGTGGTGCTAAACATGGTATATCCTGTGTGTTTGGCAATGTTGTTTACGGGATTTTTTTGTTTATTTGCCATTAAACACCCTTGACTTTGTAACAATGCAAAGCTGGCAGTAACCACTCTGTAGCCGAGGCCTTGCTCCTCTTCCTGGATGCTCTGCCAGAGCCGGTTGTTCCCTACGCATTTTACCAGCAGTGCCTTGAATCCTGCGCCGATTCCCTCCAGTGTGAGAAGGTATTATCAGTCATTTAGTTATACTGTACATTTTGGATGTACTGAATATATTTTTTTGCCTTTTTCACTTTTTTGAAGGTCATTTCCACGTTACCTCAGTGCCACAGAAATGTCTTTAACTATCTGGCTGCCTTCTTGCGGGAGCTGTTGAAGAATTCGGCAAGCAATCGATTAGACGTTACCATCGTAGGTAAGTTGAACGTGATCGATACAAAAACACACATTATTGATAGAAAGATAAAGTAACGCTTTAAAAAAATTGTATCAAATGGCAGTCACGATGATAAAAGTTGTATTATTATGTTCAGCTTTAAAAAGAAAATAATCTCCTGCACGTTCCAATTACTTCAACGTGTTGGAAATTAAAGTTGCAAATAAATCTTTTTACTACAGAAAAAATATTGTGGGATCCTTTAACATTAAATTACAGTTATTATTAAATTACACTAGGAAATAATATGTTCCAGAGTGCTAAAGTTACAGAAATTTTAAACAAATATAATTACTCATTTGCAATAGAATAGAATTTATTGTCATTTTTACTTGTGAAATGCACAATAAAAAAAAGTAGCATCCCGTTTGTGCAAGAAAAAATAAAAGATAAAACACCACAGTTTAAAATAATAAGTGTAACAGTAGAAAAATAAGTACTATTAAATAAAAGATGATCACAAAATGTGACCAAGTAACATTTTAGAATGACTAAATTAAAGACATTACAGCAGAGGTGGGCGATATGGGGGGGGGTTCCCCTTTTTATAAAAAAAAAAAAAAAAAAAAAAAAAAAGAAATCATTAACTCAATTTAATCGCAATTCCCCCAAAATTGCTTTCTGACTAATTTCCTTTCACACAAAAAATTGAAAGAACAAATGGGTAATATATTGAATTAGTGCATTTTTGTAATCATAATTTGCATGATTTAATACAAGCAGCTGCATACCTGTCTACTTATACATTTTCACTGTATTCTTTTTTAAATAATTTTAAATTGTCTTCGCTGTAAAACACTTTTGTCCAGGATTGTTATTCGTTAACTTGTTTTTTTGTCATACCGTCTTGCCCTTTTCAACTGTTATCTGGATTGTCCCAGTCACTTTTAGCAGACAAGATTGTCATCATAGAGTGCTAATATTGTTCCCATATTCTACATAGTCTGTCTTTCTGTGAGTGAATGGGTGCTGTGTTGTTTGTAAGATTTATTATTGCTTAATAAGAAGAATGGCAATCTTTTAAATAAGGTGAGAATTTGGCTGAGATTGTCAGATATGCTCCACACTGCTAGCATTAGTAGATAAGGTCTATGACACTAGCATTAGCTGCTCAATCAGTTAATGATTACTTATTAAGTAATGCCAGCAGCTAAAGATGAGCAAAATTTGTGCTATTTGCTAAACCAGCTAGAAAATATGCTCTATATCCAGGCCACTGTTGCTACAGAATAGAAAACACGATTTTAGTGATCTTTCGATTTTTTAAGAATGTGTTAACAATGCCCAACTGAGTTCGAAGAGCCTTTATATCTATTTTTTTCGTCCGCGCCTATCTGCTTTTATCTTACTTTTACCCTCGATGTTCTGGGCACAGAGCGCATTACTCTAGTGGAAAGGAAGCAGGGGGGAGTGATTTGACGCGTGTGGTCAGGGTTTTCTTTTTAGATAGATAGATAGATACTTTGTTCATCCCCGAAGGGAAATTCACATTTCCAGCAGCATCCCTGAGCTGAGAACAATCGAGAACAATCGAAAATAACACTGGAGCTGCTGGAGTGGCTGCCATTCGTGACGGCGCCGGGAAGAAAAGATTCAATTTGAATCATGTACAAACAAACAAACAAACAAAATATTCATGTTTCAATAAGTGGAGTGTTATTCAAATTTTTGTTTTACACACAGTCCAAATACCAAAACAAACCCCCTAAATAACATGAAAATGGAAATGTTTCTTTAAATTTCACATACTGCAACAAAAGGATCTTAACAGAGGCTGCAATGATGATTTCAGCCAGAAGATGGTGTCAGCAAGTACAATATTTTGAAGTTCCAAACACCTCCTTTAAAGATCTAATATTGTCATATGACCCGCCTCTTATCTTCAGTCTTTTCTGTGCAGTGTTGGCATCATTGCTAAGCAATTTCTGTAAATATGAATTATCTGGTTGATCGTAATCATTATTGTAATCTTTGCAGCCACAATCTTTGCCTCGTTGCTCTTGCGGTCGCCGACAAAGCAAGACTTTGCAGAGAAAAGGAAAGCGCGGGAGTTCTTTCAGCACTTCTTGGGCCAGAGCTCGTCATAGACTGAGCACCACGTTTATATAGAAAACACTAATTTCGAAAAACTGTTGTCTTATGTTTGAAAAGACTTGATATTTTGCATATGTTCTTGGAGTTTTCACACACATGTTAATGGTCCAGTATATTGTAAAGCTAAAACGATATTAAGATGCCATAGTTTTGTTTTTTGTGCTCGTTGGATTCAATTGTTTATTGTTGAGCCTTTTTTATGGTTATTTAAAAATATATTGTCATGTTCAGATATGCAGCTTAGTTGTTTTATATTAAAAAAATAATTGAAAAATGAGTTTTGATGTTTTATTCTTGACAGATTCAAGTCACATTGAAGAGACACTTCATTCCTGACATGCCTACGCTTATGTTTTTTCCATCGAAATTTACAAATCACCATAAAAGAAAAAAAAAATGGATGACGAGTTGAGGCCAAGACTTTTAGAAGATCCTATCCCAGAATAACGTATTACAATGTTTCTTCTTTCTTTTCCATCATTACAACTGTCAACTCTGATACAATCACAATATATGTTGTCTGGGATTGTTTTATTTTTCTTGATTCTAATGGAGGGGTCACTTACCTTTTTTTAAAGCCAAGATGTACTTTTTTGTTACTGATTAATGTGCATAGCTACCAGTTTAATTTCTTATCTCTAAAATAAGTTATGTTATCATGTTACTAATATGTTATTGCCAGCTTGTAATTATCAGAGTTAAGGATCAAATAAGGTAGAAAACAATTTTCCTTGAAAATCACAATGACCCAAAAATGGTGAGCTATTTTAAGAACAGATCTGTGGGATAGATGTTCTTAGGGACTACTTGAGGCCCGCTGGCACCACGTTGACACCCTAGGGGAAGTGAGACATATAGAACAAGTCTGATGGACTGAAATCAAAAAGTACATATAATTGTGAACCACTATGTATATGTATATATATTAGTCTTTGCAAGAAAATTACGAGTCACTAAAGTAGAAAACAAATATATTAAAGAAGTAAATTATTCAAAATTTGCATTTACAAATTAATAATGTTAACTTGTAAAAATAGCTCCCGTTTAATTTTTGTATTTCTTGCGATATTTGAATGTACTCAGACTTTAAGCTTATTGTGTAATACGTAAACTCCCAGTAATTACATTTTTTTAAACGAGCTATAATTAAACGTTCACTTTCGAAATGAAAAGACAGGAGGCGGTTGATTACAGTTGTGGACAACATTTCCCACAATGCAGCATTATATCTGTGACACGTTTGACGTTGCTTGGTAGCCTAGGGAGGCTACACGGTTGCAAAACATCCCAAAACACGGGAACAGGCACCCCGCAATTAAACTGCTTCAGGTAAATAAAATATTTTTGACATCACAAACAGATTTTTGTTTCGTAAAAAAACAAATGTGGGGGTTGTCGTGTGAAAAATATTGACTTTGTCGTAAGGTCAGTTGCCGACATTAAAACGTAAGTGATTAGCTTCTGGGCTAAGCTAGCTATTAGCATCTCCTGTAATATTATGTGACCAAGGCAAGGAAGCGTGTCGGGTTTGAATGTCAAAATAAAGGATAAAATGTCCAAATTCTAATGATTTGATTGTTGTGAGACCTTCTTGCTGTTTTTAGGGTAAAACAGACGTATTGGTTGTAATTTGAAAAAATGTCTTGTTAGCATTGCATCCCAGCAGGTGTTGCTAACTGCCTTTGATATGAAACAAATATTGCGAAATACGTCTTCATTTTTGGGAGTCATTGCCTCACAGAACGTATATAAAATATATTGTCTTTCTTATTAATGACACAATTATTTAAAAGACAGGTGGTCGTTTCAAAGGTGAGTGGTGATTGAAATATATTATGCTGCTCAGCTACATTTGTGTTATGCGTGACGTTTTAGCGGTGTCGTGTGATATTGATACTTTAATTTATTTTAGAACAGTTGTCAAGTTTTGATCGATCAAAATATTTCATTATTAAGTTCACAATATAATAATTACAAAATCACTTAGTATACTAATAGTATAATCATGTTCTGGTATGTAAAAAGAAGGGAGTTGGTTACCTTCGTTTAAGTTTGGCCTTGAACTGATATATTGCAAAATATTTAAAATTAGAAATGTCCTTTTTTATCATTGATAACGACGCAGTGAACATTTTTTATAACAACATGTGACTAGTAAAGTCATGTTTATTTGTATAGCCCTTAACTACAGATAAACCTGTAATAAAGACCTAAAAGAGATATATAAGATAAAAAAGAATTAAGAATACTTAGGCAAAAATATTTATTAGGTCTGGGATACTGGCCTAAGTTGTAAGTGTATCAGAGCAGTATTGCAATGAAATGGTAGTGCTACAACATTTAGCATCAATGCATTTATAAAATAGGTCGTGGCATAAGATATGAATACTAATTTTTCTGTACATATACAAGATATATACATTTTCACAGTCGAGTGTGCTTGTTCGAAGTGGTGATGGCCCTGGGGAAGAAACTGTCTCTGAGCCAATTAGTTGTTGTTTCAAAGGACCTGTAGAATCTTCCAGAAGGCAGCATATCAAAGAGTTGGTGGCTGGGGTGAACGGAGTCCTTGATAATGTTATAGGCTCTGCTGCAGTAGCGCAGGCTAGCTATGCGTAAATGGACCAGCCAATAATTTCCTGGGTTTTGTTGATGACTCTCTGTAAGGTTAAGAATGTTTAATTTTTCTTGTGAATTTTTTGGGGGTCTACTTTTTGCATCTAACGGAATATAAATGTATTACTCTTGTTTAATATTATCATTATTTCCCTTGTGTCTTGTAAAATGGACCTATGTAAATATGTATATTTGTGAGGTGTTTGTTATATGTAAATGCACATAAGAGCTGTGAGACACAATTATTAAGGAAGTTGAAGGGGTAGGATGAAATAAGTATATGCTGCTTCCTTATTTTAACTCGTGGTTTTGTTTTTGTTATGTCCAAAACAAAGTTTCATTCATTCAAGATAATTGTGTTCCGGCATGTTAAAAATATTCCATGTGCCATCTATCTCTTAAAATTAATTATCAAACCTTACCAGCTCAGTAGCCTAGATGGTAGTGTGCCCGCTTTGAGACTGGGAGGTCGCTGGTTCGCGCCTCGGCCGAGACATACCTAATTGGTATAATGGCGGCGCCCTCTGTTGGCTGCGGCTGCATCGACTCGCTACAACGGGTCAGGTGTATCGACATTTCGTTCTGTGTACATTGTTACAAAGAATGACAATACAAAGGAAATTATTATTATTATTATTATATCTTCTTGAGCTGTGACATCACAGGATGATATTGAGAAGCAAAAGAAACCACGCTTCCAATTGAAAAATAGACAGCAATTGTAGTAATCGGCGAATGCATAGCGCTCATTTAGGCTTGGATTAATTTGAATTTTTCTTACCGTGTCACTGGGGACTTCTGTTTTTTCTGAGTTGATCATCAAAGGGTAAGTTTACCTGTGATCGCGTAGAGCAGGGGTCGGGAACCTATGGCTCGCGAGCCATATATGGCTCTTTCTATGAGTATCTGTGGCTCAGAGACCAATTTGATTGCATGCAAAATTTCTCCATCTTGTTCAAAACCAGAGTTGTCTATCATATTCAGGTACACGTAAAGCCAAACCAAAGCTAAATTCAAAGGAAACACTTTGCAGTATATATAGGGCACGTTTTTCACTACAATTTACAGTCAAGGTGTCACACAAAAAAAGGGGGGAAAAAAACTCGTTTTGGCTGTACAACGCTAAAGAATCCTTTATTTAAAAGTTCACTATATAATCTGTGTTCAGTGTTCAGATACTTTATGATGAATCCACAGAACTGTAATTACGCCAAAACACCGGAAGAGAACTTAGTCATTTGATTGGGTGAGTGGGAGGGATGGGTGGAGCTATGCAAAAAGTACAAGCATTCCCTCCCATCTCTCGCCAAAGGTAAGCACATAAGGCTCCCTATTCTCAGAATGTTGTGACGTTTTTACAAAATAAATGCTTGCATCTGGTTTTGAAACCAATATGTATGAAAAAAAGGGTCAAAAGGAGTTTAACCGATCTTGAGTAATTGCAAGAAAGAGACAAGTTTAAAGTGGTCTGTTTGTTGAATTTGGGACAGGGGCTCTGGCATTATTCTCTTTTCATAATTTTTATCAAATCATCAAAAATAAATGTGCTGAAGACTAAGCTTTTGTCTGGGGCGCCGGTTTAACAATTTAGTAAATTTGTCTCATAATATATGGTGTGGCTCTTTCCCAAAATAAAATTAATATTTTTTGCTTTTATGGCTCTTTGAGTCAAAAAGGTTCCCGACCCCTGGCGTAGAGCGTGACTTGGCCTCATTTTAAGTATTTGATGGTGACTTTTCCTCTCGTGTTTTTGCTGCTGGGCTTGCAATTAATATACTTTTGTCCAGATAGCGAGCGAGCTCCCGAAGGCTTCTAGTTTTGTTTAGTCCAGGTTAGCCCTGTTAGCAGTCGCCTAGCTTGCCAGCCAGCCTGCCGTGCTCATTGTTTTTTCTCCCGGCTGGGTTCATGTTTGTTGCCGTGGTAGTGTTGTTGGCTCACGGCTATCCTGGCTGCTTACTGCATGTTTTCGGTCAGCCAGCCTCCCGATTTTTTCCGCAGATATGTCCCAGTTTGTCTTCTATGGCAGCCGGCTAGGCTGCCGTGTACCGGCTGATTCAGTCCCTGTAAGCTCAGTTTGCCCCATTTTGGCTGCTCGCCATTTGATGTACCATTGCTGCACCCATCTGCGACACATCGCCTATCCATTCTCCCCAAAACTACCAAAACTTGGCTTAAACCATTCAAAACCTTTTCGACTAGTTAACATGTAAACCAATAGGGTGACTGGCTTGCTAGGGTGCTGGTGAGCTTCAGATGACATCAGAGCTCAGGAAGTCAAAGAAGAGAAGTCTAAGACTGTTTAAAATGCATTATCTCGGAAAATACATGGAATATACCAATGATATATGTATAGATATTTTGCAAAGATGTACTATTTTCTCACATTTGGTATGTTTTTGAATTTAGGAATCCCTTTGACTTGTGTCTTGATTTGGATATATACCAAAAAATATGCTGCATTTAGTATTGTCATGATGATAAATTCAAGACATTTTAATAACAAGCTTTTGCCCTAAGCTTTCAAACTCCATATGTTCAGTTTGATTGGCACTGTCTGAATGTATTTTTACTATAAGAAAAATATGGTAAACTCAATAATCCTTTCTGTCCCATATGAAAAGTCATGATGATAAATTCAAGACATTTTAATAACAAAATACAGTGGTGCCTTAAGCTTTCAAATTTAACATCAGATTGATGGGCGCAGTCTGAATGTATTTTTCCCGTAAGAAAAACATGGTAAACTCAATTATCCTTTCTGGCCCATATGAATAGTCAAACTCTTTTTTTCAAAAAAAGGGGGTATCTGACCAGCATTTTAGAATTGGAATTGTTTTTATTGCAATCGATGACTTGTAGTGAAAACTGTTAACGAGATTGTCTATGGCACCACATAAACTGAAATGTACGATAAGCACATAAATAAGACGAGTAAGAGAAACATGAGAAAACATTTTTTGTTTGTTATACTGCTAGATAAATGCATTAAAACAATCTCATCTCATCTCATCAGCCGTACCGCTTATCCTCATTAGGGTCGCGGGGGGCTGGAGCCCATCCCAGCCATCTCCGGGCAGTGGGCAGGGGACACCCTGAACTGGTTGCCAGCCAATTGCAGGGCACATAGGGACAGACAACTCATTCGCTCATTCACACCTAGGGACAATTTGGACCGGCCAATTCACCTGAAATGCATGTTTTTGGAACGTGGGAGGAAACCGGAGTGCCCGGAGGAAACCCACGCAAGCACGGGGAGAACATACAAACTCCGCACAGGAAGTCTGGAGCTGGATTTGAACCCACGACAGGTTCCCATGACATGAACTGTGCCGCATAAGCGCTAACCACTGCGCCACCGTGCTGCTGCATTAAAACAATACTACTTTAATATAAGCATGTTTTTGTACAAGTCATATACATTTTAGTGTGACGTCACAGTTGATATGTTTTGTGTTTTACCAACAGAACCTTAAAATCATCGCTTAAACTGCCAGGGAGTCAGTGCAGGTCAGCTAAATTCAGCCTAATATGATCAAACTTTCTTCTTGTTAAAAGCCGCGCTGCAGCATTTTGCACCAGTTGCAATTTTTTAATGCGAGACCGGAGAGTCGCACATTTCAGTAGCTGAGATGGGAGATAACAAACGCATGAAATATAATCTCAGCATCAAACTGGGACAACATGGGGAGGATCTTTGCAGTGTTGTGTAAATTAAGAAAAATCGATTCAAGTAATATTCTTAATTTGTAACAGAAACAACAAACTAGGGTTAATTGTAAGACCTACATTTTTGACTGAGTCACTCTGGGTGATATTACATTTGTCAAAATTCAGAGCAGTGTTTAAGAACAACAAAGTTTGTAAGGGTGCTTAAAATCCTTGAATTTTAATGTTGTATTTTTAATGCATTTAATAGTGTTTGAATGTTGTGTTAAGTTCTTCGGAAATGCTTGAAATTGTTGCCATGTTACGGCTCTCTGTTACTGCTCTCTGGTGGCTTTGCTTTGCCATTGCATTTCTTCTTCCTTCATGATGAATGGCAGCTGACATTAGTATGTACAGGATTGTCCTATGAAGCTTCATCCCCCTATGAGACAGATGCATGCTTCACTTAAACAGAGCACTGTGAAATGTGTATTAGTGCAAGGATTACGTATCAATTATGACCATTTGTTTTCCGCTGTGCAAAAAAATGAAAGTAGCGTTTCCCAGTGGTAAATTCTAATGATAAGAACTTCCTGCAACCGAAAATGTAAGCTCCATGTTACTGTCAAATCTACCCACCACCTGTATAGGAGAGGTTTGTCTCAAAAATATGTACTTATTGCTCACATCCAGAAAAATATTCCCGATGTAATAAAGATCTAAAAATCATATGTCTTGATTAATGCAGACACAAGATTAAAAATACATGGTTCTTTTTAATGGTACTGGAGAAATTGGAAAAATTGGCTTTGAAAGTCCTCAAAAAGATGTTGAATTTAGTCATGGAAAAAAGTTGTACAAAACCGGAAACCAGTTAAGCTGGCTCAATAATTAACATCAGAATCAAATACCTCTTTTTTATCATCGTATTGCTGTAACGAGATTACGGTTGCACCCCAGTTGACAAAAATACACAATATAAAGACTAATAAATAGAAAAATAGAAAATGTTCACCTCTTATATAAAGTATCTAAAATGAAACAATGCATAACGGGGATATTGCCCGGTTCAAAATGCAATATCCCTTATGCTTGGTTTTATTTTAATTCAGTTCTTCATGGGTTAAGACGCAAAAATTGCATTTACATCCATCTTTTTATCTCAGTGATGCAAATGTCCCTGAATGCATCACTAGCAAGCAACTTCGCTGCCTAGTGCCGAAAAGGCACATGTTAACAGCCTTTAACAACCGTAGGCATGCGCCAATTCAACAAAGTTAATGCTACGTTGAAGGAGAACTAAAATACAGGCAAAAAGAAAAGTGCTTTTACCTACAAAACATTCTGACAAAGTATGATTTGGTGGATAAGGTGCTGGTCCATAGTCTGCGCAACGGTGCATCGGTGATTGATATTATGACACAATTCGTCTATCAGCGCATTAAATATACGTAAGATAGTTTAAAATGAAATTGTACACATGCAAAGTACCGTATTTTCCGCATTATAAGGCGCACCAGGTTATAGGGCGCACCCCGAAAAAATAGTTTTGGTCCTATATTTGACATACATAAGACGCACCGGATTATAAGGCGCTACAATGGCGACGTCGACAAAATAGTCAGATAGTTCAGTCAAACTTATTACCCCCATAAAATTCCCAAAGCTTGCAAAGAAGCAAATGCGTATCGTAGACACGTGCGGATGCAGTGTCCGTACGGTGTCACTCAAATGCATCGTTCCAAATATCATTTGGAAGGTTAAAGTCTTGGGATTCAAGAAATGCCAACCATTCCTTAGTTTCTATTTTCTTTTTTGCTCGCAACTTTACTGTGCATATGACAATAAACACTTGGAATTGAGTTTAATTTAAAAATAGACACTCCATTCCATGCATTATCTGCACCGCTTATCACAGAAACATCGAGTTCAGTCTGAAACAAGATACAGGGAAAATATATAGCCGGAGTAGCTCACCGAAGTCGTTGTGTTCAATAATAATGTGTAACCATGGTCCTCTTATATCCATGAGTGTAGTAAATCCAGGAGAGTAAAATATTTACAAATACAGTACAGA
This sequence comes from Urocampus carinirostris, assembly GCF_059441175.1. NCBI lineage: Eukaryota > Metazoa > Chordata > Actinopteri > Syngnathiformes > Syngnathidae > Urocampus > Urocampus carinirostris. The sequence goes on from NC_142350.1 coordinate 53,869,909, forward strand.
ATAGTAAAATACTGTTTTCTCTATGCCGTCAACCCAACTTGCTATTCACATTCATCTTTTTCGGCCAATTGCAGGCTTTGTTTTGCCCCTTTAGCCTATGCCAGCTTGTAAATGATAAAAAGGATCCCCCCCTTTACCTCCAAATAACTTTAGCCAGTAGTGATCGATTCAACTGATGATTGCCACATCTTTTTCGGCCAATTGCAGGCTTTGTTTTGCGCCTTTAGCCTATGCGAGCCTGTAAATGATAAAAAGGATCCGCCCCCTTTACCTCCGAATAACTTTAGCCAATAGTGATCGATTCAAATGATGATTGACACATTGGTTAGCCAATGAAACGCCGGTAAATAAATCCCAGCATACACCGCGGAATACTTTGTGTTCGGGGGAAAATCTAGTCGGCGGCTGCTGCATTAGTTGCAAGACTTTGCGACTTAATATTGATCCATAAATAAGGCGCACTGTATTATAAGGCGCATGGTCAGCTTTTGAAAAAAATTAAGGCTTTTAGGTGCGGCTTATAGTGCGGAAAATACGGTAATCCTTATTTCAGTTAAACGTACCTGTAATTTGATTATCTATTTTTTTCTGTAACTGTAACAGACCACTATTACATTTCTTTAATCCTAATTACGTAACGCCGTTACATGTAGTCTGTTACTCCCCAACCCTGCGTACCTAACCCATTGCACCCTATTTGAAAAGTAGGATCCAAACCATGAGAGGACAGTTCCTAAGAGACCAGTCTGCTTAAACTTTTAACTTGCCACAGTTGGTCTTTTTCTCAATGGTTTTGGTTGAGGGCATAGGCATTCAAAAGCTGTGGCTCTTCGTCACATCCTTATGAAGACTGCACAATTGGTATTTGATCTACATTATTTTGCTTTTGTTATGTTTATGTAATCAAATTCAATGATGTGTTTCCTCAGATTGAAATATTGACGAGCTTAACCATTTGAGACCAAAAGGAAGGAGCGTCACTGAAGGACCATGTCCGAAAATGGCCCTCACACAGAGGCGCCGCTGTATTTCGAGGTAGAGGTGGAGCCCTTGGAAGGGCCCGACGAGGACGATGAAGACAAAATGGGTTTCAACAAGGGCGAGCACTTGATGGCGGAGCCCTCGTCGTCCGGGGGGCGCGTTTATGACCGCACTACCGTGCTCATCGAGCGGGACCCCATTCGGTTGGACGAGGAAGGCGAGGAGGAGGGCCACTGTGGAGCCGATGACGATGGTGTCGCTTTCTTGACGGAAGGAGATGGAGACGAGGAGGACGGCTCGCTTGCCTTCATGGCCGACCCGGACGCCATGTCGCAGGGCTACGTGCACCACACCATCTCGCCCGACCAGATCCAGTTCACCATCAATCCGGGCTCCACACCCATGCCGCGCAACATTGAGGGCGCCACCCTTACCCTGCACTCTGAGTGTCCGGAGACCAAGCAGACTGAGGTAAGCCACGCCTCTTGAAATACTGAAAATGTCTGTGTAAAAAGCACAATTTTTTTCTACCTAAAAAAGAACTCGAGGGTTAGGTGTGCGTTGTACATAACGCTTTATGATGGTGTATTACCGTAATTGCACAATGATTGATCAGTCGAACACGTCACTACTCACAATCTCAAAACATTGAATGCATCCACATCTCTAGACACATACAATCTATTTTTAGTTACAAATACAAATTACTTGCGCAGAAGTTTTAAAACTAATAGCCTAATTTTCAATGGTTTGTGCGCAGAGGCTAAACATTTCTTCACTTGCCTTGCCTGGCCCACAATGAAACGTGAGTTAAAATAGCTGTATGGAATTTGGAACTTTTGTTACACTCTGCCGCCATCTCCTGGGGTAAAGTCAAGATCGCAGCCTAAGTCAGCTTAATCATGATGCGCATGCAATTGCTGGCATTTCTTAGACACGCTTGAATAAACTTTTCTTTAGTCACCATTTGGGGGTTTTGGTTTTCGGTTTGGACTAGAAGCAGGCTTTTTAGCATAGTCATCCCACACTGACAAGTACAAATACATTTTTAAAAGAACCTGAAGGGACGAGCATGACATCCCTCTCCAGCACTCCCCCCAGCTCCCATTCCTCAAACCTAATGCGTTCGGCCCCAAAAAGCATTGCTATTAGTAAGATAAAAGCAAATAAGCAAACTAACCCACAAGGGTTTTTTAAACTCAGTTGGACATTGTTCACATATAAGCATCAAATATTTAACTTTCAATTTTTTAGGGAACCCTCTAAAGACACATCCTACCTTTTACTAATATTCTAAAATTCAGTGTTTGCATGTAATGTGCTAATTTAAGCATGAACTGTAGTTCTTGGTTTCCTATATTTTTCTTGTTTAAATTAAGAAAAATGGGTTACCCTTTCATTTCAAACCTAAACAATTAATAATACAATACAAAACTATGCATCCATCCATTTTTTTCCACTTATCCGGGGTTGGATCGCGGGGGCAGCAGCCTCAGCAGGGAAGCCCAGACTTCCCTCTCCCCAGCCACTTCATCCAGTTTATCCGGCAGGATCCCAAAGCGTGCCCAGGCCAGCCTAGAGACGTAGTCCCTCCAACGTATCCTGGGTCATTCCCGGGGTCTCCTGCTGATGGGGCATGCCTGGAACACCTCCCGAGGGCAAACTGATTTCTATTTCTTTCTAGTATGTAATGCAATTTAAAAAAATCAAAGTAAAAAAGTTTAATTCCAACTACTAGTATCTTCTTCAATATGTTTTATGAAAACTCACACAATGATAGCATAATCAAATTTCCTATGTAGGCAGATTGCAGTTGTAAACAAATATGATGTAAAAACAGCGTGATGAGTCACAAAGAAATCAAATATGGCTCACTTCCTGTTCTTGTAACTGACTATCATGCGTGCAGTATGTAAGGGCATCATAAATTTTTGTTGCTCAATTTTTTCACATTTATGATTTATTTTTTCTGAGTAGTTTTAGTTAGTTAGTTGGTTAGTGACAAGATTGGATAGATTGAGAAATGAAATTGTGAGAGACAGAAATGGAGTAGTAGTGTAATTGAGCAAGCGTGTGGATAAGAGAGTACTCTGTTGGTTTGGACACATGGAAAGGATGGATGAGGCGCGAATGTTGAAGAGGATCTACAGAGCAGAAGTAAGTGGAAGGAGACCAAGAGGAAGGCCGTGATTGACGTGGATGGATGGTGTTATGAGTGCACTGCAGGAAAGAGGTCTAAATATAGTGGAATCTAGAGCTCTTGTTGGTGATAAGCATGAGTAGAAAGGTGTTGTGAAAAAATAGTGGGATGTTTGGGCGCGTTCTAAGGGATGGGCAGGGCACCTGTACGGCAGGGTTAAACCAGTGAAAGCTGTCGGGCCCTGCTTTTGGACAGAAGTGTGTGTTGTGTCACCCTGACCCAAGTGACATGGCCACTTTCTTGTGTCCCGTTTTATCTGGAGGGACGAAAGCATGACCAACTTAGGTGCAGAAGTGTCTAACTTGTTTGGGCATTTGGGTTGGCCATGGTCCAAAATATTTTGTGTGTTTTTTTTGCTATTATTTCCCTTTTTATTTTCTTTGTTATTGTATGTGTTCGTCTTGCTGTCGGTCACCCCTCTTGAGGGATATGATTAAGGGAGATAGATGGCACTACTGCTACATTGCATTTGTTAGGCATGCATTTGTAACTGCCAAAAATGTCGTGAGCATTAACGCACGTCAGTTACATTGACTACAGTTTACTCACAATTTTTGGTTTTGTTTTTTCCAGCTGCAATTTTTGTGAGATTACAGTCAAAAGTGTGTTTAAAATACTGGTCAAAGTGCAAAAGTCCCATTAAAATCCAAATTTAAACCAAAGTAACAAGAGTGTAGTTATTTATTCTTACTGTATTCAATTTGTTTGTTTTTTGCTTTTTTGACACTATATTTTTGGTTTTTAGTTTTTAATGTTGTTCTGTTAATGTCTGTTTTCCACAATTTCCACATCTTAAAATACTAATAAAATTTTTGACTTTCTCAGGTAAAACGTTATCAGTGCATGTTCGAAGGCTGCACGCGGACGTACAGCACGGCGGGCAACCTGCGAACACACCAGAAGACGCACCGTGGCGAGTACACCTTCGTGTGCAACCAGCAAGGCTGCGGCAAGGCATTCCTCACCTCCTACAGCCTCAAAATTCATGTGCGTGTGCACACTAAGGAGAAACCCTTCGAGTGCGACGTGCAGGGCTGTGAAAAGGCGTTCAACACCCTCTACAGGTACTTTACACTGTTATCACAGTGCGGTTACAATGGCGACTCTTTGGTTTCTTCATTTCTAGAAAACTGATTAAGTTTTCCCAGAAAATGTACCTTTTACTGCCTACTGTTCCTGGACTCTATTTGACTTTCTTGGCAGGCTAAAAGCACACCAGAGAATCCACACGGGCAAAACATTTAACTGTGAATCCGAGGGATGCACAAAGTACTTCACGACTCTCAGCGACTTAAGGAAGCACATTCGCACACACACCGGAGAGAAACCTTTTCGGTGAGTGATACTGGCATCGAAAAAGTGATGCCGACCAATGTTAAACTTGAGATTCTTCCTCATTCTATGTATTTATTTTTCTGACCAGGTGCGACCACAACGGCTGCGGCAAAGCTTTTGCAGCAAGTCATCACCTGAAAACCCACGTACGGACTCACACAGGTACGTCGTGATTATTATTCTCAAATTGTTTATAATTATTTTTTTCTTAAAGCCGGGGTAAATCGTTTGAGGGGTCCTTAAAAAGTTTAGGTTTCTCTGTTAGATGCCCAGTAAGTTCAAAACGCCCTTATGCTTTATTTTCCTCTGCGTTTATCTGCTTTTATCTTTTGGCTAAGCAGTTCGGGGCAGACCACATTAGCTAGGAGGAAATTGGGTGCGGGGGTAAGTGTTGGAGATGGACATCATTCCTGTCCCGCAGGATTTTATTTCATATTTGTTAGTGTAGTACCAGCTCAGTAGCCTAGATGGTAAGGCGCCCGCTTTGAGACTGGGAGGTCGGTGGTTCGCGCCCCGGCCGAGTCATTCCTAAGACTTAAAAAGTGGTCGGCGGCGCCCTCTGTTGGCTGCGGCTGCATCGGCTCGCTACAACGGGTCAGGTGCAATCGACATTTCGTTCTGTGTACATTGTTACACAGAATGACAATACAAGGAAATTATTATTATTATTATTATTATTATTATTATTATGAAAATGGTGAAAGTAAGAGCCTGCTTCAAATATAGTCCAAATGCCAACCTAAACCCCAAAAAGGATGAAAAAAGAAGAATTTATTTAAGCGTGTCTAAAATGCACGTACTTGCACACGTATTGTGAACGAGCTGACTGAGGCTGCATTGATGACACCAGCCAGGGGATGGCGGCCGTGGGTAAAAAAGTTCAAAATTTTGTCCTGCCCCTTTAAGGGGCCCAGTGTCTCTGATCTTTGGTCATTCATCATCACATCATTGCCCATTTTTCTAATACATACATATATCTTTAAGTTATTGTGTGCTTGTACTTGTGCTTTTTAGTGGTTATCTTCATAGATCTTTCTCCATTCCTGCCTATTCTCCTTTACCAGAAGACTCGTGTAGTCAGGAACTAAAATAATTTTGATTTCTGTCGAAACTTCAATGTGCCAGGTCACCGTGATTAGTTCATCTAGTGCCAGCGCTCAGAGACTTGCCACATTATAAAAATAAAACCTAATATAAGGTATTTATTAAATTTAATTCACATTATCAATTTTTTTAATTAACTCATTCAATGCCAGACGTTTCTCTGGGAAGTGCCTGTGCCAGCCAAATTTTGCCATTTTGACTAATTTTTGAAGGCCTACAGAAAATTTTGCTCTGTAACAATATAGGTTTCAAAAGAAAGCTTAAACCCTTATCTTTAATTAGAATAAATGTATGCTTCTAGTTTTTACCATTTGGTAGTAAACCACAATTAAACATTGCTAAGTATCTTGAAAATACTTGTTTCCAAGAATACTTCAGCGAAAAAAGGTGTTTTGTAAAAAGATGCATTTCAAGCATAACTTTCACTTGAGTGATTTTTTTTTTATTTTTTTTTTGCATTTGTGATACCTCCAATATCTACACTGCTTTCCATAAATTCAAAGGCACTTTGCTTGCAAAATAACATTTTATTGCCCGAACACTGAACTGGTGCATGAACGATGGATGCATGAACTTTGCAAGAACTTTTCAGCCCCCTATGTTTCCGGTAAGGTGTCTCGTGATTTGGGTCGTCATGGCGACCACGGATGCACACTTAACATCATCCCTTTCCACTTTGTCATCTTTTTTTACTAAAATTTTGAAGCTTTAACAATCTGTACTTATATCTTTGCTTTTCTCAACACACTGCATGTACTCGGCATATGGGCTGGCGCCTACACACTCCCATACAGTGGAGACAGGAAGGAAATTAGGCACTAAGTGTGTTGACAAAGATCTGATCAAAGCCACTCCTGCCATCAAGTAGTTATTTATCATATTGAAATCATTCCCAGAGGCTTGATACTCAGTGAAGGGATGCACGGAAGCCTTCAGAATAGTTTAAAAAACAAAATTCGTTTTTGCAGTCAGGGAGAACGCTTCTGAAAACGTACTTGTATATACGTCATGGCACTGAATTTGTTAATATGTTAGGTTAAAAATAATCTTTATTAAAAATGTATTATTTTATATCTTATTTTGTTATGTTTTTAATATTTCTTATCCGAATTTTAAAAAAATTCTATTCAAGTCATATTTATTTGTATAGCTCTTAGTCACAAAGAGTCTCAAAGAGCTGCACAATCCACCAATACATTATCCCCTGATCTGAAATCTAAGAAAAAAAACTTTAGCATGAGAAAAATTAAGAAACTTGGAAAAGTCGCTCATGAGGTAATACCCTTTCCAACAAAAATTAGATGATGCCAGTGGAACAAGATTTTTTTTATTCTGAAAGATCATATCTTTGTCTTGTTTTTTTTAAATGGTTTTCCAACTTACTATATTTCTGTCGGTGGCAATAAATGGTTTAAAAATCACTAATGCTAACCAGACCCTTCTCCAAATCCCCATGTAAATGGTGTAACAGGTGAAAAGCCTTTCAACTGCCCGAGCGACGGCTGTGAGAAGACGTTTAGCAGCCAGTACAGTCTGAAGAGTCACATCCGGGGTCACGACAAGGGCCAGCCCTTCAGCGTCACCCTCACGCACCCGCTGTCCGAAGTGAGTCAACGCCATTCGCGCCCGGCAGGACGCCGTGTCTCGTGTTACCTCCAATTTATCTACTTCCTCACATACACGGCGTCCTGTTGAAAGATTTGTGAGATCATATTTGTCTGTTTTTTGTTTTTGTTTGTTTTTTAGGATGCAAATCATTCACTGTGCCTCAGCGATTTGAGTCTCATCTCCACTGACTCGGAGTTGCGAGAGCACCTGCACAATGTAAGTCAGCAAAAAGTGCGAAAGCAAAAATATAGACAAGTTTATGCCCGTGTGTGTAATATTTATTTATTTCTCTCATTGCTGCAATTCAAAAAGACAAAAAAGCAGTTTAAGTCTTTTTTGGGATTTGCAGGGACAATACTTAATAGTCAAAAGCAGAAAAATAAAATCTACACAGTGGAACATGCAATTCATTTAGAGGTGTATATTGTAGGTATTTTGATTTTTATGTGGAATCTTTTGGCTTGTCGATCTTATTTCACTTACATCAAATAATGATAATAATGATCGTGATACATTTATAATTTTATTTTGTTTTGAAATGTATTTAATAAAATTTGGATTTTGTGTCAACTTTTTAATGGATTAAATAATCATCAGTTTAATCTTTTTTTATTTTCATGACTTTTCCTCTTCAGGCACAGAATTTGGACCTGAACAATATGACTCCCGTAAAAATATTTGAGCTCATGTTTCAGAGTCCCGAGAATAGTGTGAGTCAAGATGAAGCCCAGCCAACTGGTAAGAAAGTTTTGGAAGGGGTTTTTCCTTCCTTGTTTTTTATACATCCGCTGACCCAATCTCACTTTGCACACCCCAACCACTTCAGAAAGTCTCTCCGAGCGCCTCGGCCTGGAGACCCCCACCCCAACAACAGTGACCGAAGCTTCAAATATGATCTCCTTCTCCCTCACTTCTACCCACTCTCACCCAGCCACTGGGATGGAGGCCCCTCCTCCTCCTCCAGCATCTGACTCTGTGCCCCCCTCCGTTGCTCCCTCGGCCCAGACATCCGCTTTTGTGCACATTTCTGACAGACCCGTGCAAGTGCCAACCCAGCAGAACTTTGTGGCCCTTTCCCCCTCGTTCCTCCAGCAGGAAAATGTGACCCAGCCGTGCCCTCCTACCCCCAACCCTCCAATTTCAGTCCCCTCCTTGCCAACCACAACTGCTGCCTCGGGGGGCACTTCCGATGTAGGGCCAGCCGTACCTCAACCTGTGCCTTTGGCCAGCAACGCAGTCTCCGGTTCCAGTCCCACCACCATTACCATCGCACCTAACCAGAACTTGCCCGGCTTGGTAATGTCTGACCAGAACTTTCAGTGGATCCTGAGCAGCGCTGCCAACAGCCAACACAATACCGAGCAAGCAGTGAGTTAGAACTCTGTAATAAACTTGGTTTATTGATTGGTGTTTGCGTTCCTACATGTCTAAAATGTTTTTACAGACACAAGGGGGTCCAAAAGTTGAGAAGGTGTTCTTTACAACGGCCATACCAGTTGGAGGCAATGCCGGTGAGATTCTTTTATTTTATGTATACACCAGGTGCTTAAAAATGAGGCGGGGAGGCTTTCTGAATAAAATACAAAATATTAATCAAAAAAGAACATTTAAAAAAAAAAAACACAGTCCAAATTTCAGAAGTGTATTGCACTCACTTAAAAAAAACATTTTCAAATAATACATTTTGGGGATTCGTTTTTCATCTTGTGTTTTATTATTATTCTGGTATTGTTATTTTTCCGTTTCAGAAAAACATTAAGCTATTTAATAAAACAATATGAAAAAAATACCATAAATTAAAGTTAGTTTATTGCCATAAATTGAAAAATAAAAATATCTTTCCAACTAACTTTTAAGTATTTTCTTTTTTTTTTTTTTTTTTAAATATAACAATTTGTTTTCTTACAGAAACATTTTGTTTTCATTCTAACACTTGGTACCATTCTGTGCCGACGCGAGCTAATGGTCAATTGGACAAAACCTCACCTTGAGCGCACAATCTGCCAATGAGCACACTACTGCCCCCTAACGCAGTGGGGGCACAATTGCACTTAATTATTGGACAGGAAAAAAATGCCTGAGGTCATAGTGCTCCTGACAGAGGCTCCCCCCCTATTTGAGAATATAAGTTGATGATTTGTAGACAAATGTATTTACAGCAATTCCCTTTTGAGTGTGAAAGCTTTTCCTGTAATTTGCCTTTGCAGGCAGCACAGTCCAACAGATCGGCCTGAGCCTTCCCGTCATTATCATAAAGCAAGAGGAGTCGTGCCAGTGTCACTGTGCCTGCAAGGACACACTCAAAGACAAGAAGGCCTGCTCGGCCCCACCCACCATGGCGCAGCCTCCACCACAAGAGGCCCCTCCTCCTGCTCCTCTCGACCCTCCGCCGGAGCCTACGCAACCTCCGGCCACCTCCGCTCAATGCTTGGCAGATTCTTCCTCCAAGGTGGGTGAAGTCCAGCCCTCTTCCGCAGCGGCGTTCCCTTCCCCATCACCGTCAGACTTCCTGTCGCTGCAGAGCCCCGAAAACAACAACATCGAGGCCCTGCTGCTTGTCGGCGAAGACTTCAGCATGGCCACCCAAGGCAACCCTTAGGCCAGTGTTCGGCAACCTCCTGGCCGCGGACCGGTACCGGGCCGGTGGTTTTTTGGTACCACAGAAAGAATACAAAAACGTTGCTAATACCTTATTTATTCTAGTGATGGGGCGTTCGACAAAAACTGCTCTATGAGGCGAACGACAAGAGGAGGCTCCCCTTCAATAAGGAGCTGGCTACTTTCGAAAAGATCCTTCTCTTTCTACCACTCTTTCTCTTTTTACTTCTGTCTTTTGATCTATTTCCCTTGATCTTTCTCCTTCGCTTTTTCTCCTCTCTATAGTTCTGTGTCTCTCTTGCTCCCTTTCTCCCTCGAAGGCGCCCGTGACTGGCCAATTTGAGTTCCCTCTTGAGTTTTTTTCAGTATAAACAATTTGAAAGCTTAAATTGGGTAAAAGTTCACTGTAAATTAAAACAATAAAGAATATATAATACAGTAGCATAATGCATCCTCAAAATTTAAAATTTGGTGCATAATGTTTAAATTTTATGGGTATCATATTTAAAAAAAAAAAATACCATTTGGGAACTGAAAAAAGTTATCATGAATTAAAAAAAGGTAATTATGAAATAAAGAAAAATGTATTTTCCAATGTCTAGTGATTACACAATGGATTTGGGCTTATTGTTAATATATATTATTATTAACAATTTTGGGCCGGGCCACCAGAATATTTTCAGACGTTAAACTGGTCTGTGGTACAGGAAATTATGCCGACCACTGCCTTAAAGAGACACAGCCCCCTCCTTGCATAGTCTGTGCTTCGAACCTTCTGTACCTTCAGTGCATTCTCCTTTGTGGCATTGTGCGACATACCTGCGCAAACTTGAGTCCTTTTTTTTTTTTTGCAGTAGTTGAGTTCACTGTTAACTGCTATTAATGCAGGGAAATACAATTTTGTTGTCTAATAATCCACGGATGAAAATTGTACATACACTTCACTGACGACATCCAGACACTGAAATTTTGAAAGCCACCACTTGGCGCATAGTCGTGTACTTGTAAAGAATCCCGACTCGTGCTCAGAAGCGCTTTTGATGCACTGATGGAGAGTCGCTCCCTGCACAGTCTTCACGGGTGGACGCAAAATTGTCCCAAAATTGTGATTTATATTTTTTTTTTTTTTCACAAAAGCAAAACGGCTACATGGAATCGCTTCCGTCTTACTTAAACCTAATTTAACAGTGTATATTTTAATTTATTTAAGTCTTGAATTTCCTTCTTTTATGCTAGTTATTAATTTATTCCATTGACACATGCATCTTAGTTATATTTTTGTGTGTATGTGTTTGTTACTGAATGAAAAAGAAAACTGTCCTGGCTGACATCGTAAACAACTACTATAAATATCGAGTTGCCGCCCGTCTCAGGGACGCATCGGCTCGTAAACCATACCGATTATTTTGAACACGCCCAGCACTTTTCACAATACTGGAAATTTTGTACCTGGCAGCTGTATTTTTTTCACCACCCATTTCCAAACCATGGATAGAAAACTTTCAGGAAGTTATTAAAAATAGGTTAGGTAGAGTTGTGTTGCACATTCTGGTGAAATATTTTAAGATAATATTAATAAGTAGACATTTTTTTTACATATTCGCATTTTTGAAAGTGTAAAAAGTATGCAATTTTTGGGGAACACATTTTAGTAATGATCATTGACGCCACTTTCATTTTGATATTTTTTTTTCTCGAATAACTATGACGCCCTAAATTAAGTGACATTTCTCAAATTCTGCTTACATTTTGGAAGACTTGAAGGATTGAAATTTTGGGACCAGTATTAATCATTGACTCCACTTTTATTCTAAAATTAATTCAGCGAAAGAACACACCTGAAATTAGGTGAAATGTTTCAATTTTTGCTTAAATTTTGGCACATTTGTGTCAAAAGATGTTCAATTTTTGACATTAATCACGGACTTGACTCAATTCCTCAATTACTTTGTTTTTTTTTTTTCTAGAATAACTGTCAACGTGAATAGGTGACATTGTTCAATTTTTGCTCACATTCTGGCACATTTGGAAGTGTCAAAAAGGCACAATTTTTCTTTGTCAACTCTTGACATTGACTCCAATTTTTTCTGACATCCATTCGGTGAAAGTTTCTATTAAACAGTGGGGCAAATATTTAGTCAACCACCAATTGTGCAAGTTCTCTTACTTAGAAAGATTAAAGAGGCTTGTCATTGTCAACATGGGTAAACTTCAACCATAATAGACTGGGAAAAAGAAACAGAAAATAATATTGTTTGATTTTTAAATGATTTCCAAATTACAGTGGTATACAAGTATTTGGTCACCTACAGACAACAAGATTTCTGGCTGTCAAAGATGTCTAACTTCTAAAGAGAGGTCTAACAAGTCTCCACTTGTTAACTGTAAAAAAGGCACCTGTCCATGATCTGTCATTCTTACTCCAAACTCATCCATGGCCAAGACCAAAGAGATGTCAAAGGGAACCTGGGGCATAATTTTAGACTTACATCAGGCTGAGAAGACAGTCTGTAATACGTAAAATGCTTGGTGTAAAGAAATCAACTGTGGAACTAATTATTTTACAACTGAAGACATAAAAAACCACTGATAACCTCCCACGATCTAGGGCTCCATGTGAATTCTTACCTCATAGCGTCAAAATGATCACAAGAGCGATGAGCAAAAATCCCAAATGTTGCTTGTGATTGACCTACAGAGAGCTGGGGCCACAGTATCAGAGGCCACCATCAGTAACACCACATACCGCCCGGGACTCAAAATACTGCACTGCCAGACATGTCCCCCTGCTGAAGCAAGTAAAAATCCAGGCCCTATTGTGTTTTTTTTTTTGGGATGATCCAAAAGAGAACTGGGAGAGTGTGTTATGATCAGATTAAACAAAAATAACTTTTTGTTAGAAATACACATTCTTGTGTTTGGACGACAAATAGAAACCTCGTGCTTTGGAGCTGCTTTCATACAAAAGGACCAAAACGACTGATCTGTGTAAAGGAAAGATTGAATGGGGCCACATATTGAGATTTTAAGTGAAAACCTCCTTTCATCAGGAAGGGCATTGAAGATAAGACTTGGCTGGGTCTTTCAGCATGAAAATAACCCCAACACATACCCAGGGCAACAATGAGTGTCTTACTAAGAAGCATTTTAAGGTCCTGGAGTGACTTACCTAGTCTACAGATTTCAACCCCATAGAAAACCTATGGAGGGAGTTGAAAGTTTGCCTGGGGTGTTGGCCAACGACAGCCCCAAAACAGCGCTGCTCTAGAAGAGATCTGCATGGAGAAATGGAACTAAAATAACAGCAACAGCGTGAGAAAAGCTTGTGAGGTTACAGAAAATGTATGGCATATTATTGCCAACAAAGGATACAGAAAAGTATTGGATAAACTTTTCGTATTGACCAAATACTAATTTTCTACCATGATTTGCAAATAAAAATGATTTTCTGATTATTATTTTTTCACCTTCTGTCTCATGGTTGATGTATCCATGTGGACAAGTACAGGCCTCTAATTGTTTCAAGTAGGAGACATTGCACAATAAGTGGTTGACTAAATATTTATTTGCCCAATTGTAAGAGACACTGTAGGTGACTTGTTTTTTTTCTGCTTACTCTATGGCACATTTGTATGTGTCCCAAAAAAAGCTACCCAACATTGATTATGGTCTCTACTTTTATTCTGAAATCCATTCAGTGAAATATTCTAAAATAAGACGCTCTTAGTTTATTTGTCCATTTCTGTTTACATTTTTGCACATGTGTCATAAATGTGCCAATTAATTCTTGAAGCAATTCGATATTGATCACTGTTTTTTCTCTGAAATACGCAAGTACATAGGAAAATGAGGATTTTAGTGATAAAACGGTACCTTTGTAAAAAAAAGTTATGTTTTACAAAAATCATGATTTTACCAGATGGCGCTAAATATTCCAAAAACTCTTAGTTTCACTTGATTTCAAAAGATTTTCACAAGGAAAAAGCAAAAAAAAAACTTTCACCTCCATCCTTGACAGATATAGACATCAAATATTCAGTTCCGATATTTGCATCAGATTGACCTGAAAAAAAATATGCTACTAAGATCATTTTGCCTATTTCAAGTATTTTTTTAAAATTACCTCGATTTTCTCGGGAGAAATTTTAATGAGGACAATTATCTTACATGGCAACTAAATATTGTAGAATATGTAATTCTGCCCCATTTTACCACCCCAAAAAGTTTTAAAATACCTGTTATTGGCGAAATGATCTGCTGGTGAAAAATAACAGCCTTGCAATGTTTACCGTATTTTACTATTTTTTAATAACTGCACACATATTTAACACATCTGTTTGCAATTTATATACTGTACTCTTATTTTTTTCTTGGATAAAACAACCTACTGCTTCCAGCTATCATTTTTCTCCTGAAATATTTCCCAAAAACCAATCAGATGGCTAGTTCCACATTTTAAACTTGGAACCATTCCAGATATGCAGTATTATGAGGGTCCAAACATTATTTACATGTATTAGGAATTAACTATGCAATTTTCAAGCAAGGCATTCAGAGGCATGCACGCAGACGCCCCGACACTATATCTCCTTCCTTTGTCATATACTATCAAGAGTATTTTTATATGCATCACTCTAGTTGCAGATGTTTAGGAAAATATATAGAGAAATATGGCCACTCATGCCAACTTCACAGTGATTATATAATATTCTATTTTGAATCTGGGATGAGGACGTCGTTTGAATACCAGTTGAAGGAATTCTCGAGTTATTGATTCTGTTTTAAGAATGTGTAAAATAAAAATATATATCAGCAGTTTTTCATTTCAGTTTTATGGGTAACAAGTAAAAAGAGTGCCGGCTAACCAGCTCTGCCTTCACGTCATCTTTAAATTGGACCCGTTAAGTTTGTTTCGGAATAAGATTGTAAAGGAACATTGGAAAAGTCTGCGTACTGAAGAAAAATTTAACTACAAAGTGCGCGCTTCCATGGAAGCAAGGATTTGTTTTGTTTTTTAAGAGAATGTATAATGTTCAATGTTTGCATATGCTTGTTTCGTACAAAGTCGATAACTTTCTCAAATAAGAGCAATATACTAATAAAACCATTATTGTCTCAGAACAGTGTCATGCTTTTATTTTGAAGGTGGTTCCTCTTGTGGGCACAATGGAGTATCATGAAGAGATTTCTGCTGTGGAGAAAAACAACGGGAATATTGTTACTCTATTTGAGAATAGAGGCTTCCAATGGTCACAATACTAAGCGGCTGCTTTTATTGGAAGAAGATGCACATATAGTGACCCCTCTAAATACGAGCTACTCTAATGACAGAAGATATGAGATGCTTTTCAAGCAAAACTATACATATGAGAGAAAATCCCAAGTTATGAGAATTTCCTGCTCCCTCGCTCCACGTATACACCTTTAGCAACTGCAGAATTCCTCCATGGAAAGTGCTCATCATAAACCTTTATTTTATTTCATCAATATCTATTGTATTTTTATGATCATTTACCATCTGAATGTGTTTAGTGATCAGATGTTTCATAGCTATTTAGAGTTAACTTGGATGATTTTGGTAGGCCGGGAACAAATTAATTAATTTTCAGTTATTTCTTATGGGTAAAATTTGTTCCAGATATGAGAAATACAACATAAATGCCCAATCCAGGAAAGAAAATATCTTGCGTAGATGGGCCGCTGATGAATCAATCTGCATACTTAGCAATTTCCAAAATTGTGGAAGAGTTGACAAAAATTGACCTAAAAAAGTCATTTTACAAAAAAAAAAATCGACAAGACAAAAACATTTGAATCACTAGAAAATAATAAGTTTAGGCAGGGGGTGGAAGACTAGATACAAGGAAAGGTTTAGGATAATTAACAACATTGGCCCCCGTATTTTATGAAAACTACAAATTGACTGCAATCGACA
The DNA here is from genome assembly GCF_059441175.1 of Urocampus carinirostris. Classification (NCBI taxonomy): domain Eukaryota; kingdom Metazoa; phylum Chordata; class Actinopteri; order Syngnathiformes; family Syngnathidae; genus Urocampus; species Urocampus carinirostris. The sequence goes on from NC_142350.1 coordinate 53,885,670, forward strand.
GGAAAACCTAAGAGCTTCATCAATACAGCCCAGCAAATCATCGGCTGCGCTCTGCCCACTCACAATACCGCTACAGAGCAAACAAAATAAGGGACTCCTCTCACCCCGCCCACCATCTCTATAACCTGCTGCCCTATTGCAGATTCCAATTCTCAATACGTAATGTTGGACTCATGAGCAGTTTCGAAATGATGCTAGCTGACCGGGCTAGAGGAGCCAAGATTGCCACTTATCTTACGTGGCTATCGATTCAGGGTCCGATTCTTTTATGGTTTGAACACCGCAGCCAAAAATACTCTTTAGTTTTAGTTTTCATTTTAGTTATATACACTGCAGGATTTTATAGGATCAAAGCTCGTCTAGTGTGTACGGGCTTGGTCTTTATATAAAGTAGTTTACGATGTCCGGGTAAGAAATAGCAGGTCAAACACCTGAATCCAATTTCTTTCCTCTTTTTTTTCATAAAATAGGGGTTTATGTTGTGATTTACCCACAATTTTTCCTCAAATCTAGTATTCCAAACCCCGTGTTAATCTATCAAGTACGTGGAATAATTTGTCCTAAAATCTTTCATTGTAGCTTGAAATCGAATATGGCAGGGCAGGCGTGCTGATTACGTAAATCACGATCAACAGGTGGATCCCAGAAGGTTTGACATCACGGGAAATCAAATTACACATGTTAGCTTTACAATGTTATTTCTTTGCAACATCACTGGTCTTGAAAAAAATGACTGACTTGATACTTTTAACTATTGGAATTATTTTAAGTAATGCATTTTATTTATTTAGGAACATTATTGTCAGCATTCAATTACACGAATAAGGAATTTATTTTTAATGCAGGCTGCTCCTAAATCTTCATTTGTTTCAGTTAATTTTTTGTTTATTCAAAGGAAGACAATAAAATCCTCAAAGCATGCTAAATTATTTAGATGTTTTGCAGTTTCCGTAATTGGTGGATCTTTTTTACTTCCTTAATTTTAAGTAGCTCGTATTCAGTAAAAGTGTGAGCACACCCCTGGAAAATGGCATGTGCTTAAAAATAGTGCACATCAAACCCTTAATTTTTAATATATTAACTAAGAGCTTACCTTGAGAACATTATTGAGATCTTGAAGATCAGTCAGGATATTGTTGCACAGGGTAATTTTCTCTGACAGAACTCGTATCTCCATATTCTAGGAAACAATACACAATAGTTTAAAGGAAATACTTTACTTTTTTTTAATATGTTTTACTGACCTTTTCCTTTACAGATGCACTCTTATCATCCACATCAGACATTGTTAATTTTACCTTAAGTTTGACAGGAGTGGAAAAAAGTTGTACCTTTCCAACTAAACGTATTTATTAGGACACTGCAGATGATTCAAATCTCAATAATGAATGGGTCACGTGTCGATACTTAAGGATTTCTTTTTAAAAGAATATATTTATATAACATATTATCCTGTCATTACAGAGAGCAAAATTCGAATAAACTTGTGAAAATTAGTAGCTTGCACGTGTTTAAAATATCCATTAGGCTTATTATGCGTCAAAAAAAATTGGGGGGGGGCGTCAATAACATTAATTTTCGTGAGTAAATTTACTATACTGACATTTTTTTAATGATTTATTCAATAAAACGCATACACATTTGTATGCAAAATTTCACAGCAGTGTTGCGTGAATCGTAGTAGTCATACCGAACTGTAGAAACAATCCAAATAAACAAATTAAACAAACATCTCACGGGGGAAAGCAGATAAGTCACACGAAAATACCTACATGTTTATAAACATTATTAGTTTAAATGGTTGTGTATGAAAATGAATTGTTTTACTTCATATAGGAATAGATTTTTCTACAAGTAAATATGCACTTGTGACTGTAGAATTCAACTGTAATGATTAAAAGATTGAGAAATTGAGAATATGTGTCTGACTCTAGTCATATATTCCAAGTATAATATATTTCCAAAATAGTTTAAACCCTTGTCAATCTTGTCAGCTATAAAATTACAGATTTCGGACCAGAACATTGGTGTGTGAGTGTGTGTGTGTGTGAATGGGTAAGTGTGAAGCACATTGTAAAGCGCTTTGGGAGGTCTTCATTGACTTGAAAAGCGCTGTATAAATGCAGACCATTTACCACGAGTCAAAATAAATGCAATACAGGTTAAGGTCAGCAGAACTAAATGTAAAAAAATGCACAATGTGCACTTTAGTGAGTTAAATCTTAAAAATGTTCTTAACAAAAAATACCGCATTTTGTTTTTTATTCAATATCAGTTGGGTAATTCGTAAAATAGGCACACTCACATCTTCTTACCCCTTTAAAATAAATGACATCATAAATAAGGGGCGTAACCCGGAAATGTTTACTTCCGTATTATTGACTCGTGTCGTCCAAATGAAACATATTTAATTCGTCGATCTGACAATCTTTTTCGACAGATAACGTTTAATGATTTATTTTCGGGAGATTGCATTGCGAATATTAAACTATAGAAAAGCTCACAATTCCTCTGCAGTTTTTCTATTCGGAAGTGAAATGTGTAAGAGGTTAAAGAATAAAGTTCTGCATTTGGCTACTGCCACCGGCGAGGGACCCTTTATTCCACACGATGATCGTGCAGGTGAGAATAGATATTATGAATAAATATCGCCATTTGTTATTGATTCAACACTCTTTAAATTGTAACAAGTGCAACGTAAATATGTCGGCATGTTACATCAGATTCTCGTCATGCCTGCACCTGTTGGACTTGTCTGCTGTTACATTTTCTAGTGAGTGACTTTTAAAAAAAACGAATAAATACCTAATCAATAGAACCACAAAATGAGTATTTAATTCACAGAACAACCCCAAAAATATACCTCTGATTAGCCTAGATGGTAGTGTGCCCGCTTTGAGACTGGGAGGTCGCTGGTTCGCGCCTCGGCCGAGTCATACCTAATTGGTATAATGGTGGCGCCCTCTGTTGGCTGCGGCTGCATCGGCTCGCTACAACGGGTCAGGTGTATCGACATTTCGTTCTGTGTACATTGTTACAAAGAATGACAATACAAAGGAAATTATTATTATTATTATTAGAATCGCAAATTTCCTGTTTGTGGTGTGAAACGTTTCTTAAAGGGACAGTGTGTATTATTTATTGCCGTCTAGCCCCAGTTCGAGACCGGTTTGAAACATATGTTGGCCCTGGCGATGGATGGGCGCCAGCAGGCTGTACTTGCCCAAGACACACCACAGGAAATGGTGCCCCTGTGACACGTGTGGTCAAGGATATACCCAACATAGTGGTAAAACGTTAATTCATTAGAAATAAATATTTAAATAGTTCATTTTTTTTTTATTACACATAAGTCAAGAAAATTGCATTTATTTTACATAACAAGAGCCTTACCTAAAGTGAGATGATATCATTTTCTGTCGTCTCATTACTAAGGGTGCCTTAAACCTCAAAAGGGTTGGGCAAAAAAAATGAGAAATAAAATGGTCCGGTTTGGTCATCCTGAGTCGCCGTAATTTGTGTTCTTCTTTGTGATTTTTTTTTTAGCATTTATTTTCGGTTGGCCTACTCGATAAAATGGCACCGAGTAGTCAAATAATACACAAAGTCCCTTTAAGGAAATCCAGACGATTTCACTGCAGTAGCTTTAGCCATTTCACAGACTCAACATGCACAAACATGGAATGAAAATGTTCAACTACTAAGATATATATATATATATATATATATATATATATATATTGCACAAAACACACTGAATTATTTGTCCTAATTTGTGTTTAAGATAATAAAATCCCTATTTCATATATTTTCACTATCTGTATTTTGACATGTTCATCATGTGTCATAAAAACTACTGGTATTTTTCTGTAGTGTGAAATCGCAGCCTTAAACTTGCCATTTGCAGGACATAATCACCATCCACTGTTATCTATTTATTTTTCTTAGCATTATTTCGCGACCCACTGAAAATGGGTCAGCGGCCCACTTTGGGGTAGCGACCTACCAGTTGAGAAACACTGTTTTGAGGAACAGTGTGTCTTATTTGGTGTTTCCTAGTGGTAAAAATAAAGCTTAATTCATTTAAGATTCCATTCAGATAGTAACAAAAATTACATGAACTATAATGTATAAGTGCATTTTATAAATACTCGTAGCTCAAGAAATTTGTATTTATTTTAAATGCATGAGGCTCACTTTGAAGGAGCTGACATAATTTTAGTTTGCGTTTACTCGCAAAGTCTTTACAAAACTTACGCCATTCTAAATGAATAGAACGGAAGCATGGGAGGTAATTTAGCATGTTGTTGAGGTTGTCATTTATGCATTCTGAATATGCATCACAAGCAGTGCAAGGCTTCCTGATCATTGTCAAAAAAAAATTTGGGAAGAGAAAAATAAGGGAGCTACATCGACCACACAGCGAAGTAATGGATATTGTATTATAATATATGTATATTATAATATCTTTTTAACTATGACATGACTTAAACATAGGGCAGCACGGCGGCGCAGTGGTTTGCGCTTGTGCGGCACAGTTCATGTCATGGGAACCTGTCGTGGGTTCAAATCCAGCTCCAGACTTCCTGTGCGGAGTTTGTATGCTCTCCCCGTGCTTGCGTGGGTTTCCTCCGGGCACTCCGGTTTCCTCCCACTTTCCAAAAACATGCAATTCAGGTGAATTGGCCGGTCCAAATTGTCCCTAGGTGTGAATGAGCGAATGAGTTGTCTGTCCCTGTGTGCCCTGCGATTGGCTGGCACCCAGTTCAGGGTGTCCCCTGCCCACTGCCCAGAGATGGCTGGGATGGGCTCCAGCCCCCCCGCGACCCTAATGAGGATAAGCGGTACGGCTAATGAGATGAGATGAGATGAGATGACCTAAACAAATAGCAGTTTAGCGTTTCATATGACCTCGACCTATAACAGACAAGCATCTTAGAGATGTAATTCATCACGCAAAAAATAACTTATGTTATAAAATTTATCTATTTTTATTTTTTTTTTAAATATATTGTACCTTAATTATTTTATATTTTTAAATTTTATTGTTTGATAATGTCACATCCATTGCAGCCTGGTGATCCTGGAAGGGGGATTACCTTAAGTGCGGTCCCTTCTCAAGGTTTCTTCATTTTGTTCATGTTGAGATTTTTGCGTTTTTCCTTGCCCTCATGTAGGTTTTAGATCGGGGATGATGCAATGATGGTTTGCAATATTCTTCGGTCCGTGCAGTGCTTTGAGAGTCCTCGTGGATAAGGGTTATACAAATAAACATGACTTGACTTGACTTAAAGATGAGTCGAAAAAGCAACTTATTCCACACAGTGAAGTGAAAATGTCGTAAGGCGGGGACGCTGTATCCCAGGTGTTTACTGGGACTTGTGAAGGGTTTTTTTTGTTTTAGTACTTTGTGTTTGGCCAATGTTGCAAATGGATAACTGGAGCTCCCTCCTTTAGAAGTGGCCGACGTCCTGAGCTGCACAGTGAAGGCCCTGCAGGACGGTCACGTGGTGGCCGTGCCCACCGACACCATCTACGGTCTGGCCTGCTTGGCCCAAAACTCGGCCGCCGTCCGCGAGATCTACGACATCAAGGAGCGCAACGAGCAAAAGCCTTTGGCCATTTGTGTGGGGGAAATCCACCAAATATACAAGTAAGAGCGATCTCTAACATCCACAACGATGTCTAGAAAATAAATTGATGGTGTAGCGATAATGGACGCACGATTAACCGAAATCAAATCGTTATCGCGATGTCATGTAGTGTGATTGTGTAACCGCAAAACACTGAGGGTTTTTTTAAGGATTTATGGTTCCAGTTTGTTATTTGAGTGATGTGGTGCTTGGCCAACAAGAATTTTCACATTTCGTGGTACCAACAAATAAAGTCAAGGCAAAGTTTGCAAGACGTGTGTGCACGGCTTTAGTGGCTCGTTACATTGAAAAAAACATTTTTTTATTATATCGGACTATGAGGAAAGTCAGAAGAGTGCAAAGAAAATCTGATCACCAGATGTGCTCCCTGGATTTTTATCGCATCCGGGAATTGACTGAGGCGGCATCGGAAGGGAAAGCTAAGAGCTAGGTTAACAACTCTTAAGCCGCCACTGCCGACCGTGGCTTGTCACCAACGCCAGATCTATTACCCATGAAACAGACGACTTGGAGCTACTACTCATGGATAACCACGACATTTGTGACTCTTGTGTTTTAATCATCACAAAGACGCTAGCATGTAATTTGCCAGCCGCTCTCTAAATAGCTTTCCTACACTGAAAGGAGTAACCCTCCACTTTTTTTGTACTTTTATATAATGACAATAAAGACCATTTATTCAACTGCATTTCTTTTTTACATCTAGATTTCTAGTTATTTTGGAAGTCGTATTCTGTCAGTGTCTAAGAATGTCTTCTCGTAGTATGTTTTCATGTCACTATGCTCGAGTTCTCCCCAGAAACCAAAGATGCACTTTTTTTTAAAATACGAAAATCGCAATTTTTTTCTAAAAATCGTGCAGCCCTAGTAGTGTTTTATCTTCTATTTAGAAGCAAACTGTTTTTAGCCTTTGATCACAAAAAGTCACAGACCACCATTACACAGTTGCATCATCTCTTGATCTGACACTTGCATGAAAGCAAGGAAAAATTAAAAAACTTCAGAAGACTTTGAAAGGGGGTAATCCCCCTTCCAGGATGATAAGGCTGCAATGGATTTTGCAAAGGCAAAAAGACACAATACACAGATGTCCGCAACATGAAATTTAGGATTTAACAGAATGTCCAGTTGACGGATTCCTGTTTCAAAATCTTGACCAATGAAGCAGGTTTTAGATGATGCCTTACATCTGGTCAGAGTGCAGATACTATGGCTCGAAATGCATGTACATTACCGTGCAAAAATCAGGCTCAGCCACCTGAAATTACCAGAAGAGGGCACCAAATATCGATTTAATAAAATAACAATCAGTCCTATCATTTTAAAGGAGCCACACTCACAAAAACACTCACAATAATTGATAAACTATAACAAATTCATTCAAATTAAAGTCAATAATCGAACATTTCAACAAAAGGGAAATTGGAGAGGTCAGCACGGCGGCACAGTGGTTAGCGCGTGCGCGGTACAGTTCTGAGGTCATGAGATCGAACCTTTCTGTGTGGAGTTTGCATGTTCTCCCTGTGCTTGCGAGGGTTTCCTCCGGGCACTCCGGTTTCCTCCCACATTCCAAAAACATGCATGTCACGTTAATTGGCCGGTCCTGGCTGGCAACCAGTTCAGGGTGTGCCCTGCCCACTGCCCGAAGATGGCTGGGATGGGCTCCAGCACCCCCGCGACCCTACTGAGGATAAGCGGTGCAGATGGAAATTGGAGAGTGGTGGGTATATTGTGGGGAGTGAAAATAGCAAATGAAGAAATGAGCAGAGATTTTCTATCGCATGTTTAAAGCATTTGAACCCAGTACCAATAAGCAGCTATGTATTTTTTCTGGGAATCATCGTCGCTTCTATCATTCCAAGTCAGCTGGAACTGTAGTTTTGGAGGGAGAGAATGAGACACAGTTGCCTCGGATTGCTTTGGTCAAGAGAGCGAGGACTCTTCTTTGAGACGTTTTTCAGTTTTGGGCGCTTGCGGTTCTGGTGACCCGGAAAAGAGAAGGGGGTGGTGCTCGCCGCCTGCTTTTAAAGCTCTCATCTCGATGCCGAAACGGGGAGAATTTCATTAAACACGGCATAATAACATAAAGACTCAAAATGAAAGAATCTTGCGACAAAACTCACGGCGATGTAGGCATAAAGTATGAATCATTAATCTTTTCATTACATGCTAACACTTCAGCCATTTTTTTTTTTAAATTGATCTTATTATTTCCTGATAAGAACTGGGACTTTGTTGTTGGAATGCACTATTGTGGATAACCGGTGTGCAGTTTTGAAGCTGTCCATCTGGGGGCAGAGAAAGACTGGTATAAGTCCTCTAATAATCCTAGAGAAGAGTATCTTGGAAGACAAACGGTGTCTTTCCGAGTTCCTTCTTTTCGATACCCCGTTTTGTATTGGTAGCAAAGGCATCAAGAGTATCAGCAACTGCGAGTATAAACATCTCGTCCATGTGCAGGTACTGTAAGGTGAAGGTCAAAGAGGAACTCCTCCATGACCTCCTACCAGGCCCAGTTACCCTGGTACTAGAAAGGATGCCAATACTCAACAAAGAGCTCAACCCCTTCACTTCTGTAAGTCATATTGGTGTAATTTTGCGTTCTTTTTTTGTATTTTGTCACCGATTTTGTGTGGTTGCGCTCAGCTGGTGGGCGTCCGTATTCCAGACTGCGACTTCATACGCCGCCTTTGTCAGATGTGCGGAGAACCGCTCGCGCTCACCAGCGCTAACGTTAGCGCCCAGAACAGCACGGTGGCCGTACATGTGAGTATGAGTGGTGAGAGAGAGGCTAGATTTGAAAATTGTCGTATGACGGGGGATAGAAACCCATGGTGGTTAGCTCATGTGTTCTAGAACTCTGGAAATCCAGGTAAAACATTGAAATTAAAACGTATTTTACATTTGCAACCAAATAGTATATAGTTGAGTACTTCTTTGTTTGGGGGGGACGTGATTTATGATTTCTAATACACTAACATGAAAAGACTAAAATAAATCATTATTTAGAATAGTTTTTATTGCAAATTGACCTTTAAAGTCAGGTGAGACTGAACTGTAAGAAAACCTTCTGACAAATACATCTATCAAAATGAGGGATGTTCGATTTCCAATTTTTTTTTTTAATAAAAAAACAAACACACAAATAAAATAATATTTGACACTTATCTAAATGCATAATTAGTGCGGATAGGTCAGAACATCTCAGATGTCATCTACCTCAGCACGGGCTCCACCCAAGGCTGCGTCCTGAGCCCCTTGCTGTTCACCTTGATGACACACGACTGCGTCCCTAGGTCCGCCACAAACCACATCGTGAAGTATGCTGACGACACAACAGTGGTGGGCCTCATCAGGGACGACAACGACCTGGCCTACAGAGAGGAGGTGGAGCAGTTGGTGGCCTGGTGCAGGGACAACAGCCTGGTCCTGAATGTTGACAAAACTAAAGAGATCATTGTCGACTTTAGGAAAAACCAGCCCAACCATGCCCCACTTTGCATCAACAACAAGGCTGTGGAGGTTGTCAGCAGTATCAAGTTCCTAGGTGTGCACATTACAAACAAACTCACCTGGTCCGTGAACACTGCATCACTGGTTAAGAGGGCACAGCAGCGCCTGTACTTCCTGCGGAGGATGAGGAGAGCCCACCTGCCCCCACCCTCCCTCATCACATTCTACAGGGGCACCATAGAAAGTATCCTGACCAGCTGTATCTCTGTGTGGTGTGGAGGCTGCAGCGCTACCGACTGGGGTAGTGTGAGGAGGGTAACGAGGACAGCAGAGTAATTTAATCGGGACTACACTTCCCTCCATTCAGGACATTGGCCAGAAGCGCTGCCTATCCCATGCTAAAAACATTATCGGGGACCCCTCTCACCCCCATCATGGACTGTTCACTCTGCTAGCCTCTGGGAAGAGGTACTGCAGTGTGCGGTGCAGGACCACCAGGTTCCGCAGTAGTCTAGTCCCCCTGGCCATTAGACTGTTAAATGGTCAATCTAACATATAGTTAACCTAAATCTTAACGGCTGCTAATCTGACTTTTTGCACTACTGGCAGTTCTTTATAGCTTGCCACTCCTTGCACATTTGCTCTCTGCACTATTGTACTTACAGCGTTACTGTTACAGTGTTAATGTTACTGTTTACCTGACTTGTTAACCTGAATGCCCATTTTGCACATCTGGTTAGCTACTCCTCTTGCACTATCGGCACTATGGTATGGTAAAATACTATACGTAGCCATAATACAATACAACTTTTACTTATATCTGTACATTCGAGGAAACTGTGCGGGTCAGATGTATCGACATTTCGTTCTGTATACACGTGTACTAGAATGACAATAAAGTAGATCTGAATCTGAATCTAATTTGAATATGAATAATTAATATGGCACAAAAGCAATGGACATAATGTTATCACGGCAAAGTTTGTTTTTCAACAAAATATAAAAACTGTAAGTTATGCAATGCGTAAGATGTGAATGTTAACAAAAGAGGCCTACTCAAAGTTTCTGAACAAAAGACTTTTTCCCGATCGATTTAGGATCTAGTATCAGTATTGTCACCTGCCTACCAGAAGGCTTTTTTGGGAAAAGTCCGCTGCAACAGGCTGCAGCAGACTTACTCTTTGAAGCTGCTGCCCGTCAATGCAACGGCGACCTGATGATGAAGACGTTGTATCTGAGTCAGATCAGGAGGCTTTTCCTGCTACTGGTATCCATGGAAACCAGTCCTTTTTCATGTGAGTTGGCTAACCACTACTCCCAAAAAATGGGCTAGAGAGGGATGGGCCCTGCCAGGCTGTACTTGCCCAACACAGAAAGTGGTGCCCCAATGGCCCGGCGGTAATACGTGTGTATTTGATTTTAAAACGTTTTTAAACAAAAGTGCATGGAAAGAAAAATGAAACTTCACCTTGGGTGTGATGTGACATTAGCTGAGACAGTGGAGTGGTGGGCGGATGCAGAGGTGGGAGGAGACAGCAGATTAGGCATGTGACTCGCACAGTAATACAAGAGAACTTCGCAAATGTTCATTATGTACATGTTCGTCACAGAAGAGAATTGAAAAGTTGATGACGTATGGTGGGGAATACGCCTTAACAAAGGGGAAAAAAAATATAATGTGAAAATATTGTAGCCTAAGGTCGTTATAACCTGGTGGTCTACTGATATTTTCTTCCTCTGTTTTTAATATTTTTTTGTTTATTAACATTATTTATTCATTCATTGTTTTTTCTCTATTTTTATTGTATTTATTATTTGAAGGAGTTTCAAGACCTTTGGTCAAAGCTGGCAGTAGTAGTAGACGGTGGACCAATAGGAGAGAAGAACCGCCTGGGGTCGACAGTGGTGGACCTATCAGTGCACGGCAAATATCGCATCATCAGACCCGGCTGGTGAGTTCCGTCTTTAGATTTGGAATATTTACCGTTCTTGTCAAAAAGACCAATGAAACTGTGTTTAGCGCGTCCATTCATCCAATAATCAAAGGAAAATACAAAATCCACAGAACAAATATCCATAAAACACATAAATAACCCAATTTAAACATTAAAAGTGCAGACTTGTTACCATAAAAATTTAACTGCAGCATAAGTCAATGTTAAAGTGCTTTTGTGTCCTCCTGTTAATACAGGAAATGGAAAATGTTAGCTTACTGCAGTCAGTAGTTATTTTATAGAATCTGTAACTTTTGGTTACATTTGATTGAAAATGCTTGATTTTGAAAAAAATCGAAATTATGGTTTTTTTTATTCTTCATTTTTGAATATACAGATGCTCCCCTACTTACGAACGAGATACGTTCCGGACGATCGTTCGTAAGTTGAATTTGTTCGAAAGTTGATTCAGTGCTATATTTTGTATGTTTAAGGTTTGTATAAGTATGTTTAAGGCTTGCATAAATAACATGTATTGTTTTGTACTAAAAAATACACACTTCATGAGATAATATGCTCTATAAAGATAAAGTTGCGTTTAACTTACTTTTGGAAGATGCGCTTTAAGAGGTCCTCCTTCGTAGTAAAAAGTGGCTGAAAAAAAGTGTTCCGACCATTTTCTCAACCGCATCAGGCTTTCTTATTCCACTTTCCTTTCAAAAGTAACAGGATATTAATGAGATATTACACAATAAAAAAACACAAAGTTTTGAGCACGCTGGAGATTCAGTACACATAGCACTGTATGTTTACACACGAACAAGTAAGTAGAAGCCGGATTTCTTCTTCGGGGTGCATCTCTCACAGCGCCACACGGCAGAATGAAGCCCTACAGCACTGTCCTCTAATCGGAAAAACTTGCACACAATACAAAATCTAACTTACAGCAATGTCCGGATTCTTTTCGAGATCCTTGAAAAAAAATGTTCGGATGTACCGTTGTTCGTAACTCGAATGTTCGTAAGTAGCGTCTGCTTAAGCAGGAGTTGTAATGTAAAAACACGTAAAAATATATTTTTTTAAAATAGTTATTGGAAAAAATCAAATTGGGGGAGAGATGTCGAGTAATCATTTTTTTATTGTTATAAAATAAACATTTAAAATATCGGACATCGATTCCAATTTGTTGTGAAGGTATTGAATGTCATTTTATGGCTTAATAACTTAACATCAAGTACCGTATTTTCCGCACTATAAGGCGCACCAGGTTATACGGCGCACCCCCAAAAAATAGTCTTTTGTCCGATATTTTCCATACATAAGGCGCACCGGATTATAAGGCGCTACAATGGGAACATCGACAAATCAGTCAGATAGTTCAGTCAAACGTATTACCCCCTTAACATTCCGAGAGCTTGCAAAGAAGCAAAGACGTGTCGTAGACACGTGCGGATGCTGTGTCCGTACGATGTCACCAAACAAACATTTCTTAGTTTCCATTTTATTTTTTGCTGGCAACTGTGTGGACAGCAAAGTAAGAATTTTATCGTGCAGGGAAACGGGGTTATTTACTGTGCATATGACAATAAACAAATTGAATTGAATTTAGTTTAAAAATAGACTCATCACAGAAACATCAAGATCGTTCTAAAACATGATACCGGGAAAATATAAAGCCGCATAGCTCACCTAAGTTCTCTTGCAGCCATCACGTTCAATAATGATACGTAACCATGGTCTTCTTACAACCGTGAGTGTAGTAAATCCAGGAGAGTAAAATATTTACAAATACAGAATAGTAAAACATGTTTTCTCTATGCCGTAGTGCAACCCAACTGTGTGATTCACATTCATCTTTTTCGGGCAATTGCAGGCTTTGTTTTGCCCCTTTAGCCTATGCGAGCCTGTTAATGATAAAAAGGATCCGCCCCCTTTACCTCCGACTAACTTTAGCCAATAGTGACTGATTCAAATGATGATTGACACATTGGTTAGGAAATGAAACGCCGGTATATAAATCCCAGCATACACCGCGGACGACTTCGCCTTCGGGGGAAAATCTAGTCGGCGGCTGCTTGCTTTAGTTGCAAGACTTTGCGACTTAACATTGATCCATATATTAGGCGTACTGTGTTATAAGGGGCATGGTTAGCTTTTGAAAAAAATAAAGGCTTTTAGGTGCGCCTTATAGTGCGGAAAATACGGTACCTTCCGGAGTCTTAGAAGAAACAACGCTTCTCACAAGATATGATCATTTGTTCATAAGATGAATCGAAGAAGCGTTTAAAGTTGTTTTGGGTCCGGGTCTTATAAGTTTTTGGCTTCCACCTGTCATTCCCTTTTCAGGTGATTTTTTTTCATTCTGTGTTTGTTGCAACACGATTGAGAAATGAAACGATAAACCAAAAAATACCACATAAAAGCATAGCAACCCTAAGGAAGCTCGCTAAACAATTACGACCGTGCTTTGCATGTTTTTTGATTGTAAGTTATGTCAACTGCATTTCAGTGCCTTTTCCTCAACCGTGGACATGCTGGAAAGAAAATACGGACTCACCTCAGAAGAGTTAGGATGAGCACGTCAAAATGCAAGTTTTTTTATTTTATAGAAGTCGTAATCAATATTTTTAATTTATACACTTAAGTTTTGTTTTTTACATTATTGGTGTGCCATTATGGGATCATGCGGTCATTTCTATATTTTAGTACCATTTAAGTGTATAATGCAAAGGGGGTTCTATGGTATATATTTTTTATTAAATATTTGCCCTTGCAGCAGTTAAATTCACCAAACATGAAAATAAATACTAATATTCTCCAGTGCCTGCTCTTTTATTCTCACTGTGCAAAATCATTCAACATTCAGTCAGTATTTTTATTAGGAAAAACTCTGTTTTGGATGAAGCTTTTTTGAAGCAATCGGACACAAAGTAAATCGTGAATGGATACGAGCAGTTATGATGCATAATCATGGTAGAATTAGTTTTTTTGCAACTGTGGTGAATTACAGTGCGATTTCATGTTTGTTAAGTGAATAAGAGGTGTGAAAATGACTTATGCAAAACCCAAACCAAAATACAATAACTTGCCAGATAAAATCCATACAATGAAACCAAAAAGCGGGACTTTAAAGCGGCAGTGCATCAATAAAAACATTTTCCAGGTTGATTGTTACACAGAAAAAGCAAATGTTGGTCATTTTAAGCCTCAGTGTTGAATACTTGACCTTTAGAGGGCAATGTTGTCTAATGCGAATGAAAACCAGTGCCAGAGCAAGCAGCAAGACGCCAGACAAACATGGTAGCTACAAGGTAGGGATTCCACTATGTAAAATTTCTGGACCAATGATTTTTTTTTCTTCTCAAAATTAACATTGGTATGATATTTTAATTTATTTAAGCTTAGTATTTAAATCAATGTTTTTACTGAATGAAAGTTTTATTTTGTACCACTAGGAGGCACTAAATATTACACATTGTCCCTTTGAGCTAGTCTGTTTTTATGAAGAACTACAAAAGACTGAGATTTAAACAGTAAAGTGTGGTGGTTTCAAATGACGGCCAATGAAACAAGATTATTTTAGACTATGCATTTACCATATCAGATTCCTTCAATTATGAGTAATGTTTTATTTTACGAGAAAAAAAACGAGTTAAAAAAAAACTGTCAAATAGAAAAGATGCCAAATTGTCCCAAAAATTCTGATTAATAAAAAAGTACCTAAAATGACTAATATTTAGGTTTACATGCTATAATCACCTCTTTATTATAAAAGTCCTGATCATTGATTAGTTACAGCCATGCAACTTGGCGAGGGTAGTGAGTTGTGTACCTTCTTTGTAATTCTTAATAACCGATACATTTTCCATGGTTATGTTTTTGCTTCTCCTTTTAGCATAACTGCAAACCTTGGGACCTATAATGATTGAATACAATACAAAACAATTTAAATATTGTATTGCTGAAGTCTTATGAAGCATGAGATTCTGAACTAAAAAAAAAGACATTGTGGGAGGTAGTTCAGCCAATAGCATAACAATATTTTCATAATTCTGTGACGAAAAACGATAGCGGGCCAGGATTTTGTATGACATCCACCAATAGCAAACAGGGCTACATGGAAATGTAACTCGTCATATGCAGAACACCGCAAAGTTTGAGTGTAGAACATTTTTGGGAAGGCAAAATGTGTTCTTTTTGCCGCATTGTGGGGAAAATGCTGTAAAGAGAGGAAGCATTGTATTCCACACTATAAAGTGAAAATGTTATATGGTGGGGACTTCATATCCTGGGGTTCGATTGTATATCTAAAAATAAAACGAGGAAAAAATGAATCAAAACAGCAGTTTTCACAGCAGTATTAAAGGAGAGCTCAAGTTTTCGTCCCAAGTCCTACTAAAAACAGTCCGCATCTCCCCACCCTGGGCCGACGTCACACCAGCCACTGCTCCTTTTCCCGGTGGAACTTTTCAGCCCAGCGCCTGGTCAGCTCCAGGTAGTGCCGAGGCCCGTGCGGCCGGTAGTCCAGGTACACCCTGTTGGCTGTCTTTTTGGGCACGGCGCCTTCGATCTGCGTGCCCTCGTGCCACTCGTTGAAGGAGGTAATGGCCAGCACTTCGGGCCGGGCATCTAGCGCGGCCTGCAGGGCCGTCTCGTAATAGCGTCCGTTGACGCGGTTGCGGCCGCTGTGGCCGTTCCAGGGCCGCACGCTGGTGTCTGCATACCCGGGCCCCACGCACGGCACGAAAAGCAACTGGTTGTCGTCGCAGAAGGCCTTCAGCGTTTTCCAGTTCTGGTGCGATGAGCCGAAGGAGAAGCCGTTGGAGGCGAAGTAAGTGTACATGCCGTCGAAGCCGGCCGCCGCGATATCGGTCTTGTGGCGTTCTTCTACGATGAGGGCCACAAAAACGCCATCATAGGACGAGTCGCGAAGGCTGCGGGAGCCGCCAGGGGTAAGGAGTTGGGACCAAGACTCAGCCGGGGTCAGGTACGAGTCGTAGATGTAGAAGAGGGGGAGGCTCTTGCCCGTGCTCGACGTGAACTTGTAGAAGGCCGCGTGGTCGCCGTACCTAAGGGGGAAGGGACCGAAATCTTGTTACTCGTAGCAGAGGATGAAGAATATATATTTCTTTTCCTGTGGGGACTGACATTTTTCTTATTTCCAGCAGAGAATAAAGGATATGTTCCTCTGAGTGCTTACCCCTGGGTCATTACAGTAAAAAAGGTTGATTTTTCTTCTTGCTTTTGGCAGAGGATAAAGAATAAATGCATATGGGACTCAAATGTAAGCAGACTCTTGTTACTTCAGGCAGACGAATGTATGCAAGTGCCACCTTTTTTTTTATTTCAGATTCAGATCTACTTTATTGTCATTCTAGTACACGTGTATACAGAACGAAATGTCGATACATCTGACCCGCACAGTTTCCTTGAATGTACAGATATAAATAAAATGTTGTATTGAGTTGTAGTATTGAGTGCTAATAATATACTAAATAATTATGGCTATGTATAGTATTTTACAGTAGCGCAAATAGTGCAAGAGGAGTAGCCAACCAGATGTGCAAAATGGGCAGTCAGGTAAACAAGTCAGGTAAACAGAACAATAACACTGTAACAATAACGCTGTAAGTACAATAGTGCAGAGAAACAGATGTGCAAGGAGTGGCTAGCTATAAAGAACTGCCAGTAGTGCAAAAAGTCAAACAGAACCCACAGATGTACAGATTAGCAGCAGTTTAGATTTACTATGTGTTTGAGTGACCATTTAACAGTCTAATGGCCAGGGGGACAAGACTATTGTGGAACCTGGTGGTCCTGCACCGCACACTGCAGTACCTCTTCCCAGAGGCTAGCAGAGTGAACAGTCCATGATGGGGGTGAAAGGGATCCCTGATAATGTTCTTAGCTTGGGATAGGCAGCGCTTCTGGCCAATGTCCTGAATGGAGGGAAGAGAAGTCCCGATGATTTTCTCTGCTGTCCTCGTCACCCTCCTCACACTACCCCAGTCGGTAGCGCTGCAGCCTCCACACCACACAGAGATACAGCTGGTCAGGATACTCTCTATGGTGCCCCTGCAGAATGTGATGAGGGAGGGTGGGGGCAGGCGGGCTCTCCTCATCCTCCGCAGGAAGTACAGGCGCTGCTGTGCCCTCTTAACCAGTGATGCAGTGTTCACGGACCAGGTGAGTTTGTTTGTGATGTGCACCCCTAGGAACTTGATGCTGCTGACAACCTCCACAGCCCTGTTGTTGATGAAAAGTGGGGCATGGTTGGGCTGGTTTTTTCTGAAGTCGACAATGATCTCTTTAGTTTTGTCAACATTCAGGACCAGGCTGTTGTCCCTGCACCAGCCCACCAACTGCTCCACCTCCTCTCTGTAGGCCAGGTCGTTGTCGTCCCTGATGAGGCCCACCACTGTTGTGTCGTCCGCAAACTTCACGATGTGGTTTGTGGCGGACCTAGGGACGCAGTCGTGTGTCATCAGGGTGAACAGCAAGGGGCTCAGGACACAGCTTGGGGGGAGCCCGTGCTGAGGTTGATGACATCGGAGATGTTCTGACCAATCCGCACTGACTGGGGTCTGTCAGTGAGGAAGTCCAGCAGCCAGTTCCGCAGGGGGGTGTTGAAACCCAGGAGTCTCATTTTGTCTACCAGATGTTGTGGGATGATGGTGTTGAATGCTGAACTGAAGTCCAGGAACAGCATCCGCACATGGGTGTTCTTCTCCTCTAGGTGTGTCAGGCTCAGGTGAAGCGCAGAGGAGATGGCATCCCCAGTGGAGCGGTTTGTCCGGTAGGCAAACTGAAAGGGGTCGAGTGTGGAGGGGAGACTGGAGGTGATGTGCTCTTTAACCAGTCTCTCAAAGCACTTCATTATGATGGGAGTCAGTGCAACGGGCCGGTAATCGTTGAATGATAAGATCTGGGGTTTCTTTGGCACTGGGATGATGGTGGCAATCTTAAAGCATGATGGTACTGTGGCTTGGTCTAGCGAGGTGTTGAAAATGTCTGAGCACACCAAAATTTATGATGTTTTTTAAACAGAAACCCAATTAAGTTTTTTGGTTGGGTTACTTAGGAATTTTGCAAAAAATATTAACTTTAAGGAAAAATCGTTACTGAATAATTATTTCTCGTTTTTAAATATTTAAGTCAATTTCGGTTAAGACCTCAAGCACACCAAAACGTGTGATTTGATTTTGTTTTGCACAGAAACTTTATTTTATATGGTCACTTTTAAACATCTAAAATTATCATTTGCTGATCTAATTTTAATTATTTTTGCTAGTTTAACTCATCGGCTCTGAACCTTAATAGTTGTGTCACGGTTGCCATAGCGCCCAATTGGCCCCGCCCGTGGGCACCAGCTTCAGCTGGTTGACAGATTGGCTCCCTGTCAGTATTTAAACTCTGTCATGTCAGTCCCCTTTGGTTGGTCCGTCTGCGAACACGGCAAGTCCTTTTTCACATGTCCTGTGTTTTTGCTCGTTTTTCTCCCGCTACGATCTGTTTGATCTCGACCACGTCTGCTCTCCCGTCCCGAATTACGACCTGTTTTGATCTCGACCGCGTCTGTTCTCCCGCCCGGAATAACGATCCGTTTTTTATCTCGACCACGTCTACCCTCCTCTCCAGGTTTTCCACTATTTTCCGTTCACGACATTGCCATCGCTCGCCACAGAAGTCCCACTTCCGCGTCTGAGCAACCTAATCCCCGCGACCAGCGATTTCTGGATCGTGTGTGCGCTCCTTTCCCTTCTCCCCAATAAAACTGTGAGTAACGTTACGCGAGTGGGTCCTGTTCTGGTCCTGACATGTTGTTATTCATTTAGATAGATAGATACTTTATTCATTTTCCTAGAGTGATTAGTTTTATCAACAAAGGTTACTTGATAAATAGTCCAAACAGTTTAATTTCAATTAATTTGCATCTCAAGGTATTTAACTCATTGTCTCTTAGTTTGGACCCCACAGAAATGTGATTGAATTAAATGCTTGGATGAGTTGCATTTTAAAAACAAGCTAATCTTTCAGTATTTGTTGACATTCATTGTGATTTTTCTCCATTAGATTCCCTTTTGATAGTCGAAATTGTCCCGTGTAAATCAACCATGGAACTTTCTACTTGTCCGGAATAAAAACATTCTCCACTTTGAAAAATTCCTAGTGGAGGACTTGGATTTCGAAACAAACCCACCGGCTTTTTTTTTTTTTTTTTAATGTCAAAATGTTCTTTACATAACCACAAAGGCCTCCCACTCAAAATGAGTCGATCTTGTACCTTACCTGTCGATGATGTACTTGACGTTGTCCAGCACGCTTAGTTCATTCCGTCCTCCGTATGGTTGGATGTGAAAAGCCACCTAGTGAAAAATAAAACCTAATCGTATCATTTAATCCAAATTACTTCAGGTTTTCATGCACAATATTGCAAGAAAAAGTATTATAGAAATACTTCTTTTTCTGACTGATGAAAAAATAGCAGCAGTGGAGCCCGAGATCCAAAGTGACACTTCCTCAAAAGGTCCTTAAGTTGAATATTTAAACACTCTTGACGGATGTTGTGAATTATTAATAATCATTGTGGAACACTTACTTTATAGAGGGGGAAATACATAGCGGGGGGACGTCTGGGGAGAGAAAACCGGTGGGCAAATGTAATGTCACATTTTATGAGGCCAACTTGCAACTGCTGTGGTTTTTTTTCAATTTTTCCCTTTTTTTGCACTTACTGTCAGCTAAAATATTTTGTATATCATTTATTTTTTTTAATCCTCAGTTTTGTTTTTTTTACTATATTTTGTTATTATTTCGCAGCCCCGCCAAAAAAATAATTCCTTAGTATCGTATACGGTCGACATATTTTTTCAAAGGGCTATTAATTGGGGGATGGATGGATACATTTACTACATAGTTACTTATAAAATTAGGTTCTGGTTTTATTTTTTTTATTTTTTATTGTTTTCAAGGCTAGCATCTTAAATGCAGTATCAATTCATTCTTTTTACTGTTATCGTCTGTTTAATATTTAGCATGACAATTATTCATTTATTTTTCTTAAAGTTCAAAGTTCTTTATTTTAAAATTATAAACAATGTATATAATCTCATATATATACAAAGATATTTACACATTAGATTTATTTAACGCCATTCTTAAAGCTATACTTTGGCAAATAAATGTGTTACCGTTAAGAGCAGAATTTCTTTTTACCTTTTTATTTTTTAAGGATAGCACCTTGAAGCATGCATTTCATATACTTTTTAAGTACACCCCAAATTAGTCATTTAGATAGATAGATAGATAGATAGATACTTTGTTCATCCCCGAAGGGAAATTCACATTTCTTAAACAATTACAAATTGTTTGTATAAAATATATAATGTTTTCTACAAGGCAGGACATGAAAAAATGGGTCTTAATTATTTCAAATTATTTGTGTAATATTTTCACAATTTGGACTTTGACACAAAATGATTCAACTTTTGATTATGATTAGTAAAGGCAGGGGGATTTTTAGCTTATTATCAAACTATTGATTTAAATAATGACAAATATATCCAATTTTACAAATTTACTTCCCAGCCCCGTTTTTGTCCAGGTCGGTAGCCAAAACATGGTGAATTATAGGCCACAAATAGCCCCTGGGTCCATAGCTTGGGCATCCATAACATGGGTATTGATTATTTAGAATGTGCCTCCTATGTCCTATTTAGCATGCAAGTTTTTATTCCCCGATAGATTTTCCCAGCAGGCCCATCAACTCCCCAAAGGACAACCCGAATCCCACTTGCCTCTCACTCGGGGCCAAATTTATCACAGTGGAGTGGATCGGGCCCTCGGGTCTGTTTTCAAGCTTGAGGTCAAGAGGAAAACGAGTGTGATGTGAGTTTGTGTGTGGGTGCTGCTGAAATCGTGTTTATATAATGACGGGAGGGAAAAAATGGTGCAGCGCTTGCTCTCTTTTAGCACCATGCCGAGTGCGCCTGCTGTGAGGTTGTGCTTTGATTTTATATTTTGGGCGTTCGGACCGGGGCGGGGGCGGGGGGGCTTGTACACTTTTTGTAAGCAGTTTACGAGCAGTGGTAGGACAGCAAATTTACCGAACCTCGAGAGAACGAGCATTGTCTGTTGTGCTCGTCAGCTTGATTGTCTTTAAGTGTAGCGTTGCATTATTAACGTTTTGACATGAGAAAAGCCTTAGGAGTATGTCTTGTCATTTTTTAGTAAGACTTAGATGGGAAAAGACTTCAGAACGAATGAGTTCCCAGCTTGTTGGCTCAAACATACGCTTAGAAGCGGTCAATAAATCGTAAGCTCCCCCCGCCTCCCGTTTCCGACCTAATTGGCAATTGGTCCACCGCCGCACAATTTGTACGTTGAGTCACCACGGTGACGGACACCAGCAGCTCTTTGACTCGTGTCCTTCCTGTCGTTCCAAAAATGTCGCCGGCACCGAAGATTTGCATTCACAGCAGTTCTTCGGAAAATGCATATTCACCCCCACCCCAAACACCCTTCCAAACAATGTTTTATAACAGTTAGGAACCCAACACGAAGAACACACAAGCAAAATAATTTCCTCTAAATTGGATCAGTTTGTGATGACATCTTTTTTCTGGACCGGACTGTCACTTTAAATAAAAGTCCTGTAAAGGCACAAAGTAGCAACCCCCACAACTGGGCTCAGCACTTCTGTCCTGTTCTGTATTTACTTGGATTCAAACCTCCCAATTTAGTTTGCCCTTTTCTATTCTACTTTATAGCTTACATCTTAGCTTGTCCTTCATTATTGTTTTTTCCCATTTACAGAATTCCAATCCTGTATTATCCTGTTCCACCCTTCCCTACCTTGTCAAGTCAAGTTACATTTATTTGTAAAGCCCTTAATCACAAATAGCCTCAAACTATCCTGTCTTATCCTGTTCCATCCTACCCTATCTTGCCTTTTTAATTTACTGTTCACTTCCCTCTTATCTGGGCCTATCCCGTTCTATCTTGTATCTTCTGTAAAACTGCTTTAGTCTCCATTATTGTATCTTACCCTGCCTCATCCTTCCCTATCTTGCCTCATTAAATGTTTGTCCTATCCTGTCCTGTGTGTTGCTGTTTTTAGCCCTATCTACCTCTGTCTTATCTGGTCCTGTCCTCGTGCATCCAGTCTTGTCCCTTACTTGTCTCAGACTATGTTGCCCCCTTTTGTATTGTTCTCTCCTGTGCACACTTGTCCTTTTTTTTAATCTTAGCTTGAGCAGTCGGCCCAATCCTTTTCGGTCCTGTTCCAGCCTGCCTGTCTTGTTCTGTCTTTTTAAATATCCTTTCATATCGCATCTTGTCCTGTCCTACTCTGTCAAATTATTAAGTCCTGCTTGCAGTACTTAAATCTTTTCTGGACCTGCCTTCTTCCATCCTATTTTGCTTAAATCGGTTGTAAAAAGGAATCTTCTGAAGATTGTTTCCTTCCTATTCCTTATACACATTGGGTTTAAAAAAGTCATAACAAACCTGACTTTCACAAAAAAATGTCTTACCTTGAGATTGTGTCCATATGCAGCATCTAGTATGGAAGGAACAAAATCTTCAATGGGTTCCCCGTTATCATCAGCCATACCAGGAGGATACCAGGACAGCACCAGAACCCCTGCAGATGGATTATCGCAATTATCGTTCAAAGAGCTACATCATCGTTTCAAACTGTGCTATGTAACGAATACTTAAGTAGCTCTCTCTGATGGTAGGTAAAAGAATTGCTGCATTTTTTGGGGGTGGGTAACTCGTGGCTCGTTTGTGTATAAGAGAAACTATTTAAGTGTGTATTTTACTACCTGAAGTGCTTTGCTCAGGGGATTTTGGTGCATCCAAACTTCCTTTACTTTTACTTTAGAAAGACAGATGGCGAGAGGTCATCCTAACACAGCAGTTTATTAATGTTTGAGGTTCATTAAGTGCGCTTGAAATGGAGCTGCGTGGGCTGTTACTGGACACTGAAGATTCTGGTGTCTTTCGGACCAGCTGCACCGCACCAAAGCATTAATATTTGAGGAAAGTGTCCCAGGAAGGCATTTACCACTAGGTGGCACCTAGGCTGTGTATGGATTTAGCACTATGAAAGAAAATCTAAAAAAAAAATATATATAGAAGCATAACTGAGTGGAAAGTTTCTTATTTTTCCAGACAATGTTGTTGGTAGTACCTTGCTGTTTTTCATTATTTGAAATAGAGGTTTCCCCAAGAAATGTACCATGGAACAGCTATTGATTTTCGAGGGGTGATAGAAATGAGAATTTTACATGTCAAAATAAGAACAGAAAATATTTCTGTCAGTCCAATGGGGCTCCTAAACGATGTCGCTGTCCGTGGTGCTGGATCGATGCTTGAATAGAGTTGCTGAATATTATTTTTTTTCTTTCAACTTTCAACTTGTTTTGAGAGCTTAGCGAAACACACCAGAGCTAGCTAATCAAACTAGTGTAAAATAACTAGATGTTAACAATTTCATTGCACTATTTTCTGATGTACATACAACTTAGGCCAGTCTATGACCACTGATAAAGTTAAAACTTATATAAACTCTATGTTGGCAGAATTATTCAAATAAAAACACAAGCAATAAGGTAAATACATTTATTAGCACTCCCGGTGGCCCATCGGCCACTCTACTCGCCCCCGTGTGTCTAGTTAACTTCAGTCACACAGGAAACAGATAAATACACCGGAAATGCGACTTCAAAATAAAAGAGTACAAAACTGATCAACGTACAAGAGATGCAATTAGACTGATTATAGAAATGTTACTTCACGTGTGTGTGTGTGTGTGTGTGTGTGTGTGTAAGATTGTTTTTATATTTAGGAATATAAAAACAAGTTATATTCACACAGTGAATTCTGAGAAATGTTACAACCAAAACGACCAACCTATCACCACTACCTAAATATTGCCTATACTGCAGATCTTGATATTCTTTTTTTTATATTACCTTTTATCTTCTAATTCTTTTATTTCATGTTTATCCTAGATTACTCCTTTGAATTTAATGTTGACTACATTTTAATCAATGGCAATACTAATCTGGATTGGATAAGGAATATAATTTAAATAGATAGATAGATAGATAGATAGATACTTTATTCATCCCCTAAGGGAAATTCACATTTCCAGCAGCATCCCTGAGCTGAGAACAGTACAATAATAAAGCCAAAAGAATACAATATACAAATACCCAGTGTGACGTGCAAATGCCCACTGTAGCGTGTTATATAAAGTAACTAAATAGTGCTACACAGAATACATATTGCAGTAAGATTCGGTAATATCCAATGTAGGTGGTGTGGTTTAATGTGGGCCTTTACTCTGGAGTTAAAGAGCCTCATGGCATGAGGAAGAAAAGATCTCTTCAGTCTGTCCGTAGTACAAGACAGTGACAGCAGTCTGTCGCTGAAACTGCTCTTCTGTCTGGAGATAATGCTGTGTAGTGGATGCGATGGATTGTCCATGATTGACCTCAGCTTTTTCAGTGCTCGTCTTTTTCATTTAATAGAATAGAGCAGAATAGGTTGTCAATGTAACATGTAGAACACTCAACAAAATAAAAAATTGCCATCCTGATGCTGCACGATTATTTTAAGGTAAAATGCCACAGTTAAAAATAATAAGTTATGGTTAATAGTATAACAATGAGTCCATTATCTGCACCGCTTATCCTCAGTAGGGTCGCGGGGGTGCTGGAGTGCACAGTGGGCAGGGGACACCCTCAACTGGTATAACAATTAGTATTATTCAATAAAAAAACAGAACAGAATCATCCCTGTTATTATACTGATATTTTGAACATTGTTATTATTATTTAAGTTTTTTTATTATTTGGTGTCGCTAGTGGTGATTTCTGTCCTGGCATTTGCCATAGGAAACATTCCTGGAGCTGACAACATTATCGGAAATGATGAGGCAATAAATGGAAAATATTCTAAATGTTTGTTTTGAAAAACCATGGTAAATATTAGTCACTAAAAATGTGTATCAACCATCATCTCTTCAAAACAGCAAATAAATTAAGACCCTGGCTTAATTTACCAACCTGTTTGAAGATAAGAGCTACTCTTTTGTAACAGATGAGCAGAAAAAGAATTGCAGTTTGATGTGCATTTTTAACATGTTATTTCTATGTTATTACTATGTTTTACCAGGTAGAAGAAAGGTTGAAATGGGCTCATTGAACCAATAAAACATCCATACAAATAAAGATGACTTAGTAATTTACATACAAATAATATAGGCTAATTACAAATGTTTGGAAGAATTGATGAATTATTTTTTTATGCCAGTTAGAAATAACATTTCCTAGAAAAGGAAATGCTTTAGGGCCCCGCAACCACTAGGGGGCCCCCAAGAGTGGTTCACTTTTTTTGGTGCCAACATTGTCCCCATTGTCACTTTGTGTGTCCACTCAAAAATACTTCTCGAGAAATACAAAAAAATACTACACAATAACTGCAAAACTAAATATCAAATATAGTGCTTAAAAACAGGGACCTCATATAATATTTCGCTTTTACTCCAAAAATACTACAAAAAGACAACTACAGTAATATTATAAAAATACTAAAATATGACAGAAATTCCACAAAAATACTACTAGAATACTGCTTTGGAAATGCATCAATTATGCTTCTACTGAAATACTAAAAAATACCAATACATAATACTATAATATAAAAAACTACTAGTCAAGTCAAGTCATACTAGAGAAATATTACTACAAAAATACTGCTACAAGAGGTTTACAACAGAAATACTGCAAGTTACACCTATAGATATACTACCAAAAAAATCTCCAATGGAAATATATAAAAAAAAAAATACAACAAAAAAATAACTACAGTAACACTGTACTACAAAAATACTACAGCAATATTACAGATATACAACAAACATTCTTAAATGAAAATACCACAAAATGCAACAGAGATTGTAGAAATATACCCAAAAAAATACAATAATTTTACAATAATACTATAATCATTAAACTACTTTAATAATACAAAAATACTACAAAAATACCTCTCCAGGAGGTTTACAACAGAAGTACTGCATATTACACCTATGGCGATACCACAAAAATTCTCCAATGGAAATATCACAAAAACACTACAAAAACTACACTACGATAGAAATACTACAGATATACAACAAACATTCCTAAATTAAAATACTACAAAATACAACAGTGATAGTACAAAAATACTAAAAAAAATGCTGCAAAAACACTATAATCATTATACTACTAAAATAATACAAAAATGTTAGAAAAATACTACAGTTATACAACAAAAAAATCTTACGTTATACAACAAAAGTACTACGGAAATACTAAAAAAAAAAACTACTATGGAAGTACGACATATTACTTCAGAAATACTACAAAAATTGTACATGAATAAAACTACAGTAACACTGTACAACAAAAATTCTAAAGAAATACTACAGATATAAAACAAACATCACTAAACGAAAATACTACAAAATAAGACAGTGATAGTACAAAAATACTGAAAAAATAATACTGCAAAAACACTAATCATCACTACTGTAATAATACAGAAAAACAAGGAAAATACTAGATATACAAAAAAAATCCTACATAATACAACAAAAGTACTGTACTGCGGAAATACTAAAAATATACTTCTATGGAAATATGACATAATATTACTTGAGAAATACTACAAAAATAGTACTGTAGTAATATCTGTGTATTATTTGTTATGGCAACATCTATTGCAGCCTGGTCATCCTGGAAGGGGGATTACCACATGTGCGGTCTCTTCTCAAGGTTTCTTCATTTTCCTCAAGTTGAGGTTTTTGAGTTTTTCCTTGCCCTCGTGTTGGTTTTAGATCAGGGGCTGGTGTCATAATAGCCTGTAATAATAGTCTGTGGTTTGCAATAACCTGTGCAGCCCTTTGAGACTCTTTGTGATTAAGGGCTATACAAATAAAAATGACTAGACAAAAATAGTACAACAATAAAACTACAGTAACACTGTACTACAAAAATACTAAAATACTACAGTTATACAACAAACATTCCTAAATGAAAATACTATAAAATACAACATATGGTAAAAAAGTACTTCAAAAACACTGTAATCGTTTAACTACTGTAATAATACAAAAAAATACTATAAAAATACTACAGATATACTCTTAAAAAAATCAGAATATAACAAAAGTACTTCAGAAATACTAAGAAAATACTACCATGGAAATACAACACAAAGATTACTTCAGAAATACTACAAAAATAGTGGAAAAATATAACTACAGTAACACTACAAAAAACTTCAAAAAACTCTGATTTCACAGTAATACTTCAAAACTAATGACAAATCAAGTACTTAGCACAGATACCTAATTAAAATACTATTTTGCTGTAATTGTGGTTGTTTTAAAACCAATTTGATGAAACTAATCCATCTACAAAGAAGTATAACAAGTCACATGCAGCCCCCGACTCCGAATAGTTGCCCACCCCTGGATAGTAGATATGCAAATTTACAAGTACTAGGGGGCCCAAATCTAATTTTGCTTAGGGCCCCAGGAAGGCTTCCTGCCCACGACCACCATGTTGGTGGCTCCACAGTAAGAGTACTAATATCATACCTGTCAACCTGTACGTTTTTGCCGTACAAAGTAAGTTTTTTATGCATTTTAAGACGTGTACGACGTACAAGAAAATCTGTACGGAAAAACGCAAATTTGTCAATTATGGGTACCATCCGGTATGCACCGACTATCACGAAACGGCAAATCAACCAAGTCAAACGAGTTCGCCGCGGTAGCCTCTATCTCGGTATCAATTTTTTTCGTTGCAAACAAAGCGAGGGGTTTGATGCTACTGTGCGCATGCGTCTGCCGCCTCGGATTTCATGTCGTAGTTCTGTAGTGAAAGGAAGTCCGTCTCTTTTTAGAGAACCGGCTTTTTCGGCTCAACTCATTAGAGAGAGCCGGCTCTCAAACGGCTCACTTGCTTTGATGCATTATATTACGAATGATGATGTTGTATAAAGAAGTTAAGAAAAAAAAGAAGTATGAAAGGAGAAAATCGAAAAAAGACAGGTTTGTGGTTATACCTTTAATCAGTATATTACCAACAAGAATTTAATGTAGAAAATGAATTCATAATTTGAATAAGAAAATGTATTATTCTACTTCATTATATTTGCATGTATTTTTTCCTTCTACAGCACAGGTGTCAAACAGGCGGCCCGCGGGCCAGATCAGGCCCGCTAAGGGATTGAATCCGGCCCGTGAGACAACACTCAGAGAAGCGCAAGAGAAAAACAAGCTGCAGGGAGAAATATGTCAACTTGATGTTGCCAAAGCCAGGTTCTTCTCAAAGATACTGTACTTGTATTTATTTATTTCTCTCTCTCTCTTTCTTTCTCTCTCTTTTCCACCCCTTTTCTCCCACTGTCTGTCTCTTTCACTCTCTGTGTCTCTCTTTTTCTCTCCCTTTGTAGCTCTTTGTCTCTCTGTGTCTTTTAAACTTCATCTGCTCTAACTTCCTTTTTTCCTTTTCTCTCTTCTCTTTCTCTCCTCCTACCCTTTGCGCTTTCTTTTCTCCTTTCTCTCCTCTTGTCTTTCTATTCCTCTTTGGATTTCTTTCTTCCTCTCCCTTTCTTTCCCCCTCTCTCATGACTTTTTTTATCTTTTGTTTCTCATGCTCTCTCCCTCTCTCCCTTTTTTCTTTCTTTTTCCAGCCCTCTCTCCTTTTCCCTCCCTCTTTCTCTCATTTCTTTCTCTCTTTTTCTTTCTCTTCAATCTATTAGTCTGGCCCTCGACACTATGTTTGTTCTATCGTGTGGCCCCTGAGTTAAAATGAGTTTGACAGCCATGTTCTACAGTGAACGTCCAAGCTACTTCATTTTTGAACTTTTTTTATATCATTATTTTCATTTTGTGTTGTCATGACTCGCAACACATGGTAAGCTTTCTCTCCTGGCTTTGATCTCTTTGATTTCCGGCAAAACTAACATCAAATGTGACAGAAACAAAATGAAAATAAATCCAAACAGCTTGCCAACATCATTTTTGCCGTTCCATTTATTCCGTTACTCCCCAAGCCTGCACAAAATTGAGTCATTTTATTCATATTTAGTTTCTTTTGTCTTTTATTAGCATATTTGGTATTGGAGTAATCCAAAAGTAATTGAAAGTAATCAAGTTAAAGTAACCCTACCCAACCCTGTGCATTAATATGCATTTGATTGAACGGATTAACGGGTTTCGCATGATTTCTCACGGGGAAAAAGAATTCAGGTACCGACCAAATTAGAAAACTGGAACAATATGATCTACTTCCCACTTCTAATTCGTACCTGCCGCCGAAGCCGCGATCTGCTCCATGTGGGACTCCAACACATCCGGATCTCTAGAACTGTACGGACCCAGTTCCGGGTAAAAACTGGACGCGATGTCTTCGGGAGGAACGTGTCTCCCCCGCGGGTAACTGGACGCGATCTTGGGGTCCCAGTGCGGCACCAAGACGTGGTCCCAGTGCACGAACTTGCCGTCCGAACGCGGGGTTCCATACCAAGCGTAATAGAAGATGTGCACGTCGTCGAAGATGCTCCCCTCCGGACCCGAATTGGACAGCGCAGCCGCTTTGGTGCGCTGGTGAGCGGGCGGGGGAAACGCTGAGGTCCGCTGTACGGAGCGCCGGTCCGGCCAGTTGGGGACCAGGTCTGAAAACCCCTCGCCGGTCTTGAGGGTCCGGAGAGCCATCATGGTTCCGAAGATGAAGAGCGTGATGAGGAAAAGAGCCACGCAAGCTCTCCTCCGCAGACGACCCATAACGGACTGGTTCCGGTTCTGGAGCTTGGCCGATCTCCGGCGAAAACACAGCCGCGTCTACATGCTCGCCAGCCGGGTTCCGCTTTCTCCGGCGGTCGGGGGGAAGGGGTGCAATTAGTGTCGCGCTTCCGGTTCGGGTGTCATTTGATGATTTATAGCGACCTCTGGCGGCCAAAGTGGGTGTAACTTTTTAAAGGAGTGGTGTTGCGTTCAAATGCAGTACGACGTCAAAGGGACAGTGTATATAATTTAGCGCTTCCTGGTGGTTAAAAAAACTACTACTGTACTGTTGTTTTTAATGGTAAGCAAATAATATGAACTATAGTGCAAACATGCATTTTTTTAAATACTCGCCGGTTGAGAATATAGCTTTATTTTGACATAAGATGATCCTCACCGAGAAGGAGCTGAGATGATTGGCCGTCATGTTGTTGCCAAGGCTACCCTGAAAACTTCTCTTTCTTTTGTACTTAGTTTTAGTTGCTTTTTTTCTCTTAAAATTACTAAAACATATATATATATATATATATATATATATATATATATATATATATATATATATATATATATATATTTGCTAATTTAAAGTATTTTTTTGTTATTTTCCTTTTTTCTTCTTTGACATATTTACTCACATTTCTTTCTTTTGTTTTCCCCTTTTTCTTCATTTTTTTCTCCTTATTTTGTCTTTTATTTTTTTGTATTTCCTTTATGTTCCTCATTTCCCATTTTCTGTTCTTTTATTTCCTCTTTTAATTTTTTTCTCTAGTCTTTTTTATTTTTTTCATGTTTTTTTCTTTTTCCCCGTTTTTCTTCTTTTCTTTTTTTCCCTTGTTTTCTGTTTGTTTGTTAAAGGCTAGGCAAGAGAATGAGTTTGTGTCCTTCCTTGTGCTTTTTTTGCACTACACTACACAGGGACATTTATTTGTCAAATAGAACACACTGTCCCTTTAAAGCAGAATCAAATTAAAGTTGATTTGAAAGGCACTTTTCAGAATATAAATTGCAACTCAAAGTACATTTAGAATACAAAAAAATATATATCAGGTAACCTTAATACAAAATGATGTATTTCGGCTAAGTTGTACTCAAATGATATCTAAGAAAACAACAATCCAAAAATGTTATGGAGTGGATCCCTTAATGTGTCGAAAGAAATAGTATTTTAGAAAAGAGATCGCTATCAAATAGTGTCCATTAAAACCCAATGAAGTTCATTCACCAAGGTCTCATACTGTAATTCAAAGATATCAAAGCCATACTCACATAGTTTTTGACTATACATCCCTGCCATATAATGCTGAAACACTAACTAGATCTAAAGCACAGGTGTCAAACGGGCGGCCCACGGGCCAGATCAGGCCCGCTAAGGAATTGAATCCGGCCCGCGAGACAACACTCAGAGAAGTGCAAGAGAAAAACAAGCTGCAGGTTGAAATATGTCCACTTGATGTTGCCAAAGCCAGGTGCCGCTCACAAAGACACTGTACTTGTATTTATGTATCTCTTTCTTTCTTTCTTTCTTTCTTTCTCTTTTCCACCCCTTTTCTCCCACTCTGTCTGTGTCTCTTTCACTCTCTGTGTCTCTTTTTTTCTCTTCCTTTGTTGCTCTTTGTCTCTTTCTCTCTCGTTTATCCTCTTTTCCTCTAACTTCTTTTTTTCGTTTTCTCTTTCTCTCTTCATACCCTTCGTGCTTTCTTTTCTGTTTTCTCTCCTTCTGTCTTTCTATTTCTCTTTGGATTTCTTTCTTCCTCTCCCTTTCTTTTCCCCCTCTCTCACGACTTTTTATCTTTTGTTTCTCGCGCTCTCTCTCTTTTTCTTTCTTTGTCCCGCCCTCTCTCCGTTTCCCTCCCTCTTTCTCTTATTTATCTCTCTTTTTCTTTCTCTTTAATCTGCTAGTCCGGCCCCCGACAGAATGTTTGTTCTATCGTGTGGCCCCTGAGTTAAAATGAGTTTGACACACCTGATCTAAAGTAACATAATATGAAAGAAAGACACAAAAAACATTTGCACACGTGGACCGAACAACAACTACAGTGTCGTAAAGAAAGGATTTGCCCTGAAGAGAAAATTGCTATGAATGTTATGTATTTGGTCTAGTTTGGTGGTTGCCGATTTGGCCAGCAGGTGGTGCTCACGACCCGAATGAGTTCCCAAAGTAGCCTCTCTATTATCAAAAGGAACCAATCTACACAACACATTCTATTTTTGTTCTTTAATTATCTATTTTGCAGTTCATCGATATGGACAATGATTAGTCGGTCCAAACAAAAACTAATATCGACACCCCAAAAAAATACTAATGGAGGATAGATTCCGACAAACTACGATTTATTTACATGGTGAGGAAAATTAAATCAAAAGAAAGAACTAGAACATTGTTAACACAAAAACGTGCGTTGGTAGCGAGGGGGATGACATTTTGTGGCAGGAATGAAAGTACTGTTAAAAAAACTAGTTTTAACACAATCAACTCATTTAAATGATCAGGATTTTTTTTTTCAAAATAAAATATTCATGCCCAGCACCAAGACGATTTGTTGCGTTATCCTTTATCGTGTGACCTTGGGATCAGACAAGGTAACACGTGGGGCAGGGAAGGGCTTAAAAAGACAAAAATGAATTTTAAAAAAAAAACAATTTTCCCTCTTATTTTCTTTACATTTTTTAATTTTTTCATTTCTATTTTTCTTTTATTTTTGGGTTTTATTTTTTGCCTTGTTTATTTTTCTATCTCTTTTCTTTTTTGTCCTTCTTTTCTTTCCTTTTTTTCTTTTCTCATTTTCATCTTTTCAACAGTAAGGTGCGTTTTAGTCACTTTGAGTCTCCGTATTTTTTATTTTCCCCTTGTGCCTTTAGCGCTCATTTTCGGTGACACGACAGAATAAAGTGACATCTAGTAGTAAAATTATACACACTGTCCCTTTGACCCTCGGGGGCCTCAAACTATCATCCCGAGGGGCCGCAATTGGCCTCCAGGCCTTGAGTTTGAGACCCTTGGTATAGAATACGCTTAAGCTAACTGAGTTATAGTTCTGGCAGTATTTGTATGAATGTTTGCAGCCGAATCAAACTCATTTTAACTTTGGGGCCACAGGATAGAACAAACATTCTCTTGGGGCCGGACTAGTAGATTAGAGAGAAAGAAAAAGAGAGAGAAAGAAATAAGAGGAAGAGAGGGAGAGAAAGGGAGAGAGAGAGAGAGAAAGAGAAAGAGAGAGAGAGAGAGTGAGAGAGAGAGAGAGAGAGAGAAAAGAGAGAGTGATAAATAAGAGAAAGAGAGAGAGAGAAAAAGACAGAGGGTGGAGCAAAGAAAGAGAGAAAGGGACAGAGAGAAAAGAGAGGGACAGAAAAAGAGAGAGGGTGGGAGAGAGAGAGAGAGAGAGAGAGAGAGAGAGAGAGAGAGAGAGAGAGAGAGAGAGAGAGAGAGAGAGAGAGAGAGAGAGAGAGAGAGAAAGGGAGGAAAAGAGAGATAAAGAGAGAGAGAAAGGGAGGAAAAGAGAGAGGGAGAGAGACAAAGAGAGAGAAAGAAACACAAGTACAGCTTGTATGTGAGAGGCACCTGCCTTTGGCAACATCAAGTGGACATATTTCAACCTGCAGCTCATTTTTCTCTTGCGCTTCTCTGAACATTGTCTCGCAGGCTGGATTCAATCCCCTCAATATTTGGCCCGCGGGCCGCCTGTTTGACCCCCCTGGTTCGGAGGGTTCACAAACTAGCACGGTAGCGATTCCATTTGGCTCCTAGCCAAAATTGTTATTAGCTTCCTCCTCCCTTTTGACTTAATTCATTATCCTCAATTGAAGACGTTATTAGTGGACACTGAGCATTCATTAATGGATTACACCACACGTGAGTAGTTCAGGAGACACAGAGAAAAATACGACAAGAGTGTTTCATGAAAAGTTTTTAGAAACAATCCATTTAAAATAGGGGCGTCAAACTCATTTGAACTCGGGGGCCACACGATAGAACGAACATTCCCTCGGGGGCCGGACTAGTAGATTAAAGAGAAAGAAAAAGAGTGAGAAAGAAATAAGAGAAAGAGAGGGCAAGAAAAAGAAAGAGGGTGTGACAAAGAAAGGGGGAAAGAGAGAGAGAAAGAGAGAATGTGAGAAACAAATGAGATAAAAAGAGAAATAGAGAGGGGCAAGAATGAGAGAGAGAAAGAAATCCAAATAGAAATCGAAAGAGAGAAGGAGGGAAAAGAGAAGGAGAGAAAGAGAGAAGAGGAGAGAGAAAAGGGGAAAGCAAGATAGAGAGAAAAGCGAGAGAAAAGGGAAAAAAGAGAGAGCATAAGAAGGTAAAAGGACAGAGAGAGAAAGAGACAAAGATGAATAAGAAAGAGAAAAAGAGAGACAGAGTGAAAGTGAGATAGAAAGTGAGAGAAAGGGTGAGGAAGAGAGAGAGAGAAAGAGAGAGAAAGAAAATTACAGTATAAGTACAGCAGTTGTGAGAGACACTTGTCTTTGGCAACATCAAGTGGACATATTTCCACCTGCAGCTTGTTTTTCTCTTGCGCTTCTCCGAGCTTTATCTCAGGGGCCAGATTCAATCCCTTTGCGAGCCTAATGCGGCCTGCGAGCCGCCTGTTTAACACCCCTGATTTAAAATGTTCCAATCCCAACCATACTGTTTAACTATTTAAAAAAAACAAAACTGTTTGCTAACTCTAGAAAATAAATAATATCTGGAAGAAAGAAAACATATTGAACTACTTTAATCCTTTATAATATTTTCTCATCAAGTAACGGAATACATGTTAGGAAATTAGGATACAAAAACATACCATTGTGTCTGTTACAGCATGGGTGCTAAACAGGCGGCCCGCGGGCCAGATCAGGCCCGCTAAGGGATTGAATCCGGCCCGCGAGACAACACTCAGAGAAGTGCAAGAGAAAAACAAGCTTCAGGTTGAAATACGTCAACTTGATGTTGCCAAAGCCAGGTTCCTCTCACAAAGACACTGTACTGTATTTGTTTCTCTCTCTCTCTCTCTCTTTCTCTCTCTCTTTTCCACCCATTTTCTCCCACTCCGTCTCTTTCACTCTCTGTGTCTCTATTTTTCTCTTCCTTTGTTGCTCTTTCTCTCTTTCTCTCTGTCTTTTTCACTTCGTTTGCTCTAACTTCCTTTTTTTCCTTTTCTCTTTCGCTCTTCCTACCCTCCGCGCTTTCTTTTCTCTTTTCTCTCCTTCTGTCTTTCTATTTCTCTTTGGATTTATTTCTTCCTCTCCCTTTCTTTCCCCCTCTCTCACGACTTCTCTTTTTATCTCTTTTCTTCTTTGTCCCGCCCTCTCTCCTTTTCCCTCCCTCCCTTTCTTTTCCCCCTCTCTCACGACTTTTTATCTTTTGTTTCTCGCGCTCTCTCCCTCTCTCTCTTTTTCCGCCCTCTCTCCATTTCCCTCCCTCTTTCCCTTATTTCTTTATCTCTCTTTTTCTTTCTCTTTAATCTGCTAGTCCGGCCCCCGACAGAATGTTTGTTCTATCGTGTGGCCCCCGAGTTCAAATGAGTTTGACATCCCTGTGTTACAGTGACATCAAAGAGATGTAATCAAATTACATGAAGATTTAGTAAAAATAAGGATTACTTTGCAGGATTACAATTGTATTTGAAAGCAGATTTATGTTGAAGATTTCAGGGGACAATGATGGTTTTAACTTGTTGTTCTTTTACTCGTTTGCATTGGCTTTGTTTACATTCGCCATTTCCATTCGCGCCTCTCTCTCTCTTTCGCTCTCTCTCTCTCTCTCTCTCTCCCTCTCCCACTCTCTCACAGTCTCCCTCTCTCGCTCACACACACACACACACACACACACACACACGCACACACACATGAGCGCAACTGATGCACTCACTCTCAGGACCCCCACAGTAGAAAACATGACTCT
The DNA here is from genome assembly GCF_059441175.1 of Urocampus carinirostris. Taxonomy (NCBI): domain Eukaryota; kingdom Metazoa; phylum Chordata; class Actinopteri; order Syngnathiformes; family Syngnathidae; genus Urocampus; species Urocampus carinirostris. The sequence continues at coordinate 53,921,454 of NC_142350.1, forward strand.
TTGACCAAAACTTAGCGAAATGAACTAAAAAGTGCTAGTAGCAAGACAACATCAACACACAAGTACAAACATATAAATTCGTTAACGTGAAATTCATGTATACATAATACGCTGATATACTAATTGTGTCCATCGCATTTTAATTGTAACACGAGAGTAGAGGTTTCAAACTAACGGCCAGGTGGGCAATTGCGGCCCTCAGGATGATAGTTGGAGGGCCCGGCCTCAATGGTGAAGTTATCGGGACAGTGTGTATTATTTGACCACTACATGTCGCTAAACATCGTAAAAGGTGAGAATACAAACTACTGAAACTCAAAGTTACCATAAGGAAGCATTTTTCTTCTTTTTTCGTTTCTTTTTCGCTAAAGGGCCAGGTTTTCCTTTTTTCTGGTAACCGTAGCAGCAAAATGGCAAACAATTAGGTCGTTTTGCTCGAGGTGAGGCTCAGGTTATGTAACATATAAAGAAATTTCCCAACCTACGAGTATTTTGTTTAACATTTATATGATAGTTCGTGTATTTTTGCTAATTATTCCAATCAATAGCATTTTTCATTTTTTATGAGTTATATTTTTTTTACCCCTGTTAGTCACTGAAAAATGCACACTGTCCCTTTAAGTGCAGCCCTAGCGAATTATGGCTTGATTCACTACTAACTGATTGATTTTTTTGGGCATATTTATCTTAATGGGCAGCACAGCGGATGCGTGGTTAAGCGCGTCCGCGGCACCGTTCTGAGGTCATGGGATCAAACCTTCCTGTGTGTAGTTTGCATGTTCTCCCTGTGCTTGTGAGGGTTTCCTCCGGTCACTCCGGTTTCCTCCCACATTCCAAAAACATGCATGTCAGGTTAATTGGACGGTCTGAATTGTCCCTAGGTGTGAATGACAGAGTGTGTTGTCTGGCTGGCAACCAGATCAGGGTGTCCCCTGCCCACTGCCTTAAACCAGCTGGGATGGGCTCCAGCACCCCCACGACCCTACTGTGGATAAGCGGTGCAGATAATGAATGAATAGATTTATTCTTAAGGTTTTTTTTATTTTTTTACTTTTTAGATCTTATTTTGTGTAGGGAATTTTTAATAACGATATTTGAGTAAGCACGGCGGTGCAGTGGTTAGTGCGTGTGCGGCACAGTTCTGAGGTCATGCGATCAAACCTTCCTGTGTGGAGTTTGCATGTTCTCCCCATCCTTGCGTAATTGGCCGGTCTGAATTGTAGCAAGGACTGAATGACAGAGTGTCTTGTCTGTCTCTGTGTGCCCGGAGACTGGCTGGCAACCAGTTCAGGGTGTCCCCTGCCCACTCCCCGAAAATAGCTGTGATGGGCTCCAGCACCCCCGGGACCCTACTGAGGATAAGCGGTGCGGATAATGGACGGATGGATGGATAATAAAACAGAACTTATCTTGTCTGACATGTGAAAGAGAACGTCTTATTTTAACTAGATACACTCTACTACATATATGTGAGTGCTTTTTTGTTGGACTACAAAAAAAACTACATTATCTCGGTTTCCTCTGTTTCTTTTTCAAGGTTACATTGTTTAAATATCCTAAACTAAATGTTAAATTATATTTATATGTAATATATATTGTTTTTATCAGCATATTTGATGTTGGAATAGTTCAAATGTAAATAAAAGTAATGGGTGGTAATTGTCTTTCATAATGGCTCTGCTACAGTATGACAAGCTGGCAATGTCCACCAGACTGGGCAGAGAGCAGCTGATGATCTTTTGGGCTGTGTTGATTACGCTCTGTATGTTTTACCTGTCCGCTGCCGTGATACCAGCATACTACCACAGCTCGATGCCTTATGCAAGAATGCTTTCTATGGTGGTTTTATGGACGGACACTAGAAACCTCTGTTCCAGGTTCCTCTGAGGACTTTCAGAGCCAGTGCAGGGCCAGGAGTGGTCCTCAGCGATGTTCACACCCACGAGTTTGAAGGAGTGGACTTTCTCCAGTCTCCATTTTTGATGAGTGGTGCTGGGTTTGTGCATTTCCTCCTGCAGTCAATGATGACTTCCTTGGGTTTTGTAGAATGTGAGTTCATACTTCACAGCGGTACCTCTACTTACGAATGCCTCTACAAATGAAAGTTTCAGGTTACAAAGTACTTGAAGGGGAAAATATTGCCTTTAGTTACAAAGGAATTTCAGGATACGAAGTCGAACATATTGGACAGTACGCGCTGCTGTTCGACGCTCCCAGGGGGGTGCCAAACTTAAACATTCTGCATGTACCCCAGCATGCTCTTCATGTCACCGTCACAGGTCAGAGTTCAGAGATGAGAAGGAAGATTATTATTTAATCAACTCAAATTAAAGACATTTTGGCAAAATTCCATGTCCTGTAATTTGTGAAAGGAATCACCCAAAAAAAGTGTCGACAAGTCGGGCTATCGATCGGACAATGTCTGCTTCGCACATTTCCGAAGATTGTCGAAAGTTGGCAAAAGCAGACATCATTGGATCAGTTTTTCAAGAAACGCGAAGCAAAAAGGTAAATTGATAGTTTAACGTTTTCCTTTATTAATTGTTTATTTTACATGATGTACCTCTCGTTTAATGTTTCTTGTGCAGTAATCTCATTCTAACATGTATTTGTTTCATGTTCTGATGCTCTTATGATTTATTAAAAATATATATAATGTACTTTTGCGATGCATGGAACGGATTACCGCATTCACAGTCAAAATGTGTCTCTACTTACAAAGTTTTCAGGTTACGAAGCCGAATTAAATTTGTAAGTAGGGGTACCACTGATATTTTAACTAGATAGTTACTGTTAGAGTAAAACTCTACTTTTCCGTGTTATGCAATTGCTATTTAAATGAAATATACCTATTAACTGTATAACCCCAGATACGCAGCAAACACTGTTGGTAGGTATGTAACTAGCCAAATATTAGCATACCACGTAAATCAAGGGTGTCAAACTCATTTTAACTCAGGGGCCACACGATAGAACAAACATTCTGTCTGGGCCGGACTAGTAGATTAAAGAGAAAGAAAAAGTGAGATAAAGAAATAAGAGAAAGAGAGGGAGAGAAAAGGACATAGGGTGGGACAAAAAAAAGAGAAAAAGGGAGAGAGAGGGAGAGAGAGAGAGAGAGAGAGAGAGAGAGTAATAAATAAGAGAAAGAGAGGGAGAGAAAATGACATGGGGTGGGACAAAGAAAGAGAGAAAGGGAGAGAGAGAGAGAGAAAGAGAGGGAGAGAAAAAGACAGAGGGTGGGGCAAAGAAAGAGAGAAAGGGACAGAGAGAAAAGAGAGGGACAGAAAAAGAGAGGGTGGGGCAAAGAAAGAGAGAGAGAGAGAGAGAGAGAGAGAGAGAGAGAGAGAGAGAGAGAGAGAGAGAGAGAGAGAGAGAGAGAGAGAGAGAGAGAGAGAGCATGAGAAACATACTGTAAGGGACGAAAACAGAAATAGTGAGAAAGAGGGGAAGAAAGAGAGAGACAAAGAAATAAAAAGAGAGAAAGGGAGAGAGTGTGAGAAACAAAAGATAAGAGGTGGTGATAGAGGGGGGAAAAGAAAGGGAGAGGAAGAAAGAAATCCAAAGAGAAATAGAAAGACAGAAGGAGAGAAAAGAGAAAAGAAAGCGCGAATGGTATGAAGGGAGAAAGAGAAAATAGAGAAAAGGAAGTTAGAGCCAAAAAGGTTAAAAGACAGAGAAAGAGACAAAGAGCAACAAAGGAAGAGAAAAAGAGAGACACAGAGAGTGAAAGAGACACAGGCAGAGTGGGAGAAAAGGGGTGGAAAAGAGAGAGAGAGAGAGAGAGAGAGAGAGAGAGAGAGAGAGAGAGAGAGAGAGAGAGAGAGAGAGAGAGAGAGAGAGAGAGACATAAATACAAGTACAGTGTCTTTGTTCGAGGTACCTTTCTTTGGCAACATCAAGTTGACATATCTCAACCTGCAGCTTGTTTTTTTCTTGCGCTTCTCTGAGTGTTGTCTCGCGGGCCGGATTCAATCCCTTAGCGGGCCTGATCTGGCCCGCGGACCGCCTGTTTGACACCTGTGACGTAAATGAACGCAACCACGTGACTCCAGGAGTAAGTGAAGGTCAGAAGATGCGTTGAAGGACATCCGCCGGGAGACCTGAGAGGGGCGGGGTCTTTTCCACATTGTTTTACATTTTGGGGCTGGGGGAGTGGGCTGATGGATGGATGAGCAGTGCAGCCCTCCTCCCCTTCATTGTTAAACCAGCTTGGACCACCCCCACCGCGTTTTTTTTATTGTTTACCTCCACCTCCCCCTCCCTCTTGTGCAGCTTTCTCCCGCTCCCCTCTTCACTTTTTTCCTTGGGGGGGCAATAGTGGCGACGTCCCGCGTGGATCCGTGCGTGGGTTCGAGGACGAGGTATGGGCTCCGTTTCCAACCAGGAATTCCCAGGTGGAGTGGAATGCATGCAGTTAATTGAGTTATAGGCGTTAATTTAGTGTCTTGATGTGCTTTACGATCTGCGTTATTTTGAGTATTATTTGTGGGGTTTGTTGACTTTTTAGGCGGTTGCAATAAGGCCCAGGAGGAGGATGAGGGCCCCAGACCGGCCGAGGAGGACTCTGAGACCCTACAGGGTCTAGGTTTGTGCAAGTGGTTCAACGTGAGAATGGGATTCGGGTTCTTGTCGATGACCAGCCGGGACGGCGTGCAGCTGGACGAGCCCGTAGACGTCTTCGTGCACCAGGTACGCCCCTGCAAGAGATTACAAGAGAAAATAACGCCAAATTCCTGTTTTAACCAATCTAAACATGCGCTATGCGGTTTATTTTTATTACAAAAAACAAATGGGAATTGATTCTTTTAAGGGAGGGGGTCTGATTTCAACTCCGTGGGTGTTGTTTCCACCCCCAGTGGGAACACGTGGAAGCATTGAGGGTGGTTAAATGCTGTATTTCTCTCATTTAGTTGGCTGTGCTATAGTTTTCTCAGATCAATTGAAATAAAAAAAACATTTCAAGATATATACTTGAGCTTGCACTCCCAGTCGTATTTTTTTCGTTTGCTAATTAATTGGAAAAAAACTTGGGAATCATCGTTTATTTTCCTCCAAATTTTCCGGTTTTACTATCTTAGAACTGCAATTTTGTTGTTGTTGCATTTTTCCTCCAGGGCCTCAAGAATTTTCCTCAACGTTTTTAGACCTAATTTGCCAAGCTAAATAAAATTTATTATTATTGTAAGTTTTTTTAAACAAAACAGTATTTATGTGAACATAATTGTAAGGTTTTTCAAGTATTTAAACATTTTTTTATATTTATCATTACTTCTTTGATTTGTAGGATCTCAGTGTTTCTGATGCGTGATCAATTCTTATAGCACCATTGCTCTTTTAGGGGGTGTTGGGTGGGGGTGATATTTCTAATAAAAACCCTACAATGTACAGAAAACATATTTTTAGGAGCACTATTTTATTTATAAAATGGTCTGTTGGCTTACTAAACACCTCATGCTTTGGAACCTTCAATGATTTAAATTTCAATACTTAATCCACATTTCAAATATGTAGTTTATATAAATTGATTCTTCAAGTAAATAGAAATCATCATTGAAAAGTAAGACTACAAAGTATTTAAATACAACTATTTAGTGCTTTTTGACGTTGACATTTTTCATACTTTAATTGGAATTTAAAAGATTTAAGAAAAATGATCAATTCAGCCTTAGTTGCTTTTAACTGCATGGATGAATTCCCAGCAGAGATGTTACATTTTGTTTCAATCATGCAAAGTGTGCTTTTTGATCTATTCTGCTAAGTGACAGACATTATTTCATTAAATATTAATAATTGACCACTAAAAACTATTGCATTGCTCTATTCAAAATAAATTCCGAGACCTATTTTTGAAATATATTCTTGTATTTTTTTTTAATTCGTTTTAGCCGTTTCCTCATGTTTGTAGTCAATTCAGACCGGATAAAACATCGAGACTATAATGTTTTGTCAGATTAACCCCCTATCAAAATAAGCTCTTCATTGTCTTTCGATTTTAAATTCAAATTTTTTGGCTTATACTCAAACTATTAACAACAATATTCTTAAATAACGAAATTACTTTTTTTCCTGCTTTTACATTTTGACATTTTAAATTGTACATCATGGTAAAATTGTTCACTAAAGGTACCACATATTCCCCAAACCAAGAGATTTCAACCTTTTTTATTCTTCTGATTCAAACCAACCAAATTTTTCATCTCACTTATTTTTCTTTTTTTTCTTGTTATTATTTTGGTTATTTCATTCTTTTTGAACCCCTTCAACGAGGTATATTTCTATCTGTATCAGGCAGGCTAGCACAGGTATTAAAAGATAGAAAGAGAGGTGAGGTTGAGAAAGAATTGTCTGTCCCTCCCCCACCGAAATCCCCCTCCCTCTGATAAGATAAAGAAGTTAGCATGTGAATGAGAAGAGATCCCGCTCGCTGTCTCATTCACCTCCAGGTTCCTGTCGTAAATTCATTCAAACACTTTGGAGCTCCACCCCGTGCGTGCCAGTTTGCTATGCGACTGTAAAGCATCGAGTGGAATGTTTTCTGGTTTTGCGTCAATGACGCTGCCATTTTTTACAGAACAAATATTAAAATTCAGTTCGAGTTTGGACTTTCTACATGCCCAGTATTGGTACTCGTGACTGCTATTTATACTGGAATCAGACCTCTCCTTGCTTGTGGCCGTCGGATATTTACTAGATGTAGCTTTTTATCTATCAAGATCAGGAATGGTATTGACACTTCTCAAAAGTTGAGTACTAGTTTTTTGGTCTGGAAAATAACAGTATGCAAAATCCTTCCTAAATCATCCTCTGTATGTAAAAAAAATCTTCCGCTGGTTGATAATTTTCCTCATCTTATATATTTTTTTAACCGATTTATTTAAAAAAAATAGAATAAGAAAAATACCCAGAATGACCACGGTCAAACAAATTATTTTTTTCACTTAATTGAATACTTGTTTTATTTTAATCATTTTTAAATGAATGACTTCAAAGAAATTAAGAATTGATTATCTGTAAAATGAATAAAATACATTGTTATGGTAAATGACTTTGGTTTATGGATTATTTCTTAGTAAAATACGAAAAATAATCTTGTGCAGCAGAATTATAGGCTTTCTTTTTTACAAGAAAGATCAGCTTTTTTCTTTTAATAATTATTGATTTCAAAATTATTAGAAATACAGTATATACAGTAACTGTATGCAACAATACTTCCAAGGGGCAAACATATCTAATTAAAAAATTATTCAAAAATATTTAAAAAAGAATTTTTTTCAATCTGGAAATGATCATTTTGTGAATTTCCCTGCGGGGATGAATAAAGTATCTATCTATCATCAGCAATCTTGGACATATTTTGACTTATTATTATTTTTTTAAATATGTAGATGTATTTTTTAATTAATTTACTAGAAAAGAAATCAAGTTAAATATACAGTATCTTAAAAATACTCCCCAAGAACAAATATATCTCTGTGAAAACATATTTTCGGGGAGCTAAATTCACTCTCTTACACAATATTCGTTAATTATTGTTAAATGGCAATAACGGATTAACACAGATTGAATTTTAAAGTGAAACTGTCTCCAAAATAAAAGCAGCCGTTTTGATTGGCTTGTGCTACGATATCATGCGAAATCTTCACTGCATGACTGAGCTATCAAAGCAAAGTAATCCAATTAATTGTTTGATTACAATGGATTAAACCTTTGCGTGCAGGAAAGTCTGATTGAAGCTCAAGTTGAAGCTTGCACGCATCTTCCATAAATTAAACCCAACGTAATTGATGCGAAACCAACGGCCGGTAACCCCCGCTTGTTTCCTTTCACTATTGTTGTGCGCGGGGAGGGGGGCTCGGCGCACGTGTCAATGATGGATTCCGAAAGGTTATGGCAACATAAAAAAGAGAGAGAGAGAGAGACATGACTACTCGGGTTGTAAAATTAGTGGTGGCTTGTCACAGAAAATCAACTCCCAGGATCCATTGGCCCTTTGTGTGGGCAGACAATGGGGCCTTACATGCGAATAGGGCACCCCTCGGCCCGTGACCGAGCCCCCCCATTGTCTCGAGGACAGTCCTCCTCAAGCCGCTGATGTCTTCCTCCAGGTGGTTACGGACATCGGCGCAGTTCTACATTTAAAGTCCCTTTTAATGTCAAAGGAAACACAAGTCAAGAGAATGCTAATGCAGGCTAATCATAGCAAACTCATTTTCATGAAGGGCCACATTAGCGTAACGGCTGTCCTCAGAGGGCCTGATTGACCACATTTTCACGACCATAAGGCACACATAAAAGTCTGAGATTTTCTACGAATAGTGCGACGCGCCCTATCGTGCAGTGTGTGGTGTAAAATGGTCTACATAGCTGAGGACACGAAGAGGCTGCCATTAGCACTGTTTAGCCTAACGCTCAATTCCGATTTTTGGGTAAAATTCGATATTTTTGTGAGAGCGTTCACATTTCCAACTAAGTGTGATTTGTGACTAAATGTCCTTCCGATCTCCTCTTTCTTCCACTCAGTCGCTTTACTTCCACATCCTCTCACATTTAGTGACCCTATAACTAGGGTTTGCAAGACTGTTTTGTTGTAAAGGGATAGCGGGATGTGTGGACGGGTTCTAAGGGATGGGCAGGGCACCTGTATGATGCGGCAGGGGTAAATCAGTGAAAGCTGTCGGGCCCTGCTGTAGAGCAAAAGAGTGTGTTGTGTCACCCTGACCCGAATGACATGGCCGCTTTCTTGTGTCCCGTTTCATCTGGAGGGACGAAAGCATGACCAACTTAGGTGCCGAGGTGCCTAACTTGTTTGGGTATTTGGGCATTGGGGTTGGCCATGGTCCAAAAAATGTTGTGTGTTTTTGCTATTTTTTCCCCTTTTTTATTTTCTTTGTTATTGTATGTGTTTGTATTGCTGTCGGTCACCCCTCTTGAGGAAATATGACCAAGGTAGATAGACTAAATGTGATCTCTTGATTGCCATCGTCTCCCGCTTGCGCGGAGGAGGACGCGTGACATCCCGCGCAATGCATCGTTGGCGAAAGTACTCATCGATGCTAACGCCGTAGCTTATATAGCGATTTGAAAATGATTGTACTACCGGGGGCTTAAAAGAGTCAACCCCCAAATAGTAATTGGATCCCAAACCTCACTTTCCCTCCATTGACTGCTTTTCGTGTTTTCGGCCGCAATAGTATTTTGATTTTTACAGTTCCAAGAACATGGGAACCGAGCAGCCGCAACAGAATTGAGGATTAATGAATCGTAGGTAGGGTTGGGTAGGGTTACTTTAATTTGATTACTTTCAATTACTTTTGGATTACTTTAATACCAAATATGCTAATAAAACGACTAAATTTTGTGCAGGCTTGGGAAGTAACGGAATACATGGAATGGCAAAAATGATGTTGGCAAGCTGTTTGGATTTATTTTCATTTTGTTTCTGTCGCATTTTATGTTAGTTTTGCCAGAGATCAAAGCCAAGAGAGAAAGCTTACCACGTGTTTTGAGTCATAATTTTATTCATATTTAGTTTCTTTTGTCTTTTATTAGCATATTTGGTATTGGAGTAATCCAAAAGTAATTGAAAGTAATCAAGTTAAAGTAACCCTACCCAACCCTCATCGTAGGTTTGCAATTGGAGGAACCTGAAAAACGAACTCTGAGAAATTTTTATCCGAGTGTTTTACTTCTTCATCAATTCTTTTTTTTTAAAACATGGTGAAATGGAAGGTATAGTTGACATGCTGACATTGTTTTATTGTATTTTTTTTATAACCTTATTTCTCACACACATTTTGACAGAGGTTTGATTCCTCCATCATACAGCAATGTCATCAATTCTTCAATAAATCACAACCAAATACAGTTTTACTACCGCTGTATTTCAAAATCTGCACACTTGTACGCTTGTCTGTGTTTTAATGGGGTGTTGTGGCGAAAAATGCCCCCCTTCTCCTGCTTGTAATGTCCTCCATTGCGCAAACTAAATGGTCTAATAGTCTGCATTTATATATCGCTTTTCAAGTCAATGAAGACCTCCCAAAGCGCTTTACAATGTGCTTCACACTTACCCATTCACACACACTCACACACCAATAGCGGCTATGCAGCCATGCAAGGCGCCGACCTGCTTATTGGGGGCATTGCCCAATATAACACGGAGGAGCCAGGAATCAAACCTGCGATCTCTTGATCCCAAGACGAGCGCTCTACCTAATGCCTCCCATTACTAAAAAGTCTTAGTATCTAAATTTTGGGGGAAATGTGATAGAACAGTAAAGCACGGAGCATTGTATGCGCGAGGGAGGACATTTCATGGAGGGGGGGTTGTCATTTTTTAGTACAACAGCAGCCCCAGCGGAGGCCACCCGCGCCCTAAAATGCTTGTTTAGTGTTAAATACAGAAATAGAACTAGCTATGGAGACTGTTCCTTTTAGCACAATGTACCCTGTGGTTGTGAACACGTTAGCTTATAAATGTTACAAAACATATATATAGATTCATATTATTTGGAAAGACTGCTGTATCGTTAAATTATCTCTCTTTGGGTATCTTAGTCCAGTGTTTTTAAACCAGTGTGCCGTGAGACCTTGTCTCGTGTGCCGCTGGAATTTGCCCAATTTTATCTTTCTAAAAAATCAGGCCATTATTCAGTATTTTTGCTCTCTTCAGACGAGAAACTGTAAGTCATCCATATCAGTAGGTGGCGGTAGATTTTTAATATACTTTTTATATACTAATTATCTGCTCATGAGCTAGCACACTATATTCAAAAACTTAAATTGTTTAACAAAGCAGTTTAAGAATGCACCGTAAAAAATAAAAACATAAATATAGCACATCATTCTTTTTTATTTTAAGTATTATTTTCTTCTTTTTATATACTAATTATCTTCTCATGAGGTAGTACAGAGAAATATTTGACATAACTTTATTTTCAAACATTTTTGACGGACGGTGTACCTTGGAACTTTTTTATAAATAAAACTGTACTTTGTTTAAAAAAGGGTTAAAAACACTGTCTTAGTCTATGCATTGTGTGGGATGTAATTGATAGTCAAAGCGGATTTTGTCCCATTTAAATTTAGACGTACAGACATTTCAAGCTCTTATGGGCCACACAGAATGATAAAGGGGGCCACATTTGGCCTGCGGGCCATGAATTAACACAAAAATATCAACAAACAATATATGCTGAATGGGGAAAAACTGCAGTCATCTTAAACTAACTATTCGTTTTTCTTGCTTCCTTAATAAAATTTCAATTGTACTTTTGTGGAAAAAATAACTCATTTTTCGTGCCCATCCTCTCACATTTAGTGACCCTAAAATATAAACCACAGAACATGCATTTCTGTGCAGTAAATACATCTGAGATCCTTAAAGAGGATAAAGAATACATGACTGGGTACCTTCTTATGGAAATAATTATGATGTAAATATCTTCAAATGTTCTTTTTTTTCTCTAAATAATAGATAAATATAATCACAAAGCCCATGTCTTTTTTGTAGTCTCAGTTCCTCGTGGAGCATAAAAAATATACAACTAAATACTGTAATAACAAAAAAGTAGGGGATCGTCTAAAGCAGGGGTCGGGAACCTTTTGGACTCAAAGAGCCATAAAAGCAAAAAGTATTAATTTTATTTTGGGAAAGAGCCACACCATATATTATGAGACAAATTTACTAAATTGCTAAACCCGCGCCCCAGACAAAAGCTTAGTCTTCAGCACATTTATTTTTGATGATTTGATAAAAATTATGAAAAGAGAATAATGCCAGAGCCCCTGTCCCAAAATCAACAAACATACCACTTTAAACTTGTCTCTTTCTTGCAATTACTCAAGATCGGTTAAACTCATTTTGACCCTTTTTTTTCATACATATTGGTTTCAAAACCAGATGCAAGCAGTTGTTTTGTAAAAACGTGACAACATTCTGCAAACAGGGAGCCTGATGTGCTTACTTTTGGCGCATACGGAGTGGGGCGAGAGATGGGACGGAGTGCTGGCACTTTTTGCATAGCTCCACCCATCCCTCCCACTCACCCAATCAAATGACTAAGTTCTCTTCCGGTGTTTTGGCGTATTTACAGTTCTGTGGATTCATCATAAGGTATCTGAACACTGAACACAGATTGTATAGTGAACTTTTATAGAAAGGATTCTTTAGCGTTGTACAGCCAAAACGAGTATTTTTCCCCCTTTTTTTGTGTGACACCTTGACTGTAAATTGTAGTAAAAACGTGCCCTATATATACTGCGAAGTAATGCTCCTACATTTAATATCGGTTTGGCTTTGCGTGTACCTGAGAAGAATAGACTTCTCAAGTTTTGAACAGGATGGAGAATTTTTGCACGCAAATTTGTCTCTGAGCCACAGATACTCATAGAAAGAGCCATATATGGCTCGCGAGCCATAGGTTCCCGACCCCTGGTCTAAAGACTCTGAAATGCTCATCCTAATAAGGGAGGAAATTAGTTTGGCTATTTGTGGGTAAGTACTGTATAAGCCACTGTACATGTATTTTTGTTCAGTTAATATGTCTGATATCCTCAATGAGGATAAAGAATATATGACTGTACAATAATACGAAATTATGAGAAGTAAATATCTTTAGAGATTATTATATTTCTCATGTATTTAAGGCAGGATTGGAACCGCTCTGTATTGCAATGCTCCGCTCCTTACAGGGGAAAAAGAATATATGACTGTTTTTTCAATAGTGAGGGGGGGTGGTGCCAAAATTCTCAAGCTGTTTGGACACTTTCCCTTACCCTCAGTCCATTTCCTCTCCAATCTTGTAAGGGTCATTTGACTCCAATTAAACTTGGTGTTATCGTATTGTTTGCTGACTGCACATTAAAGCCCCCCCACACATTTTTCCATTGTCAAATGATTAATTCAGCAAGTGATAGCCGCCCCCGACCCGACCCTCTTCTTTTTTTTTGCCCCGGCACGTGTCGTCACGCAAACTTTGAAATCAAATCGCAAATCAAGATGTGGCAAGCTGGGCGTTTTTGGGGGCAGGGGGGGTTATCAAAGGAAGACATCAGTCAGCAACCCTAAAACTTTTTAATCTTGTTCATCTTTGTGCTTAACAGCCATCTAAGGAATGTCATCCCGATTGCACCCCCTCTCCCTCGTGCCTTCCCACCCCACCCCCATCCCTCACGCATCCTCAGCTTTTAGCAGTGGTCAGTGGTAGCAGATTTGGGGCGGGGGGCTTCAGTTTGGAATGCTGTTCCACCATCCTCCGAGCAAGGTGGGGGGGAAGGGTTGAAGGTTACCCACATCAGGTTGACAATTGGGAAGGGGAGGAGGATTAAGCGATACTACTGAGTGTTTGTTGAAGGGATTTGCTCAAACTCTTACCGTAAATTCCGGACCATAGAGCGCACCTGATTATAAGTCGCACCCACCACATTTTAAGAGAAAACCGATTTTGTACATACACAAGCCGCACCTGTATATAAGCCGCATGCGCCCACATTTAAACATGTAACACGAACACAAAATTATACATATACCGTAAATTCTGGACTATAGAGCGCAAATTGTAACACAAACACAAAATTGATCCAAACCCGACTTCAAGTCCCGCGGTTGAAACTAAATGTCCTTCATTGAAGTACGCAGTCCAAAAATCACAGCCGGCAAAATGAACGGAAAATAATACCGGTACTTAAGGTTTAATGCAGACCTGCAGAGTCCGGGTACCCGTTGAAAGTAATCCAAGGGAAAAAAGTGTATATTTCCAAAAGCAAGGGTGGGAAAAATATATATCCACTATTGTCCGGCGCGACCACAAACAGGTCTCACCTTCACCCCACTTCCCGTCAGCCCGCGTTTGCTCCGCCCCTCTTTTTTAATTCGCAAAACATATCAGAATAAGTGTCTCAAATAAATACTATACAAAAATATACAGTTGCAAATACATATTATACATGGGTTACATATTTACAAAGAAAGACGGTACACCGAGAGAGTTTTCAAAGCTTTAATAATATAACTTTCATCCCAAACGGTGCCCGTTAATGGTAGCAACACGCTCGCAACACAGTAAACAGGTCTCTTAAAAAAACATACCGTACTTGTAAAAATCACGGTAAACCATCCTCATCTTCCTCCTTACAACTGAAGCCATCAAAGTCGTCTTCCTCAGTGTCGGAAAGAAATAGTGTCATATAGACGTCGTCCCACGCTCCCGCAGCCTCACTCGCGCTGTCGCTTGTGTGCCCTCCTCTCCGTCACGCAGCAGACCGGCTTTTCGGAACCCGTTGGTGATGGTGGATTTTTTGATGCTGCCCCACGCTGTCAGGGTCCACTGGCAGACTTGCGAAAAAGTTGCCTTTCGCATGCGGCCAGTTTTAGTGAAGTTGCAGTCTTCCTCGGCGCATATATTCCACCGGTCTAAATCTTACCTATTGTACTCGAGCGCCGCTGGCGGCCGTTAGAAAAATTACATAAATTGGCCACATCACTGAATAAGCCGCAGGGTTGAAAGTTTGGGGAAAAAGTAGCGGCTTATAGTCCGGAATTTACGGTAAGTAAAATAAAGGGGGTACTTGGGTCTGATACCATTTTCTCTCTTTTCTATTATATTTTTTCATTTTAGATCAATTCTGAAATGGGTAGATAGACCTTGAGTAGACCTACCACAAGTACTGATACAACATCAAAGTTTAGTCTGATCCGGTTCAGATTGCCATACTGTAGATTTTTTGCATCTCCCATTGGAAATGCATTGCACCGATATATAAATAAATGAGCCCCTCAAAAGCTTCCACATTGTCTCTTCATGTCTGAGGCCACCAGGCGGATTTCAGCGGTACTGCAGCTCTCATTGGAAATCCATTGCACAAGCAAAACTGCTCGGTGAAGATTGTATCGAGCTGCTTGGAGTGGTCAGGAGATGCAGTACCCTAATTTTGGGGGGTTGGAGACCGCATGAAAGACTACACAAAAGCAGAAGTTTATCGATTGTTATTTATTGGGAGCTCTTTGAAAAAAACCAAGCTAAAGTACAACTGTGTACATTTTCACAGAAATCGGTTCAGCCGTATTGGAGCCCATAAGACACACACAGACACACACAGGGATGTATAAAGTAGTTTAGATTGAGATTTGATAGATTAGATTTAGTTAAATTTTTATTTTCCAAACCAGTTATCCTCACAGGGTGTCCGAATATTTATTGTCATAAATTAAAATGAATTATTAATTAAAAAATAATTATTACATTTAAATTATGTGGAATGGAATAACTGATGGGCAGCACAACGGCACAGTGGTTAGCGCGTGTGCGGCACAGTTCTGAGGTCATGAGATCGAACCTTCCTGTGTGGAGTTTGCATGTTCTCCCTGTGCTTACATGGGTTTCCTCCGGGCACTCCGGTTTCCTCCCACATTTCAAAAACATGGATGTCAGTTTAATTGTCCCTAGGTGTGAATGAGCGAGTGAATTGTCCGTCTCTGTGTGCCCTGCGACTGGGTGGAAACCAGTTCAGGGTGTTCCCTGCCCACTTCCCTAGGTTGGCTGGGATGGGCTCCAGCACCCCCGCGACCCTACTGAGGATAAGCGGTGCAGCTGACGGATGGATGGATGGAATAACTGATCAAATAATACATTTTGCTTTTGGTAAATAATGTGTTTATAATTACATTTAAATGAAAGGAATAAAACATTTAAAATGCATATCTGCGCACTTGTTAAGTTAGTAGCGAGGATCCCCACCCGTGGGAGATACGGCGAACAATGAATGAAACCAACCAAACTGCGTTTATAACCAGTCAAGGTAGAGAACGGTAAACTACAGCCCACTACGTCAAGGTACGTAGATGGAGAATGGACAAAATGGCGGAATCTCTACATTAATGGGGCGGGGTGCCTCCTGCTAATCACTGAAACACAGACATCAATATTTTGTTGGGTTGTACAGTGTATCGGAACTTTTTTTTCTTCTCTTTTCAACCCCTGGCTCGTTTACATGCCTGATCATAAAGAAACTTGCATGAAAAGGAAAAATCACATTTTACCTCCAGTGAGGTGAGACTTGAGCTGGTTTAGTGGAGTAGCAGGTGGATGCAGGCCAGACAGACGGCGGATTAAAAATCATGTTGATTTTCAAACTTCTATTTGGAATGACCTAAGAAACTCATCTTTACTAATAGTCCCGATCATCAATTGGTTACGGCCATGCAACTTCGCTTAGGTGGCAATTTGTGTGCCTTCCTATTTATTTAAAAACACAAGCTTTGATTAAATGGTTATCATGTTTTAGCTCCTCTATTAAGCATCAGCACAATTATTGAGACCCAAAGCTAATACAGTACAAAAAAAATACAGTGTTGTATTACTCCAACTCCCTAAGTCTTTATGAAGCACAAGTGATTCTTAAAGGGATAGTGTGTATAATTTAGTGTTTCCTAGTGATACCAAAAAACTTTTATTTAGTAAAAGAAAAAACATTGATCTGAATACTGGGCAAAAATACATGAACTATCATGCCAATGTCAATTTTTATAAAAAATAATCACATATGAAACAATAGTATTTTTTTACGTAGTGGAATTTGTACGTAGATGTCGCTGGCATGTTTGTCTGGCATCTAGCTGCTACATAATAATTTGGAACTAGTTTTTCTTTGCATTACACAACAGTTCCCTCTAGTGGTAAAATATTACACACTGGGGCTTTAATGTAATGAAGTGACTGAAAGGCATTGTTGGAAGGAGTTGAGCCAACAGCATACCTGCGTTTTCATGATTGTCATATGCGCAAACAGCAAAGTTTGAATTTTGTATGTTTTTGGGCAGAAAAAACAATTAGTTGTGGAGAAAATGCAGCAAAGAAGGTCCAAAAAACCTCTTCTAGGGTTGCAACAACAAATCGATAAAATCGATTATTACAAGCATTGACAACTTTGTACCTTATTGGTCGTTATGTTGCCTAGGTATTTTCGATCTTGTAGAGAAGTTGTAGTGTTGTAGTACCACTTTGGTCCGGCAGAGGACGCCTTGGAACCGTTTTTTATAAAAGTAGCCTCCTTTTTTTAAATTTTCATTTTCAAAGAATTAGCACGAAACAGTCAAACAATGCAAAGTTAACCATTTTCAAGGGAACCGAAAGTGCTGCAGAAATATACAGAAAAAAATAAGAACGTAATAAATAAAAGATAAATAATAATGATGACATGTTTCTCCTGATACATGAGGCCGATATCATTTGCACATTTGATATATTTATCATATTCAAGGATTCAACCCCAAAAAAATACATTTGTTGTTTACATTTTAGATCTTTTAAGTTTTGCTAAACATGAAATCAAATTTTATTCTCTTTCATAGTATTTGTTTCGTATGATAAGTCTAAATGTAATATGATCTTTGGATATTGTAGGTAAATACATACATATTTGCAGATTTATAGCACACTTTTCTATGTATTTTTAAGTTATTTGACATATTTTATTGTTTTATATTACAGAATATTCTGCTGTTTTGCGCATCTTTTTATATGTTCAAAACTTCGATATTTGAAAATAGGAAAAATAAAAATGTGTTCTTTAAAAATCTGATAAACCGAAAGAATAATTGATGATTCATCAATAATTACAATAAACAATGTTCACTCTGAGCTGCGTGTGTGTGCAATTGCGCAATACCCAGAACTTTTATGCGCACAAGAAAATCTAGCCAGCTCACAAAAATCAGGACTCGAACTTGCTAATTAAGAAGCAAATTAAGTCAAAGTTACAGTGCATGAAGGTAAAAATACAAGGGTTCCCCTTTCGTTCTGTTCTAAATGCAGTCAAGGTCGAAGTCAAACGAAGTTGAGTAAAGTCAGAGGAGTGTTTCGAGAACCGGCTTCTTCGGCTCGGCTCACTAAAAGGAACCGGCTCTTTCGGGTCCTAAGCGGCTCTTCAGGTTGTTTTTGCTTCTTTCATCCCTATAAGACCAAATATTGTGTAAAATTATGCACAAAATGACTTAAAGGAAGGGGGAATAGAACAAAAACGAAAAAATACCAAAATGAAAAAGTAGTAAAAAGCTGAGAAACAAAAGGAAGAGAAAGAAGGAAAAATTCTGAAAAAAGCCAGAAAAAAAGAAGAAACAAGTAAATGGAGAACAAAAAGAAAAAAGTAACAGCTAGGAAGAAATAAACACAATGATATTTTTTTTAAAGAGAAAAAGAAGAAAAGGTTTTGTGTTGCATTCAAATAATTTCCAATTATACCAAGTCAATCTTGTTGCCAACATTGTAATCCACTAAAAATGTGATTAAATACAGTTGTGTATCGTGCAGCCGACTAAGTGAGTCCCCAAAAATGTTAGTATTATGCGACAAAAGATACCAGGAAAAAAGAAATGGAAATCTTGTGAAAGAATTGTTGTAAAAACAAATGACGTTTGTAGGCCGTACAACCTTTGCCATAACACATTAGTCAATTCGTTCAAAAGTGAAAACTCAGCAAAATGTAACGTGATGTCAAGTTTTGGACATGTTTGATCATGACTTAGTTGCCACACTTTGGATTGCTGTTGCTCACTGTTGTTTCAAGCATTGCTCACCGACTGTGTGAACGCTCAGACCCGTGGAAAATTAGAGGGAACATTGACAATAAACGTTAGTTGCAGCTCAAGGTAAAGTCTTGGGCCCGGGCCTGAACTGGTCCCGACCCGGCTTCTCTCTCGCTGTCTTTTTATTTTTTTTATTTTTCCCTTTGTGCGTTTCCTTTGGCGGCAATTTAAAGCTTCTATTTCAGGCTCGTTTATCAAATCTAGTTAATCTGTCGGGTTTGGGCGGGTTCAGGTTTATATACCCCGACTCGGGTCGGGTCGGGCTGAATTTTTTTAGGCCTGATTTTACCTCTAGTTGCAGCCCTACCTATACCACAACGTTAAGCGTTTTTGTCTATTTGTTTTTCTTTTTTTTTAAATTATTGTTATTGACATGACTGTCTCTTTTTTTCTGTTTACAACGACCTTGTGTGTCCTGAAAGGCAATTCGAAATCAAATGTATTATTTTTATTAAAGCATCGTAAGGCGGCGGTGCCATATCCCGGTGGTCTGCTTTATTTTTATCCTGTTCTCAAAGAAAAAAACTGGAAGGGGGAAATATATATATATATATATATATATATATATATAGTTTTCTCCTAAATTTGGTCATGTGTGAATTCTTTTTCTCAGTACAATCTGATTAATGAGTTGTTGTTTTTTTTTTAACCCCTCAGAGCAAATTGCACATGGACGGCTTCCGCAGCCTGAAGGAAGGCGAAGCCGTGGAGTTTACCTTCAAGAAGTCCTCCAAGGGGCTGGAGTCGCAGCGAGTTACTGGGCCCGGCGGCATCCCCTGCATAGGAAGCGAGCGCAGACCCAAAGGCAAGAAAGTCCAGAAGAGGCGTTCCAAAGGAGACCGGTAAGAGCATGCTGGGAAATCCGAACATAGAGTTGATTTAAAAATACTGTGGGGGGAAAAATGATTACAAATTGAATACAAGAGATAATTAAAAATCGGACTACATAATGGATAGCCCGCTAGATGGCAGAATCTCTCTATCACCTAGCTTGCTAGGTTTTGGTCTAGCTTTCTTGTTAGCTAGGTGGATAGCCTGCTAGTTGGGGCCACCTCTCTTTGCTAGGTGGCTAGCCAGCGAGTTGGGGCCATCTCACATAGCTAGCTGGCTAAGGCCCTGGCTCTTTATATAACTAGGAGGCTGGCCATCTAGTTGACACCATTTTTGTATCAGCTAGTTGGCTAGGTCTCTTTACTCAGTTTTTTTGATTTTGTCCGGCTTGTCTTTCCATCTCACTCAATAGTTATCTAGCTCAATAAATAAGTGAATAGCCAGCTACCAAGCGCCAACTTTCAATCACCTGGATGGATAGGTCTCGGACTGGATCTTTGGCTGGCTAGCCCGTAAGTTGGCGCCATTTCATTATCAGACAGCTGGCTAGGTCTCTGACTGGTCTTCTAGGTGGTAGGCCAGCTAGTTAGTGACAACTCTTTATCAGCTAGCTGGCTTCCTACCTATCTAGCTGGATAGCTTGTTAGCACCATCTCTACCAGCTAGCTGGCTATATTTTTTCACATTTCTTGCTCGCTAGCTGTATACCTTACTAGCTAGGTGGCTAGAACCCCAGATAGCACCAGCTCTCAATTGGCAATCTGGCTAGGTATTTTTCCTCTCGCTTAATTTTCAGTTTTTTTCTGTCTTGTTAAGCCAGCTTGGTAACTAGCTATTTACGAAAAGTCAAGACTTCCTAAAAGCGCTTTATAGTGTGCTTCACATTTCCCAATAGCGGCCGTGCAGCCATGTAAGGCACTAACCTGCTTATTGGGGGTATTAGGGGTTCAGTGTCTTACCCAAGGACACTTCGACATGTAACACGGAGGAGCCGGGATTCGAACTGCGATCTCTTGATCCCAAGACGAGCGATCTACCTCCTGAGCCACTGCTGCCTATTTAGATCTCTTGCTATTAGAGCTAGCGAGCTGGCTACTTTTCCAGCTTAGGTTTTTAGCTTAATGAAAAGGATTTTATGTACCCGGTTAATGCAACCTAAAGATTTTTGTAATGTTACAGTAGAACAAACGGATAAATTGAACTTTTTGAAGCTGAGCTAAATGTTTTGTTAGCTCTCTAGTAAGCAAACATCGACTCGTTCATTAGGCTTTAGCACGGGTTGTCAGGACACAATATTGAGTGTCGTGTTATTTAGTGAGTTCCTCTGTCAAAATAATGACCACTGCTCGGAATCAAAGCTAAGCGTAATCCAAACCGTTTGGATTTCAACCCCCAACCTCACACCCGTTCCTTTACCTTGGCCGCGACCCCCCCAGGCCCAAACCCCCACCTGAGGGTCACATCGGCAGAGGTTTGACGTGTGACCTGGATCAATAACTCTTTAAATCTTGACCATCTATGCCCAACCCCAACGCCAATTTTACTCTTGCTTTTTATACACGGTATCCCGGTTTTAAATTTTGTGGTATGATTTCTGAATTTAACTAAACTTATTTTGTTTTTTGTTTAGTGCCACATGATCCACTTTTCGGGAAAATATTCAAACAAAAAGACGAACAAAGATATCTTTGTCATTATTTATTTTTTTATTCATATATTTATTAATACTTTTCTGCTTAAACACAGATAAACTAGTATTTGGGGGTGGCAGCAAGTAGTTTTAAACGAAAAGAATGTTTTGAGGAGTTTAATTTTCACTCATTTACAGTTTACTTTAGTGTACTTATTTACACAGTTTAGGGGCGTTTAGGATGTTTGGTTTTTTTAATTTTGTTTTTCTAGAAATTGACAGAGTTACATTTAAATTTCCAACAAATAGGAAGATATATGAGGCAGGGGCTTTTGTGTACTAATCAAACTACATAATGTACATTTTGGGGGTGCTATTGTACAACTGTGACCCCATTTTCTGGCGATGTTTTTTACCAAATCATTTAATTATTTTGACAGTTTTAAACAGATAATTGATTCTGCCAAATAACTCGGTTTTTGACTCATAAGACTCCAGGCCTATCTTTAAATTTTTTTGTTGATATTGTAAAACAACCCAGTTTTGTTTTTGTTTTTAAAGCAAAATATTTGTTATTTTTCGTGTTCCCTCTACAAAATGATACTAATTTTTTGGCATGTTCTCATTGAATCAATAAGTTTTGTTATGTTTCTTTTTTTTATTTCGTATACAGTAATGTGACACAAATGTGTATGTTTCTAACCAAAACAAATTATCTTCTGGGCTAAGTTAAAAGAAAAGGGTCCAATTTGGACTTTTTTGTTATTTATCTATTTTAAAGCAGGCCAATTTCTAAAATAATCTATTTTGGAGCAATGGTTGATTTATTTATTTTTTTGGTACTGAAAAACACAATTTACACATCTTGCTCTAAAATAAACTATCCTTTATTTTTTTCTCTAAAAATGACCCATGTTTTGGCTTTGCTTAAAATTAGTTTTTAACAAAATGAACAAAATAAAGTTGTAGTGAGTTGGAATAAAATAGCCCAATTTGTGGGAGATATTTTGAAGAAATGCTTGTTACATTTGGGGGAAAGGAGTAGTTGCTTATGCACCAAAAAAAAATCCCAATTGTGCAGTGTTTTTTTAAACTTCACCCATTTTCTTTCGTTCAATCCCACCTAGGAAGTTAAATGTCTTGACCGGAATTGGGTTGTTTTTTGACCCTGCTGTTTATGGAGGGTATGCGATATCATTCGCGCTATTAACCGGCAACATGCTGCCACATCTATCACTTTCGATTGTAGTTAACCAGCTCTCCTTTCGATAGTCAAAAACGAGGCACACATTTTGAGGATATCAGTGGAATGACTGCTATTTTTTCCTCCTTCATACCCCTTGGGCACAATTTTTAGTGGTTTTGTAAAAGTATTTTGAAAACCCTGTAAGTAACCCAACTTTAAAAACGACATACCTCATTTGCGGGTATGTGGGTCATGTTTTGTATCGTACATTTGTGGGGTGGGGCTCTTGGAGCAGGAGGGGCGGTCGCCCTTCTTTGAATATGGTTAAGGCGCCTGGGGTTAGAGGTGTTGCACCTTCACCCCGCTGTCATTTGCGATTAGAGCAAGCGAGAACTCTGTGTGAGAGCCAAGATCATTACGGCCACAAAGAGCCGTACCGGGCCCTCTGCAGTTCAATAACCTTCCAATTTGATATGTATATAAAAGAGCCTGTAGGGGATTTTGTTGAAATACATTCTGTTTTCTGTTTGTTTTTCGCAATTTATTGACACATGGGTGAAAAAGTGGAGAGACTGTTTAATCAAAATTTTTTAGCGTGAGTAAAAAAAGTCTGTGATCATGAGATAAACTCCAATGCCTTTTCATATGTCATCTGTACCACGAGTGGTCTAAAGTGCGCGCCCACAACCCGGGATTAAAACCCACTGCATACAATGTACTGCGATTTGGGGCAGCGATGATTATTGTTTGTTTATTGTTTACACTCAAATGTGTAAACATACCGAGTTATAAGGCGCACTTTCAAATTGCTGGCCAGTTTTGGGTTTATGGTTGCGCTTTATAGTCCGGAAAATAAGGTCTATCTATCTATCTATCTATCTACCTACCTACCTTGGTCATATCCCTCAACAGGGGTGACCGACAGCAAGACAAGCACATACGATAACCATGAAAATAAAAGAGGGAAAAAATAGCAAAAACACACACAAATTTTTTGGACCATGGCCAACCCAATTGCCCAAACACCCAAACAAGTTAGGCACCTCGGCACCCAACTTGGTCATACTTTCGTCCCTCCAGATGGAACGGGACACAAGAAAGCGGCCATGTTACTCGGGTCAGCGTGACACAACACACTATTTTGTAAGGTAAATAAACTTAAAAGTGCATGATGAGAGAATCAACTATTTGGTGTATCTGATGGTGAATTGGACTAAAAAGGACTTTCAATTAATACATTTATGTTGGTATTATGTCCATAGTTGATTTCGTCAATAACTGATTTATGGGGACACGTATTCAACATTTGTCACTGACAAAACATAGTTTGAGATGAGAAAAAGTAAGACAAAATTTGATACCGGATATTAAATCAAATATTAGCAGTCGAGTCATGTTTATTGGACAACCCTTAATCGGAAGAAGTCTCAAAGGACTGTACAGACTACAAACTATTATTACACCATCCCCTGATCTAAAACCTACACGAGGGCAAGGAAAAACTCAAAACCTCGGCATGAGGAAATTACGAAACTTTGAGAGGGGGCCATACATGAGGTAAGCTTCTTTCCAGGAGGACCATGCTACCATGAATGTTGCAACAGCATCATCAAACAGTACACAGACATCATCTACATGAAACTTAAGTCATTCATAAAATATAGAATATAAGTGTGTTTTCTGCCAAGAATTACAGTTCCCCTGAGGTTGCAGATCGAATCTCAGAGGGCAGAGCATTTTACAGTAACAGTGCCCTAATGAAGAGCGCTCTCCAACCTGTGGATTTCTTCTTGGCTCTTGGGGTCACTAGTACATTACAGTAATCGAGACAGGAGGTAACGAACGAATGAATTATAATCCCAGCATCAGATTGGGACAGCATAGGGCGTGTTTTTGCATTGTTGCGAGGGTGGGAAAAAGCTGTTCGAGTCATATTCTTAACATGTAACTGGAAGGATAGATTAGGGTCGAATGTGACAACTAATAACATTTTGACTGAGTTACTCTGGGTGATATTAAGTCACCGCCTTTAGATAGACCAGTAATTCACATTTCGGTCTTTTCAGGGTCTTTTTTTTTTTTTATATCTCAGTGCGCTTTATACACGAGTGCGTGTAACACACGAATAAGTATGGTACTTCCCTAATAAAGTCCATGTTTGCACGGGCGAGTAGAAAAAGCGCTGTCCGTTTAATTGATAGCAGATGCGAGCGGCAAGGCAAGCGGGTGAAAGGTCAGTGTTGCCATGGGAACCGTGTAGGAGTAAATGCAAACGCGCTGCGGTGGTGGGGAGAGGTCAGAGTTCAGAGGTCATTACTGCCGCCCTCCCGGACAATAGGACCACTTCCCCTCGGCGCTCCTGACCAAGGATGCCGGTCCGAGGGCGGGGCTGTGACGCCGAGGGCCCAACGGGCCCAGCCGCCTGAGTAGAAGCGCTTCATTTGATGTCATGGTGGGTCGTTCGAAAACGAGACAGCTCTTTGGGATGGGCCGGCAGAACCGGTTTCCTATAAATGAGGATCCAGCTCTTCTCGAAGCCCTTTCTCTTTCTTGTTCTCTGTTTCTTGCTCTTTCTGTTTTTCTCCTTCTCTCTTTCCATCGTTCCTCCTCTATCTTTCTTCCTTTTTTTCCCTCTTACTCTCCTTTTCTTTGTTTTTCCTGTCTCTTTTAACCTTTTTCTCTTTTTCTCATCTCTTTCCATCTTTCCTGCTCTATGTTCCTCCCTTATTTTCTTCTTACTCTCTTTTTCGTTCTTTTTCCCGTGTCTTTTAATCTTTTTCTGTTGCTCTTTTTCTCCTTCCATCTTTCTCTCTTTGTTTCTCTCTCTTACTCTGTCTATGTCTCTCCTCTTTCTCCCTGCCTATTTCTTCCTCCCTCTTTTTATATTTTCTCTAACTTGCCCTCCTTCTTTTATCTCACTGTTTCTCTTTTCTCTCTCTGTATATCTTACTTTTTTTCCTTTTATGTCTTTCTCTTCCCTTCCCTCTTTCTCTCCCCCTCTCCCTCTCTCTCTCTCTCTTTCTCTGTCTCTTTCTCTCTTTATGACTTTTTTTTTCCACGATTTCTCTTTCCCTCTTTTTTTCTCTCTCACCTTTTCTCTTTCTCTCTCTTGGTTAATTTCATTTTTCTCATTCTCTTTCTCTTTTCTTTCTCTCTTGTTCTCTCCAACTCTCTTTTTCTCTCATTCTCTCTTTCTCTCTAAGGAGCTCGTGTTTGCATAATATAAACAATTTGAAAGTTTAAAATAGGTAAAAGTCACTGTATATTGAGACAATGAAGGGCTATCGTACTATAGTAGCATAATAGCTTTTTCAAAATTAGCGAATCTGAGGTATGTTTTTTTAGTTATTGCTAATATATCTGAAGAACTGTTTGGGAGCCCGGAAGAGCTGGCTCTTTTTAGTGAGCTGAGCCGAAAAAGCCGGTTCTCAAAAAAGATCCGGAATCCCCATTGCTAATTTGTTGCCACTTGAACGGTGGCATGAGGGGAGGCCCTCTCGCCTCCCTGATGGAGAGCGACCACTGCACACCCACCGCCCATCTGTCCTACAACAAATACGCGTGGCCTTTCTATAGATTTTATGTCCATCACTGCCGGTCGCTTGGTCCTTGAGTTCAATTCCATC
The DNA here is from genome assembly GCF_059441175.1 of Urocampus carinirostris. Classification (NCBI taxonomy): domain Eukaryota; kingdom Metazoa; phylum Chordata; class Actinopteri; order Syngnathiformes; family Syngnathidae; genus Urocampus; species Urocampus carinirostris. Next base: position 53,947,313 of record NC_142350.1, read on the forward strand.
ACGGCCTGTTTACACTAGGCCAATGGATCACCACTGAAGTCATGAGGCATAATTTCATTACACTATTTTGCTTTCCTTCAATTCTATTGCACATCAGCTGCCTAAGAAGTATCACAGTATTATTTTTTTCTCCTGAAACGGAAATATGCTAACTATAATAGTGAAATATAATCTACAGGAAATACACTTGCAAGTTGTTCTCGATAACCTCCTTAAACACGATACATTTCAAACAATTTTAAATAATCGACAGTCTAAAAAGTTCGACCGGCTATTAGTGCTTGTTTCCCATTATCAAATACATTTATTAAAATACGATTAATCAATATGTACGTCACCATGTTGGATTTGCTGCCAGTAATGACCCGAAATGCCCTCTTAGAACCTGTGTGCAATACCAAGTATTTGCAATGTATTATTTTTTATTTCTTGTTCTTGCTAGATAGAGATTTTACCTCACTTGTTGCACTGCTAACTAACAGGCCGGCCTTCTAAATACCTGGTTAGCTATTCCCTAAAAGGGCAGTGTGTAATATTTAGTGCCTCCTAGTGGTACAAAACCTTCATTCAGTAAAGTCAAGTCATGTTTATTCGGATAGCCCTCAATCACGAGGAGTCTCAAAGGGCTGCACAGACTATTGCAATCTAAAGACTATTATTACACCATCCCCTGATCTAAAACCTATATGAGGGCAAGGAAAAACTCAAAAACCTGGTGCAACTTGATCTCAGTGCTGCCTTTGACGGACAAGATTAACTTCCTTTTTATTAAACGGACTTCAAAACCATGCTGGGCATCTCTTGTACTGTTTTAACTAGGTTTGTTCCTATCTCACAGACCGACCTTTCTTAGTAGGTATGTATGCATGTTCCTCCATTGAGTTACATATGGGGTTCCCCAAGGTTTAATTTTAGGCTCAGTATATTAAATCTGTATATGCTTCCCCTTGAGGATGTCATCAGGAGTCAACTTCCATTGTTACGATGACGACACCCAGCTGTACTTTTCTGTGTCCTCTGATGACACAAGTCCTATAGATGCCCTTTTAAAATGCATTTCAGATATGAAATCATGGATGGCAGAGAACTTCCTACATCTCAACCAGGACAAAACTTGGGCCTTATTTTCGACTCTGAGCTCTATTTTATTCTACGTATAAAAACTATCACTAAAATGTTCTTTATCAGCCAGAGTCCGCCCATTTACCATTATATATTCTCGTTTAGATTATTGTAATGCCCTGCTCTCTGGTCTTCCCAAAAGGTTCATTGCAAGCTTTCCCCTATTACAAAACTGGGGGACCTGGGGGAGGGGATGACTTGACATCAGTTTTCAAATGGCTGCATTGGCTCCCTGTGCATTCCAGGATCATTTTAGGTGCTTTTACTGGTTTTTATATGTATTAATGGTCTTGGGCCATTCTATTGGTCTGATTTGCTTTTATTATATCATCCCCCGCGGTCTCTGAGGTCCTCTAGCAGCAGCTTGGTGACTGTTCCTATGGTGACGATCAAAACCTATGGTTAAGCAGCATCAGGCCACTTTTGTCCTCACCTATTGAACAGTCTGCCGGAAGGCATCCTGTCTGCAGACCCAGTTTTTTATATGGCTTTTAATTGATCATGTTTTATTTAGTTTGGATATGTTTAATATTTTTTTTTAATTTCATACCTTCATGTTTTGTTCTGCAGTTGTTTTTATTTCTATTTTTAGATTTCAGTGTTTCCTCATCTGGGGGGCCCACACTGGTAGGGTGTGGTTCAATGGCTGAAAATCCTGAGGCCATCTGCGGCTATCCCTATCCGAGTGGATAAGCCTCCCTCGGGTCCCTTTCCTCACATAGTTGCTATGTGCCTTGCCATAATCATTTTCTTTCTATTACTATTTATTTAGTTTTTATTGTATTTTAACTATTGTGTGTGTCTGTGTACGATGTGTTTTAGGTTGTTTGTTGGGTAGGGGAGCGGGGATTTTATTGTCTTGTTGTACGCTGTTGTACAGCACTTTGAGTGGTAATTCGTAGCCTGAAAAGTCTCATCTCATTAGCTGCACCGCTTATCCTCAGTAGGGTCGCGGGGGTGCTGGAGCCCATCCCAGCAGTCATCGGGCAGTGGGCAGGGGACACCCTGAACTGGTTGCCAGCCATTCGCAGGGCACACAGGGACAGACAACTCGCTCGCTCATTCACACCTAGGGACAATTTGGACTGGCCAATCCACCTGAAATGCATGTCTTTGGAATGTGGGAGGAAACCGGAGTGCCCGGAGGAAACCCACGAAAGCACGGGGAGAACATACAAACCCCGCACAGTAAGTCCTGTAGCTGGATTTGAACCCATCAGGAGGTTCGCAAGACCTTAGAACTGTGCCTGCACACGAGCTAACCACTGCGCCTTCTGCTGCCCAGCCGGAAAAGTATTTTACAAATAAAATTGATTTGATTTATTTACGGTAGTTGTGAAAATTTGTCGGTAGTTGGCTCTTGAGCACCATTCTTTAGACCCACTGAATCTTAATGAACTGTTAGAGGTTCCATAATAATATAGAGGCAATAAATCAACTGATCCATATCACTGACGTTTTTCCAGATGCTACAACTGCGGTGGTCTGGACCACCACGCCAAAGAGTGCAAGCTGCCGCCCCAGCCCAAAAGGTGCCACTTCTGCCAGAGCATCGAACACATGGTGGCCAACTGCCCGGCCAAAGCGCAGCAGACCTCGCCGGCTTCTCAGGGAAAAACATCCCCCATAAAAGGTGTCGAGGAGGAAAACCCGGGACCCGGATCCAGCCCGGCCCCTCAAGAATCATCTGATTAGAAAGGTCTGGGTCGCTTTTCGGGTAGGCAAGCCGGGTGGAAAGCACAGATGCCAATCAAACTGATTTGCCCGCCCGAAGCTTCCTTTGGAACTACCTCAGGTCAAAATGAGTTTTTTGTCGAGAAGAATGTTGCTATTTACCCCTTCCACAATTTATTTTTAACTCGGGGATACTGCTGTATAATTGCACTCTTTCCAACAGTGAAAATCACCTTGGTTCCTTCTGGACCTTCAAAATCTCTTCCGGGTGGCAAAAAACACAATCTTCGAGTGACCAGGTCAAAATCAAACGCGGTAAAGGGTTTTAATTTTGATTTATTTTTTTTCCTAAGCTTGAAATGTACATCCGACGAGCTATTCTAAATAGACATTGTAGTTCAGTCTATCAATTTAAATGTATCTTTGACGAATTTTTCCATCAATGGCACCAAAGTAAGGAATTGAATACTATATCGCTCACAGGCCTATTTAACACGAAATTATTAGCACATGCGCTAACAAGGAACTAGCTAATGTGCTAAAGTACAACAGCAGCTCTGTTAAATCACCTTTTTTAATTGTAAGAATATTTGCTTGGTACTCGACTTCTAAAAACCATTTTCATTTTTGGATGAGTCAGTGTAATTTGTGAGTTTGTGGCACCCGGAAGGTTCTCAAAAAATATGGTCTCATCGATTCAATGGCCCGTCGATTTAATTTAATTTTTAAATCAAGGGGGAAAAATTCATTCTCTTTATTAACTCATTATTTTTTGAATGCATATTGACACAAAAAGGCATAGAATAAGGCATTGGATTTTGCCTTTTTCAAGCAACTCTGAAAACGTTGCGAACAACCATTATCTTTCTGTGATTCAAATCTTTGTTTTATTTTTCCGAAACAAATACGACACTTGTTTAACTCATCTTATCCCCCACCCTCGCCCCAATACACCCCCCCCCCCCCCCCCTACCAAATATGACTATTGCCGTCAGCCTAAGAATCTTCTTTAAATATTTTGGACCTGATGAAATGTGATCGGACCTATTCTCAAGGTTTTCCTCAAAAGACTTTTCTACCTCGTTTTCCTTTTATTTTAATTTTTTTATATCGATCAGCCGTACGAATGTCAGGGCTATTTTTTTGGCTTTTGTTTTACATTTTCTTGTTTACATGATCTTTCTACGCATTAGCAATTTAACCAAGCCCACAACGTTTATACCTCACCCGGTAGGGTTCAATATACGTATACTGTTATCGGCTTTATGTACTAAAACTCGGTGAGTCTTCATTTAAAATGTTTATTGTGCAAAAAATACCTCATTTAAACTTACCACTAACTAGGTTATCTGTAGTACTAAACTATACTACTCAGGACTGCAAACGACACTGATGCATGCAATCAACAACGCACATTCTTCACTTTTGCCTCCAGCATTAAACAACTACATTATCAGAACTAATCTGTTCGTTTTCAAGCACGGTATCACTAACCCGATATAATTAATTCTTAATTCACTCACCTCACTTTGAAACACATCCTATGTTATTGCAATTGCATTTCACGCTAAAAACACCGGGGTCAAAAATAAACCAAACTGGGTCAGAAATTGACCAATGGATATTGGTATCAATTGGATCAAGTCTTCTGGTTGGTTGTACAAAAGAACAAAAGAACCCAATTTTGTGGCTCTGTGAAGGAAAATTACCCATTGTTTGACCATTAAACTGATTTACCGATTATTTTATTTATTTTGGGGTGTATTTTACAGTTTACACGTTTTTTGGGGGTTGTCTTGAACAAAAGGGCATAATGCTAAATGCCTTTTTTTTTTTTTTTTTTTTTTAGAAAAACAACCGATTTTTAAGGGTTACTGAATAGAATTTTAGGTTGTTTTGGGCATCCATCCATCCATCCATTGTCTTCCGCTTATCCGAGGTCGGGTCGCGGGGGCAGCAGCGTTAAAAGGGAAGCCCAGACGTCCCTATCCCCAGCCACTTCCTCCAGCTCATCCGACGGGACCCCGAGGCGTTCCCAAGCCAGCCGAGAGACATAGTCTCTCCAACGTGTCCTGGGCCGCCCCCGGGGCCTCCTGCCGGTGGGACATGCCCGGAACACCTCCCGAGGGAGGCGTCCAGGAGGCATCCTTATTAGATGCCCGAGCCACCTCAACTGGCTCCTCTCAACGCGGAGGAGCAGTGGCTCTACTCCGAGTCCCTCCCGGATGACTGAGCTTCTCACCCTATCTCTAAGGGAGAACCCAGCCACCCTGCGGAGGAAACTCATTTCGGCCGCTTGTATCCGGGATCGAGTTCTTTCGGTCATGACCCAAAGTTCATGACCATAGGTGAGGGTAGGAACGTAGATGGACTGGTAGATCGAGAGCTTTGCCTTTCGGCTCAGCTCCCTCTTCACCACGACAGACCGGTACAGGGTCCGAATGACGGCAGACGCTGCACCGACCCGTCTGTCGATCTCCCGTTCCATCCTACCCTCACTCGTGAACAAGACCCCAAGATACTTGAACTCCTCCACTTGGGGCAAGACCTCCTCCCCGACACGGAGGGAGCATACCACCCTTTTCCGACTGAGAACCATGGCCTCGGACTTGGAGGTGCTGATCCCCATCCCGGCCGCTTCACACTCGGTTGCGAATCGCTCCAGCGAGAGCTGAAGATCACGGGCTGAGGAAGCCAACAGCACCACGTCATCTGCAAAAAGCAGTGACGCAATGCTGAGGCCCCCAAACCGGACTCCATCCCCGCCAAGGCTGCGCCTAGAAATTCTGTCCATAAAAGTTATGAACAGAATCGGTGACAAAGGGCAGCCCTGGCGGAGCCCAACCCTCACCGGGAACGAATCCGACTTATTGCCGGCAATGCGGACCAGACTCTGGCACCGGGCATACAGGGACCGCACAGCCCGGATAAGACTGTGCGGTACCCCATACTCCCGAAGCACCCCCCACAGGGCCTCCCGAGGAACACGGTCGAATGCCTTCTCCAAGTCCACAAAACACATGTAGACCGGACAGGCAAATTCCCATGCACCCTCAAAGACCCTGAAGAGTGTATAGAGCTGGTCCAGTGTTCCACGGCCAGGACGAAAACCACACTGTTCCTCCTGAATCCGAGATTCGACTTCCTGGCGGACCCTCCTCTCCAGTACCCCTGAATAGACCTTACCAGGGAGGCTGAGAAGTGTGATTCCCCTGTAGTTGGAACACACTCTCCGGTCCCCCTTCTTAAAGACGGGAACCACCACCCCAGTCTGCCAGTCCAGAGGCACTGTCCCCGATGTCCACGCGATGTTGCAGAGGCGCGTCAACCATGACACGCCCACAACATCCAGAGCCTTAATGAAGTCTGGGCGGATCTCATCGACCCCCGGGGCCCTGCCACCGAGGAGTTTTTTGACAACCTCGGTGACTTCAACCCCAGTGATACGAGAGCCCAACCCAGAGTCCTCAGGCTCTGCTTCCCCAGAGGAAGACGTGCCGGTGGAATTGAGGAGGTCTTCGAAGTACTCCGCCCACCGATTCACAACGTCCCGGGTCGAGGTCAGCAGCGCCCCATCGGCACTATACACAGTGTCGATGGCACACCGCTTCCTCCCCCTAAGACGTCGGATGGTGGACCAGAATTTCCTCGAAGCCGTTCGGAAGTCGGCTTCCATGGCCTCGCCAAACTCCTCCCATGCCCGAGTTTTTGCCTCGGCAACCGCCAAAGCCGCATTCCGCTTGGCCAGCCGATACCTGCCAGCTGCTTCCAGAGTCCCACAGGCCAGGAAGGCCCGATAAGACTCCTTCTTCAGCTTGACGGCATCCCTCACCGCCGGTGACCACCAACGGGTCTGAGGGTTGCCACCGCGGCAGGCACCGACTACCTTGCGGCCACAGCTCCGATCAGCCGCCTCGACATGACACAGTCAAATTTGGGGGTTGGGTAAACAAAAAAGCCCCATAAAAGACATAATCTGGTTTCTTAAAAAACAAAATCAATTTTCTTGAGTATTTAACAGTATCATTTTGTTTGGCCTTTGACATTTTTTGGGGGGGGCTTTAAGACTATCTTGGTAAAATAATTTTTGGGGGGTGACAAAAAGAACAAATATTTGTGTTTTTTTTTTTTTTTAATCAAAAACAATTTTTGTTGGAATTCTGTCTTTAAAATTACCTTTTTTGCTTTGAGGAAGATTTTTAGGTTTTTTTTTTTTGTTTGTTTTTTATATAATGTGGAAAAAATCAGCTTCTGGTGTTGGTTTTAACTAAATGGCCCAATTTGGGGAATCATTTTGAAGAAATTATACTCTGAACATTTTGGGGGTTGGGGTTGTTTTTGTTTGTTTGTACTAAACAACACTATTTTCAGCATTTCTTAAACAGACCCCCTTTTTTTTTTTTTTTGCATAAACCAACCAAAGCAAGTTGGATCTTTCTTGACTCTAATTGGGTTATTTTTGAACTAGTGTTTTTGGTGCACATGCGATATCATTCCTGCTGTTAACCGGCACCAAATCCATCACTTCCGATCGTAGTTACTGAGGGCTTCGGCTAGCTCTCCTCTCCATACTTAAAAACGAGGCGCACAATTTGATGTTACCAGTGGGATGGCTGGTGTTTTTTTCCCTTTTGTACCCCATTGACCCAACTTTGAAGTTTATTTTTTATTTGTTTTGTTTGATTTTTTTTTTTTAAAGATCCAAAGTGATCAATATTTAAGACACCACCCTCCCAAATGTAGGATCATCGGTGCTGGGAACATGCACATGACGCTATTTGTTTTCCTCTTTCTTGGTGTTAGTTGAAGATTGTTAACTGGTTGATGGCGAATAGGTGACAAAGCTTTAGTAGCGAAATCTTCAAGATGTGACTTTTCCCTGACTATCAATGCTTATGACAAACACACACATGAAGTGATCAGTTTTCATGAATGTGATGCCTGTCTAGCTTTATTTGGAAGTTTTATCTTGTGGTGTCTTCAAAAAGCCCCACAGTAACGTGTTTTTGTGATTCTTTGATGGATGATTAGGGGGGGGAAGAGGGACCTACAAGAAAGAAACTGATTTAAAAGCAAAAAAAAACGAATAAACATCACAAAAAAGATCTCTTTCACAACCGCTTCCCTCTACTTTGGATGAGCTGGAAATTTCTCAGGGTAACTCGTTATTGTGACCATCAGATATTTAGTTTTTTTTCTTTTTTTTCTTGTGATGTATCTTGCTAGTGCTACTTTAAGATAAAAGTGCATTTATTGCTGATGAATGTAATCAATGTTTACCGCCATGAAAACTGTGGTCTTGATCTCAGGTTAGAATTTTTTTCAAGATGAGCAGCGAGTAGTGCCATGATGTTTTGATGTGTGAAGATCCTGCTCCATTTTCATAATAAATATGTTGAAACTATTGTGTGGTTGTGTTTCTTTACCCTTGTAGGCCTATCTATATTAAGTTGAAACATATTTTAGTACTAAATGCAAAAACAGCTAATTTTTTTTTACCAGTGAATACAAATATACAGTATTCTACACGTGATTTCTGCTTTAATCAACCTGAATAAGGATGTTTAGAGCTTGACATTAAACATTGACACACTTATTTATTTTTGGTACCAGTAACAATGTTTATAAAGCAAAACCGCTTTAAAAAACTTTTGATAATTGCGAGGGTATTTTTTTATAAGTACAGCAATAATTGCATATGTTGGCCTGGAGAGGGTTGGATGCCACCAGGCTGTACATGCCCAAGACACACCTCAGTAAATGGTGCCCCTACGATCCTAGTGCTTAAGGAATCCAACCAACGACCTAAGATATTTTTAAGTACAGTATTTTCTCTTAAAAAAATAAGCTAATACAAATACAGTACTGTATGCCTAATACGCCATAAGTACTGTGACGTAATATTTACTCTGGCCACTTGAGGGCGCTAGTGTTTGTTTACATTCGTCATTTCAACATGGCCGCCTCCGTTCACCTAGCTTAGCAAAACGACCGGTCTTGTATTATTGTCGTTTTTGTGGCAGTCGTTTCCGTTTTCGAATTGCTATTTGGCCAAAACTGGTCTCAGTTCATTGTACAAACATGTTAGTTTGTAGAAGAAGGTTGCTTACCGCTGCTTTTTACAAAAGTTGCCAAAGAGACCGAGCAGCTCAGGCTAATAACGTTCGGCACCTGAGTGGCTGCAAAGCTCTGGTGTATACAAACCATGGAGATCCTTCCCAAGTGGTACAGTAAGTCGTATTTTTGTATTTTGTGAATCCCAAATTTAAAAGTACTTTGTGGTTGAACGCCATTACAAATAAAGTCCTCACTGTACTTATGTAATTGAAAAAGAACTTGTATATACACAAACACTACCTTGTGAATATTGTCTAGATGCTATCCTCTTATATATTTTAGTATCATATTTTTGCTTTAAAGACTTTGCTATATTATTAAACTGCACCACCATGTGCAATCTTGTAGAATCAGGATTTTTTTTATCAAGCCTAACACCCAATTTGCATGAACAATTTGAACGTCCAAAATCAAGAAATTGTAATCATCAGCAATAACAGATATTTTTTAAAAATAGTACATTTGATTTGTAAAAATCTAGGTGAGAAGAAAAACAATACAAGACAAAAAGGAAATGAGAGTGAAAAAAAAACAACTTAAAAAGATTAAAAAAAAGAAAAGAAAAAAAGACAGAAAAAAGAAGCAAAAGGCTAGAGAAACAAGAAACAAAGAAGAAAAAGAAAATAAGAAAAAATGACTAAATTAAGGAAAAAAAGACATTGAAAAAAATCCATTACAGTATTCTTCTTAATTATAATAATATTCATTTTCATTCATTTTGAAATCATTTAAACTTTTTTTTTATACTAGGCAACTTTAAAATCAGGCAACTCAAAACAAAATAAACTATGGAATAAACTTTAAGTTTGTTAATTTAAAAAAGCTCATCATTAAAAACATCGCTGTAAAACACCGGAGACATTAATTACAATATGTACAGATCCACAAAAAAAGATGAAATATAAAACGAATGTAACTGTTTTTATACTTAATAAATTTGAAGTCAAGCAGTGAAACCCCTCCTATGTCTTGGCTTGCGCAATCTCGAGAACATGCAAACCAACACTTGGCCGAAATACTCCATATCAATTTTGTCTCTGGGCTCGAAGGTCTCCTCCATTTCTGCGTATTGTGCAAGAAACATTTTTTCTCTCTAGGCATACCGTGTTACAAAAATAATTTTACAAACAAAAAGACCAAAAATTAAAAGCACTTTTACCATAAATTCTGCGCTCACATTCGCCCCATTTGTTTACAGTTAACACTCGTGGGCTGGGAGAGGTGCTGCCTCCTTAGGCCTGACAGTTAAATACTCCATCTCCTGCAGTGTCTCTTTGTGTGTCAAGTATCTTTGGGTATTGAGAGAAGCTAAGTATAAATTTGAATGCAGGAATCCCTTATTTTGCGGGGCTTGCGTTTCAAAAAGGCCCCGCAATATTCAAAAGCCGCTATGTAGAAATCTGTTTTAGTTATGCAGTCTGTGCAGCCCTTTGAGACTTCTTGTGATTAAGTGCCATAGTGATAAACATGTCTTGACTTGACAATATAGAGAATCCTATCAAGTCATTCAATGCCAGGCGTTTCTCTCATATGGGAAGTGCAGGTGCCAGTCAATTTTTTGCTATTTTGACTTATTTTTGAAGGTCAACAGAAAATTTAGTTCTATGGGATTGGAAATATCGAAATAAAACTTTAACCCTCACCCTTTGTTGGAAAAATGCATGTTTTTTTTTGTGAACAAAAGTTAAACATTGCTAAGTTTCTTGGAAAATACTCCTTTCCTAGAAAACTTTTGAGAAATTACGGCTTTTTGTGAGAGGATGGATTTCAAGCGGAACTTTCGCTTTTCTGCTTTTTTTGTATTTGTGATACCTCCGATATCTAAACAATCACGGTTCACTGAACCCTTAACCGCATGGGTCGTTGGAGCACCATTGAGTACACAACTGGGCAGCTTTCCCTGAACACAAGGACACTTTGCTTGCAAAATAACTTTTTATTGCAAGAACTCTGAGCTTAGATGTTGGTCACTCAGGGGCCACCCATACACTCAATCGCTGGATAGAGGAAGCAACACGAGGAAGTGAGGGCTCCTCCATGTGTGCACAAAGATCTGATCAAAACCATACCTGCAATCTCGTGGTGCTTTATCAATTTCAAATCACTCCCAAAGGCTTGATACTTACTGATCAGTAGCACCAAAGCATTTAGAATGGTTGGTTTTTTTTTTTTTCAAATAAAAAAACATATTTTTACGATTTGGCACTCTGGGACAATGCTTCTGAAAACGTGTTTATACGATACGGCACTGAATTGGGTAAGATGCACACTTAATGGCATTTGTTGATTTGGTTTCTAGATTTTCTGACTCTGTTTTTGAGTAGAATGTAAGGACTTTTTTTTTCTCTGCAGGTTGCAAAATGTGGATCTTCCCCCGCTGGGTCCAAAAGATGTTCTGGTTAAAATTCTGGCTGCTCCCATCAACCCATCAGACATTAATATGATCCAAGGTAACAGAAAATGTGCTTTTGCAAGATAAGTCATGTTCATTTGGACAGCCCTTCAAGGTCATGTCCGTAAGTTCAAAGTATTCTACTTGTCGCCTCTGTCAAGCTGCTTGTGTGCCACGTGCACGTACGTGTCTCTCTTCGATGCGTTCAAATAAACTCTTCTTTTTTCATCAGTTTGGGGGTTTGGGTTGGCATTTGGATTGTATTTGTAACACTCCTTTTCTTATTTTCACCATGTTCACGCTAGAATAAATATAAACAGCCAGAACGCTCAAGAAATACCTCCACCCTATCTCCACCCCTGCCTCCTTTCATCCAGCCTGATGCGCTCTATGGCCGGAACCCCTATTTAAAAAAGTAGAATAAAAGCTGATAGGTGCAGTAAGAAAATCCGTGCAAAGGCTCTTTGAACTCAGTTAGGCATTGTTAAAACATAAATTTGAGAGAAAATATTTTATTTGACTTTTTAAGGACAACTAAAACTGGGCCCCTCACCTATACAGTAAAGAAGATCTTATGACTTTCCTCACATCAATGCAACATAGTTGCTTGATCACAATATATTGTCAGATGGCTTTAAAGCAGTATTTGTATATAAAACATTGATTAGGCCTGTGTACAAAAATAAAACGTGTTTTTTTAAAGCAATAGCACATAAATGTAAAAAAAAAACTTTAATTCTTGGGTAAAGATTAAATATTGTAGACCCCTGGGATACATGGTCCCCGCCTTACGAGGGTTTCACTTTAGGGTGTGGAATAAGATGTTCACTTTACAGCATTTTCCCTAATTGACATCCACAACAAATGTTATCGCAAAGGCAAAAACCTGTAAAATTCAAAATTGGCGGCGTTTGTACGTTTGACGAGTTCCGTCTAGGGCTGCAACCACAAATCGATAAAATCAATCAAGATCTATTATTAAAAGCATTGGAAACGAAATTGCACTCAGCATGCTCCAAGATTGTAATTGATGCACGATCATCAGCGGTTCTCAACTGGTCTGACTTAAAGGGACAGTATGTAATATTTTGTGTCTCCTGGGTGGGTGGGCGTATCCCTCAGCCACTCCGGTCGTAGGGTCACCATTTCCTGTGGTGTGTTTTTGGCAAGTAAATCCCATAGTCAAAAATCTATGAACTATTATACCAATTTTAGTATAATATTTTTTCCAGGGACGTACGCCATCCTGCCCGACCTCCCGGCAGTTGGTGGCAATGAGGGCGTGGCCCAGGTGGTTGAGGTGGGCAACCAGGTCGCCTCTCTCCAAGTAGGAAACTGGGTCATCCCAAGAGATGCTGGCTTGGGTAAATAAAATCCTCCGTGAAGTTGCATGAGCGCGAGCAACCCGATTCATGGCGTCCATCTCCAGGAACTTGGAGAACGGCAGCCGTGTTGGCTGAAGATGATCTGATCTCCGTGCCTAACGACATTCCACTTTTGGCGGCCGCCACATTGGGCGTGAACCCTTGCACCGCCCTCAGGATGCTGGCGGACTTTGAGGACCTCCAGCCAGGTACAAAGCACCATGAGTGGGCCACGTAGAATGCAAAATACCAAATTTTCCACAATATAAGCAGGGCTCGTACAGATGCTTGAAATCCTTGAAAACGTTTGAATTTTAACATGGTGTCTTCAAGGTCAAGAAAATGCTTGAATTTTGGGTGAAGTGCTTGAAAATGCTGACTCGATAGGCAACACTTGTAGATATGTCATGGGAAATGTTACCGCCCCCTATTGTCGCATCCGAGAGGACAGGTTTATCAGACGAGTTTCAAGAAGCGGTTCTTTTGGCATCACTTAGAAGACTCCTCAGATTTTTTTATTTTTTTTTAAATATAATATCTTATCAATAATAATAAAACCCTATGCACCAAATTATTTGGTAATTCATAATTTCATGTTTTGCCAGGGATCCCTGACAAATCCATTAAATATAAATTAAAATACTCAGATCTACTAAAAATGTAAAATATAAAATAATTTAATACACTGAAATGATGTAAAAAAACAACAACAAAAAAACATAAAATCCAAAGAAAACACAAAACAACAAAAAATTAACTCTTCAGTGCTATAATTTAGAATAGAATAGAATTGAATAGAATATAATATACCTTAATTGTCATTGTTACAAAATGGGTTGAACATATTGTGACAAAGAAATTGGACATGCCACTCCAGATTCACATTTTACAGTGAGGATAAAAGAAAACAAAGAAGATAAAGGAACAAAGAAGATAAAATGCAAAAAAGTAACTATTCACAATATTTTCTTAGAAAGATTTTCTGAAAATAACGCAAAAACTATAAATTAAAATAAGTAAAAAGTAAAAGATTTGCAGTCTCTATAAGTTTGAAAGATCGAATGCACTCTGCTTTAGGGCAATCAATATCATTAAAATGAGTCCAAATTTGGCTCATTTTTCTGCTTTTTATACATACAGTACTTTATTTTTTTGTCTTTCGTAGTGAACTCTATTATTACCCGACACCTACAGAGCCTTTTCAGTGTTTGTAAACAAGTGTGAAGCAGAATGGCAGAATTAGCAGCCCATTGACACAAAAAGATCCTAGATAATGGATGGAAACAGCTCAAAATAGCACCAATTATGTGCTAGCAGAAAGATAGCGACTATTTTAGTCATCAAACCCAACCAGAAAAAAAGTTATTTTGATCTGTGCTGGGTTTCTTCCTTTGAAAGTATGAGAAACATTGAAAAATTGGCCTTGGAAGTGTTTCAAAAGTGCTTGAATTTGTCCATGAAAAAAGTGTATGAGCACTGTCTAAGGCAAACGGAATTATACAGCAAGCCCCCCAAATAGTATTTTGTGATATTTTTTCATATATAAGGCGCACTGGACTATAAGGCGCACATTCTAATTTTGGGCCATTTTGGTGAACGTTATACTGTAGTCCCAAATATACGATAATAAGTCCATCTTGAAATTCGGCAAATTTCAACTGTCCCAAAAAGTAAATTGGATGTGGTTTGTCCTCAAAAGTGAAAAACAACTGACGCTAGTTTCAATTTCAGGAGATTCGGTAATCCAGAATGCGGCCAACAGTGGCGTGGGGCAGGCTGTCATTCAGATTGCTGCAGCCAAGAAGATCAAGACCATCAACGTAGTCCGGGACAGGTAAGTCGATTCTGTGACGCCAGTTTGGATGGTCTATGCATAAAATACCTTTTACCATCATTTTTATCGATTTAGAAATACATAGTAAATATACAAAAAAGGGACAGTGCGTATTATTTGAGCACTAGGTGTTGCTGTCTTGTGTTGTGCAACCGAAAGCGATGGATGCAAAGCACAAGGAAGAATACAAACCACAAAGACTCTAAGTCACCAAAACACACCATTTATATCCCGATTCATTGCCCAACCTTTTAACGTTTTTTGTTTTTTTATGTATAATAAACACTAACTTCTTGACCTACGAGTATATAAAAAAAAATGCATTTTTATATTATTTCTGCTTATCATTCAAATCAATATTTTTATAAAGTTTTTTTTTACCCTTAGGAGGTGTTAAAAATACAATATGTCAATTTAAATCAACAATTAAAACAAAATTGAATCTCAACTTTGAATAGTTGTATAGGGATAGAAGTTAAAAAACGTTGTCGGATTCATTATGCAAAAATCAACTAGATTATCAATCGATTCACTGAATATTCAAATCATTTTTTTTTTAGCTACAATTACAGACGAGATAGGTTCCGGACAGTCGTTCGTAAGTTGAATTTCTTTGTAAGTTGCTTCAGTGCTATATTTTCTATGTTTAAGGTTTGTATAAGTAACATGTATTGTTTTGTACTAAAAAATAAACATTTCATAAGATAATATGCTCTATAAAGATGAATAAAGTTAAGTTTAACTTACTTTTGGAAGAGGTCCACCCCGTGGTAAAAAGTTGCCGAAAAAAAAGCGTTCCGACCATTTTCTCAACCGCATCAATCTTTCTTATTCCACTTTCATTTCAAAAGAAACGGCTCGCCTCTTCTTTACACCAACTATATTGAATGGATGCATATATTAAAGAATGAAAATATCAAAGTTCCTAGCGCGCTGGAGATACAGTATAGAATGTTTACACACGAACTAGGAAGAGGAAGCAAGATTTCTTCTTCGGGGTCGACGCTGGGTGAGATCTCATAGCGCCACACCCAGGTAGCGGCAGAGAGAAGCACTACAGTACTGTCCTGTACTCTGATAAAGGTGCACACAATATAAAATCTAACTTACGACAATGTCCGATATTTTTCGACATCCCGAAAAAAATGTTTGTATCTGTTTTTCGTAAGTCGAGTGGTCGTAAGTAGGGGAGCGTCTGTACTTTGCAAATGTTCAATTCAATAATAAGTTAATTGAGGCTCCTTGTAAAAGCCATTTACACTCGGACTTCCTTATTGTCTTTTATGACTCTATTTTGTGTTCTTTCCTCCCGAAGGCCAGACTTCACTCAGCTTAGCGATAGGCTGACGGCGCTCGGAGCGAGTCATGTGATCAAGGAGGATGCCCTTAGGCGGCCGGAGATGAAGGACCTTTTTAAGGTGTGCTCATTTCCTTTAGAGGCGGAAGATTGCAATAGCATTAGAGTTGGGTCAACATTGTTCGGTTCTGAGGTGGGGGTCGCCAAGTGACATTGCTGTAAAACGGGGGATCAAAATCTATGGTAATGCAGAGCTAATGCCTTCTGACCTGTATCCCAGATAAAAACATTCGATTGAGAAAACTATATAGCAAGTGTTGTTTATGTGTAATTTATATGTTTAGGGTTAAACAACTTTATAAATCAATATACGCATGTTAAGGAATAATTTAAATGTATTTACGTTTGGTGGTACAGTCGGGTAGCGGATGGATGCAGGGAGAGATGGTGACGGTGGATCTATAATAAAAAGGATTTTGAAAATTCCACTTGCAAGAATTTTTATGGCTTAGAAAATGTCCTGGTTTTGATTGCATCCCTATTTTTAATAATAGTCCTGGTTGTGGATAGGTTACAGCCATGCAATTTAGCTTGGGTAGCCATTTTTTAATCCAAAACTGCTGCGCATAGTCCCCTTTTTTATACTGGACTTTTTATCTATTTGTTGCATTATTGACATGATTGTCCTTTAGTATGTGTACAGTGAGTTTGGTGTCTTAAAAAGCTCTGAAACAAAATTATTATTATTAAAGTGCCCTCTTTGTATTTTTTGATAATCACAAGCTTAATTTCCATGGTCATCATGGTTTTGCTTTTTTTCCTTGAGCATCACCGCGAGCATTGGACCCATAATGAAAAGTACAGTACAAAGATTCCAGGATTGTATCACTGACTCGCAAAGTCTTTTGAAAAACGCTTGAGATTAGGAACTTAATGAAGTGAGAGAGGCATTGTGGGATGTAGTTCAGCTTCAGCATTTTCCTAATGCTGTGATGCAAACCAATAGCGTCTACAAGACATAAACTGTCATAGGCACGAACACTCCAAAGCAAAGCAAAGTAATGTATCATTGATGTCATATGTCAGATGGACTGAAAAACATTTTATTCCTCACCATAAAGTGAAAACCTTGTAAGGCGGGGTTGCTGTATCGGGGGGGTGTACTGTAGCTTGATTTTTGTTATTTGTTACCAGACGTGTCCAAAGCCCAAACTGGCCTTGAACGCAGTCGGAGGAAAGAGCGCCACCGAGCTGCTTCGACATCTGCGGTAAGCTGCTTTAACCGTATAGAGGAGAGAAAGCTGCACAATTAAACAAAAATGGTTCTCACAGGGTTGGAGGGTCCATGGTGACTTACGGGGGGATGTCTAAGCAACCTGTGACCATCCCTGTGGTACGCCTCTGTGATTCAACCAAGTGAAATATCTATATATGTTTTCATCTCATTTTCTCACTCTTATTCCAGAGTGCTCTTATTTTTAAAGACGTGAAAGTGCGCGGCTTTTGGGTGACGCAGTGGAAGAGGCAACACTCAAATGGTGAGCCATGTCTTTTTTACATAATAAATACATAAAAAAATAACAATAAATATTTTTATATTTGAATGAACGAGACTTTGATTTTGAACATAACAAAAGCAGAAACAAAACAACAAACCAAAAAAGGAAAATAATACACTCAAACAATGTTATCGTACATGTTCGAAAGGGAGTAAAAAGAAGTACAGTGGTACCTCGCTAGTTCGCGGTTCCACTTTCGCGGGTTCAGAGCTTCGCGGGTCTAAAAAATATACCTTACCTTCTCAATAAAAGCATATACTTTATTGACTTGACGCCAGTGCGCGCAAGCTTATGTCAACTGAGGACACAGTGTGGACACTCTTATTGTGAAGGGGAGGGGGAGGCCCTCACACAGTGCTTAGTCATGGTGAGTTACCGCTTCACCCCCCCCCTCCTTTAACTCCTCACACCCTTCTTATGTGGCGCTCAGTTTATCGAGGAGGAACTCGGCGATGTAAGTATATTCTCTTCCGTCACATTTCATCTCAAGTTTGACCTTATTATACCAAAAGAGAGCGGTTGTTTGTACTACCTAAACACGGCTAATTGTGTGTGGCTTCGTGTATTTGTTGTAAAAGCCGTTCGATGCCGCTAGCTAAATTATGCGGTAATTGTCAGAAGGTAGCTTTTTCACTTTCATTAAAATGAACACAGACCATTTTTTTTAACTGTTGTTTCCCAAAACGCTCCACAAACACTCATCAAATATCACATTTTCACTGTTTTAATTTTCAATATGTAACCGGTAGCGTTAACAAGCGAAATAAAGCGAAATAGCTGCATGTGGTCGAGATCGGTTAATACAATCATACTGAACGGTTCGTAGTGGTTTCGCCGCAGTCCTATTCCGTGTAAATTGATGATGTAAGACATGGCTACACTTGTGGGTCATGTTTTGGTACATTCAGTTCCAGTGTGAAAAGTTCTGGATGAGTCACCCAATAAACTCCTTGCCATCATGCCAGCGATCACCTCGGTTTAATGGCGGGGGGGGGGGGGGGGGGGTATACTGTATACCTGTATACGTTTTTAAGCCTTTTTGAAGGGGCGCCGCTGCTTCGTGGATTTTCAGTTTTCGCGGGTGGTCTCTGTCCCCATTAACCGCAATAACCAAGGGATTACTGTATATGCTTATTAAATCCTACCCCTTTGACTTCATTGGTAATTGTTTCTCACAGTTAGCTCTTCTGTGTATTTAGATACAAAAAAACACCTCTCTAATATACATATTTACATTGGCTCTGTGGATACACAGTCTCTTCATTACTATTTTCATCACTTATTTTACCATCATCATTATTGCTATTTCCATACATTTTCAGCATATTATATAATTAGAGTATCTATTATAATAACATAGTTTCTTGGGTGCTCATGGGGAAACTGACTGCTAATCTAATCTAAATCCAACCTATCTAATCCAAATTTTTAAATCAAATCTAATCCATCCATGTAAATCTAATTTAAATATCTGACTCCATCAATCTAAATCTAATCCAAACATGTGAATCTAATCCATCAATCTAAATCTATACTAAATATCTGAATCTAATCTATCAACCTAAATCCAATCGAAAGATCTGAATCTAATCTCTAAATCTAAATATCTGAATCCAATCTATTAATCTAAATCTAATCCATCAACATAAATCTAATCTAAATATCTGAATCTAATCCATCAATGTCAATCTAATATATATCAGAATCCAATCTATCAATCTAAATCTAATCCATCAATCTTAATCTCATTTTAATAATAATAATTAATAATTTCCTTGTATTGTCATTCTGTGTAACAATGTACACAGAACGAAATGTCGATTACACCTGACCCGTTGTAGCGAGCCGATGCAGCCGCAGCCAACAGAGGGCGCCGCCGACCACTTTTTAAGTCTTAGGAATGACTCGGCCGGGGCGCGAACCACCGACCTCCCAGTCTCAAAGCGGGCGCCTTACCATCTAGGCTACTGAATCTATAATAATATCTGAATCTAATCCAATATCAATCTAATCTAAGTATCTGAATCCAACCTATCAATTTGAATTTAATCTAAATATATCTGAATCAAATTTCAATCTAAATATCTGAATCTAATCTGCATCAATCTCAATCTAATCAATCTAAATCTAAATATCTTTAATCTATTCATCTAAATTGAATCCATCTATATAATCTAAATCTATCTGGTTCATAAATTCCGTTTTTGTTTAAGCGTGTGTATTCGTTTGAGGTTTATAGGCTTTGAAACGGCTGAACCGATTTTTGTGAAAATTTACACAGTTGTACCTCAGGCCTCTGGGAGATTCTTTAGCTAGTTTTCGTATCAAGGCACCCCCAACAAATCCTAAAACAATCAAAAAACATCTGATTTTGTGTACAAGCGGCCCTCGAGCTGGATTCGGCACTTCCTGGCGCTTTTTCAACAACCCATGCCCCAAACAACTTCACTGAAGTAGAATGCCTGGCAATGCCAGGCCATTATGCTTGTACTAAATAAATTCCGTAAATTCCGGACTATAAGCCGCTACTTATTTCCCTAACTTTCAACCCTGCGGCTTATTTAGTGATGCGGCCAATTTATGTAATTTTTCTAACAGCTGCCAGCTGCGCTCGAGTGTTGCTACCATTAACTGCCCTGTCAAAGCTATATTATTATTATTATTATTAAAGCTTTGGAAACTCTCTCGGTGTACCGTCTTTCTTTGTAAATATGTGTAACCCATGTGTAATACTATGTATTTGCAACTGTATATTTTTGTAATGTATTTTTTTTTAGACACTTATTCTGATATGTTTTGCACGTGTGAACGAAAAATGAGGGGCGGAACAAACGCGGGGTGCAGAGTTTTAGTGGGGACCGCTAAAGGTGAGGGACAGACAAGGAAAGAAGAGGGTGTAAAAAGTTGGTTAAAGAAAAAGGAGTTGCCTCTGTAAATGTGTTCATCTGATATATTTTTTCCACCCTTACCTTTGGAAATATACACTTTTTATCTTGGATTACTTTCAACGGGACCTGGACTCTGCAGGTCTGCATCAAACCTTAAGTACCGGTATAATTTTCCATTCATTTTGCCGGCTGTGATTTTTGGACTGAGGACTTTAATGAAGGACATTTGAGGTGGAATAAGAGCTTGCTCTGTCCACTCCACGCATCGGCCCGGTATTGCAGTACCTCCGGGAACGGTGCATTTGCAATGATCGCAGCAAGGCTATAGGGCTAGGACCTTAGCTTGGCCTTTTGGCTAAGAGTAAGTGTCCCGGCTCCTAGGCTTTGTAGCGTATTAAGAACTGACCGATAACGGATAATGGATAATGAATAACGAAGATAGATCAATAACCCTTAAAAACCCCAAACCCCATTTAGTTTCAATCGCGGGACTTGAAGTCGGGTTTGGGTTAATTTTGTGTTTGTGTTACATGTTTAAATGTGGGTGCATGCGGGTTATATACAGGTGCGGCTTCTGTATGTACAAAATCAGTTTACCTCTTAAAATGTGGTGGGTGCGGCTTATAATCAGGTGCGCTCTATAGTCCGGAATTTACGGTATATGTATTAAATGCTTACTATGTTATTTAAAGGTGTTGTTTTTTTTTTGCAGACGCATTCCGAGCCATGCTGGACGAGCTGTGCTCCCTCCTCCGCCAGGGAAAATTAAGCGCTCCGGCCTACACCGAAGTGCCTTTGGCCGACTATTGGCAAGCTCTGGATGCCGCTATGCGACCTTTTACCTCCGCCAAACAGATCCTGATCACGTAAAGATGCATAATTACATTAAAAAGTCAGCCTCTCACGTTTTTAATTCCTGCTGGTACAATAGAAAAACAGAAATTGTATTTATTAAATGAACTGGAAAGTATAATAAAATAAAATTGACAGAAATGATGAACTTTATAATTATAACATGTAAATGGCCCCGCATTACCCGACCAATAGAAGATTGGATTTGGCTGCTTGGGGTGTTTGTGGTCAGTAGCTGCAGTACCCAATTTGGCTGCCAGAGAGCATTAGAGACCCTATGTCAGCAGGCCACACAAAAGCAGATGTTTATTGATTTTTTTGGTATTTATCGTGGTGCCTTTGACACGAAACCTGCTAAAGACACTTTTATATTCATGGAATCACTATTCGACTACTTCATTACTTGTACCTATTGTTTATCAATACAGACGGCTCTGGTGCTGCAGCATCCAAACCTTCAGCTCGATAAGGCTGTGAACATAATTAGATGTATTGAGATGAGATAGATTGATAGACAGAGCTTTGGATTAGATATAAAAAAAAAAAAAACAAGCAAGTGACAGTTTGTTATTTTTTATTGTTGCAATGTGATTTAATGATCATCATTTCTTGTCTGTTTTTTTACATAACAAATACAAACATTTTATTATAAAAATGAGGCAGTGCATATTTTAATAGAGATGGGAGGACAAAATAAAACCCTGGAAATAATAAGTAAGACAAATTTGTTAAAATAAATAAAATTACCCAATTTTAAATAGTATTGTTGTTGTTATTCATATTCTTAGTGGAATAAGAAACAATGTGAGCTAAATTAAACTGTATAGAATCATTTGTTGATAATTTTTCAATTTCTAATATATAAGAAATTATTAAGATTGTTTTTTAGCTTTCTTACTGAATTGTTTTAGTTGTAAGTAGCATTTATTTAGGTCAGGGATGTCCAACTTAGTCTGGCTCTTGGGCCGGATTTAGACTTTCTGTTCTCGGGCAAGGCTGGATCAGTAAAAACAATGTCAACTTAAAACGGTTATTTGACTGCAGTTTTTGAGTATTATGCTTCATCATTCAGCTAACTTTAGTAGCCTACCCAAAGTACTATAATCATGGATGACAAGGGATCTTTTCCGAACATAACTCATTTATTCCCAAACAATGGGAAAAGCATGTTTTTAATGTTAGGCATAGAATGCATTAACTGGTTTCTTTAAACAGTTGAGTGAATTCAATTTTACACCTGAACCAACGTCACTATGCTATACAAATTAATGTGGAAGCCAGGAAAAGATATCTATTTTTGCATTAATTGTGGTCTTGGTTTGAAATAAAATAAAAAGAAATGCAAAATACATTTTTAGCAGTGTATGGGAAGATCAAACTACTAAGCTGGATCTACTAAAACTGAGTTATGTTTATTGATTTTGTTGGTATGCTTTGCTGCCTTCTAGCGGCCAGAGGGAGCATCTTGTTTGCTTTTATACTGAATGTGCCGTTTAGTGGCGGGAGAAAACCAACACGATACCGGCAGTGATGGCGAGGACACCGGGCGACATCGCCCCCTGGTGGCCGGCCGCTGCCTCCGTGACCAGACAGCGCTCGTATCGTTGGTAGTCAACTTCGCGGGCGGCGCAAACGTGATCCGCGCGGCAGGCCGGATCGCACTCGCTCAGGTCAAAATTCACCGAATTAAAGCGGTAGTAACGCTGCAGGTGGCAGCCGTCGGCTGAAATGCCGTTTAGCACTTTATGCATGGAGGCCGGGGAACCGTCCGCCACCTGGAAGCTCTCGGTCAGACGGTACTCTTTCTCCCAACGGTCCCGGCCCACGTTGGCCCGCGTCAGGTTCAGATAGTACGTGACCACGTCCTGGTGGGAAAATCAAACGCACCTTGAGGATGTTTTCAGCACTTCAGAGGTGAAGATTCTGTCATACTTGGACCAGAAGCGTGGCCCTGTCGTATTCAAAGACCCGAATGCCGGGATTGTTGGCGCCGTTCTGGACACCGGGCAGCGTGGTCTTCCATGGGGTTACCCCAGGGGTGAGGAACATCACGCCGACGGGGGAATCTGCAGGAAGGTGGACGCAGTATTAATAACACGTATGAAATGCCCACTTTTGATCCAGTAGGATGTAAGCAGACTTCACTCCACCCAAATGAGTAAATTTTTCTTTCTTGGCTTTCTGTACCAGTAATAGAATAGGTCTTGAATAAGAATGTGTGAATTTCAACGTTAGCATCGGATTGACACCAGACCACATTTCAAAGTATCTGTGCTCAAATCAATTATCGATTCTGGTATTGGACATGGCACTATTTAAGGTTCTGTTGCTAGTATACAAAATCACGCATGGACTTGCTCCCTCATATCTTTCAGATTTAATTTCCCCATATGTTCCGCTCCGGAGCCTTCGCTCTGAAAATTCTGGTCCATTAGTGATCCAAAAAGCCAAGAAGAGATCCGCAGGTTCGAGAGCGTTCTCCATTCAGGCACCGGTGCTGTGGAATGCTCTTCCCCCTGAGATTCGATACGGAACCTGGAAATGTTTAAATCTAAGCTTAAAACACACTTCTATTCTATAGCATATGAATAACCTATATTTGATGTTGACAATATCTGTGTGTTATTTGTTATTGCAACA
Organism: Urocampus carinirostris; assembly: GCF_059441175.1. Taxonomy (NCBI): domain Eukaryota; kingdom Metazoa; phylum Chordata; class Actinopteri; order Syngnathiformes; family Syngnathidae; genus Urocampus; species Urocampus carinirostris. The sequence continues at coordinate 53,971,052 of NC_142350.1, forward strand.
TCCATTGCAGCCTGGTCATCCTGGAAGGGGTGTTTCTTCGTTTTCCTGATGTTGAGGTTTTTGAGTTTTTCCTTGCCCTCATGTAGGTTTTAGATCAGGGGATGTTGTGATAATAATCTGTGGTCTGTGCAGCCCTTCGAGACTCTTTGTGATTAAGGGCCATACAAATAAACATGACTTTACCTAGCTGCCTCAAGATTTTTTGAGTGAATATAAAATGTCTTTCTTTTAATTGAAGACACTAAAAATCTGCTGTTAACTTTTAATGGTTTTTTTTTTCAATATTTTGTATGTCTTTGTTTTGAGGCAAAATGTTAATTATCAAAAGTATTAAATGTGTTGGCACATTGTATCAATTGGTATTTAAGAGTTGCGCACTCAGATCAGTTCTGGTCCCCAAAAGTGGTATCGCACACAGATCATTTATTTTGAGTAAACTAAACTTTAGGAAAACCCAGTTTTGTAGAACAACTGGGTTGAATAAAATATATCAAATACAGTAGTTTCCTTTTCATTATTCAATACATGCGTTAAAACAAAACAAGAAAATTCTGTAAAAAGATGTATAGTAAAATATCCTTTAGAATGCCCCGATTTCTCTTTTTTGCAGTTTGCTCCAAATAACATTTAAAAAATAAAAACATTGATAAAAAATGGCAAATTCAATAATTTTAAGTTTGTGCAAGTAATTTATATTGTGTGAATTATTGATTTTAGAGGGGAATTATTTTGCATATTTTAAGTACTAGTTTTCTTATTTTACAAGAAATAAAAACATCAGTTAAGTAAAATGAACTATTAGATTTCTTTTTCTTCACTGGAGGTATTTTGAAAAGTCAAAACTAGAATCTTATTTTGCAAAATGGGAATAAAATGTCGTAAAATAATACATTCTGGTTAGGCGAATACAGATGCATGTATTAGTATTTGGTGAATACCAACTACTGATACTCAAGGGGACTGTAGTCACCACTTCACTATGAAATGTTTTTTTCCTCAAAATCTTAGGTCAACCTCAGGTATTAGTCAAGTCATGTTTATTTGTATAGCCCTTAATCACAAAGAGTCAAACTACTAGTATGCCACCTTCCCCTGATCTAAAACCTACATGAGGGCAAGTAATACACAGATAGTGTCAACATAAAATATATTCATATACTATAGAATAGATGTGTGTTTTAAGCCAAGATTTAAACATTTCCTCTGAGGTTGCAGATCCAATCTCAGGGGGAAGAGCATTCCACAGCACCGGGACCCGAATGGAGAATGCTCTCGAACCTGCAGATCTCTTCCTGGCTCTCGAACAAAAAGGATGCAGTGATCCCTTACTTTTCACTACTGGGAATAACCGCACCAGAAAACGGGGTACGAAAATGACAAGATTCCGCCCAGGAATCCGGACACCGCAAACCGGACCCAGAACCAAAGTAGCCAAAAGTCACCCTTGGCGTCGTAGAACATCCGAAAAGCGTCAGTGTGGTGGTGGCCGAAAAACTGCCCCTTGATGACTTTGTGGTGCTTCTGAATCAGCGCCAGGTAGCGCTGGTTGAACCGAGGTCGGTACCAGGACTTGCTCCTCTTTTTCTCAAACGTACCCGGTGGCACGTGGCCGATCACGTACACCTGCACGCAGAAACAAACTCTTTCCTGTCGGTTTGGGGACCTGAAGTCATCAAAGACTGAAAAATATTGTGTTTGCCTTCTCGTTGTTGATAGCCGCCTTGGCGAGGACGCCGTCGGCCCAACCGAACTGTCCGGCCGGGTCCTCGTCGTTCTGGGTCACCAGGTTGCGGTCGTAGTAAAGGTTTGTGTTGAGGACCAGCATCCTCAGACCGGTTTGGTTTAGGAGTTTTTCCGTGTAGTAGCCCCCTGCGGATAAATATCGACAACAAGACATCATCAGACTATAAAGCGCAACTGAAAAATGCCAAATCGCCAGAAATTTGAAAGTGCACCTTTATAATAAGGTGCTTTATACAGAAGCTGCACGACCTACGAATGAGAGGTTCCGGACGATGATTCGTAAGTTGAATTTGTCCGTAACCTGTATTGTTTTGTACTTAAAAAATAAACATTTCATTAAATAATATGCTCTATAAAGATAAAGTGAAGTTTAATTTAATTTTGGAAGATGAGCTTTAAGAGTTAGGCGACTTCCTCTGTGGTAAAAAGTATATGAAAAAAAAAGCGATCCAACCATGTTTTCAACCGCATCAAGCTTTCTTATTCCACTTTCATCTCAAAAGAAATGGCTCGCCTTTTCTTTACATTTTACACCAACCAAATTGAACGGATGCACGAGATATTAAACAATAAAAATGTCAAAGTTCTTAGCGCGCTGGAGATACAGTGTAGTATGTTTACACAGGAACTGGGAAGAGAAAGCCGGATTTTTTCTTCGGGTTGGATGCTGGGTGAGCTCACATAGCTCATAGCTCGTAGGAAAGTGCACACAATACAAAATCTAACAGCAATGTCCGGATATTTTTCAACATCCCCAAAAAAATGTTCGTATCTACAGCTTTTCGTAACTCGAATGTTCGTAATTAGAGGACCGTCTGTATACCGCAAAATACGGTGGATTATAATTGGAAGTGCATAGTTACAAATAAATGATTTGCATACGGTTACTGTTTTGCCTTTTAGAAACATAAAGAGTGGTCTTCGAGTGCCCTCTCATGGTTAACATGTGAATTGTTTGTTGCTCAAAGGAAACAAAATTTAAGGATAGAACTTCAACGGCAGCTCAAACCACACCTTTTGAACACTTGTTGCAAATCCTCTTTAGTTAATTGTCCAAAACTATTGTGATCACTTTTACGTTTTCTAGTTTGAATTATACTAAATATGGTACCTGTTCTGCCTTTGTGAATCGTATAGAGCTGTCTGCAAGTGTCCTTTGTGGTTACCATGTTAATCGTTAGTTGCTTGAAATCATTGTAATAGTGAAACCAGAAGTCCTAATGTTTAAGGTGGTGTCCACAACATGAAATGTTGCTACTCTCTGCCGCCATCTCCTGGCCTTAAGTCTTGATCGCAGCCTCAGTCAGGTCATTCCTCAAGTACTAATAATCTCATCTCTTACATATTTAGGGGGGTTAAGGTTGGCATTTGGACTGTATTTGAAACAGACCTTTGCTTACCTTTACCATGTTTCAGGCTACAGTAACAAAAAACACAGGAACGAGTATGAAATCACTTTCCAACCCTAAATATATTTTAATGCAACCCTAGCTCTTACTGTAGTTTTACTTCCAGTAAACTTACTCCAGTAAGCCTTAATAATAAAAAATCGTATTACAAAAGACTATGTTGGGGGGTCTTATAAGCTGGTGCACCTTATAGTGTGGAAAATACTAGTTCTTAATATAATAATAATAATATACACACACATTTAGTTTTAAGAAAATAATAACAATCAGCAATAAACAATATGAAGTTTAATAAATTTAAACTAACTCACAACTTGAGACAACTGGTCAAGTAGACATAGACTACTGCAATTCAAATATTTTATTCACAACAAAGTGACTATCCAATCCCAATATCTATGCGATGTTATGTGCTTAATAACATAAAAACTACATTACCCATTATCCCACATTGTTACTAAGCATGCGTGGTGTGTCCCCTACTGTTTAGAGGCGTATGTTATGGTTTCCTTGTAACACCTCTCCACGCCACAACGCCTTATTTGTATGTATTCAAAGTAATGCACCACTTTGAACCATCAGTAACGGTATACTGTACGGCGTTGTTACCCCATTAGTGAAAAAAAATAACGTAACCGTGTTATTCCTTACACTGGTCCTGACCCACCAGTAGAGAAACATTGCTTTAAAGCACCAGTGTCAAACAGGCGGCCCGCGGGCCAAATCAGGCCCGCGAGACAACACTCAGAGAAGCGCAAGAGAAAAACAAGCTGCAGGTTGAGATATGTCAATTTGATGTTGCCAAAGCCAGGTGCCTTTCACAAAGACACTGTACTTGTATTTATCTCTCTTTTTTTCCACCCCTTTTCTCCCACTCTGTCTCGGTCTCATTCACTTTCTGTGTCTCTCTTTTTTTCTTCCTTTGTTGCTCTTTGTCTCTTTTCTCTCTCTGTGCCTTTTAACCTCTTTTGCTCTAACTTCCTTTTTTTGTTTTCTCTCTTTTCTCTTTCTCTCTTCATACCCTTTGCACTTTCCTTTCTCTCCTTCTGTCTTTCTATTTCTTTTTGGATTCCTTTCTTCCTCTCACTTTCTTTTCCCCCTCTCTTACGACTTTTTATCTCTTGTTTCTCACGCTCTCTCCCTCTCTTTGTCCCGCCCTCTCTCCTTTTCCCTCCCTCTTTCTCTTATTTCTTTAACTCTTTCTTTCTCTTTAATCTACAAGTCCGGCCCCCAACAGAGTGTTTGTTCTATCGTGTGGCCCCCGAGTTCAAATAAGTTTGACACCCCTGCTTTAAAGGATGTTAAATTAACACAAAAATGTTGAAACTTAAGACATTCCAGGGTTCATTTTTCATCGGCAAATGTATCAAATTTCTAAGCTCTAAAAGAGAAATAAAACCTTTAACGAAGGTTTTCCGGGATTCTGGCTCCAACCACTGCTCCCACATTTGTGCCGTCCGGTTGTACATGTAGCTGGGGCCGCCCGGAAGTTGGCTCTTGGGGTGGTAGTCGTGGTTACCAAGGGCCGAGTACACCTTGGTTGCTCCACAGAAAGTAAACACAAAAAGCATTTATGAGCGCTAATCATAAAATACACAACCCATTTCCTATTTTTTCTCTCTCTCTCTGATCAGGCTTCACTGATAATGTGCTATAATGAGGAAATTTGAACATATGACCGGGTGGAAACGTATGCTGGCCTAAAAGAGGGATGGGCGCCACCAGACTGTAATCGCCCAAAACACATCACTAGAAATTGCGCCCCTACGGCCTTAGTGGTCAAGGGATCCAACCGACCAACCAACCAATATCAGGGTTCACCAATGTGGTATAACGAGGAAATTGAAATAGTAACTGTCATGAGAAATTAGGTATTTCGCTGTATGGTGTAGTGCAACTAAAATTGAGTGCTACAAAGCAAAAAGAAGATGATTCTGTTTTTAATATTGGACACCTGTAAAGGAGATTGCAGAGGATGCTAGTTCTTTTTTTTTTGTATTATACTTCACTGTTGTCTGCTTTTGTAACCTAGATTTGATAAAAAAGAAACGCCTTCGCAAAGGGCTTTTAGAACAGGTTGGAATTTCCCTTTGAAGTTTTGGCTCCTCTCCTGTTCTCTTTGCAAGTTCAAAATCTAGTGAGAAATGATGGATATCTGGAGATCACCTTATACAAGGCCGATGTTTTAATGGTTTATCATAAAACTAATTTTAATAATTACAACCTGGTAATAACATGATAATTTATTTTAGAAAAACAGAAAAACGGTCACCCATCATGCTTATCAGTAACACAAAGTAGCTCTAATCTTACCAAAAGTTGGCGACAGTGCCCTTTATGTAGATCGCGATCTACAGGTGGATCGCTGAGGTAATATTGCTAGATCGCGGGAAAGTATTGTATTTGTTGGGACACGCTGTAATCTAGTAGTTATATGCAGCATAGACTTCAATGTTGCTCGGCAGGAGTAGTAAAGTGGAGAACTCAAAATTTGGTCGATTTAAGGTTTATCCATCCATCCATTATCTGCACCGCTTATCCTCAGTAGGGTCACGGGGGATTTAAGGTTTAATTTATTACAATTAGGTTTTTATTTTTTGCATATGACGTAATCAGGTATTAAATGTAATTAAAGAGTTCAAATGAAATGTAAAGTTTATTTTACATGTATTTATCTTCAAATGTATGATGCTGTAGTTATTGTAGTTGTGGTATCAATATGAAAATACTGTTAATTAAATTACTATTTAGGTATATGTTGAGATTTTAATTTGTGAGTATTTGCTTAGTTTGAGTACAAGGTATTAAATATTTTTGTGATATTTCTTGCAAGAGCGTGAATGGACAAAAACCTTGGCAATTAAAATAAACTGTCTTAAATGTAGTCATAGGATTTACTATTGTATTAGACATGTTTATTGTGATTAAATGTATTTGATTTATTTAAGTGTGCATGGAGAACTATTGTGAAATTTCAATTTCACAAATTAGGACACCTTATTAATGCTAGACTGCATTTTTTGTGGTAGATAGATCAATTTGTCATTTTGTACCTGAAAAAGTGTAAGCACGCACCCTTGCTTTTGGTCATACGTACTTGGGAAAACCTCTCTGATGATGTCGGTGAGGTTTCCGATGATGCTTAGAACCGCTTCCTCGCCTAGATTCTGATCGGGGACGTGAGGCGTGTCGTCTCTTTTGAGATCAAACAAAATTCAATTAAAGGTCAATAAAACTTCAAAATGCAAACTTTTGTGTTCATTACATGGAAAACGTTACAAAAATAAGGGACTATATGGGGGGGTCGGCAACACAAAATGATGAAAAATGCCTGGACGAAAAGAACAAATAATGTATGAAGCCGGAAAAAAATGGAAAGCCTTTTACATGCCTATTTAAAATAAAAAATGGGGGTCTGTACATAAAAGTTAGGCATTTGATATTCATTGTAAACATTTTGAGAAATTAAGCATGAGTTGTGTTTGTTCTCCTGAAGAAAACAACTTACAAAATGTATTTCTTTAAATAAAGCATTGTGTTGAATATGGTACTTTTTAATGTTACCTGTGGTGTTCCACAGGGCTCAGTACTAGGTCCCCTTCATCTCAGCATTTATACGCTTCCGTTTGATGATATTATTTGCAATTATATTAGTTTCCATTGCTAGGTAGTGGACAATCAACTGTATCTGCTAATAAAGAAAACCGCTCCATTAAGTTGTGGAAATTTGGAGGCCTGCCTCACTGAGATAGGTAGGGTTAAAGACTCACATGTGGCTGTTGAGCCACAAGTTGCAGAGCCAAAAGTTGCAGACCCATTGACTATACCATCTGCAGTTTCAGTTAAACAGTCTGGGTTCTTTGTATTCTAAAAGGGACCCTGTGTAATATTTGTGCACTAGATATGAAATCAAAGTGAAACCAAAATTGAGTGCTACAAACAAAAAAAGATGATTCTCTTTAATATTGGACACCTGTAAAGGAGATTGCAGAAGATGCTTATTCGTTTTTTTCAGTATTATACTTCTCTGTTGTCTGGTTGTGATTTGAAAAAAATGTCCTAGCAAAGGGCTTTTAGAACAGGTTGGAATTTCTTATTTAAGTTTTGTCTCCTTTCCTGTTCTCTTTGCAAGTTCAAATTCTAGTGATGTCTTCTCTCCAAGTTATGATTGTCTACTAAAATATAGACTTAACACAAGATTACAAACTACAGAGAGTCAAAGCGAATAAATAGCACATTTTTTTTAACCAGCTTTTCACAGGTGGCAGACAATTACGTCAGCTCATTTGAGGTGTACCTCATCTCATGTAAAACGAAAATAAAATTTCTTGAGCTACATTTATTTTTGAAATGCACGTTTATATGACGGTATATGTATTTTGCTTATTATTCAACTCAATATTGTTCAGGCGCAAAATAACGGCCCTTTAAAAATATGTCTTACCCTGTCCACACTATGAAGTCTGGATTAGGCAGAATATCCTTCATGGCATGAATGGAAGAATTGATGAGATTCCAAGGAGAGTCACAGGCGTGGTCGCCAAACGCACCCGCCTGGGTTGCTGGTTTTAATCCACTTGACTTGCACACTTTAGTCGGGTCTTTGCTTAGATCATAGCTCGGGTCCCAGTGCAGATCGGTGATGTGCCAGAAATGACCTGATCCATATACAAATAACACCATCATAAGAATACAGTCACTACCATATTATTTGTTACCGGCTTGTGCTTGTATCTAGAATTGCTCATATCTCAAAGCGAAATTTCCCAATACAAAATAACTTAAAACCAGCTAAATTCCCAAAAGTTTACTTGCAAAAGATACAAAAGACATCTTCCTGATCACTAAAAACACATACAAATAGTAAGTGAAATTAAAACATTGGTAGGATAAAGAAGATAATAATAAAATAACTGTAAAGCTCTGGTCTCTAGTGGTAATGTTTAGAAATAACTTGGATTTTCTAACTTTTGTTGGGCAACATTTTTGATGGAAAGACATCTCGTATCTCGATTTTTTTCATAGCTCGCATCAGAGGTAAGGTCTTAGGCTTGAGCCCGGCCCGAAATTCGACTCGGTTAGGGCATTAAATGTCAATCATTACGTTCGGGTTAGGCCGACCCGGGCTTTTCTCTTACTGACTTTTTTAAATTTGATTTTGAATCATCCACCCCTCATTGTTTTTTGTTTTTTGCGGAGTCTGCGCTCGGAAAATGCCGGTCTACTTGTGACTCCGAGAGCCAAGAAGTCTGCAGGCTCGAGAGCGTTCTCCATCCGGGCCCCGGTGTTATGGAACGCCCTGCCTCTGGAGATAAGATCTGCAACCTCAACGGAAGTTTTTAAATCGAGGCTTAAGACGCACTTCTATTCCAAAGCATATGATTGATGCCCACCTCATATTCTGTTTTGTCCTGTCTTTTTCCGACGCCTGCCTGGCTGATACGAAGGAGAAGGATGATTTGGGATGGGTCAGCGGACCAGCGTCTGACCTGCAGCATGTCAACCCCTGCATTTACCTGCTGGCAGAGACGGGAGGCAGCGTCGTGGCCGTCATAGACTTTCTGGACTGGTTTGCAGGCTGCGGGCGTCGTTGATGTCTTGCACTTTCCGGACATTTTCAACATCTTACCTAATATTTACTATTATGTGTACAGTAATGCTAATTGTAATTCACCCTGGTTAATCCTGGAAGGGGGATTACCACATGTGAGGTCCTTTCTCAAGGTTTCTCTTTTCTCCTCACACTGAGGTTTTTGAGTTGTTCCTTGCCCGCATGCTGGTTTAAGATCAGGTAATTGTGTAACTTGTGTAATTGTAATCCTGTGCAGTCCTTTGAGACATTTTTGTGATTAAGGGCTATATAAATAAATGTGACTTTACTTGTTTCTTTTTCTCTGTGGAGGATCCGTGTGATGGATTCAGTCCCTTTTTCACGCAGCGCAGCCCGCGTCTGCTCGACTTGGTTCTTTAAATCAAGTTGATTGGTCGGGCTTGGGAGGGTTCGGGCTTTAATACCCAGGGGCCCGGTTCGGATTTTTTACAGCCCCATCTTACCCCTTGCTCCTATGTACAGATATCACTGTATTTAATTTATAACCTATGTGTAGTAACATTTTTTTAAATGCACCTGTAATGTTTTTGACTTGAATGAATAATAAATTCAGATACAAATTACACGATAGTTTCGTTTATTTTACGTACCGATTACAATCAGTTACAGGACAGCCATTACGCTGATGTGACTTTAGGTGAAAATGAATTTAATACTGCTGCCATACATGGCTAGCCGAGATAATGCACTTACACTCTAAATGGATGGATAGAACTATGATATTCACTATATATTGATGAATACCACTGTGGCATTTTCGCCGTTGGGGCAGAAAATGAAACTGAAATGTCCTAGGGACATCAACCTATACACATGAGGCTTTTTAGCAGGTAATCCGGTGTTTGCACGCATTAGTCATCTCTGGACTACAAGTCCCACAATTCTTTGAGGCATGAAAATATCCTGGATGACGAAAAACTGCACAAGCGATCGTCTTACCCAAGTATGTATTCATACACGAGTATTTAGAAAAGGAAACGACTACTAACTCAAAATACTTGCAGTCGGACCACGATTTTGTATTTGACCACAAGATGTTGCTGTATTGTGTTGTGATTCTCAAAATGAGTGCTAAAAATGACTAGAAATAATCCAAATTGCGGGGGACCCAAAGTGACTAACCACTTTTCTCATTTTTTGAGGCTCATGTTTTGTAAACTGGTTGGTTAATTGGCTGGATCCCTAAACCACTAGTGTTGTAGGGGCACCATTTCCTGTGGTGTGTCTTAGGCAAGTACAGCCTGGTGGCACCCACATAACTAACATATGTTTCCACCCAGTCTTAAAACGAGAAAGATATATTTTTATGTGTGTTCATGTGATAGCTACTGTATTTTTCCCTATTACTTAAATGCACATTGTTATATTTTTGAATGAATGAAACTTTTACTTTTTGGAGGCACTAAATAATACACACTGTCCCTTGAATCAGATTTCTTTACGTGGCTTTACATAATCGGAATGCAGGCAACCAATGGGTTTATTAACTGCATGCAAACATACTTGGTGTTTACAGTAATCAAATATACAAAGATTATCCGCAGTGAGCAATAAATGCAATTGTTTATTCAAAAAATAAGCATTTACTTACCCGAAAGTGCAAGGGACCCTTGAAAGAGCAAGCAGCACAATAGCAACCCTTCTGCAGACATGTTTAAAGTAGATCAACAGGCAAAAGTGCTTACACTTAAATTCACTTTTCATGGGAGAAGCGAGATAGCGCTGTGACGTTCCATCTTTATTGCCTATGGCAATATTAGTCAATATTTAACCAAGCCGGGAAATCACAGGGCGTCCATTTTCAAGTGACTTCTGCTATTGTGTTACTTAATACCGGGTTGCTATTTCTTAACCGTCACAAACATGGAAGAAAAAAAAGATCCTACCACGGGATGACTAGACTCCAAACCTTGTGATTTCTGAAAAAAAGAAAATCATATTTGATAAATAACCACAGTTCACATACATTTTTAATTCACATTTTCAATTTATGCTAGAAATTAATATTGATCAAAATAATTCACCGTAATCCCGCTAGGTGGTGATAGGTACACACCTGTTGCTAAACATCATGATTGTCCTCACTTTAAAAGGACAGTGTGTAATATTTACCGTTAGATGTCGCTGTATTTTCATGCAACTGAAAACGAGCTCTTAAATAGCACAAGAGAGAATCTAAACTACGGAGACCCAAAGTGACCAAAACGCACCATTTTACAAAGTTTTAGCCCTGGCTTTTTGGTTACCCGTAGCAGCAAGATGGCAGAGGCTCATGTTCTGTAAAGTGATGCAAAGTTCTCGACCTATTAGTATTTTTAAAAGAAATGCAATTTTATTTGATAGTTAATGTTTTTTTTAGCTTAATATCGAAGTTAAATTGGGGGAGGGGTGGGGTGTTATACACTATGAGGAGCTAAATAATAGACTCTGTCCCTTTAAACAGGCTAAAGTCATTTGTAAAAAAATAAAAATGTACAAAAACATTTCAACTTTCATCACTTTTGCAGTTTTGTACATGTAAAGTAGGCTCGATCAAGATTCGGAAAGTGCAATATCGAAATGTTATTCATTTTTGCCAGCTAGAGTTTCAACCTGTATCTCCTTTTGTTACCCGAAAAACATGAATTATGATTCCAGGGAGTGATGTCAATTTTAAAAATCGCCTAAAATAAATTTATACATGAATGAATCATTTCATTTTTTTTGTCCCACCCTTACTAAAATACCCGTCTTGAGTCAGGATTTTTGTTGTTGTTGTTAAAAATAAATGAATTTTAAAAAGTATTTTTCTAAAGGGACAGTGTGTAAAGTTTAGTGCCTCTTGGTGGTACAAAAAAAACTTTCATTCAGTAAGAAAAAAAACTAATTAATTTGAAAACCGGGCAAAAAATAAATTATCATACCAATGCTACTTTTTTATAAAAATTTAAAGGTCGAGAAATTTGTCTTTCCTTTATATAGAGGAATCCCTACCAAGAAGTAGGTGCAATACTTTTCAGGTATCTTGCTGATATGCTGTGCCCTTGGTGCTGTTTTAACCTCATGTGGTCCCTTTTCAAGGTTTCTTCATTTTCCTTATGTTGAGTTTTTTGATTTTTTTCCTTGCCCTCATGTAGGTTTAAGATCAGGGGATTGGTGTCACAATAGTCTGTGGTTTGCAATAATCTGTGGTCTGTGCAGCCATTTGAGACTCCTTGTGATTAAGGGCGTCACAAATAAACATGATTTGGCGACTGGTTTTCGTTCGCATTGCCAATACAGTGCCATCTAGTGGTCAAATCGTGGTGGGTAGGCGTGGGGAAAAAAAGAGAAAAGCGGTGGTCAAACGCGTAAAGCGGTAGTGTTAGCAGGTATGTAAAGTGGGCATTTTTTCTGTATCAGAAATAGATTCAGAAATAATCATTTTTTCAGCTACAGTTTCAACTTTTAAGCCCATTTTGAACCTCAAAACTCCCATTGTTAATTTCTAACCTAACTTTTGACCTTCCTCCTCATCTGATTAGTGAACTTTTATTGTACAATTCAAAATGAATGTATCTGCATTGTGCGCAGTGGAGTGTGTATTTTGCCCACAAACCCAATCTGCTACAAACTCATTAGAATTTAAATGGAAGCAGACACGACGTTTGGATTTAAAATATTCCGGTTAAATTTAAAGTTATTTTTCTTCCATTTATTTCGTTTCTGTTCCGTTAGAAGGCGCTGATGAAAACAATCCAGTGTTTCGCTTCTCCCGGAAGTAAACAGCGTCATTCAAAATTTGCTTCTATTTAATGCCTGGCAGGCTTTATTCCTCCACAGACACACAATTTAATGCTGACACGTTATAAATCCAACAAAAATAAATATTTATACTTTGATATACATTGATTTGAATAGTTTCAATGAGGTGATATTGCATTTAAAACAATTTCAAGTGTCTGACAGACAAAGATGAGATGGCAAAAACTTTCCATGTATTTTGATGTTTCGCGGGAATTGTGAGTGACGCATGCGCGCTGGGTTGAACAGGACGCGCGCGAAGGTTCGCAGCGAAGAAAACTGACTTGGTGGCGTCCGCTTTCACAATTGTTACCATTTCCTAAATTAGGATTTACGACACTCGTTGGAATATAATGTGGAACCAGGGTGAGTGTGGATTGCGGCTTTAAGGTCGCGGTTAGGACACTTCAAATTCTGTTCTTGCCGTTTTAGAGAATTAGCCTAGCCAAACAGTCTGTAACGTGCGTATCTAGTGTAACCACTTTACATAGATAAGCACGAAAACACAATAATGGCAGACAAATCATCTCTTCTCTTGTGTGTTTATAGGAGGGTATAATGAGTCAAGTATGGCTGGTGGTTACACTCAGTCCCCAGGCGGCTTTGCGTCACCGTCCATGTCCCAAGGAGAAAAGAAACAGGTACGGGAGTTTGCAAAGAGGAAGGAAAGTTGCAGGAATTTGGTGCCTCGGCTTTCGAATTGAGTTTGTTCCACTTTTCTAATTTGGTCGGTTCCTGAATTATTTTTCCCCGTGAGAATTCACGCGAAACCCGGTAATCCGTTCGTTCAAATGCCTATTAATGGGACGTTATCAACCACATACATAATGGATGTGTTTTTCAGCAGATTTGCAAAAGAGCAGCTCTCAAACAGTACCAGAACACGTTACATAAGTTACAATGCAAGCATGTTATTGATTATTAATTCTTGAATAAATGTATTGAACCAAAGCGCCCAGCACTGAAAGTTTTCTGAATGTTGAATTTTGGTCTGATCTGTTTTAGACATGATCTGGCCCTAAAATAGACGTTTAAAATTGGGCTGTGTTTTGGCCTTTTCACCCTGGACCTAATTTTCTTCAAAATAGTTATTGCGTTAAGAGTCATTTTCCCTCTTAAGCGTCATCTTTTCAACAGATTCAAACAGACTTTATTCAACTTTCATTTTTCAACCTAATAGTTTTTTCTCAAAGGGATCTAAAGGCGATTCCGATGTCTCGCTGTGATTTATTTTCTGGGACCAGACCAAGTTTTCAGACCAGAAAGAGAAGCTATTCAGTTGTGGACGTTTATTACAAAGTTTCAAAATAAAGACAAATTTAGAACTAACTCCTGACCAATCGATGGAGGCTCTTTCTGGGGGGCATGCAAGAGTGTTTCGGTCCCTCTCTTATAGTGAAAAAGTTGGGGCGGCAGTGGCTCAGGAGGTAGAGCGCTCGTCTTGGGATCAAGAGATCGCAGTTCGAATCCGGGCTCCTCAGTGTCACATGTCGTAGTGTCCCTGGGTAAGACACTGAACCCCTAATGTCACCAATAAGCAGGTAAGCGCCTTACATGGCTGCACGGCCGCTATTGGTAAATGTGAAGCACATTGTAAAGCGCTTTGGGAAGTCTTGACTTAAAAAGCGCTATATAAATGCAGATCATTTCTTTACATGCCGCATTACAGGAACTCCGAATTCAGACCTCATTACTAAGCAAAAAATAGGAATTCCCCCTACAGGATTAGTACTGCACATTGCTGAGTCTTCAGGGTTGTGTGATAAGACCATTGCTGTGAAAGTACACTGATATGAAAGAATACGTCCAGCAAGTAAATACTTCACTCAAATATGTGGATAAATAGGAAGTACAACAACAATGAATAATGTGATTATCAAAGTAATGATGTGCTGATTAAATGGTACACTTAATATAGCTAGAAAACACATGTGATGTTGACTGCATTCTCAATGACCTATTTTCATAATCTAACAGAATCTAGTCGACTTTTTAACGTCTTTTCAGCCAAATTTTGCGACCTGAAAATGTTTCAAAACATTTGTTTGACTCAACATTCTTAGCACAGTACTACCAACAAATTGCATATAATATTTACAAGCCATCCTTAGTCATAGGAAAATATCCAGCTGAATCAACTTTTTAGAGGTTTTGATCATTTTGATATATACATTTTTCACTAAAAACGAATCAAGAGGGTTTTATTTTCTTTCAATTATTCTTGTGTTTCTCTTCCAATAACAATTTTTAAAACTTTAAGCCATGCCGCAGTACAGTAATAAAACTTAATGTTAATCGAAATACGTCTATTTGAAAAACATTGCAATTGAAAATGACTTGGATAACGAATAATTCAGATGTAAGATATAAATGAATACATTTACACTTAGTTGCGAAAGATTATAGATAAATCGAGCCTGTCGCCTCAAAGGAAATCAATTATTCAACAAAAAAAAATAAACATTGGCCTGACTTTCTTTTAAGCTCTGGTGTTTGGGTTCCATAGTCGTTGTCATGCTTATTGTGTGTTTTTGTGTGGAACACAGCGAACCAGAGCCTCGCAGATCATCCCTTGCACCGTATCGCAGCTGATGACCGCCACCCAGTCGGATGAAGTCTTCAAAGTTGGCGAGGTGGAGTTGTCACAGGTTAGGTGGTACCTTTAAACCTTGAGCACACACAAACTCGCATTGTGTTTAAAGGCTAAGAAGAAATTAAACTTGTACATGGTAAAACTCATTGGGATTGCCTATAACTATGCACAATCGTGATGCTGTAATGCCTTGCAGCCTCAGTTCGTTGCAGGTTGAAAATGTGCTGTGTTTTTTATGTTACCTAAAATGGATTGCACTTGTGCAGCCGTGATTCATTATCCCCAGTCCAGAATTGTTGCGACCTGGGACGACAGAACGCATATTTGTCTGGAAGTGTGCCGTTCAGGCCCATCAAAATTGAAATGCACAGTTGTGACCGTGATCCGTTATCTCTTTTCAATTATTTTGGAGAACAAGGGTTAGCGGAGCAGTTTTTTTCCAAGAGCCTTTTTTATTGTTTGGGCCTCAACAGCTTGCCATTGCGGCCCGCTTAAAATGAAATGCACTTGTGCAGCAGAGATCATACTCGGTTTCATATTGTTGCAAGCAGAGATCACCAGAAGACACTAATGTCAGGAGGTACACTGTTGTGGCTGTCATCCATTATCCCCAGTCGACTATCGCAGGGAGCAAGGGCCAGCAGAGCATCTTTTTTATCTGGTTTGGGCAGGTGAAACTTGACACTGTGGCTCTCCTAAAATTAATTACAATGTTTTGGGACAATGGATTTACCCCTGTCGACTATGGTTGAGATGGGGGACAAACCTTTATTGTCATTACACAGAGTGTGTATGGAATTCAAAGCTACCCTATTTAGTGTGTATAGACACATAGAATTTAAAGTAAAAGTAGTGCAATTACCAATTTATATATATAATTACATAAGACGGAACACAAAATCAAACCCAGTAGGCAGCAACTGAGATAGCAGCGATCGATGATAGATTATTCATAGATAATTGGTTATTTACAGTGCAGATAAAGTTGACATGATGTGACAAAGGAGTGCATTTCAGTTCAGTGCAAATTTGAATTTAGTATTGTGACAGCTTTAGGGAAGAAGCTGCCTCTGAGTCTATTCGTTCTGGCTCAAATCGATCAGTATCGCCTTGCAGAGGGTAGCAGGTTGAACAAATTGAAACCGGGGTGAGTCATGTCTTTATGATGTCTTTTGCTGTGTTCAGGCTTCTGGAATTGTAAATGTCGTTTAAGAAGGGCAGTGGGTTGCCAATGATCTTTTGTGCAGTATCTGTCACTCTCTGCAGTCTCCTCCTGTCTGCTACCGAGCAGCTTGACACAGCGTAGGTCAGCAGGCCTTCAATGGTGAAGCTGTAGAAGGTCACCAGCAGGCTTGTGCTAGGCTGTTCTTTTTTGATCACTTTCTGGAAATGTAGGTACTGCTGCGTCTTCTCGACCAAGGCTGTTGTGTTGGTTATTTCAGAATAAGTCCGCAGAGATATAGACCCCCAGGAATTTAAATGACTACACCCCCTCCACGCATTCGCCTTTGATGTCCAGGGGGGTCAGGGGCAGAGGTGTGTCTCTGGAAGTCCAGGATGAATTCCTTTGTCTTAGTGCTGTCAAAGTGAAACACTACCACATTTTAGTATGTTTTTCGAGCAATATTTATAAGCCTGTGTGAATTTGGGGTAAACCAATTCCTCAAGTCCCTTTCTGGATATGTCCCCTATATAATGATAATTCCTGTGAAAACTGAAAAGGTTCTTTGGCCTTGCAGGTGACGTTGGTCGGAGTCATTCGGAGTACGGACAAATCCATGACCAACATCCAGTACAAGGTGGACGATATGACCTGTGCCCCGATGGACGTGAAGCAGTGGGTCGACACGGAGGTAGTAAAAACCTCATTCAATTGTGGAACATTTGCGAAAATGCTTTTATAAACATTGAGTTGAAGAAAAGGGGCTGGCCTGAAAGTATGTCAGTAATATGTTGGGTTTAGCAGTTCATGTGTTCACATGTTAGAGCAGCAAACAGCAACTTTGGTTGTGGTTTGGTTCCAGGACATCAACGTGGACAACTCTGTGTTGCCACCTGGCACGTACGTCAAAGCATCAGGAAGCCTGCGCACCTTTCAGGTAATTTGATGGCTCTATTTGGAATAGGACTACCTGCAGATTGGCCATTGTGATTTTCGAGGAAATTGGCAAAAAAAATGACATGATCAGTGTCTTTAAATACAAGATCAATTCTTAAAATTTTCCTTTTTTTTTTTTTTTATGAAAATCAATCCATGGCCTAATACAAGGCAGATGTTTTAGTAGTTGACTGTGCCTATTTGACACTACTTCTGATAAGTTATAAATTGGTAATAATAACATATTTCATTTGGCAGTAATTTATTTAAAATTTTTGGGCCAATTAGTTTCCTTGAAATCCGTTTACACCAAGCACAAGAAGCATGATATCATATATATAATGTGCATCTAATTTGCCATTCCCCTACAATAAGGCTGGATTTTGCGCCAAAAAAGAACATTTTTGCCAAACTTGTTTGTTACGTGCCCCCCTTATTTTTGATTTATATCAGTACAAAACTTTGTTGCAGTTTTTTTCAGCTCAAACTTAAAGCTTTGTAAGTGACAAATGTTGAATACGTGCGACCACAATTAATGTCATTTTTTGACAACGTAAGGTATGAGCACAATACCAACATCAAATTTACAATGTATGTATTTAATGTCCTTCAAAGTCCGATTCAAAATCGGAAACACCAGAGTCATTTCCCTCATTGTGCTTTTCTGCGTTTATATCTTTCAGGACGAGTTTGTTTTTTCCATTCTAAAACATTTGTTTCTCGTACCATGACTAAAAATACTGTGATAATGAAACAAAATCTAATGCTTCTTCATATGTCAGCCATTTATAGAACTGGTGATCTAGTGGATAGAATTTGGTACTCTCACCGCCATGACCCAGGTTCGATTACTTTGCATCTGGGTTTCCGCGGATCCTTAGTCTTAGAAGGCGTAGAATTCATTTTTCAAAAAATGTCTTAGATTTAATTTTCGCAAGTCTTATAAATGTCAACATAGTATTGAGATTTGTATTTTTTTAACTAAACAGATTTAGTAAAAATTATCAAATGTCTTATTTAATAATTCACCAATTTACTTTTGGGGCAAGATTGCGTGACCACACTAACGGAACTATCAAAACGGTGATGTGGTTTCAGTCAGGCTTTTCAGAGCAGATGCTTTTCTTGGGTCTAACCACAATACACATAGCAACAGGGACAGAGATGTTTACTTTGGACCACGGGAAAGTGTACATTTCATGACAAGTGGAAATCTGACCATTTTTCGCCATGGCTAAAATCTGTGCCTGGTATTGTGTACGAGGCACGCTGTATTGTGTGTATTTGTGTTTGTTTTGTTTGTGTGGGTTTTTTTTGGGTGGGGGGCTTGTCTTATATTTAATTTCAAAAAGCATGAGTAAGTTTTTCATTTAACTTGCATAAGATATAGGAACCCTGGTTATACACAAATAAATCGTGCATACGTGTTTGCCCAGAACCACAGATCGATGGTGGCCTTTAGCGTCAAGCCCCTGGAGGACATGAACGAGATCACGTCACACATGCTGGAGGTGGTCCAGGCACACATGGCGCTCAGCAAGCCTCAGACCTCGGTGAGAAAACGCCACAAAAAGCACAGATTTCTGAAAAACTGCTCTTTAAAACAAAACAAAAAATAACATTTGTTAATCTTAGGATATGTCTCAAAACAAGGTTTGCAATTCAAAACTATTTCTAGCTCAGGGTTCGTACAGATCCTTGGATTCCTTGAAAATGCAACCACATTTCAAGTGTACATGATAGCATTGTTTGTTGCCATGTCAACGGGTAAATTACAAATTATTGAGTTATGCCGCAACATCGTCTTTCCGATCCAGGCTGTAATGGGCAGCTACACGTCGTCGGTGCCGCCGCGCAGCAACATGGACTCGGTCTACTCAGGTGCACGCGATATGGGCAACAACGGCCTGAGCAACACTCAGAACCAGGTAGGACCTCCAAAGTGAACAAAAAGAACCTCACTGATGTGACATGTTTTGACGTCCTACCTTAAAGGTGCTGAGTCTCATCAAAGCCTGCCCGGATCCACAAGGCATAGGGCTTCACGACTTGAAGACCAGACTGTCCAGTCTCAGTGTGTCGGCTATCAAGTAAGAGCAATGATCAAGTTTTAGGTTCTAGAATAGACATCATGTCGCTTAAGAGTGTATTTTTTGCAACAAGTCGTGAGTAACTACAGCTAATTTTTTTTTTTAAGTAACGTGACCAACACTGGTGTTATAGTAATAACATTATAAATGCATGTCAAAATACAAGACCTTCGCACTGAGTTACAAAAATAGTTCCAAGTTTCAAAAAGGTTAGTTATTTCTGTGTAAACACATTTAGTCACATTGGCGGTTACAAACGGCAAAACTTTAAAGCCTCAGAGTGTAACATTTGACCACTAGATGTCAATGTTGTCTAAAGTGAACGAAAACCAGTACCGCAGCAAGACGGCAGACAAACATGGCGGCCTTATGTATGGATTCAACTAGGGCCGCAACTAACGATTAATTTCATAATCGATTAATCGGTTTTCTTATTTCCCATATCTAAGTTTTGGACAGATGGACTCTAGTGCGCAAAATGAAATATTCTATGACATAAAACAATTTTTAAAAAGTTATACGTGTTTGTCAATTAACTTGATAAATTAAAAAAAAACTTGGAAATGTATGCTGTACACCCAAATATGTAAGATACTCTTTCCTATTACCTTAACCACAGATCGGATTACATTTGGACAGAACAAAAAAGAAAACAATTTGTGTAGATTTTTATCCACACAAAAAAGAAATAATCAAAAATTTAAATAAACCCACTTTTCAAAATTTTGTCAACAAATTTGTGTTTGGGGGTTAAATTTTGGAATATGATAAACATTGCCAATTTGAAAATGATATATGCTGAAAAATTTGCCTCAAGGGTCGAGTTAAACATGTCATTATTATTACGTTTCTTTTTCCTTTATCTATTTTACACTTATTTTCTGATTGTTTTTCTCTGTATTTCTGTCTGTTCCTTAGAAAATTGTTTAATGATAAAAAAGTCAAACACTACAAAGTTGAAACTTTCGTGTCAATTTTGTTTGTAAAGGATGCAATATTTTAAAAGTAATGTATAAAGAAATGTAACATTGCCTTTTTATAAAAACTGCCTTGGCGCCCTCTGCCAGACGAGAGCGGTACTACAATTCCCAGCGTCACAGCGAAATGTTGTACTCTGATTTGCATTGATTTAACATTCTTGGCGGCTCATAAATAACGTGATACAACGATTCGACGGCCTTATTAGTTGCAAACGATTTTAATCCTCGATTTTGTTGATACTTTGTTGCAGCACTAGATTCAACTAAGTAAATGAAATACACATTTTCATTCTGTTTTTTCAATTAGAATTAACATTCGTATGATAATTGTGTATTTCTGCTCTGTCAAATACATGTTATTATTTATTAATTCTCAATGAACGTTTTCTGTACCACTCGGAGGCACAATATGATACACACAGTCCGTTTAAAAAATAACCATTAGAATCTTAAATCAAGTCATATAAAAGAACATGATATTTTTTTCTGTATTGATAGTACTGTAGTCTCCATTCATGACATGGTTTCCTCTAAGTGTGACCCCCTAAAGCTACTTTATTGTATTAACGAATTACGTTTAAAAAATGTATGCGACCAGATAATTCTCACATTAGACTCATCAACGTGCATTTTACTTCCATAAAGTTTAACCAAACAGTTCTGCATGGGCTTAAACTGCAAAGCATAGGTTGGTTGAAAAAAATGATTTGAGTCATCCTTATCAAAACCGCACCAGAATTTGAATTTCAAGAAGCATCTAAGAAAAACATGTATAACTTTTTCCTCAATATCCTTAATTCTCATGTACACATTACTATTTTGCATATGTTCGATTTTTTTATTAGCTTTTGTTTACAAGAACAATTGTCATTCCACAGGCAAGTTGTGGAATTCTTGAGCAACGAAGGTCACATTTTCTCCACAATCGACGAAGACCACTACAAGTCCACAGATTGTGATGTTTAGTAGTTACTTCCTCTTTTCTCAATAATTCATTTTTTTCAAATTCGCCTGTATGTACCTATTCCTTTTTTAATTGAACAGTTTGTCACCTTTAAATAAACAGAATAGTTTTGTCCGCTGACTCTTGTCCTGTTTTTGTGATGTGTTACAATCCAAGTTTAATGATGTGTTCTACTGCCCCTAGTGGCCAAAGTGTGCACACCAGCACACCATTTGTTGAATTCATTATTTATGATGCAAATTTTACTCTTTAAATTATATTTTGTCAAGCGTTAATGATATCGGAGCTGCATCTCGAGTTGTCGGCGCTGTTCTCTTCTGCACCTCTATGCATTGGTTGTAACGTGCAGGCAGTGATAATTGGACTGGAACCCATTTAATGAAATCGACAAAAATACAAGCTCACAATTACAAAACACATTTTTTAAAGTGTTAGTTGAGTTGGGTTTCACACAAGGCTAAAAAGCTTGAACTCAAAAGACGTAGCTCTTGAGCTACATTAAGTTTAAATTGCTACCAGCCTTGAGTTAAAGCTCTTACTGAAATGTTATAGCTCTAAAGCTGTTTAAATTTAAAATTAAAGTCACGTGAGCATAGTTCAGAGGTGGCCAACCCGGTCCTCAAGAGCCGCATATCCTGCATGATTTTGGAGTTTCTCTTCTCTAATATAGGTGATTCTAATCACCTGGATCATAATAAACCTGGTGCTTTTTCAAAAATGTTCATGGAAAATATGGTTTCTGTACGACAAACATGACTCAAACAACCATCCCAACTATTCTATGCACAGTTTATCCTCAGTAGGGTTGCGGGGGTGCTCCCAGTCATGAATTTAAGCTTTAACTCAAACGTTATACCTCAAATGTACTTTAACTTAAAGCTACTTTCAGTCTTTAGTTGTAGCTCCAAAGCTACTTTTTCAGATTCAGATATACTTTATTGTCAGTCTTGTACACATGTATACAGAACGAAATGTCGATACATCTGACCCGCACAGTTTCCTTGAATGTACAGATATATATATATATGTGTAGTATTGAGTTGGAGTATTGAAATACTAAATAATATACTAAATAATTATAGCTATGAGTACTATACAGTAGTGAAAAGAGTGCAAGAGGAGCAGCTGAACAGATGTGCAAAATGGGCAGTCAGGTAAACAAGTCACTATACAATAACAATGGTGTATGGTAGTGCAGAGGAGAACAGATGTGCAAAGGAGTGGCTAGGTACAAAAGAACTGCCAGTAGTGCAAGGACAAAAAAAAACATTAGCAGCTACTTGTAGATAGAGCGGCTTTCGATCTCGAATTAGTTTTAAACCAAAATTTATAGCTCTATAGATACTGTACTTTAACCCGTAGTTACAGTTGCTTTCAGCCTAGAGTTGAATATTTAACTCAAAAGTTATAACTTTAAAGATGCTTTAACCCAGGGGTTGGGAACCTATGGCTCGCGAGCCATATATGGCTCTTTCTATGAGTATCTGTGGCTCAGAGACCAATTTGATTGCATGCAAAATTTTTCCATCTTGTTCAAAACCGGGATTGTCTATCCTATTCAGGTACATGTACAGCCAAACCGAAGCCAAATGTATGAGAAACACTTCGCAGTATATATAGGGCACGTTTTTCACTACAATTTACAGTCAAGGTGTCACACAAAAAAAGGGGGAAAAAAACTCGTTTTGGCTGTACAACGCTAAAGAATCCTTTATTTAAAAGTTCACTATATAATCTGTGTTCAGTGTTCAGATACTTTATGATGAATCCACAGAACTGTAACTACGCCAAAACACCGGAAGAGAACTTAGTCATTTGATTGGGTGAGTGGGAGGGATGGGTGGAGCTATGCAAAAAGTACAAGCATTCCCTCCCATCTCTCGCCAAAGGTAAGTACATAAGGCTCCCTATTCTCAGAATGTGTTGATGTTTTTACAAAATAAATGCTTGCATCTGGTTTTGAAACCAATATGTATGAAAAAAAGGGTCAAAAGGAGTTTAACCGATCTTGAGTCATTGCAAGAAAGAGACAAGTTTAAAGTGGTCTGTTTGTTGAATTTGGGACAGGGGCTCTGGCATTATTCTCTTTTCATAATTTTTATCAAATCATCAAAAATAAATGTGCTGAAGACTAAGCTTTTGTCTGGGGCGCGGGTTTAGCAATTTAGTAAATTTGTCTCATAATATATGGCGTGGCTCTTTCCCAAAATAAAATCAATATTTTTTGCTTTTATGGCTCTTTGAGTCAAAAAGGTTCCCGACCCCTGCTTTAACCTGTAGTTAGAGTTGCTTTTAGTTATTGCTCTGTAGCTGCTTTTAGTCATGAGTTAAAGCTATAACTAAAATGTTAAAGCTCTAAAGCTACTTTAACTTGAAGTTAGATCTGCTTCCAGTCTTGATCTAACTCTTAAGACCCGAGCTTCTTGTCAGTTATGTAATTACGTTCACAAATTTTGACGCCAGGCAAGACTCGAAGCCCACTGGCCTCAGTTTTGACCAGTTCCTCCAACATACTGTACAGTCGCGCCTGGGACGATAGCAAACCTGACAAAGCAACACAACCTTGGCAATTTTTCACATTCTGTGAACTTGGAACAGCATTTATGGCCACTTACTAAGAGTGAGCATGATATGATTTGATTGCCATAGATATCGGACTACAGAGCACACCTGACTAAAAGCTGCATATGCAAATTTAAGAAACTCAACTTTGTTTCTTTGCAAGCCACACCAGATTTTTAGCAACAGGTTTAAACAGCCGTTAAAATGAACTATATCACATTCATTTCTTCCATTAAAAAAAAAATCATCTGGGAAATGTCTAGCACAGAAAAGTAACACATTGTGCCGCAATTAAGACACTTGTTTGCGGATTGTGTCTGCAGCTGTCAATCTCAACTACAGCAGAAGTCAGTAATAATTACATTGAATTGACTATTGTCATTGTTATCAACGTTGCAAAATATTGCATGTAACGAGTTTAGACATGGCAATTCAAAGGTAAACATGTAATAGACTTAGTAGAATCAGGATTAACAGGAAAACATATACAACATAGTACTTAGAGGCTGGCCTAAGTTATCATAGTGCAAAGAAAACAAATAGTGCATCTTAAAATTAGTTCAAAGAAAGTTAGTAATAACATTTTTTTCAGCAACAAAAAAACAAGTCGTAAGATATACTTTTTTACCATTGTATGGGCTTGTTTTTGTAAGAGATGGCCCTGGGAAAAAAGCTGTCTCTGAGCCTGTTAATGTTTTAAAGGACCCGTAAGGCCTACAAAAGACAAACGGTCATACGCATGAGTGCAACAAAATTATACAGAAATACTTGGTAATATTTTAACAAGTAGTGTCAGCTGATTGGATAATTTAGCGTTCTCCATCCGGGCACCGGTGCTGTGGAATGCTCTTCCCCCTGAGATTCGATCTGCAACCTCAGTGGAAATGTTTAAATCTAAACTTAAAACTCACTTCTACTCCATTGCATACGAATAACCTACTCCTCTTGTCGGTTGAAAATAGTTTGTGTAATATAGTGTAACAATCTGTGAAGCCCTTTGAGACTCTTCGTGATTTAGGGCTATACAAATAAAAATGACTTGACTTGACTTGACTTGACTAATTGTCGAGCATATTTTCCCTATCGAGACAAAATCTGTCACGTCGTACTGTCAGCCCGATAGTTATCGTGTACCGCTTCTTAGTAAATAGTGATGGCATTTATAATGTATTTTTTATGTAAAGTAGCAATCCTTGGTCTCTTCTCCATCACTTTGTTATGTGCGCAAGGGATGGGAAAGCTTAAGATCAAGTGTACGAGCTGTTGTGATTGTATGCGCTTCTGAATTTTAGCCAGTACACTACATTGAGTTTGGTTTTGAAAATGTTTTTGTCGTACTCTAGTGTATATGTTAATTCCAATTCAATTAATATTGACTGCTCCGCTAGTTGGTTGAGATTGGCAACTGCGGACAGAAACCCTCTGCTGATTCTGAAGATATCGCGATCTCACTCCATAGGGGCACTCTAAATCTCAATCATATATTCATGTCCGAGACCAGTTACCTGATGAGGCATTTAGCTATCGAAGGGAGTCATAGTTGCTTGTGCTGTTTACCCGTGCTTTATTGAATTTCTTCACTTTGACATTCAGAGCAGTTGGCAGAAATCGTGATGCTTTGTTTTAATCAAACAGTTGGATTCCCAGATCCGCGCCAGCAAGGGTGGACCAACAGAGAAACTGTCTGACTACAAAAAGGCCACAGATGCTTAAAATACTTAACAGTTAACTCTATTTAATCCAAATGTATCGTGTTGAGTATTGGGTTAACACCTTTGTAGTTTATGGGTAGCTCGAATGTTTCCAAGGTGTTGACCTCCTCACAACAAACAGACAAGCAATCTTTAATATATTCACAGTTGAGAAGCATAACTCATTCCCAGAAATCTTTTAAACAGAACCATTGAATAATAAAAAACAAAAAAAACAAGGAGAAGCGACTAAGGAGCAAATTGTTTTGGGGGGAAAAAAGCCTACCTTGGAAATAGACCACAGAGTAGACCTGTGGGTGTTTCGGCAGACAAGCGCTGTCCAATGATCTACTGCTGGAGCGGAAACACCATTGTAATGGGCCTAAAAGCAGCAAATGCTTGATAAAAGATGACGTATTTCTGATCATTCCTTCTACTAGAAAAGCCACATAAGCAAAGGAGGAAGTGACGTTAAAATAAAACCATATACTTACAGGACATTTAAATGTTTTGAAAAGGTTTTATTAAACTGATAACATTTCAATACCAATATCTGATTGAGTTTTATCCAAAGGATTTTGCAGTCGCATATGGATTATTCAAACACTGTGCAGATGTACATTACCTCACTCTAAGCATATAGGCTTATCCCAACTGTTGTCAACTTGTGACACTGCACAGAACAATTGCCTCCATGCATATTTTAGAAATGCATATCCATTACCGGCCACACCTGAGCTTAATGGTATCAGGAGGAAGGTTTCAAAGAGACGAATAGTATGGTAAAGTGACGAGTGAAGAAAGCCATATTGCAATGAAGAAGTAATCACCGACCTTCTCAAGAAAATACTACTCAAATGAGGTGAGATTTCTTATCAAATATGGATGGATTGTTTTTCTTATCAAGTTAATCTAAAAAAAAAAAAACCTGATTAACTTACACACTAAGCTGCGATCGTAGATCTAAAGCTTAAACAAGTAAAGCCCTAAATTAAGCTACCGTAAACAAAACTCGGGTAAGCAGTTTAAAACTAACCAAAGCTGAGATGGTTACAAATAAGATAATAAACTAAATGAAGCATAACTGTGCTTTAATGAACAAAGATCAACGCTAAGTAGAGGTAAATTCGGGCCCAAGAAATCCAGCCCGACCTAGCCCGCAGGTATAAAAGCCCAAACCAGCCCAACTAATAGTTCGATTTGAGGGAGCGACCTGAATTTGTGAGGACACAAGAGGGAGAAAGAAGGGTGATTTTGGCAGACTACCCGCCCACCTGCCGCGCACCGGCTTCTCTGTGTCTGACAGTGTTGCCGAGCGCGCACGCCAACGAGCGTGCATTTTGCGCTGCGGGGAACCCCCACAAACAAAAAGAAACCGAACGAATGATGGGTGGATCATTTTTTCAAAAAAGTAAGAGAGCCCAGCCCGAACCTAACGTAATGATTGACGTTTTAGGCCAGACCTGTTCGAATTTCAGGCTCAGATCAAAGATCTTACCGC
This sequence comes from Urocampus carinirostris, assembly GCF_059441175.1. NCBI lineage: Eukaryota > Metazoa > Chordata > Actinopteri > Syngnathiformes > Syngnathidae > Urocampus > Urocampus carinirostris. Next base: position 53,998,056 of record NC_142350.1, read on the forward strand.
CAATAATTAGTTAGCTTAGTCTAAGAAAGCTGAAATGGTTGATTCGAAGCTAAAACAGGTTAAACCCTAAGATAAGATAAACAGAACCAGGGTGAGCAGTTTTAAAAAAACCTGAGATGGTTACAAATAAGATGATAAACTTACTGAAGCCATATTACGCTAAAATAAATTTAATGCCAATCTAGCTAAAGCTATGAAAGTTGAACTTCGGTAGAATAAACCAAGCTTTGAAATGAAATGAAATGATCTGCATTTATATAGGGCTTTTCATGTCAAGACTTACCAAAGCGCTTTACAGTGTGCTTCACTTTTCCCAATAGCGGCCGTGCAGCCATGTAAGGCGCTTACCTGCTTATTGGGGGCATTAGGGGTTCAGTGTCTTACCCAAGGACACTTCGACATGTAACACAGAGGAGCCAGGATTCGAACTGCGATCTCTTGATCCCTAGACGAGCGCTCTACCTCCTGAGCCACTGCTGCTTTGATAAGAAAAAAATAAAGATGAGAAAGAAAATATGCTAATTTCAGCTCAGTTATAATCAAATATTAACTGTCAAATAAGGTAAGCTAAACAAGGCTAACACATTCAAGTTGGTTGGGCTAAATTTAACAGTGATGGGTTAAGCTTTCACAAACTGATAAAAAAAACTATAGAAGCCTAGGTCAAATAAAATATTATTGCTGAGTAAAATTAAAGTAAAATTAGTAAATGTAAATAAGGAAAATTGCTAATCTAACAAGAGTACTGAACCCAGCTTGTTAAAGCAAATGTTTTAACGGAAATAATGTATTGCCTTAGATTGGATTCAGATAAAAACCAGTCAGACAAACAGAATTTAAGAAGCTAAATCCAATGATCAAATAAGCCTAGCTATACTAAATAAGATAATTATAATTTAAGTTAAATTGTGCCAAGCAAAGCTTGGTCAACCTGCACTAGAGGATGCTCTTACAAACTTACAGTATTATTAAAGCATAGGTTTAGCAAAACCAGTCCTAAACTGACCCATATGAATGGATGAATGCATGCATACATGGACGAATGAACAACACAGTGAAAATAATATTTGTCAACAGAAACTGCCAATACCAAAATGGTCGAAACAGGAAGTGGTGCACATTCATCTCCTCCGAAGCTTTCTTCTGACTTGAGGAGCATCTCATCCTTGGTTTCGCCTACTGTAGTCACTCTACTGCCTCAGGGCTTAACAGTTTGCCCAGCGCCATCTTCAAGTCCCCTTGAAGACGGCTTCATAGGACTTGCCAAAGACGCCCCAAATGAGACATCAGGTTAGTAGCTTAGTGCTACCAAAACATGAGTCATTATTGTGATTTTTCTATTTAAAAGTGAGATTCTTTTGAAACTAGGAGTGAAAGTTGAGAAGAAAGAGGTGACATTGAAAGTGCAAGCCTAATTTTTCCTTGGACAATAAATGCTTGATTTAAGGAACATCAATCATAAAGAAACTCAGCATGCTCAGCCTCATTTTCCATAGCTTACCATCAACTTTGTGGTGACCATTAATGCAGTTCGCCCAAAGACCAACTGGCAGGAAATCTAAGATGCAATCAAACCACACGTGAAGACAAAGAAACACAAGAAAAAAACAAACAAATGTGCATATGTGTCATAGTCACAAGTGTTAGGTAAGACAGATGAGGAGAATTTTTACATGTCATAAAAAGGAAAAGAATCCTACAAGTAGTTGCAGATTTGCTGTCATCTTTTAACCCGTCAAATCTAAAATTGGCACACCCATACTTATTATAAACATGTTTTTCTCACTTCGATCATTTTATATACTCTACATGTTTTTTTTTAATTCTTGATAAACATGTGAGGTTGATTCCGTAAAAACGACTTTGTTTTGGGGACGGAATCCACACACTTTAAATAGTGTTTCACTCTTTTTTAAATTGATTTCTAAAATAACATCTTATCATGTTTTTACTATGGTATTACCAGGTTGTAATGTATAAGTAGGGCTCAGTTACCTACTAAACATATGCCTTGTGTAAGGGCACTGACTGATGTACATGTATAAATAATAGACTAATTTCAAAAATAATTTGTAAGAATAAATCATGTCTTGAAAAGCACTGATCATGTGATTTTTCATTTGAGTTTGGAATTAAATTTCCTGGAAAATCGCTGTCAAGGTTAAAACTTGAGATTATATTAGGATGAAGAAAAGAACACACTCTGAGTCGGAGATTTAGGTCTTTGATAGCCCTTCCATCAGAAGCGCGTGCTACCAGAATCGGCTCAGGAAGAAATCACACTCTTCCTATGGCTCGAGGCTCATTTATTGGAAAACCCAAGAATGAAACAACACACCTGATTGGTGTAAACAAGATTACATGAACACATAAAACTAATTTCATTGGTTAAGACAGGAATCACATGTTTAAATGCAGTGTATAATGTTGGTCTCTAGATGGCGTGCGAGTATAATAAATGAGCAATAAGGAGAGTGAAACTTTGTAACACAATGCGTCGCTGTAAGAAGAAAGGAATGTAGGGAGGCAAGCTCTTGAGCAGGCTTCCTGGCACTAAAGTGAAGGCCATCTTGATAAATAGTTAGCAGGCCCCAAGAGGATACAATTGTTGCAAGAATACAAACAGCACCTGGATATAATCTTTGGCTATTTTAAGCCACTATTGAGGATAACATCATACAAAGGCACATTCAAACTATAATCAAACTATAATATCCCATCGCTCTTGCGCTATTATTAAAACAGGTCCACGGGTTACTCTGGTGTGCTTAGGGGGCTACATTGATCCCATGAGGCATGAGGACAATATTGATAACCCTAACCCTGAAATAAAATGACATATTTCTATCAATATCTGACCATCAAATCCATATAATTCACTAAAAAGGGAATTTGAAATAACATCATCTTGTTTACTATAACACCTTTTTAACCCCCAAAAAATATAACTGTTCATGTATTTTCATTGTTGCACAAAATTGTTTTGACTGTCAACTTTGGATGGAATTAACTGTAATATGTTTTCTTTCCATGAAAAGGACCAGATACCCGAACACGTTGTCCTCGCGTGCTGTTGTTTATCGTGAGCCTATCGGTCACCGTCAAACTCATCATCACGTCTGCACTCCTAGGTAAAATAGCATAGCATAGCATAGCCTAGCATAAAACAACATCATAGTACTGTTTAGTACTGCATCTCACATTTGTCTCTGATGTTCTCTCCATTTTAGTGAAGTTTCTACTTCCCCCATTGGAATTAAAGGCCCCGTCCCCTTTCTGTAGCCTGTATAGAAACTGTAGCACTCCAACCCAGCGGCCGACCGGGTCCAAAAACTTGAATGCGTCTGAGCATTCACACCAACCCCCTGTGCCATTCATTGACCACGGTGAGGAACATAAATGGCAGCTGTTTTACATTGCCGCACATCAATACAGTAGACCCTCTTTCATCGTCCCCATCTAACGATATTTTCACTTTACAATGTGGAACAAGAATTTTTTCGGCCCCTTGTTACGGAATTGTCCCCACTATATGACATCAAATTTAGTGTTCATGTGTATGACCAAGCGAGTTACATCTCTAAAATGCCTGTCTATTGATTGATGTCATATAAAATATTGGTTTGCTATTGTTTAGGGTTATGGCAAGTTGGCAATATGATACTGTATTTTTTGTACTGTAATTTTTTCGTTATGGGTTTCAGGAGTGTCAAACTCATCACGGGGGCTGGACTATCAAAGAAAAAGAAAGAAAAAGTGAGTGGGTGAAAAAAAAGAGGTGGAGGGAGAGATACAGAACAAAAGAGAGAGAAAGACAGAAAAAGAGAAAGGGAGGAAGAGAGGAAGGAAGAGACAAAGCGACAAAGCAAAAGAGAGAAAGAGAGACGAAAAAGAGAAATAAAGAGTGGAATTGGAATAGAGGAGAGGGAGAGAAAAGGAGAGGAAGAAAGCGAGGGGGGAGAGGGAGAGAATTATAGACAGAGAAGAAAAGAGAAAGCGAGATAGTGAGGGAGTGAGAAGGAGAAAAAGAGACAACAAGAGAAATACAGATATAGAGGAAAGAGAAGAAAAAAGAGACAGAAAAGGAGCAGGAAAGAGGGAAAGTGAGAAGAATATAGAGAGACAGAACAACAAAAAGAGAAAGTGAGAGAAAAAGAAAAAGGAAAAACAGACACAGGACAGAGAGAAAAAGAAAAATGTGAAAGAGAAAAAAATGCAAGACAGAAACACAGTGAGAGCAATAAGGCAAGAGAGAGACAAAGAGAGAGAAAAAGAGAGAAAGAATAAAATACAGCTACAGTGTCTTTGTGAGTGGAACCTGGCTTTGAAGACATCAGGTGGACATATTTAAAACTGCAGCTCATTTGTCTCTTGGACTTCTCTCAGCGTTGCCTTACGGGCCATATTCCACCTGTTGCAGGGCCTGTTCGATGCCCATGCTTTACGTTTCTATCCTCCGCTGTACAACAATTTCCCTTTGCGATCCCCACCACAGACCAGTTCCATGTCATATCCCGGGGGCCTACTGTATATTGTTAATGAGCAGCATTTTAACCTTTTTTCTTCTGCAAACTACGTGCACATTGAATCGGTATTATATCTTTCACCTTAGAATGCCGCAGCAAGTCTAGCGACGGCAGGCGTATCGTGGGCGGGACGATTGCAGAAGCAGACGTGTGGGTGTGGCAAGCCAGTTTGCACTGGAAGGGTAGGCACGTTTGCGGCGGGGCCGTCATCTCACCAAACTGGGTCCTCACTGCGGCCCACTGCTTTGTCCTGTAAGCACTGAAGGCGAAAGGACATTCAGATGTCTCGCCGCTTGTTCTTTTCCGGGACTAGACCAAGTATTTGGACTTTTGAAAAAAAAATAGAGCTGGAGAGATGCAATGCAGTTGAGGACATTTATTTCAAAGTTTCAACATAAAGATAAAATCAGAGTGCACTCGGGACCAGTTGATGGGAGGTGCCCTCCCACCTAAGGCCAGGAGTGCGTTCCCATCAAACGGCTAGGAAGAATGTTTTATAATGAGATAAGGGCGTAAGACCATTGCTGGGAAAGTACTGATAAGAAAGGATACAGGAAGTAAATACTTCTCTCAAATACGTGGATGAACATAGGTGCATTTATAACAACTAAATGATTAATGTTATTATTGAAGTAATGCTGTGATGATTAAACAATAAACTTAATATAGCTGTAAAACTTATATGGTGACAACATACCCAGTGTCCTATTTTAATAATCTAACCGCACACAGAAATATATTAGAGCAGGAAATGAGACCAAAATTTTCTGAAAATCCCCAAAACTTTATAAACCATATTTTACAGAATATAGGGCACACCTTAAAACCCAAAATAGGCCAAAAATTTGAAAACATGCCCTATAATACTGTGGATAACATTGAAAAATCATACTGTATTTAGATGTGTGCTTTGCTGCACAAAATCAAATAACATGTGTAACCATGATCACAAATCATTGAATGCAACAGGAATCAAACCCATGTTACAGCACGGAGAAAATAGACACCTAAGACCAGTGATTTTCAACCACTGTGCCGCGACACATTAGTGTGCCGTGAGATCCTCAGGTGTGCCGTAAAAAATTATCCAATGTCACTTTTTAAAATGTATTAAAAATTTATAAAACATTTATGAATCATTTTCTGCAAATATTATGCCATTGTCAAGTGTCTGTGCTGTAAAAAAATCTGGGTATTATAAATTATATTGCAATTAAACATACTGTTCAGTGTCATTTTATAACATTTTCGGTGAGTGGTGAGCCGCAAAATTTTTCCAATGTAAAAAATATCCCCTGGCTCAAAATAGGTTGAAAACACTGCACTAGACTACTGCTGATCGTAATAACGAAAAGACTGACTGACTGATAAAGTTGATACTTTTTGCTTACATCTCTTAGTTCTAGTTTCATATTTCAATGGGAGATTAAAACGAAAATAAATATGTTCATGTCTGTTTGCAAATGAATCATTGACCTATAATTGTGTCCACTCGGAGGGACGACATGTGGAATGTTGAAGACTGGCTTGCAGTGGTATCCACTGTCAGTATCGCCGATACCTCGCAGGGAAAACGCTACCGAGCCCTTCGGGTGCTCTACCACCCTCGCTTCAACAATCACAGTAATGATTATGACATTGGCCTCCTGCGCACCATTGTCAACATTGACATGAGCGGTAAGGTTTATTTATTTATCTATTTATTATCAGCAAAGTGATTTGAAAAGTGTATGAGGGATTATAGGTATTTACAAACCTTAAATTGGACATAAATGCCTGATTTAGGACTAATTGTTTATATATTAAAGAATAAAACAAATAATATTAAACTATCTGTGACTGGCTGGCAACCAGTTCAGGGTGTCCCCTGTCCACTGCCCGAAGATGGCTGGGATGGGCTCCAGCACCCCCGTGACCCTACTGAGGATAAGCGGTGCAGATAATGGATGAATGGATGGATATTAAAATATTTGATAATATTTGATAATTATCAGATGATAATAATAATAATTAAAAAGATGACCTAAACTTCAATCTTCAAATTCACGTTCATTCTAGTTCAATTTTGTGCAGATGTCTTATTAAATCAAGGCAAGAAAAGGAAATGGGTACTCACTTTTATGCATTCTTATTTGATTTCTAGCTTTTCAACCGACAAACAGAATCTGGCCGACAAAAGATAGGTATCGTATAAGAAAATGTGGTATTGATTCATCCCTTATTAAAAGTAAATTCCCAGTGATATCGTTTTAAAAAGGTTCACATTCTTCTCCTTGAAAATGTAATTTATCATGATTTCTAATTTCTTATTAAAGATTACATAAGACATATTGAGGATTGTATACCTAACTGAAAATTAGTTTGATCTAATAATCATTATGATTTCAACTGAAAATGTTATGAAATAAATTGTGACGACTCTGGAGTTACAGTCGGTCTTACCCTCGTATTGAATCTGTTTAAAGTTGTTTTTATAATAATCCAAAATATAATAAGTTTTAATTACCTCACAAATATTATTGATGAATATAAACAGTATTTTGTCCGTGTGTCTCAGAATGCTCACAGAACAGATTGTTGATTTCACGAGTGGTATGTACTTGAAATGAAAACATTTACTGACCTGAAACAATCGTTAAATGTCTGAGTTTGTGGATCATATTTGACCATGACATATTTCTTTGCACTCATTATTTCCAATCCAATGCATATTTCTTATCTACTCCAGTAGGCTGATAAATAAAAGAATGTTGTGGTTTCTTTGATATTTCACTGACCTTATGGACATTTCTAGACGGGGTTCGTCCAGTCTGTTTGCCCAGTCCCAACGAGTCCTTCCTTCCTGGTGCACCATGTTGGATAACGGGATGGGGACACATCCAGGAAGGAGGTGAGTTCCTCTGACATGTTTTATAGCAGATGGACAACCAGGCAATCTACTGTTCTTAGATGTTTTTGTATTGTCAGGTTTTGTTTCAGATGAACTGAGACAGGCTCAGGTTAAGCTGATTTCAGATTCAGTCTGCCGCCAACGACGTGTCTACGGAAGTCTTTTGACACCACGGATGATCTGCGCCGGCTCCTTAGAAGGAGGAGTGGACTCCTGCCAGGTTAAGAGAATTCAATGTCAGGTGATGGTATACTGTGAACCTATATCAATATTTGTATGTAATAAAAATGTGATTTCAGGGTGACAGCGGGGGGCCTCTGCTGTGTGAGACGACCAGGGGGGCGTGGAGGCTAGCTGGCGTGGTGAGCTGGGGCAAAGGGTGCGGACGGCGCAATAAACCAGGGGTGTACAGCCGACTCACCCAACTTATTGGTTGGGTGGCACAACATGTGGAGGTACAAATTTGGGTCTCAATATTCGTCTATTTCTCGTGGAAATCTATCTTTTTGAGGTTTATCATTCAAACATGTATCGACTCAAAAGACCAGAAAAGTCCAAATTCAAACTGTGAATGCTTAACATGTGATAAAAACAACACTATTTACTGAAATTAGATTAAATACTATCAATACCAGTCAAAAATCTGAGGTACAATATTGGTAATGTATCCGAAAAAAAAAGGTGTATCAGGACCGCTAATCCCAAGAAAGAAATGATTGCCGTGGAAATTTTTTTTCCTGGAAGCTTGTTGCATAAATACTATAAGTATAAATCATCGTGTATTGAACACTAATTATTTTATCTTATTGTTTTCTCCAGCAAATCGAACTGGACATCTGGAATAAGTTTACCACTTCAAAAGCCATTACTGACACCTCATCACAACTGGCCTGAATGCACCATCCACTCTGCACAAATCGCTTGTAATCTTACAAGATGAGTAAATGACGTGAATGTGTAAATCAATTTAAAAGAAGTTTCATTCCTGCTCCAATTGTTCCTTTGTCTGTCAACCCAAACGGATCGGCTTAACATTACCAATAATTTTTTTGCAGTATATTTCAACCACGTCAGATGATTTAAAAACATCAGCGCCATCATTTAAACTTAAATTTGATAAAAAATGATCAGGTTATAACAACAGGGACCATATAAAATACTAAGATAGTCAACAGTGGACGTGCGCAACACTCATTACCTTATTTCAGACGTTCATTTTTTGAGCAAATCAGGTCTATAAGGGACACTGTGCATAATCTGTGACCAGTAGACGTTACTTTATTGTGCAATGCGACTGAAAACTAGTGCTACAAAGCACAAGTAAGATTATAAACTACAGAGATTCAAGGTCAAGTCGTGTTATTTGTATAGCCCTTAATCACAAGGAGTCTCAAAGGGCTGCACAGACCACAGACTATTGCAAACTACTCACTATTATTACACCATCTGATCTAAAACCTACATGAGGGCAAGGAAAAAGACGGCACAGAGCGTCATTGGGATCCCCAATCTATACAGACAACCAGGCCAGGACTTCCAGCACCAGGATGTGAGCCAGGTGGACTGAGAATAAACAAACGTAATTGCTCGGTGTGAGCGTGCAAAACCCGAAAGTTATGGATGACTGCTCCCTGGAAGTACAAAAGAGGGAGGGGCATGAAATTGTGATTCTTATAATCAGATTTGGAAGGGAAAACTCATATTCTTCTGCCTGTCCTGGCTGGGTTCAAAGTGACCTGACTGCATTATTTTTCTTCTTTTTGGCCTACCCTTTCACAATGTTTTGTTTTTGTGGAGTTACTCTTAGCAGCAAAACGGCAGACAATCATTTTAGATCCCTTGAGGTTAGTCTCATGTTATGTCAAATAATACAAGTTTCTTGACCTATGGATATATTTTAATGTGCGCATTAATATTATAGTAGCCTTCATGTCTGCCGTCATTAAACCCACGCTTAAGTGACCTAACCGTGACCCAGAAAGCCTAGGTAATTATAGCAAAATTACTTGAAAAGGTCGTTGCACAGCAG